>NC_044208.1:26038328-26714995 GCF_900880675.1 Sparus aurata | reverse complement strand
TATTACCACTAATTCTGACTGTCAGGGGGGAAATAACAGTCATTTTTTTAAATGGGATTAAATTCAAATCGTGCGCATGAATTGTTGTTTTTTTTTAAAAAAATGCGCCGACAGCTAAATAAATTCCCCATGTGCCAACAGCAGCACAACCCCTCACCTAATTATTATTATTATATTTATTATCATTATTATATTTATTTACTTAAAGACACTAATTAGACCGGATTTAAGCACGTGGGGTGGATCCATAAAACATCTGTGAAATTAATTAATGGACACAATTCTGAAATATTTGCGCCTTCATGCAGCTTCATGTGAGTTTTACTACGACAGAGATCATCATGACAACTACATTTGGACTGTGTTTGTGTGTGTGTGTGTTTGTGTGTGTGTCTGTCTGCGTGTGCACGCACGTGTGCGGCGCATGTACGAGCGTGCAATCCAACATTTCATCACAACACACACATTCTTTTTTTAATGCATTTTATTCCACGCGTGTTGCAACAACATGTGTGTGTTCGTGTGTGTGTGTGTGTGTGTATGTGTGTGTGTGTGTGTGTGTGAGACACTGTTTCATAAATGATTTAAGTTTTTTATTTTTTTGGTTTGTTGTGACTTTGTGCACAGGAGAACTTACGTCTTAATTTATTATTTTGTAATTTCTAAATGCTCGTGTTTTCTTTCTCCTCTTTCGCTCTGCCACACACACACACACACGCACACACACACACACACACACACACACACACACACATATTGGAAATTATTGTATCTGGACACACTGGGGCCTGTGTGCACGTGAAGGCAACATTTGAAGAACTTTAAATTGTGCACAAAAATTAGTTTGCAGTCACACACACACACACACACACACACACACACACACGCGCGGCGACAGCACATGTGAACTTTTATTAATATTTTTCAAACGAAGGGTCAAAACTCGACTCTGCAGGTTTTTTGCACACAACAAATTAACGCAGATTAAACCAGAAGGAGGAAATTTCTGTGCTTTTTAAAAAAATGTTTTATGTTGCTTTTCTTTTGTCGTTGTTGTGCCGGGGCATATGATGATTAAAAAGTCGCCTAATCCAATTTCAAATCAATTAGATCAATCTAACCTTCATCTCCCAGCGCTCTGCTTTGCCTAAATCCAATTTCATACAGGCCTTAATCTGGCTAATTCATTGCAGAAGTTCGTGATGTAATCTTTGGCCAATCTGTTTTGTGTTGAAAAAAAAAAAAAAAAAAAAAGGGTTCGGCGCATTCCGTCCCACCCGACACATCCAGCATTTAGACTAATCATTTATCCCATTCAGTCTCCCCCTCTCTCCCCCCTCTCTCTCCCCCCCCCTCTCTCTCTCTCTTCTGTCACTGACTTTTGAGTCCTCAGTTGAAATAATTACGGTAATTCCAGACGCAGAGAACAATCTGACATCCAAATGTTTGTGTTTTTTCTGTTGTTGTCTAATTTGAGAAAAGTGTGGCTCCTCCTCAGCACATCTTATTTTTCTGTTTTAATAATTTTTTTTTTTTTATAGGCAAATGACAAATATTGATCCAGGCTGATTATTGATCCCCACAGTTTATTCTTCTCTCTGCTGTCAATCCCTGCCAGTTAATTAAACTGTGGAGACCGACTTGATCGCCCCACAACACGCTTTCGTCTGTGCAAAAAAAAAAAAAAAAAAAAAAAAAAAAAAGATCCACCGGAGCTACAGTTTCACCTCAGGCGTGTGTGTGTGTGTGTGTGTGTGTGTGTGTGTGTGTGTGTGTGTGTGTGTGTGTGTGTGTGTGTTTAACACTCACCTGCAGGACTGAACAACCAATAATCGCAACGTTTTGCAAATTTGTGGAACTGGAACAAATGTGGACTTAAGTGTAGAATATTTGCCTCCCCTCCTTCCAGCCATGGGTCACCTTTTCTTTTCTTTTCTTTACTTTTTTTTTTTTATTTCTTGACATCTTTTAGTCACACAGAACCTCCCAGCACCTGCTGTTCTCTCAGCACATTCTCCAGAACTGAACCGGTGCTGCAGAATGTAGATTCTTGCATGATTGGACTCGTAATTAGTCGTCACGGATTCGCTTTTATAAATCTCTTAATTTCCTCGTCTCGGGGGTTGAAGCTGCGTTCAGACGTCCTCCAGAGTGAAACGTGCTCACCTGGAGGTTTTTTCTTTTTTTGTTTTTTTAACGTGCTTCCTTTAGAGATCATTTTTAATCACCGCTCAGCTGCCTTCAGTGTCAAACAGCAGCTTGAGTTTGGGATCCTGACGTGTGTTTGACGTTGGGCTCGACTGTGCAGAGGTCAGAGCGTGTGCAGGAGGGATGATCCACCTGGGCCTGAATCTGGTCCTACCTGTTCTCTCACATGATACACACACACACACACACCGTCTCCTGAGCTGTGGCCTCGAGCGGTGGCAGTGACCTGAGAGGCGCGAGTGCAGACTTAAGGGAAGAACTGGACCTGCAGGTATTTTTGTTTTGTTCGCCCTCTCTCTGTGACGTCACCCAGGAGGTCAGACGGCGTAAGAAATAGAAATGAATCCCTCCGTCTGATCGCTCCGTCCCCCCTGCGAGAACATCGCGTGTCGTGTTCGCACGAAGCGCCTGAGCCCGCGTTTGCCATACGTACAGGACGTCTTCATAACGACGACACATCTGCAGCAGCCCTGATGGATGGGGAGGCTCTTTAATGTACCTGTCAGTCAGTGTCTGGAGGCTGCGTGTCGCTGTGGGCTGTTTCCTTAAGCTGGGTGTGGGTCTGGAGCGGACCAGGAACACTCCTCGGGGCTGGAGGAGCTGCTGGGAAAACCAAACTGAAAATTTGATTGTGTCAACATATAATGGGAGATGTGCGCTCGGTGGTTTCTTTGTACGACCCGGCAACGAGCTGTCAGGGCCGGTCGGGAGGTAACGCCTTGCACAAGTAAGAATATGAAGTTTGTCCACATCCATGAGTCAGATCATCAGGGGGGGGGCGTTATTTAGTGTAACTCCAGTCAGCCTGGTGCCCTGCAGTCATGGGCTCACAGGTCATACTGTACCTGGAAGTGCAGAGAACCTGAATATCAGCATACTTATGGACAGGCTGATTTGCGGAAGACTGCGTTCTGGAAATGTACTTGTGAGGCCAGACGTCAGGAGGACTGCGATGAATGTGTACAATGCACAAGTCAAAGTCAGCATGCCCAACACACTGAGCATGTTCACACACCAGCACATGTAGCAGGAGGCTGGAAGTTTAATTTGACCTTCAGTTCGCAGTTCCTCCTTTGTTTTATTAAGACAAACATCCCCGCCAGGCTTTTTTTTTTTTTTTTTTTTTTGTGTCATCGGCTCAGAGTCACATCCAACCCGACAAAGAAACCCATCACAGGAATATCTCTATCAATTACTCACACGTTAACGCGGAACCACCGGTGTGTCAGAGGCCTCTCTCGTTTCACAGGCTGGTATTTTTGTGCAATCTTCCATCAGGATTAGCACAGAGAATCGTTTTGCTCGACCCAGCCGTGGAAACGCCTCATGAAAACTGTTTACTCTCAGAATTGGCATGCTACTTGTGAAACAGTTAATGTTTTCGTCTTCATTTGCACCATATGGCTGTCAAACGCTGGGGGGAGAAACCCACAGTACGCACTGCAACACCACAGTAAATATTCACACACATTGTGGTAACCGGATGATAATCTCACAGGAGATGATTGGTGAGCGATTTATGATTTACTGCGAGGCGTCGCAGTTTGCTCTCGGATTTTCTGTTCTATATTTCAATAATATCGAACACGTTTAATCCATTTTTGCGACGCCATAAAGCTCCTTTATTATTATTATTATTATATCCCTTAAAAGTGTTTGGCAAATTTTGATTTATATCTCCAAATGTCATGCCTCATGGCTCGCAAGTCATTTATAGCAATTTGGTGACAAGTCACAGTCAGCTGCAGAGCCGTATTTTGCTCACTCTCAGCCTGATAATCTAAGATTTATGATAAGAAATGCGACTGCTACGGATTAAATGGTGATAAGATAATGAAACACACAGGCCTGGCCTTACACAACACACACTGTTGCAGCTCTCCTTGGCAATCGGAGCCGAGAAAAGCGGGATGGGCTAAGCGAGGCCGCTTGTTGTTTGAATTTTTGATTGCAACCATCTGCAACGTTGCTGGTGTCATTTATTTTCAATGACAGCGTGAATCTTACCCGACTTTCCCTGTGGGGTTTACTCGTATGTGTGTGTGTGTGTGTGTGTGTGTGTGTGTGTGTGTGTGTGTGTGTGTGTGTGTGCTCTCAGCACAGCAAACGGAGGGGGAAAACAAAGAAAGGGAGACAGGTCTGAACCCATACAGTATGGTCGGCTGTCATACAAGTGCCCCTGGCCTTAATCTGCCTTTACCAGCGGAACAGAGTGTGCAGCTGGTATTAAAAAGACGTTGTGTAAGGTCAGGACTCCGGCGTCAACGGAAAAAAAAAATAGTTTAACGCTTTCTGCTTAACCTGAAAAATGGCGTTCGATCAGCTTGTCGTCGACCTCCCGGGGCTGAGCAGAACTTGTCGAACCGTGGCTGTAAATTCACTTCTTCTTCTTCTTCACGCGCTCACCTTCACCTCAGGCGGCAGTGAGGACAACAAAAGGGAGTCATCGGATTTGTAAGAGCAAATAAGGACGCCGGCGATAATTACAGATTGGGGTGATTTATAGTGGCGGTTAATGTCAAAGGACACGAGAGGAACCTCTCCGCTTGTTTTACCTGAAACACGAACCACGTCCCAAATCTGACTGTGAAAAATAACTTCATTTAGCACTTTTTCGTCCCGACATTTGATTTATATTTCCCCCCCCCCTTTTTTTTTTTTGACACAAATGGAAATATTGGTGAAAGAGGTCCATTGTCTTCAGCTGTGTCTCCCATCTGGTACACATTGTGCAGTGGCAGTGTGCAGCAGCAGCAGCAGCAGCAGCAGAGTGACTGACTGACTCTCTCCTCGTCAAGCTGATAGGGGGTGCTCTAAGGCTGCCTGACTTAACTCACACTTGATAAGGCAGAGTAGCAGGACTGTCATTGGGCGAATGTAACTCCATGTGTGTGTGTGTGTGTGTGTGTGTGTGTCAGGGAGAAAGACAGAAAGAGAGAGAGAGAGAGAGACCAAGAGTACGGAATAAAAATATGTGTGGTATCGTGTTAGACAGCCGGGTTTCATTGCTATCATCGCGCCTTCTTCGACGATGGCATGTTTGACAGTGCGTCTGCTGTGCTCCCTCACCTATCGAGCATGTTCCTCTCACATTCAGAGGAATTAGACACCGTCTGTCACCGCGAGAGGCTACATTAGAGTGTTGTTCTTTCGCGTGTGTGTGTGTTTTCATTTCACGTGTGTCTGTGTGTCCACCCTTTTCTTTCTGTCTTTCTTTCTTTTTCTTTTTTTTGTAACCGGTGAGCATTCCATGTTCAGTTGCTTCTTGCACCTGCGTTTTTTTTTTTTTTTTTTCTCACACAGGTGAGCCTCGGGATAGACGAGCGAGAGGGGTGCGGTTTGGAAAAAAAGAAAAAAAAAAAAAAAGAAAGATGTCCGACTGATATTTGAGTGGTGCGGTGTCAGTGCCAACGCCTCCTTAATTTACAGCCTTCTGACCCCGAGGCCTTGTTACTCAACCATAGGTTAACAAACAGGCCTTACTCTACTCGCTTTGCAGGGAGAAAGTCAAATCAAAATGCCCAGGTGTGCGTCATGTGTTCGCACACACGAAAACACAGGATCTGCGTCTCATGCCACCTGTCTCGTTTTTTTTTCGACGTCAGACGCGAGAGCGCCGTATTGTTTCGCGGTGGATCCGCTGCACGGTGCTGCTCGTATGCGTTGCACATATGCACGCACGCATGCATGCACGCGGTTTTTTTAACGTGGCTCGTGTGAACGCTCCGGAACGCCGCTTCGTGTGAATTATGGTCACAAGCTGTGAACTGTAGGTAAATATGTGTTTGTGTTCCTTCTTTGCCGCCAAAGATTATGAGATGGAAATTATTTGGCAGGCATCCAGGAACCCATCTCCATTTAGAGAAAAGATATTTGGCATCGGATCATCACTCCGAGGCGAAGTGAGTGGACTGGAACATGTGTGTGTGTGTGTGTGAGCGTGGGTGGAGGATGGGGGGGTTGGTGAGGAAGGGTGGTGGGTTTTTGGGGGGGGGCGGCGTGATTCGTAAGTTGCAAAGAAATGGTTGAAATAATAAAAAAATTGGGTGGAAATGTGTGCAGCAGTCAGATCGGAACTCTGAGCCCGAGTTTAACGGTTATGACTGGGAATTTAGAGGAGCGCCGCCGCCTCCCTGACAGTTTGAGATGGGTGATAAGAGAGTTTAGGATCTCTGCTCTGATAACTACACACCGAGACACAGGCGCACACAAACCCGGCACACACCCTCTTTGTCTAATCTTTGCAATTATTAGGGTGTCATGTTTGGAGAAAGAGAGAGAAGAGAGGCAAAAAAAAGAAAGAGAGAGGGAGGGGCGGGAGGGATGGAGGGCGGGTGTTGGAGCAGCAGCAGCAGAGACGGGCAGGCGCTGCTACGCTCCTCTCCCAGGCATCAACACCTCTCCCTGGGTACCCGCTCACTCAGACGCCCCTAGAGTCTCTGGAGCTTCAGGTTTCCTCTGGGCTTTTTTTTTTTTTTTTTTTTTTCAGAAGAGGACACGTCTTCATACTGGTACATCAGGGTAGTGTTAAAATAAAATGGAGGTTGTCCATGAGGGATTTACGCTAAGCTGAGGGAGTCAGTCTAACGCCATGGGGGACGAGGAGGGGGAGGAGGGGGGGGGAGAATGTGTAATGGTTATTAATGACCGTGTCAGATCTGTGAAGAATGAGATTTACTCTCCTAACAGGACCCCGGGTTTGGCTTTATAGATTTTCTGTCTGTGGAGAATACAGTGCTCGAACTCACCTGTGTGCTCCTCCATTCATGCACACACACACACACACACACACACGCGCTTACACATCTTGTTGTTTTTTTTCTCCTTCTCATTTTTCTTTTCCATGTCTTCTTCTGTGATACAAACAAACACGAACACACACGCGCGCATGCTGCTGGATGTGGCCTCCGCTACGCTACACTTTGTTCTGCACAAGCTGGGGCTCCCATGTGGTGAAGGCAGCCGTCTAGCTATGACAGCTCAGTGCAGCGAAAGGCCCTCCACCGGAAACCCAGCCTGCACTGTGAGATGAATAGCTTCCTGGCCACACACACACACACACACACACACATACACACACTAACACACACAAATAGAAGCACAAACACATATATATGTGCCGGGTCCCACCCACGCAGATCTCTCACGGATAAGCTGTGCAGGTGTTTGTCTAGGCGAAGGAGCATCATAGGTTGTTTTATGCCATAAAAGTGACACAAGTGTGATTGTAATGATCATCTCATGTGGGAGGGAGAGCTGGCTTTCATCAGGTAATGTGATCAGGAATAACTAAACCTCGCTGTGTGTTTTATTTTTGCTCGTCCTTAACAGAAACACAACTAATTTACATTCCTCATCCTCATATTCTCCCTTTTTTTTCCCCCACAGCAGAGTCCAATCATGATTCGAGGGCGGGATCTCCGTCCCCGGAGCCATCCACACCCAGCCCGCGGAGGGTGGGACCCGGGGAGCATGACCTGCTGACCTGTGGTCAGTGCCAGACCAACTTCCCGCTGGGCGATATCCTGGTTTTCATCGAGCACAAGCGACGCCTGTGCCGGGGCCCCGGGAGCAGACCGGGGTCCTTCTCCAAACCCGGGGAGGCTGGCGGGATCACGGGCATCACTATCTCTCCCAGGGCCAGGTCGCTGGAGCTGGGTAGAGGGTCCATTCCGGTGGAGGTGGGCATCCAGGTGACCCCCGGCGGGGAGGACGATGCTCTGATGAGGCTGACGCCGGCCAAGGGGATCTGCCCGAAACAGGAGAGAGGAGGTACGGAGAACATTTAGATTAGGATGCAAGAAGAACCAATAAGCAGGGAACTCTCTTGTCAGTGTAGTCACACACACACACACACACAAAAAATAAAGGATGCACACACACGAAACACACTCGCACACATCCCTCACCTGTCCAAGACAGATAGCTCTCTTTAAAGAATCCCAGCTGCTTGTTATTTTGACAGTGGCCTTCAGGAGGGATTAATGTAGTCTGGGATGATTTCATTAGAGTGAGTGAGAGCTGCACTGTACGTCTATTCTGCTCCGTAAAAGTAAAACATCACACGCACGCGCCCGCACACACAAAAATCACACACACCCAAACAAACACACACACACACACACTGGCAGGCCTGAAGGACTTCTTCAGCTGAAACCAATTGTGAAAGGCGAAGAAGAAGAAGGTGATAGAGGAGCCGCCCCTAGTGTGTGTGTGTGTGTGTGTGTGTGTGTGTGTGTGTGTGTGTGTGAGTGCACATCACGTTTGTGAAGAAATCCTGCAGCATACGAAAAAAAGAGGTTAAGAAAGCTGATTAAAATTCATCTGTGTGCGTGGTGAGGAGAAGGGGATTAATAAAGAGGCAAGGCCGTTCATCTGGCTATGGGTGGTGGTGGTGGTGGTGGGGTGCATATGGTGATGGGTGGGGGTTGTGGTGGGAGGGGGGGGGGGGGGGGGGGCGAGGCCTGTAGACTGCCAGCGCTGCAGGGAAACCAGTTCAAAGTTATCAGAGGAGACAGTCACCATCACACCCGAGAGCTGGGAAGGCTATCCAGGATTACACAGACACCAGTAGACTTAGAGGAGGGAGACGGCTTTATTGTGGAAGTTACCATTCAGAACTACATTTAAAAGATTACACGTTTAACACAGAAGCTGGTCACCGCAGTGTCTTAAACTGGAACGTTATGGAAGAGACTTAAACTTTTACAATCCCTGCCTGTACACGAAGTCTTAGCGAATATCAGGAGTCTTAAAAAAGAAAAAAAAAAAAAGTCTTTAAAAAAGGAGCAGTCCTCAAAAAAATAAACCCCCCACAAGACAGCAAACATGACCGACTGTAAGATTCACACATTGTAAGGGAAGTAACAGAGTTGTAATTATATTTGTGACACAACTGCCACCACACATCCATAAATGGTTTAGGGTTATCATGCTTCATAAAATATTCAAACACGAGTGAGAACTGGTGTAAAACGGGTGAATGCAGATTTTGCGTAGAAGTCGTGGCAGCAGGTTGTGGTTCTGACAGCAGGTGCACGATTCCAAAATCCAAATTGTAGAGACCGAACTAGTGTGTCGGTAAAGACTCTAACATTCTTTTTTACGGCGGGGTTCTTTAAGATCAGGCCAGTCTGTCGACTATTCCACAGCATTTTTATGAAAAGTCCTTTGTCTGGTTTATAGATTTTGCACGTTTTATTCATTTCGGAACCAAAATCTGGCGGTGACAACTTTTGTCATCGCTGCAGAGTTCAGCGTTTTCTGTGTGTGTGTGGCCAGCAGCTGTGTGTGGTCGCCATCTTTTTTTTTCGCAGACAGTGAGGGGGGAAAACTTTTTATTGAATCACAAACAAAACGTGTGACAGCACCGTTTTTTTTTTTTGTTTTTTTTAAGATGTCACAGCTCATAAAAAACGTAATAATAATAAAAAAAAGGGCAGAAATTCTTTTTCTTTAAATTAAAAAAAAAACAACCCAGGATGAAGGTGATAATTTATCCCCTCGTTTAATTAAAAGGAGTTGTGACAGCCCGTCAGTGTTGTTACATTTCATTCAGATAATGTGACTTTTCTGCTAATTGTCTTTTTTTATTTCGCTTGTACGCTGGAAATTTTAACGAGCATTAAAGCCACCTAGAAGCCGCTGTAAAAAAACAAAAAAAAAACATGAACTCATTTTGAAGCTGCTTTGAAAAAAAAAAAAAACAGCCTGGATTTTTATACATGGCAGTTTGTCTGTTAGGTGGTCAGAGGGAAAACATTTATGCAGCGAGTGAGTGAGTGAGTCAGCCTGTTAGAGCGAGCGGCAGTCGGTTAGCCGCCGCGCAGACAGACAGGCGGTCTTATCACTAAGAGAACAGGACATGAAAGCACTCGAAGCTCCCAAATGAAAGAGAGGAGGAGAGCTTTGTTCAACACATTAGATTGCCACTCAAGGCAGTCTCAAGTTTCAACCAAATTAGATTACATTATTAGGTCTAATTAAGTCCAATGTGTTAGCAGCACACACATACTCACACTCACACACACACACACACAGACACACACACAGGAGGAAGTATCATCACATTTTTCGCTCGTGCCGAGAACTTTGCAGTTCAAATATTTGCAGCACAGGTGACGAAGAAAAAAAAAACAAAAACGGGGAAAGTGTAGCGAGCCTGCACACACGTATTGCGCGGAAATGTACATGTGCCGCGTGCATGACATACCTGTGCCGCGTGCATAACTCTTAACCCTCTCCTCCCCTGGATTGTGTGTGTTTTTTTATGTTTTTTTTTTCTCACACGGTTGATGTTTTATAACATCCTGTCTGGCCTCTTTGTCTGTCAGCCTGCTTGCTTAACCTGCAAACATGCTGCAAGGCTAGCAGATTCAACCCCAAAAGGTGCAATCACACACACACACACACACACACACGCGCACACACACGTGTGGTGTAGATGAAAAATGGCCCTTCCCGTGCCCTATTTTATTTTCCTTGAGTTTCTCGTGCTGATGCATGCACTCTGCGTGTGTGCGTGTGGGCTCTGTCAGGGTATGTTAATACGCGTGTGTGAATTTGTGCATGTGTACATGTGCGTGCAGCGTCGGTGAGGAATGATGCGTGTCACCAGGCAAAGCGAGAGGTTGTCGCTAGGGGAGCGTTACCATGCTAAGACGGCCCTGGCCCTGCTTTGAACCCCTCCCAGGACGGCTGCCGGGCCCCCTCGGAGCACTTAAAGACATCTAGTACATAAGGGCAGAGTCACATCATGACAAGCTCTCTCTCTCTCCGTCCGTCTGTCTGTTTCTTCCTCGCTCGCTCACAAACACTGTGTGTAGAGATCACACGGTAAATATTTCATGAGATTGTGTGAGCGACGTCCTCAAACATCTCTTTCTCTTTCTCTGCGTCCAGCTCTGATCTCCCTGCTGTCACTTTTTTTTTTTGTTTGCGGCCACATCGCTATATTAGGAGAAGATTTTTTTTTTATAAGAGAATTGGTTTTTCTTTCGTTTTCACTGGAGCTCGATGCGATACCGATACCGCCCGCCTCGACTCAACCCAAAGTAGCACTGGATTCATGATCAAAGAGCCTAAATGAGCTGCTCGCCACTTTAGAACCGTCACACCTACACCTTCAACATTTTTCTGCGGGTGTGAAAGTGTGTTAAAGTGCACGGGGAAGCTTTTTTAACGCGATAAAATCCGTTTTTCTTGGTTCTCGAGCCAACCTGCGACAAGGACCCAAAATGACTCACGGTGGTTTCAGGATGAAAAACCTGCGGCGTAACCTACAAAACGTCTCTAAAGTGAGACTGACCTTTGCACCCGACGAGGTCCAATCTGCACCGTTCACTGCTGTTACTAAACAACTGTGACATTCCAGTCTCCACACCTCACCAGCGGTGTGGATTTGAAGGTGTCTCTCTTCTCTCCGTCTCTCCGTTTCTCCCCCCCAATCTCTCTCTTTTTTTTTTTTTTTTTCTTTTTGCCCCACCACCCAATGCTCCTTTAATCACCTGGCTTGCTCTCATTTCCATATTAAATAGGCTTTAATCATGAAAAGCAATCAGCCTTTTGCATATTCATACCTTCCCCTGTACGCCGGCTTCCCTGTCTCGCTCCAGTGCCAAGCAGCCAGTAATCAGTAGGCAGGCGGCGTAATGCCATAGCCCCGGCCCATCGCATGAAAACACACACACTGTGTGAGTTAGAAATAACTTCACATGCTACTTACGCATTATCTCGACTCGGGGAAGAGAGGCAGAGGGAGAGATAGAGGGAGAGGGAGAAGGGTAAGAGATAAAAAAAGAAAGATGGCGAGACTGATCCCTGATTTGAGCTGCGAATATTTGTACAGAGGCTCAAGGAAAAGTCGATTTGCATAATGACTTTGTAGTTTTGCATTAATCACATTTGCATATGAAAATGCGTTAATTACTCCTGATGATTTTTTTTTTTTTATTTTTTTTTTAAACTTGCTTCATTTGATGTCCAAGCTCTGGGGTTGTGATTAGGGGTTACACGGTGGCAGTTGTGTAGGTGGGTGTGTGTGCACTTGTGTGTGTGTGTGTGTGTGTATTTGTGTGTTCATGTTTTTTTTTTTTTGCGTTTCTGGTGCAGGCTGTGTGTGTTTATGTGCTCTTACATGAGTGTTTTGAACGCTTGCCAGGGAATTTATCTTGTTTCTGCTGTGAGGCGTGTGTGTGTCTCTTTTCATTTTCTCGTTCCTGTGTGTGTGTGTGTGTGTGTGTGTGTGTGTGTTTCCTTGTTTCTCTAAGTAGCAAATATTTCCTTATTCCACTGTCTGTGGGGAAAAAAGAGGAGTACACTCCATCCTTCATTCAAATACATAACATTTTCTTTTCCTTTTTTTTTTTGAAGAGCGTGAACACCGACTCTTTCCTGATACAGTATCTACCTCTCATGCGTTTTATAAATATTTTTTCAGCACTTTCCCACTTCCGACTGGGCACGATATTGAAATTATATCGTCACGGTGATGTGAATCCAGATATCATCTTAGATATTTTAGATATGGTGATGTGGCACAGGTGTCGTCTTTTCCTGTTTTTAACGGCTGCATTAGAGTAAAATTAAGTCATTTTCTGAACCTACCAGGCTGTTGGACTTACCTCTGCGCACCTTGTCTCTGTGCCCACATTACTGATGATCAATTATCAAAAAATCTCCTTGTGCTTATATTTTGGTAGTAACAGCAGTCGAAACCCTGCAATGTAACTGCAGCATCTATATTGAGGTGTTTGGTCAAAACATTTTAAAGCTTAAAATGCATCAGATTTGTGGCATTTATGAAGCTTTTGAGGAGAATTTAAAATGCTGAGATATAGATCGTGTTTCTTGATACAGCACAACATATTGCGGCGTTAATTTTAAGGCCGTACTTTCACACCGCAGCGAGGGAAAAGAAAAAAAGAGTAAGCGAGAGATAAGATCAAGTGATTTCGGAGATATGTAACAGAAGAATATGTTTCGTAAGCAGGCGGATTATTTACTTTACAGACAGCATTGTTGCTTAGAGCTATGAGAGAGGATTTCCCTTTCTGAGGCTGAAACATTTTTTATGCAGTCGTAAAAGAAAAAAATGAAACGCAATCTCCAAGATTCATCTTATAATCCATAAATATTAATTCACATTTTATGCATTTTGCTTTTTGTGTATTCGTTTCGCACATACTTGCATGTGCTTTTTGCAGAATGCTGCACGATACATTCGTCCCTGCACAGTTGCTTTTCGGGCAGTGGTTAATACCTGCATTAGAAAATAACTTTATCTCTGTTGGATCTTTCTGAACTTAAATGCTCACACGAATGAAAGAAAGAACGAGCTGCATGTTTTGCTGAGATTTCAGCAGTGATCTCGCGGAAACGCACTGCAAAAGAAAGCCTTCGCCCTCAGCTTAAGAGTTATGGTAAAATAATGAAATGATTTTCTATTTGCTGTCATTAATTCTCCACTCAGATGTCTTGGGTTTGCATACACATCTGTGCTTGTGTGTACAATTACAGTATACGTGCTCGTACCTGCGTATGGGCCCCTAGAGTTGTTGGCTCATAACACCGCGCCTCAGACAGGACCACCCCAGGGGCCGTCTGACTCTGCTTGTGTGTGTCTGTCTGCTATATCCAGCAGGGTCAACTAGGTCTGTAAGAGAGCTGCTAAAACGGCACAGCTGCACATGCACGCCGCCACCGCCACCACCACCTCCACCGCCACCTGACACACACCGGTCGCACGCACCCAAACGGAAAACGTCCGTTCACCTATGCAGCAAAAAAAAAGAAAAACACCCACGAGAACACGCACGCAGGATTTCGCGCGCAGATAAGAGCCGCACACACCAAGACATGTGCGCATGCAGGAATGCATACAATGACTCCCATCTCACATTAAGGCCTGCATCTCCCACCAAATGCACACACAGACACATGCACACACACACACGCACAGCTTAAAGGCTCCCACATGAAGGCATCAAACGCTCCACAGCCAGCTTTATGGCACTCATATGGCAGCAGATTTGATATTTTCCTACCACAGCGGGGGAATAAAACTCGCCACTAATTTGGACTGCGAGCGCCACCGCTAACTTTCAGCATGTGCCGGCTGACTGTGTCTTCCAGATGTGCGGACTCTTTGCTCCTTAACAGCCTTACTTAAGAGGCATTAGAAACCTCACACCCCGTCCCTGCTACGCATGGAGAGTGATGATGGCGCTCTGGTATTCAACACAAACACGCTTGCCTTTTGTGTGCAGCTTTGAGCGAAGTGCTGATGTGAACTTCATGGTCCCGCTGCTATGGACCATAAGTCGCCTTGTGTCAGTGGGAATCTGCGAATGTGTTTATGTTCTTTGCATAAATAGCTATAATCAAGGTAATTCGACAGCCGCATTGTAGTTATTCAGGCCGACTTTTGATGACAGGTGTGCTTCCATCGGGGGCTGAGTAACGTTGCAAATTTTTATAAAGAACTTACCGTAATTACAGCATAAGTGTGCAAGTGTCAAATATGCACACATGCAGGAATCCTCGATGAGGAACCTGCACAGGAACGTGAACACGTGTGCACGCCATCTCTGCAGAGACCCTCCCGAGTGTTTTCTCTCGACGGACATGCAGATGAAATGTGTCGCCGTGTGTTCGGCTATTGTGCAGTCTTAGTGCATAACATAATACGCCGCCTTTCAGGGGTAAATGGCGAGATTTTCTGGCCGGGACGTTCCTCTATTGCAAAAGTAGCGTCGTTTCTGCCTTTGGAAAGGGAAAAAGGGCTACCATTAGCATTTGTGAAAAGGGAAAGAGATGGCGCTTGTTAGCCAGTCAGACAGGGGTAATCCTACTTGCTACACTGTTGTTGTTCCTTTCCCTCTTATCTTATTAGCGCGGCGCTCTGATTGGGCGGGACGGTGGGAGAGGAAAATGAGGAGACAGCGTTTATGGCCGTATTTTCCTTTTTACAGGCTACTTCACCGCAAGAGATATTGAAAGCCTTTCATGCTACACTTATGATTCCCCTTATTTCACCCACTTACTTGGCTCGGGCAATTACTCGGAGAGGGAGCACTGGACACAGGCAAACACATGATGAGCGTAAGCTGCCTTTATGTCGGTTTGTCACTTAAATATAAATCAGACGTGCGCCAAGGCCAATATCCAGTGCAAACATTAATACACAATGCGGTATTCTTTTCATGGTGCTATTTCCTGCGAGCTGTAGATGTGGAATGAAAAGGATGAAAAAAAGCCACAAAAATACAGTAAAAACCCCCCAAAAATGTAACGTTAAAGGGGCAGTATGTAGTTTTAGAGAAGGGATTCAAACCCAGAGTGTTATCATTTTCATTATTAACGAGGTGATAATGCAAACACAAGACTATAATTGTTTTCTATGACGTAATAAACAAGCTGCTCTCGGTGGGAAACACACTGTTTGAAGCTAGAAAGGTGGCAGGGTCCGCCACATGTAATCAAAGTAAAACAGTATGAGTCACTCAGTTTGTTTTCTCAGTCATGTAAACAAAGAGTTTCAAAATCAGTCAGTGAAGATCTTACTTCCCCCCCCCCCAAAAAACTACATAATGCTCCTTTAAACTTGTTTTCTTATTCAACAAGATTTACATGATAGTTTTGATTTTATCTGCCCAAGTTATGAGGTTTTTAAACACGACTGAGATTTATACCTCCGCACAAAAACAAAGGGAGGTCAATGAGATTTAATGAATTGTGCTCAAACCTGGAAAAAAGGACATTTAGACATTTTAATAGTGATATTTTGATGAAGAAAGAGCTTCTCTCTCTCTTTCAACAGGACAAACTGTCAACTCTTTTCATAGGAGGTCTTTCCATTTTCATTGAGAACTGTGAACAGGGAAGTTGTTTTTTATTTGGAAATACACACCGATGTTAAATATCTCAAACACATTTTTCCAGTAATGTGAGAACCACAGCGATGCATTGATGAGTGGAGGCAGAAATAACCGACCAATATCTCCAAACCTGGGATTATTTCTGTTTTAGACTTCGGCTGAACAGACACTTCATTCACTATACATTTAAATATGTTTTGTTTTTTATTAGCTTTTATTATTATGTGGGGTTTTTTTTTTCTGCTTCTACTTCAACTCGTAAAAACCTGCGCTGCCATCTACGAGAGCGGAAAAGAAACATCTGCTCCGGTCCTGCTTCTTGGATGAAAGAGGGCTTGCACTGTCATGTCCATAGATGGCATTGCAGACAGGGGGAGTTAACTGCTCAAGGTTAAGGGGCTACACTCTCCCTGTATACTGGCGCAATTCATACTTTTCCAGAAAGCCCTCTTCTCTGTGTCTGTCTTCCCCAGAGCAGAACAGAGCAAGCCAAAATGAAATAAAGCCTAAGATGTTATCAGGCTGATTGGTGCCAGCGGAGCTTGTCTGGGCCTGTGGTCTGGCGGGGCAGCGCTGGCCCGTACCAGCGTTTTTTGGATGTGTGTGTGTGTGTGTGTGTGGGTGTGAGTGTGTGTGTGTGTGTGTCCTAAAGGCAGTGGATAGATGAAAGCTTTCTTTAACCATAAGCTATGCAGGAGCCGTGCCAGGAGCAGGAAATGTATCAGCGTGATAACAGCCAGAAAAGACAGACAGAGAGCGAGAACGAGAAAGAAAGAAAGAAAGAAATGACAGAGAGAGGGAGAGAGGGAGACAGAGGGAGGGAGAGACAGAGGGAGAGGCCACACAGAACCCACAGGGGGAGGCCTGAGGCCAGAGTCAGCCCCATCACACACACAAATGTCACCTCATAAATATGTGTTGGGTGTGTACGTGAAAGAGATGAATCTGCGCTCATATCTGCATTCATGTGTGTGTGAGTGAGAGTGAGAGAGTTTCTGAGGTGAGGTGTTACTGACGGTTTGACACACCTGAGTACGTATAGTTCACATATTTATATATATATAGAGAGAGAGAGAAGAGAGAACAGAACTCACCTGGAGACATGACTGTTGCATAATGTTGTGCCGCCGGCCTGCGTTGGATAATCACAGGACAGGACAGATAACGATAAACAGCCTTATTAAAGCTTTGTTTTGTACATTGATTTGATCGTTTTAAGGTCACAGTTAATTTAATATTCATCTGCATCTTTGCCTTTTTAATCGTCTGAAGGAGTTAGAAGGTCTAACATTGTGCGCTGCCGTACATTCTATTAAAGGAGACGTATTACACTCATTGTCCGGTTAATACTTTGTATTTTCAGCCACTACAAGAACAGGTTTCTATTCTCTAATGCTCAAAAAAACACATCAGTTCTTTCTGTCTGTGTCTGAGCGCCTGTCTCTTTAAGGCAGAGTAGACAGTCTTCTCTGATTGGTCAGCTCGCACAAACCCGAGCCAGCAACGTGTACAACAACAGAGCAGCTTCACTAAATTAATTCTTACGTTAATTAGCTGTGCTGACACAGTGTGATGTCACAAAGTCACGGAATTAAAGGCGGGACTACTGGTGAGGCTTTCAGGAGCAGTTTTTTTGGGGGGGAAAGAGGAGCGTCTGTTCTGACTTTGACCTTTTTAACTTTTAAGACCTTTAGCGTGCACAGGAACCTTTAAAAACACACCAAACCAAAGGAGAAAAAATGAAAAAGCATAGTTGTTAGCTTAGCTTTTTTAAGGTGCAACCGGAGCATACAACATCTGTAAGGATTACTGTTCTCTACAGATGCTTCACTTTCTAGCCGAGAGTAAGATGAGAAGATTGATACCACTCTCATGTTTGCGGTGTAAATACGTAGCTACAGCCAGTGAGTCATAGCTTAGCTTAGCTTAGCACAGAGACCGGAAGCAGGATGCTAACGGCTAGCATGGCTCTGTCGAAGGTAACCGCACCTCTGAAGCTCACTAATCAACACGTTACTTCTTGTTTGTTAAATCCAGCGACTGATTTATAAAAACAATCGCTCAAAACTGCAGGAAGTCGCTGCTCTGTGGCAGGAAGTAGGGAAACAGCCCGCTTGTAAAACCACAATGTGTCATTTTTTACAGTTTGTGTGCAGATGAAGGAGATATAGAGGTGTTAATTAGTGAGCTGTAGAGGTGCTGCCAGGCAGATTTTTGCAACATTTGGACCGAGCCAAGCTACCTATTTCCTCATTTCCTGTATTTGGGCTAAGGTAATCTAACAAGCCCCCGGATGTGCATGACAGCTGTATCGATCTTCTCATTAGATTTACTCACAACAGAGCGCATATTTCCCCCCCAAAATGTCAAACCAAAGCTGAAAGAGTTCCAGGCCGTTCACATGCCCACATCCTGCAGCTCAAAATGGGCTCCAAACCCTCTTTTTTCCAAGATCGGGCCAAGCAGTTAAATAAAGAGCGCTTAATATCTACGGTCCATTCTCATTTTTCAACACACGCTTCCCCCTTTTGTTGCTTCCTTTTAGTGAGCTAACACTAATTAGATAGCTTGCAAATTGGCGTCAAATGATGCAACACTTCTGTGCTCTCTCCTGTGACGCTGGCAGCCTCTGCTTTGTGTTCGAGCACGAGGAGAGAGAGAGGGGAGAAAAAAAAGAAAAAAGCACTGTATCCTCTCACAGGCCGGGATTAAACATTATACTTAATAGTGAATTAGATCATGAATGTTCAGGCTCTGTTTCCCAATCACTGGAATGGACTACTACGCCATGTCTGAAGCATGTGAGGGGGGCAAGTTTTATAGCGGGCTGATTGGGTTGGAAAGGCCTGTGTGCTTCATTCAGGGCCGCGGTGGTATTTTCCTGTGGGCTGCTAGTTAAGTGGGACTGGCTGCTTGGCTCCAGTGGGCAAAAGCCAGCTGGGGACCATTACTACTGCTGAAAGAATATAGCACCCTGTCACAGGATGGTAGCCCCACATGCACACACTGAGCATGCATGCAAACACATGCATACGGTGCATCGTATAGAGCTGCAAACGCACCTTTTATCCTGTTATTATTCAAAGTCTCCGCCTCGTAACGTGTGACATGCCACCGCAGAAGGACGAATTTGCACCTGCTTATCAGCGGTTGAGACGAGCGCTGCGTTCCCCCCCCCCTCCCCGCCCATCACGTCCAACGCCGCGCTTCTCGTTTAATTTGAACTTTGTTTTGTTTAGATGACCATTCCAGCAGAAAAAAGGCATCAAAAGAGCAACACAATACCTTTTTTTTTTTTCTCTCGATGCACTGTTTGTATAAAATGATTGATCCGATGAAAAATTTAATAAACCCACAAAACAGAATTCGCGTGTCACTCACATGTCAAAGTCAATTTCCTATTCGCTGCCAGTGAATAGGAAATTAACTTTCTGGACAAAGTGAGAGTCCCCGAGGGGGCTGTGACTGGAGCTCATTTGGATGTAAAACCTCGAACAAACATTGTGCGAGTCCACAAAGTCAGCCTGCATTTCATTGTCGGAGCAGCTTGAGTTTTTCCCCTTTTGATGCCATCACCTATCCAAACATTTTGATGCTTTTCTTTCTCATCTGTCGCATCACAGGGACGTTTCCTCGCTAGAATGTCTGACTTTGTTTATATCCCATTAATTAATGGTGGATTTATCCTTTTAATTCAGCACGCTTTGCACCCACTGCAGTTCTGCCTAACGCACCTTGATTGCATGGCGTCGTCTGTTTCGCCCCGCTGCTGTGTGGCGGTAAAATGAGTGGGTGATGGAAATGTTCTAAATGGAAATGCAGGTGATAAAGCAAAACAAAATGCAATTCCTCTTCTCTTTCCCCCATTCCGCCCGCAATTCCCCTTCATTTTTCTTTTCCACTTTTAGTGTCTTTTCCTTCTCCCACCGCCCTCCTCCCTCCTTTAAAAAGCTCTCCTCCATCTTGCTCCTCTCCCTCACATCTCTCTCGCGACCGCAAGCACGATCGAGTGTCATCCATTTGTCAGCGTCACATGATAGACAGCAGACCCCACAAGTGTGCGCGCATACCTCCGAAAAAGCGCACACAAAACACAGGCGCTGGGACCAGTTAGAGAGCTGGTGGCGATGAGTCAGGCTCAGAGAAATGCCACAGAGAGCTTAGCTAATGCACTTTATGGAGCTCCCTTTTTCTTTTCATTCTCTCTCTCCCCCCCTTTCTTTTTTTTTTTCTGGGTCTATATCGCTCCCCCTCCCTCCTTCTCCCTCTCTCTTTTGTCCTAGAAGCCGAGCCAAAAGTCATAGCTCTTCACTGACAGAGAGGTCTTTCCAGTTATTTTTCACAGCGCGTCCCCTGTGCCCTCGCCGGGATAGCTCGCCTCACGGCGGTGAGCGTGCTCCCTCGGTCGCTCTACACGAGGGCCTCCTCCGCTCGCGCATTGTCGTACAGCTGGACGCGCTTCGCTGTGTGTGCGTGCCTTGTGATCGAGTTGTTGGAGATACCTGATCCCTTTTATTGTTCATTTGACCCGCATCCCAGGAGGCATGAGGGTCAGGGTGGAGTACCCAGGTATCTTGTACAGGTGCTTGTATAGTGTGTTTGTGAATGAGGAGGGAGGGACGAGCTGAAGACAGAGCGGAGGAGCAAAACTGTTTCTTTTTGCTCTTTCACAGCAGCACATTAAGGGAGCACTGTTTCTTTAAATCCTCTTTTGGGCTGTCAGGCATTTCAGCTGGTCATATTGGCTGCAGACACACACACACACACACACACACACACACACACACACACACAGATGTGTATGGTTAGCAGGCCGAGGCTGGTTTGAGTTAGCATGGAGCCAGTCACACTGTGTGAGAGCCTTACCCCCTGCCTGCTACTGCCACCCTCCACAGTCTCGCTCCTCCGCTCCATCTCGCCATCTCTTTCTTTCACTAAACATGTGTGACAGTCAGCCACTGCTCGCCAGGGCCGTGGTTCGCCGTCCCATCTCCCAGCGCCGCCGCCACACACACACACACACACACACACACACACAGACGCAGACACACAAGCTTGATCTGCGTGGCCTCCTGATTAGCCCCCCTGCATGACAAACAAGCCATCAGAGCGGAGGAGGAGGAAGAGGAGGAGGAGCAGGAGGGACGGATGGGAGATGTGAGGAGGAGGAGAGGAGCAGAGGTGTAAGGGGAGGGGAGGGGGGGCAAGCGGGCGAGGTGAGGAGGCTGGGACCCCTGGGGACCCCTAGATCACAGCCATGCTAATGAGGAGCTGCTTTGCCAGCAGCAGAGGTGTCAGCTAACCCCTGACAGGTGCACACCCGCGTACTCCCAGGGTTTGTGCCTCGCGCGTGCACATGTGTGTGTTTGTGAGTGTGTGTATATGTGTGTGTGTGTGTGTGTGTGTGTGAGGGAGGGGCTGCAGGGGCAGGTTTGTGTCCCAGTGGCCTAGCCTGCGGGCGGCTTTGTTCAGTATATGCAAATGTGTCGCCGTGGCGTTCTGTCGCCCTTGATGGAATGCGTGAGCAGTACAGCGAACCTGAACCCCAGGAATGCTGCAATGCACACACACACACACACACACAGGTACACATCCTTACACATCCTCTGTTCCCCCCACTCACCTCCTTGTTAACAACCTGCACTGTCTTGTGTTCCTGCAGTAAAGCAACGTTATTCCACACGCTCCAAACTTTTTTTTTTCCCGCTGCCTGGATGTGTTTTTTTTTTCACCCCGTAGGACCGTCCATGCCAAGCGAACGCAGCACAGCGGAGAAGTTGGCGGGCTCGCGTTCAAATGCTACTTATATTCAATTATGATTTTTTTTTCCCTGAGCTTTGTGAGAGTTAATTTGGCATCAGTGAGCATTCATTACCATCCACTCACTGCTCACTGTCAGCTGAGAAGCTCCAGTTTGCCCATCTTGTCGAAGGCTGAGCCTGTGGATTTTTGTTATTCTTCTGTGGTCTTATTATAAGTCCCTCTGGATTAGAGCATCTGATAAAAGCCCCAAAATATAAGTGTAATGTAAATGGAGGAGGGGAGGGGGCTCCTGCCTTGAAAATATAAATCAAACTCAGGCTGGAGAGATGGCGTATGCGAATTCCTAAATTAAACACAAGTCCACATGTCTGCACCATACGCCTGGTGTCTACTGCAGCCCCGCCAAGCTCACACCAACTTTCCTTCACTGGCCATATGCAAACAGTCAATACCGTGGCTCCCCTTCATTCACTGGCATTTTGTTTGTACTTTTTAAGGCAAAATAATGGCTATAAAAGGCAATCTGGAAAGAATAAAATCTGATGTAAAGCTCAGATCTTGGTCCCTGAAGACTGGCTTAATTGGCCCGGTGGTTTAGTAAAAAAAAAAAAAAAAACAACCCAGGAGAGAAGGAGAGCATTATTACTGGCCCACCTCAGCTCCACGCATGTGCCAATGTTTTAATAACTTCCTCCAGGCCTCCTGGCCCTTAGCCCTTGTTTTGTTGCACACAGGACGGAGAGCTGCCCTCCTAAGCTGGTCTCAGATCTGCATTGTGTTCGCCTTGTGTTTCATGAGAAAAATCTGCCTGGGTGGACACCTGGGCAGAAATATAACAGAAGGGATTAAAAGATCCACACTATTACGGAGGAATGCCAGCACACTGCAGCATTTACAAGTATTTCCACTGCTAACAAAATGACAAAAAATACACAGTTTAATTCTCTTCATAAGGCAACAGATTCCTGCTGCGACTCCATTTTCATTTAACCTTTCATCTCAGTCACATTCACTGAACAATGAGTGTGTGTGTGTGTGTGTCAGAACGCGTGTGTCTCTGTGTGCATATGGTGTGCCGGAGTAAATTGGGTGATTAGGTCCAGCATCAGTGACTGCGTGGAGAGGAGAATGTAACTATTCTAACTGGTAGTTGACCTTGGCGGTCAGCGGTGGAAGGGTCCCCGCTTGCGTGTCAGGCAGACGACTGTAATTACTACAAACTGAAGCATGACACGGCCCACCGTGATTCTCTAATGAAGGCTTTTATTGGCTGGAGCACTAAGCGGCGACAACATTCGCACTCTCCCAGCATGTGTGCAAGTGTGTGTGAGAGAGTGCAGTGAGGATGTCTGTGCATATATCGAGATACAGACATACGAACGTCTGTGATGTTACACGCAGGCTTCTAAGGAGGAGGTTTTACATCCTGTATGTTCGGGTTTACCGCTTACCTTTTTCTGTCGGTTAGAGCTGGGAAACCCAAATTTGGGCAGCCAGAAGAGTTCTGGGCGGAGGTGAGGTGGTGTGATCAAACCAAAGTTATAGCGTGATAGCCCGAGAGAACTGTCAATCAAGCAGACAGCTCCAGAGAGGAAGGCTTTAAAGGTGCACTGTGTCGTTTTTGTGGAACACATTTTAATCAGAAGACAAAGATCTTCATTGACTAAACCAAACTTTCACATTCATGATTGAAAAAAATAAATAAACAAACTGACCTTAAAGGACAAGACAGATTCTTAACATATGTGGCGGACCCTGCCACCTTTCTGACTTCAAACAGTGTTCTGGGACTGTATCTGCCTCTGAGAACAGCTTGTTTATTCAGTGATGGAAACAATAAATATTCCTGAGTTTGTATTATTACCTCATTAATATTGTAGATATTCACATTCTGAGTTTGAGTTCCTTCCCTAAAACTACATAGTGCACCTTTAATATTTCAGCGCTGCTTAATTGCATTAATTAAAACAGAAACATAAGAAATCTATCAACCCATCCATCTATCTATGTATGAATCTATCTTTGATTCTCCTGTCTCTCTCTGTTTTGCCTCCCCTCCCCTCCCCTCCCCTCCCCCCTGCTCGCTTTGCTTGTTTTGGAAGCTGATGAAATTTGTCTTTGGCCGTCATTAGGCAGCAGCCATCAGCTGCCACTCTATTAGCCGCCACGCTTCCTTTAACAGCATATGGCACAGCTGTGTAAGATATGACAAGATGCAAATGCGTTGCTGTAGCGGCGGCGGTGGTGGCGGCGGCGGTGGTGGTGGTGGTGGGAAGGTTGTGGGGGTTGGTGGTGTATGATTGGGCGGCTCGTGTCGGAGCCAACCAAAATACGGATAAAAGAGAGGAAAAAATCTGATTAATCGAGAGGGATCATCAATCTCTCTCCCAATCTCACATCTTCATTTCGTATTGATCCTCATGTGTTGATGAGATTATACAGCAACCGAGTCCATAGAACCCTCTCGGTCCCTCGGGGCATGTAAATACCCTCTATGTGTGTGTCATGTGTATGTGCCCGAGCACGTCTGGCCCTTAAAGTCCCTCCACCTCTCTTCTTACCCCCTCTCCTCCTCCTCTTCCCCTTCCCTCTCCCGCTCTCTTCTCCCCGTCCAAGCTGTTAAGCTGTCCAGCTCTCCGCTGCCAAGCGGCCGTGTGAAGCCTCGCCAAACTAAACACGGGCAGGCAGCCCGCCACTCGCCCCACACACATTCACACATCCACACATGCACAGACGTACAAGCCCAAAAATACATCCACATACATGTCCGCATGCATGCACGTACACACACATACACACACACACTTTAGTAGCAGGAGTCAGGTCATGTCCCACCCCACACAAACAGTGCGAGTGACGGCTACACCAGAGCCCCGCTAATAGCACAGAAAAACAGACAGAATCAGTAAATGAGCCCCTCATTAACTTTTTCTGACCCCGTCTCCCCTGGGGAAAGCCAAACCAATCACACCGCCAAATCAGCTTCCTGTACTAGACACTGATCCAACATCAGCTTTCGCTCATCTGTTCTGCACGGTACAAGTGTGTGTGTGTGTGTGACTGTGCTGAGGTGTGCAGGAGGCAGAGAAGGAGAGTGGAAAGAAAAAGGCTGCTACGCTTGTTTCTGCGTCTGCATGTGTGTTTTACATTCCATGACAACGGGTGGCTTTGAGGCAGTCAGCCATCTTAAGGGCTCCCGTCTTGATCACATAAGACTTTGGGCAAAAGAAGTAACTTCTCCGTCTTTGTTTTTCCCCCTCCGGGCTCCAAGCTATGGGACCACCGTACCAACTTGACTCGGCTTGCGGTAGCCGCTGGTGATAAAGTAGATGCAGATGCTTTTGCAAACACAAGACTGTAGCAGTGCCTCTTCAACGCTATAGCCTGTGTTGAATTAGATGAATCCTAACCGAGGCTCTTTTTATGACTCACAAGCTGGCTGACAGGGCCGTGCTGCAGTGACTGATAGATTCATTTGGCATTATTAAGTCATGCCATTTAAAGGGGCAATTTGTCAATGAGTGACGTACGTTTTTTTTTTTGTTGTGTGCATGTGTGTGCGCAGCCACAACAAATCGCTTTACTGTACTTGTTATTACACCAGTGACGTAGAGCTTTATTTAATGTGGATGCTGCGTTAAGACCGCAGGGGTCTTTACTGTTTACACATCGCCTCCATCACCTCCGCTGTCTCTCCTTTTGTGTGTCGCTCTTACTCTCTAATGCCACATCTCGTCTCCCCCCTCCCCACCTCCCTCCTTTCCTCCCCCCCCCCTCTGCAATATTTCCTTTTTTCCCCCATTGGTGCGTTTTTTTTTTCTTCCATCGCTGCCTCCCCTGTCTCCATATGGAAATGACAGAGTAGACGAGATGGATCTGTATATTAAAGCCTAGCTGACATTAGAATTAGCATAATGTGTCGTGGCCTTAGGGCAGTACCTGCCATCTGCATTAGCCCGTAGACGCACACGCACTCAAAAATTCATACACACACACAGACAAAGCCCACCGAAGACCCTCGTACGTCGACACAAACACAAAGTTGTTGTAACTCTACGACAAACAGTTAATTCTCCTTTAGTCCTCACATGTTCACAGGCTTTTAATTAACATGCTGGCTCGGTGAAGGCACATGTTGGTTTGTAAGTTGTTTTTGTTTTTTGCAACACTAATGGTGATTTTCCTTCTTGTTTCTTTGCCACAGATAAAGGTGAGCCATCCAGCTACATCTGCACTACCTGTAAGCAGACCTTCAACAGCGCCTGGTTCCTGCTTCAGCATGCCCAGAACACTCATGGCATCCGCATCTACCTGGACAACCACCTCGCCAACTGCTCCCTCACTCCCCGCATGGCTCTGCCTCCGCCCCCGTGCACTGAAGCCCTGCCCCGATCCCCTCTCCCCACTTTCCTTGGCGACACCAACAACCCATTCCACCTCCTCCGCATGGCTGCGCCCCTGCTCAGGGAACACCCCCCTCCCCCGGGGTATTTGGAGACCCGGCTGCCTGCAACGCCACCTTTTGTCAGCCCTCCACCGCCCCCTAGACCCCCTCTAGAGCGGCTGGGCCCCGAGGAGATGGGGCTGCTGTCCCAGCACCCCAGTGCCTTTGAGAGGGTGATGCGGATGACCCCCATGGAGCCAGCTTCCATGGACTTCTCCAGACGTCTGAGGGAACTGGCAGGCAACACAACCAATAATGGGGGACCCACACCTCCTCTCTCACCCAATCGTGTGCCACCCATGCACCGCCTGCTGAGTCCCACGCTTTTCCAGCCTGGTGCCAAGCCTCCACCATTTCTCACCTATACTCCACAGCCACCCAGCTCTCAAGGGGGACATGGTTCTTCCAGCCCCCCTGACCCCCAGGGACAGAGCCAGACCCCCGGGAAATCCAAATCCTGCGAGTTCTGTGGCAAGATCTTCAAGTTCCAGAGCAACCTGATCGTCCATAGACGCAGTCACACAGGAGAGAGGCCGTACAAGTGTCATCTATGTGATCACGCCTGTTCTCAGGCCAGCAAGCTTAAGAGGCACATGAAGACACATATGCACAACAAGTCTGGGTCCATGAGTGGCTCCCCAGAGCAGGGAAATAGAGTAGAGGGAGGAGAGGGCGAGGACAAGAGTAGAGAGGGCAACTCAAGAGGGATGGGCATGGACAATGAGGAGGAGGAGGAGGAAGAGGAGGAAGAAGAGGAGGAGGAGGAGGAAGAGGAGGAAGAAATGAGGAACGGAAGTCGGCCAGATTCCAACTTAAGCGAAGACTCGCAGGAGTTCGGCCAGAACAGGGACAATGGTCCTCGACAGTCTTCTGAGGAGAAACCCCTCGGTGGGGATAGAGTCAGTGACAGTGGCGGGGTGGGCATCATGCACCCGTTTAACCATCTGGACAATCACCTCAAAATGAACCCTAACAAGAGAGGCATGGAGAGACAGCCTAATGGAGATGGTGGAGAGAGGGGTGAGGCAGAAAGAGAAAGAGAAAGGGAAAGGGAAAGGGAAAGAGAAAGAGAAAGAGAAAGAGAGAATGAGAGGGAGCAGGAAAGAGAGCGAGACGAGCAGGACGAACACAGGCCCATCATGAACGGCAGGATCAGTGTATCTGAAGCCATGTCCTTCCCGGGGCTGTTCCAGCGCCGGCCCACACCTATCACCAGCCCGAACCCCTCCAACAACAAGAGGATCAAGATAGAGAAGGAACAGCTGGAGCTCCCCCCAGCCATACCCCTCATCTCCCCGGAGAATGTCTATTCTCAACTCCTGGCTGGCTACGCTGCTTCACGCCACTTCATAAGAGAACCCTTCCTGGGATTCACGGATTCCCGTCAGTCGCCGTTCGCGACATCCTCTGAGCACTCCTCCTCAGAAACAGGAAGTCTTCGTTTTTCCACCCCGCCCGGGGAGCTGATGGAAGGAGGTAGCGCCTCGGGCAGAAGCGGAAGCAGCACTCCTCACCTCCTGCGGGGACCAGGCCCCGGCAGACCTCCGAGCTCTAAGGAGAGGAGGAACGACACCTGCGAGTATTGTGGAAAGGTGTTCAAGAACTGCAGCAACCTGACGGTGCACCGACGCAGCCACACGGGGGAACGGCCCTACAAGTGCGACCTGTGCAGCTACGCCTGCGCTCAGAGCTCCAAGCTGACGCGCCACATGAAGACCCACGGGCAATTCGGTAAGGAGGTGTACCGCTGCGACATCTGCCACATGCCCTTCAGCGTCTACAGCACGCTGGAGAAACACATGAAGAAGTGGCATGGCGAACATTTGATGGCCAGTGAGGTCAAACTGGAGCAGGCGGACAGAGGTTAATGCCAGCAGCCTACACAGTGTACACAAGCAAACACACACACACATATATAAAACACACACACACACACACACATACACACTTACACACATGCGCACACAAAATCCCTATAACCACTTCTTCAGCTATGGGGGCTTGGCTGGATAATCTCTCTCTTTAAAAAAAAAATTAAAAAAATTTGAGACTGATTGATGTTCATCTTTTTTTCTTGTCACAGAAACTGCCACCTGAGAATATAAACAAAGGGAAACTTTAATGAGAACTTGTCTGGAATGCCCAACTTGGGTTTTTTTTCTTGGCAAACTTGTCTGAGGATTTTATCAGTTAGGAATCCATGGAGCCTTTCTACTGTGCAATAATTTCTGTATTTATTGGATTTTTGTAATGATATTTGGCATGTGCAGGTACATCTTTGTGGGATTTCATATGGAGTTAGTTTTGAAATGTGCTAAAAACATTTTTTTTTTTCTAAAAATGCGATTAACTGGAAAGAAGTCACCCTTAATACAAATTTTCTTCTTCTTCTTTTGTTTTTGTTTTTTCCTTTAAGGAAGCTTATTATCATGTGAGAGTAAAAAATAAAAAAAAAATGTGTGAAGCAGCTAGCTTTTAAAAGTTAAAAAAAATAATAATTGTTTTCTATATGAACTGCAGCAGCGGACTACAATCCATTCCCTCACACAGGCCTAAAGCACTGAATGTCAGCCTGACAAAAAAAAACAAAAAACATCATGCTGGATTTTAAAAATCTGACATCATCTTAGAGACCTGATCAGTTGCTTTTTAATTTATTCAGGGAATTTGTCCTTTTGAAAAAAATAAATAAATATCGGCATGTGAATTATTTCCAAATGCAGTTACTGTATTGCTGTCCTCACTTTCAGTCAGGACATAAATAAAGGTTGCACTTAAAATGGAGATACCCTTAACTGATGCTCAGTACATTCCCAATGTAGGATTATACCACCATATTTAATATGTTGAATAAGTTAAGACTACTTGTGATTAATGTGAGAAGGAGAACAGTCCTGTTTATCGTTTGTAAATATATTCTTTTTTTTTTTTTTTTTATATATATATATGTTAAAGTAGCCCCGACTGTACGTGAACGATGGCCTAAAAACTAAACAATCAGAAGACCAGCTGCTTGCATCATCCACAGTATATGCTAAGTGTTACAACCATCCATTGTTGTTTTATCAGACCCCCCCCCCCCCACTTGATTATCTCGCCCCTCCCCTTACATCATGTCTGCTTACTCAAAGGCTATTTGTTTAACTGAAGCTACTTCAACACTTTTTCTCAATCGTTCCACCGTCTCCCTCCGGTTTCTGGCGTGGCATCTCTCTCTCTCTCTCCCTCTCTCCGTCTGACCCCGGTTGACTCCCCGTGTCCCCCTTAGGATCCACAAAACGGTTTCAAATGAAATCCATATCAATGTGTGTGTTAGCGTGTGTTTTCTCTCTCTCTCTCTCTCGCGCGCAGCGTGCTCTAAGCCTCTCTCTCCGACGGGCGTCTTTTCACAGTTCACTAGCTCAGATTCATGCATTAGGAGCGGCTTTTAAAAGGAAGCCTGTTCATTCGCCTTCACAAAGTGATATGGGTTTAACTCGCAGTAACAGATTTTTAGACAGTGTGCGTGTTCGTGACTTTTGGGGATTACGCTTTTTTCTTATTTTTTATTTTCTGCATCGTTCATCCTGAAATGAATCTGGTAGAAAAAAAAAAAAGAAAAAGAGAAAATGGTTATATGAGTTATGATAATTTTTAGCACAGCTGCGACGGCGAACGGCGAATGGCGAACGGCGGGGGGGGGGTCGACCTTGAGTAGAGGCTATTCTTATAGTAAAAAAAATGAGAGATGTTAGCGGAGAAATGAAGAAATGTGAGAAAAGAGATGGAGGGAGAGAGAGAGCAAGACCTTGACCAGGGAGAAGAGTCATTCAAATGAAATTGGAAGCATATGAAAAGTGTGTTTTTCTGGCGCTCAAATGCACATCGACTGGCCACATCTTATGACGGACCATCAGAGTGAGACAGAGCGAGCGCGAGAGGGGAGGGAGACGGCGGAAAGCCACATGAAAGCCGCCTGAGACTACATCTTTCATTTTAGTACTGCAATTCTCAATCATCAAAATCATCTTCGCTCGAAAAGTTCGACCTGCTTTTTCTGTTTCTTTTTTTTTTTCTTTCTTTCGGGCCCTATTGTCAGGTTTTTATCTGCGCCATTTTGTTTTGATAGAAAAAGGGATTACACTGTATCTCGAATGCAATTTAGAGTTTTTTTATTTTTTGTTTGTTGTTAGACAGGAAATGATGTTGAGGTCACAGCAGCTCTCCATAAGCTCTTCCGTTACCGCTTATTTCGATATATTTGGACACGATAAAAGGGAGATGATGACGGAAGGTGGGTGGGGGGAGGCTGGAAGAGCTGCTGTCAGCTTGCTTACACATGTTGATGCATGAGTGCAAAAAAGAAAAAAGATGAAAAAAATCCAGATTCCCTGTTGTAAAAAAAATTGCACAGTGTGTTTCATCCCAGGAAAGCTCAGAGTTAGGCCGAGAAAAAACAGAAAAAGAACCCCCCGAGCCATATAACACGCTACGAAAATCACATTCAAACGACGAAAAACGGTGGGAAAACCCTGACAGAGATCTTAAAAATCACACATGGACATTCAGTCTTACAATATGTTTACAGTGTTGAAGTATGCCATTAATGAAATACTCTGTGTAAGTGTTTAAAAAATGATAATAAAGTATTGTTTTTTCTCCAATGTTCTTTCAAATGTTTTTATGAATGCCATAGCAATTTTTTTTTTTTGTATGATTATCCTGGTGGAGGGATTTTATCTTCATGAATATGTTTCTGTATGATTACTTGTTCACTGTATGGGAAGACTTTTCTTTTGTTTTTTTGTTTGTTTTTGGAATTGTAATATTGCAGAATCATGCCAGATTATTATTTTTTTCTAACAAGAGTGGTGCCATTATCGACTTCTGGTCTCTTCAATCTTTTTATTTCTCAGTTTTATTTAATGTGTTGTTTTTTTTGTTTTTTTAGCGAGTTTCCTGTCGTTGGTTTGGTGAAGCTCATCCTACGTGGATGTAAAACAAAAGGATGAGAAATAAACAAATGGAGAATTAGAAGATGATCCTAAAGGAAGAGCCGTCGAAGCTTTCGAGCGGGGGAGCGCTTTTCCAAATCAACTCCATGAGACTTTCACGAACATTTTGTTTTTTGTTTTGTTTCATGGTCGGTTGAAGGTCTTGTGATGGCACTTAACAACTGTAGTTTAAAAAAAAAAAAACATTTTCATATTTCACTTTTCACAACTTTCACTTACACTCTTTGTACAAAATAGTTTCCTTGGTCTTTTGTTTATTTGTTTGTTTTTTTCTGTTCGGGAGGGGAGGGGAGTGCATCATTGTGAAAAAAGTGATCTCAGAACAGTACACATCTGCTGTTTTGAACATATATGTATTTTTGTAATGTGTTGAAAAATCAATACAAGAAAGCCAACACTTCAATAAATGTTGCAATTGCTCTATGATTGAAGCAACTTTTCATTCTGATTATTTCATCTGCGTCTTTCTTCTTCACGACACACATCAGAACGGATTTACGTACGTAAAAGCTGACTCCATTGATGCTACACCACCTTTAAAGTTCCTTCCTTGTAGATTTGCACATCCGTTAACAACAATTTAATGTTTTTCTGTGCGCAGTTGAACAAAAACAGTGTGACTTGAGCCGGCTTGCATTGAAAACGGAGAGGAAAAGGCTGAATCTTTACTTCTCGGACAAAGCAGCTCATGCAATCACACGCTATCAGTGATGGAATGTAACTAAGTACATTTACTCAGTTACTTATATTGGGCGTTTCACACCACTTGATTAGTTACTAGTTACTTGGAGGATTACTTGCTGTATCAGAGCCAAAGGTACAACAATTTTGAGAGAAGGTACACTTTTAAAGCTCTATTTGTAAAGGTGATTTTCACTTTTACCTACATAATATTTCACTACGACGTCTTTAAAGCAACATTATGTGGAAATGTCACTGAAGTTACGTGCATGCTTACAGTGTTACAGTGACAGAAACACTGTTCACCAGTTGGGTGAAGGTGAAGACTTACATAATGTTGCTTTAAGTACATTTATCAGAGACTTTTACTCAAGTACTGTACAGTAACTTTACTTTACATGTGGGTACTTCTTCAGGGTTCGTACACATTTTTCAAGGTCAAATTCAAGCACTTTTCAAGCACCTTTAAGGGTCATTTTAAAGATTTTCCAGCACCTTATTGCTGGGGTAAAATACTTTTCTACAGGAATACATAAACTCATTATTTTCTCTTCACTTTTTATCACAATAATGTACATTGTATTGTGCTGTACACATCTAAAATTATGTTTCATAATAGCAAAAACTTCAGAAATTAATTATCCAGTCTGATCCCAATTTTGTGAAAGACACAGAGTTATAATGTCAAGCACTTTCAAGCACTTAAACTAAAATCCAAGCACTTTTCAGACCTTGAAAACACAACATTGAAATTCAAGCACTTTCAAGGATTTCAAGCACCCGTACGAACCCTGCTTCTTACAGCGCTGCATGCTAACGACAATGCTACGAACACACCATCAAACATGGCTGCAGATAATGTAACACGACTCCTTATCTCACGTTGGAACTTGGGCGTGGGACCTTGTTTACCGCCGGCCGTCAGCCAACAGCGGCTGACCGACCAAGGGTGTGAACCTGACAAGATATGCCGGCTATACAAAGTATTTACAAACTAAACAAAAGCTAATATTTATCAAGTTTTATTCAGTTCCTTCTATGTGAACAGCAAAGATAATGAGGAAGAAGTCAACTAAAACAACAAAGCGTCTGAATACATATCTGTATCTATATATTGACTTTAAAAGCACGGCGTTCACCCGGACGCTGTGGCGGTTTTCTGAGGTACAGTAGTCTTTAAGGCTCGACCGAATTAAAATTCATGTTTTATTTAATAGTTGATAAATGGATGTTTGGAGATAAATTCCCCTCTAAATGACGTTCACACCTTAACGATGTTTTTAATCAGCACTACAAAGTCACACTTTCCAACGCCCCGGCACTCCGCAGTCGTGAGAAGGAATGCAAAACCGCAGTGGATGTGTGACGGCTCTGCTTGCGATGTCTAAAGGTGTCTGAGTTGTTTTCCCATCATGATGTCAGTGAGGAATCTTGCTCGCTCGCAGCTATTTGGCCAAACGTTCTCGGGGCAAGACAAGACGAATAAAGATGGAAGGAACTGAATGTGAATCTGATAAATAATAGTTCACGGCTCGCTTTTTTTTTGTTGTTTTGTTTTGCGCCAACATACTAGCACACGGAACGTCAGAGAGGACTGCCAGCGCAACTCCCTTGTTCTTAGAAAACAATACAAACGAGAATGTGACTCACAGGTTTTTACATCTGAAGGTAGCTGTTGACAGTCTCATGCTTGATAAATGAGTCCTGGCATGAGTGTGGGGACTCATCAGGTATTTCTTGATATCAGGCCAACAGCAGTCAAGCCTGTCCTCGCTTGAGCCTGCAGGCCATTGGATGCCGCAACAGAAATAATGCATGTACAGTGTGTGAGTGTGTGTGTGTGTGTGTGTGTGAGAGAGAGAGAAAGAGTGCAAGGACAGAGGAAGAGACACAACAATAGAGAGGAGATAGAGGAGAAGAAATGAAAAGAAAGGCTCGGTTTGCGCGAGAAAAAGTGAAACCTGGAAAAAAAAAAAAAAAAATTCTCGCTCTTGCCAGCTCTCGTCACACACGGCGACCCGCGAAGCATCTCGCTGTTTTTAACATTATGCAAGATTCAGTGTAAAAATAAAACCATTGTGTCAAAATCTAACTGAGCGCAATCAAACACGCAGCTACAAATTGCTTCGCACAGAAGACGTTCGGAGGCCTTTGGTGTCTGCAGGAGGGATCTTATTGTGACTTTTCCCAACTCTGCGTGTGTGTGTGTGTGTTTGCGCCTGGAGGCTGACATCTGGGTGCCATGTTGATGATTTTGGTCTTCTGGTCAGCAGAAATGTGCATGTCGAGAAGATGTCACATTTCCCACAGCCCTTATCCTAGCAATGGCAGCGCTATTGACATAACAATTGGAATGGCACGACTTTCTGCGAATGATTAGCGGCCGCACATGTTTTTAATGATTCGCGGAAAAGGTAAAAAAAAAAAAACTGATTAAAGCTCGTAATGTCAAATGATCTCTGCTCACTTCTCATGTGTCTATTTAAAGCACTTAAAGGATGTAATTTTCACGACACATATTTTACTTATCAAACTGTCATGCCAGAGAACAAAGTTGTTTATTTGTCCTGCACAATTGCAAATCACGTTACAACCTCAAGCGTCTTATTATACAACCTATTTTGGCAGAAACCTTACGGCCATACTGAAGTGTCTATTTTCTTAAAGGGCTACTCTGTATAATCAGCAGCCACACAAATGTGTGCTCGGGGACCCGTTCTGGCCACTTCTCTGCCACCAGCACATCGTGTGCAGTTCACATGTGACATGAGGTTACAGAACTCCCTTTTAAGCCTGTCGAGGAGAAAGGCGCCCTCCCGTGTGCCCGGCTCTGTGGGAGAAAAGTGGCCTCAAGCGCCAGCGGTGAGGAGGTGCCGTATCCTCTTCACCAGAAAGCGCTGGGCAGAGGCCCTATAGTCACAGACAGCCAGTCGCAAAGCGGGAGATGGGAAATCATGGTTTGGAGTAAAACCACGTCCTTGGGGAACAGGGTGTCAGCAGGGATTGCGGTTCACGTCCTGGGCCACACAGAGCCACAAGGCCACCGCAGAGACCCTGCTTTCCACTGGATCACAGGGCTCAGGCCCCACTGGCCTCTCTGTAGATATCCAGTTACTAATCTACCGGTCCTGACCAGTACCCAGTCAAATGACGCTGCCCGCCCAGCGAGCAGACCGGGCTTCGCCCTGCGACACAGAGACCAGAGTAAATCCGGCCCAGCTGGCTGCTCTTGGGAAAAAAAATGGGGGGAAAAAGGGAGGGAGGACTAGATGGAGGGAGAGCAGGGAGAGCAATTTAGAAGGGTGGTCAGGAGACATAGAGCAGTGTGGTGGAGCGTGGTCACTCAACAGCTGTGGCTGGGGAAAACTGTCTCTTCTGGGAGAATCTGACCCGGAGGAACAAAGGCTTTGTGGTCATGTTGAGCGTGTAACTAAAGGACAGGAAATGCAGACTTTTTCAGAGGGAGGAAAAACACTGAAGCCACTCAGTGGGAGGTTTTGGTCGTTTACGGCGCAGCCATGTCGTCGAGCATCAAAACGGCACTCATCTCAAAACAGAGATGACAACTTCTGGTCGCTATAATTTCCTCCCCTTATATTCAGACAATTCCTCCACTATAGGACAACTGGAATCCATTGTTTGATAATTAGACATTAGAATTTCCTGTGTTCTTTAAGACCCCTCTGCACAGTTTGGAGGAGTCGGCGGACTCGACACCTGATGCGATCCACTTTAACACCGATTTGGCTTCAGCTGGTCCTGTTTTTATCACCACAACAACTCAGCGGGTCGTGACCGGCTGCACAGGCCCTCCTGAACGCGGGCCGTCACCTCGCCACGCAGAAGCAGTCAAGGAAAACATTTATTTATCACTGCGCTCCAGCCACACCCTCCACCCTGCCTGCATATTTAAGTCTGCTGCTTCCTTCTCTCTTTTCTCTCACTCTCTTCATCACTCGCTACGACTGTCACAACCTCTTCGCTTGTATCTATTTTCATTTCTCAGCTCCTTTGTTCTCCCTTTTCGCTCCCTTCTGCTGGATTGATTCCTTCCAGATAAACTTTCTCTCCCCATAGATCCCTCTCCCTCCCCTCCCCTCCCCTCTTTTTTTCCCCACAAACTCCTCTTCTTACCCTCCGTCCCACTGTCAGCGTAATTCCATTGGTGTCAGACCTCCCAGGTGGACCCAGACGCAGGTAGATAGCTACCGCGGTGGGGAAGATTCTCTCCTGTCGGCTTCCTGACGCCCAACCTGCGAGCCCCCACACACACATGCACACCTTGCCTCAGGGGGGTCAGTGTCATTGTTGGCAGTGGGCACATGCTTGTCGTGGTGCAATATTAAATCTTCTCATTTGATTTGGACTGTAATTATGTCGTAAAAACAAACTGGCTGTGAAGCCGTGGCCCGCCAGTGTGATCTACTTTCATCAAGTGCAGACTGGCTTAATTATAGAGTGCGCCATACACCCATCTTTCACTGGGCAGCTTTTCCTGCTGCTTCTTTAAGCCATCACATTCTTTTATTGTGCGTTAATCACAAGGCAATTGGGCCGTTTGCAGCGGCTGGGGGTAGATTTTAACACTGGTCTGTACACATCCTGCGTATTCTGGGGGGAAAAAGAGAGAGAGAGAGTCAGAGTTAAGCAGTTGTACACGGTAATGGAATCTGATGCCTCCTCTATCTCCGCGGTGCACTTAATGATATGGTTTTCATACCACAAAGGTATTCAAATGTGAGGATTCTTTGCAGGGAATAAAGGATCCGCTGTTCTTTGTGCACTTCAATTTGAGTGTGTGAGGGTTAGACAGATAAATAAGTAAATTTGACAATAAATGACCAAATCTCATGAAAGGAAATCACCCTGATGTGGGCGACTGTAAATAAAACTCAGATCTTTTGCCCCGTGGGATTTGATTTCTGTTTCATTATCTTAAGAATAATGAAACGGAGCCGTAAAACACTCGAGTGCGAAGATCTATGAATTTCACCAGCAAATTATTTCCACATATAGCCACAGTGTTTTTTTTCTTCTTTTTTTTTTACAGCCAGACGTCTGAAATACATGTTTGTTTAGGCCTGTATTTGCCACATGGCTAAGTCAAACCAGATCCCACCTTCACATCAACTCGCACAGGAGGACGCCAGATGCCAAAAATCGCAACATATGGCAAAATGTATATTAATGTTCCTTTGCTGTGCCTCGTGCAATATGTTTCGGAGCACTGCTTCAGATCACTCAAACGATTACACGATTTGTACATGTCAAGCCGAAGTTCATGATTTGAGCAAAAATGCGTGTGTTCGTCCTGAGAGACAGTCGCAGGAAACTCACAAAACTAAATCTGGAAGCAGCCAGTTCATCTGAATTAAAAAACCTTGATGCTCGGTCGCAACCAATGAGAGGACAAGGCAAGGGTTAATGTCAGAGATGAGCGTGTGAGCGAGGGATAAAGGATGGAGCTGTCTGGGGACTGACCCCTTTATGTCTTAATAGTTGAGCTGAAAAAGAGGGGAGCCTATGAAAGCTGAAGGGTCACCGAGGGAGAACTCCCTCGTTTTTGTCCCCTCTCCACCGGCCTTTTATGATGGGTTCATCTGTGTTGTGACAGGTGTGTGAAGTGGGCACCTTACTAGAGGTAATTGCCATTTCTCTCCTGTGGGTCATTGTTTGTCCCTACGCCTGAAAAGACCGTTAGAAAAAAAAAGAGGATTTTTAGGTCGTTACAGTAGCGAGGTTAGAGACGAGGACTCTGTAATTCTCTTGTTCATTCAGGCATAAATTGAATTTAAAAAAATAAAATTATAGAATGTTCAAAATATTCTTAAAAATCCTGAGTGGATCCATTAACAGTGTGCGGTGCATAAACACCGACAGTAAACACACCCTGCTGATGCTGCTGTTCTTTAGCTGGAACAGACTTGCTGTGGCTTCACTGCAGAAACCATTACGGTGCCACTGAGGAGAGTCATAAAGGTGATTAACAGCTGCTTCTAATTAAAGATCAATGGAGAGTCTTTCTGAGGTGATTTGTTATGTGAATTAGGATGCCCACTGTCCATTAATGACATCAGGCGGTGTCACTGTAACAGATTGGCTATTGATTCACTCTTGTTTGAGACACGGCTCAAACCAAACTATAGATCACGGCGTCGGGGTTTTGTTTATGAATGTGCCTTAACTCACCGTGTTGTGGAAAAGAAAAAATAAAACCTTTAACAGCACCAACCCCACTCCTCATGCAACCCCCCCTAGATGTGTTTGAAAATGTATGGCTTTTATTTAAAGTGTAAATTGCATCAGAAGATTGATAAGTGGCATACGTGTGATAACCTGAAGTGCAATGCTCCCACATGCCGATTCAGTAATCAGCCATCACAGGGGTGCTAAGAGCTATGAAAAGCTGTAGATTTCACAAGACTATTCTAAAGACCTACTGCAAGTAGTAACTTTAGGGGTTTTCTGCAAGCAGAGTCTGATGTCTTGACAGGAAAAGCACAGTTATGAAAGCCATGCAAACTAGCTCTAATGGAGTGTAGCCATTATTACAATAGACATGTTTGACAAGTCAGCATATTAGGCAAACATGTTGAATTGTGAGATACCATTTATGTGCATCATGCTTGATGTTTGTGAACCCAAAGTCAGCTGTTGAAGGCATTTATGATCTTTATGCACCATGAAGTGCGGATACAGACATCGCCCTTTTGATCACAGCACACTAGGAAAACTGCACAGCAAGAAACTGCATCACTTGTCACCTTGAAGCTCATGGGAATTTGGAGTGCAAAATTTGGTTGTAAAGGAGTTTAAACTGACATGGTTTTGTTCAGCAAGATATGAGATGACCACTGTTGTAGCAGAAATCACAAAGCTAATGTGAGGTGAAATTTTCTGGGAAAAAAAAAAGTTTGCAACTAAAGTCAGCCTGAAAAAGTTAGAGGAGCATGTTCAGCTTAATGTCTGACAACTTCTCCATTTCTATTAGCAACTGCTGTTTTTCAGACCACATGTAATCTCAAGCCAAACAGCAAAGCATTTAACAAACTCCAGTCTTCCAGAAAAGGGAAATGCAAGTGTGTAAATGCTTACAGATTAGGTTTTAGGACACTTCACTTTAGCCATGTCAACATTGACGTTTTTAAAAAAAAAAAATAAAAACCTTTAGGCACATCCTTACAAGACACGCAAAACCAGGGCAAACATGAGGTTAAGATTTTTATTGTTTCTGGAGATCAAGTCTGCATGGCTTCACTTACTGGTAACGCTGAAAGACAGGACAGAAACAAGTTAAAAATCACACCAGTCTCAACCATCAACATTCTGATTGCTTAGAGACGTACCTTATTACCACGGTAGCCACCTGCTGCTGTATAGGGCCGGTTGTATCCAGTCGCTGCACCACTCGGATAATAGCTAGCGCTTCCAACGCTTTGCCTCACAGGCTGGCGGGGCTGCTGGACGCTCTGAGGGACCTCAAAAGCAGGTGGAGAGATCTTGACCTGCTGGACACCAGGACTGGCAGGATAGTTGTACCTCATGTAGTGAGTGTCTTCATAGTTGTCTGCCCCCTGTTCAAAGTTGCTGCTGGAGTGAGTGATAGTGCCTGGAGGATACTGGCCAGTCAGGAACAGGTAGTCATAAGGATAGGGATAAGGATAAAAAGACTGAGCCGGACGGCTGTCCGGGCCTGATGGCTGAACGTCGCTGGGTGAGCCTTCTCCGCTCAAAGCTTGAGCACCAGGAGGTGGCGGTGCTGGTAGGAAGCCTTGCTCTTCCGTCTCATATTCCGAGTTGCCATACTCAGCGATCTGCGCATATTTGTTCAATTCACCTCCCTGGAGCTGTGGAGGGCGAGGTGGACTCACGTTGCTAGGGCCAGAAAACTGGCCAGCACTAGGTCCTGCAGAAGCACCATCGCCAGAGAGAGGACTGGGTGGGGCCACTGCCCAGTCAACATCTTGAAATCAGAAGTCAGAGGTTAGAAAACAGCAGTGTTCTTACACCAAAAGTTAGAGTAGCCATTGCACTTCCCATAAAATTGGGACCACTAGTTACCTTGGGAAAAGGTGGGTTGACCGGTGCTTGGGCCTGCAGACGAGCCGCTAGCATATCCTGAAGCTTCAGGTGCAGCAGCATAAGAGTTAGAGCTGTAGGTAGATGCAGCTGGTTGTCTCTGGACACTGGGCTGAGGGTAACTGGGTGCAGACGAGCCACTAGCATATCCTGAAGCTACGGGTGCAGCAGCATAAGAGTTAGAGCTGTAGGCAGATGCAGCTGGTTGTCTCTGGACACTGGGCTGAGGGTAACTGGGTGAAGACGAGCCACTAGCATATCCTGAAGCTACGGGTGCAGCAGCATAAGAGTTAGAGCTGTAAGAGGATGCAGCTGGTTGTCTCTGGACACTGGGCTGAGGGTAACTGGGTGAAGACGAGCCACTAGCATATCCTGAAGCTACGGGTGCAGCAGCAGCATAAGAGTTAGAGCTGTAGGTAGATGCAGCTGGTTGTCTCTGGACACTGGGCTGAGGGTAACTGGGTGCAGACGAGCCGCTAGCATATCCTGAAGCTACAGGTGCAGCAGCATAAGAGTTAGAGCTGTAAGAGGATGCAGCTGGTTGTCTCTGGACACTGGGCTGAGGGTAACTGGGTCCTCCAGACGGATAGCTAGCTGGATATGTGGCGACTTTATCTGCAGTTCCTGAGCCAGAAGCTGCAGGAGCGTACATCACACCTGAGGTGGAGCCAGCAGAAGCAGGGTATGCCCCATAACCACCGCTGTAGGAGCTGGGATCAAAACCTTTAAAGACAGACATTAAGGAAAGTTAATGAACATATCTTAAACTTTAAATGTTCACAGCAGTGATACTTCACCTGGCTTTACAGGGTAGCTGTAAGTCACACCAGTCAGCATAACAAGGAGCAAAGCCCTGTTGAAAAACAGAAAAAAAAAATAACTGTTTAACTACTTTGTAGAAATCAGTCAAACTATCACAAACAAACTTTTGCTTACCCAGCATTTACCCAAACAGCCATCATGTTGAAAAGAACAGCTCTAGTACCTCTATGACCGTGTGAGAGGTTTATAAATGTTGCAGGTGACCTGCCCTGACCAATCAGAACCTAACGAGCTAACGATGCACAGGTGCTAGCAAATGAAGCCTGATGCAGGTGGATCCCACAGTCTGAAACCTTAACAGTGAGTCTGTAACCGTTGCTGCAATTGCCTCATTGTTACCAAATTTTAATGATGCACATCACTGCAGTAGGTCGATAACATTACAGTTTTGTATCTTTTGGACAGACCTTTATTTTCAGCAGTAGACTTTCTCGTCTGTTTATTCATCTGTATATCCTGTTATTCTGGTGATTTATTTCAGTTTTCCATGAAGAAGGATCCAAACTGAGTTTTCAGTCTCCCTGAACAATAAGGAAAAATTGACCATTTGTCAAGTAGTGTGCCCCACTGACACTGTAATGCAGATTGTTTTAGGACAGCTTTTGAACTTACACAGAAACTGAAACCGGCGAACTGCGAGATGCAACAAAATGCGTACCTGGAGTGCAGCAATTTGTACGAGCGTATTTAAGGGTCAAAATACATGCCGAGTATGATAAATGCGAACATGTTGGCAGGTCTGCCCATACTGTAATGCAGATATGGGCCAGATTTTTCAGGACAACTTTTAGTGCATCTTTTCAAGTAACTGTTTACTAGCTCTACATCACAGGCCAAGTCTTGGAAACAGTATTCTAAAAGCAATAATCTCCATCCAGGTGAGCATTTTAGCATCTTTTCAAAATAATCTGTCCATGTCAACACCTGAAAACACATTTTCCAGGATCATTCTCGTACGCTTGTCAGTGTAAACAGGAAGCAGGTTTCATGCTATGGCTGTGTCATATGGCATATGGTTTTATTTTTTACTTTAAAAGCATTATTCCTATTTTAAGTGTTTGGTCAATTGTTTTGTTTGTTGTAATGATTTATTATTATAAATACATTATGAAATTATAATTCTTGGTAATTCTTAATGACATGGCAGCCGTCGATTGAGTCAGACATGCAAACCCAGTTGATGGACGATGTGGTGGACAGTGGAGAACTGGACCCCCGAACACTCTGAGTACCGACCCAGATGACGTCCCACTGACACCAGGGTCTTTATTGTGGCATCCCATCCAGCCCAGCAGCACTGCCAGGGACTCCTGCTCAGCCTGTTACTCTACATCATCTGTAACTGTTTTGTTTTTAATAATAATTGTTTTTGGTAATATTTAATAAGTTTTACAGTCTGGAAATAAAGCAGGGAACACAGCCTGATCTGAATCTGTTCATTTTGGTCCATTTATGTTTATCAAATAAAAATAGTCTAACATCTCAACAGTCACAATAAGATATAAGTCAACCTCTGAATGTTTGTAAGTGAAGGCTTTTCGTCAAAGGGCGTCAAGCTGAGCATTACAACTGACATTGAGGTTTTAAGGTCCCTTTAAAGCCCCTGTACAGACTTTTCATTTATTGTTGATTTTGGCGGCCCCGCTGGACAAAAGCGGTAGTGTTTTGCCGGAATGAAGACTGCATTTCCCATGAGCTCTAGCGCCCACTGTCGTGAAGACGTTTGTCTGGCCGGCGCGTGTAGATTTGTTTTGGAAACGTCGGAAAGACGACGGGACTTGCTTTGAAAACTTTTTTTAATTTATTTTTTTAGCAGCTATCTGCAGCGTGCATATGGACGAGGTAATGTGTCTATTTGTATTTCTACTTAATATTATATGCCGCCGGTGAAACAAAGTAATGCTGCTGTTGCTCTGCAATTTCCCAGCTATATATATTTCCCACGGTGCTACAGAGCTAGCGTTACAGCAAAGTCACAGTGATTGTGATGGATGTTTTGTTCTAAGAAAGAAACTGAATCATTTATAATGACAGAGGATATTACCGATGCATCGTTGCAGGTCGGTTGGGCTGATACACACAGCTGAAGTGGATGCGTGATCTAAGACGTTTGTTGTCGTTTTCATGAGTGTAGTATCTAGAGCTAATCTAGTGGTAACGCTAGCCAGCTTTGTTGTAACAACATAAATTCATATATTGCTGTAAACTACGTCCCGCATTACATTTCATATATGAAATAAAATTTACAAACCTGTCTAGGAGGAATCGGGCAAATTCTGGATCCGACTTGAATCCCTTCAAGCCCCGCAACTCTCTCCATCTCTCGAAGGAATCGCCAATGTTTATCCGTGTTTTAGCCCTAGCTCGATCGGATTCCCTCTCGGCCTTTCGTTGGTCTTCGGTTCGAATTTTTTTTCTTTTCTTTGTCTCATTATCAGCCATGACAAAAGTTTTAACTCGGTTAGCACTGGCTAGCTTAGCAACAAAACAGCTATGCTGTATCCTGAATGTCGTCAGTTCCGGTCTGACTGCCGTAAATCGTTTCGTCAGTGTTCCGACCCGACCAATGCCTTTCAGAGGTATAGAATTAGACTACTTAGAAATAGCCTATCTTCACGCTGATGGGCTGATTTGCTGTTGTAGGTAACAGAGACACATCAGCAGAAACTAGAGACTTTTGCATATCCAGTTAAAAACTCTGTACAGGGGCTTTAAGTTTAACATATCTGGCTTTGGATGTTCAAATGAGTATAAACTGAGTATAGACCCAATACTTGCATTTAAGTGTGAGCTCTGTGCCAAGTGAGGTCACCATCATTTATTTCTTCTCTTGGGCAATTTATAGCAGCGAAGCATCATAGTGGTGCGTCCTCCATGAAGAGGGAAAAGAAGGCCGCATTTCAGACGCAATTGGCCTTCAAAGGATGCAGACCCCAAATTGGGACACAGCATATGGTTGGTGCCATTTCCAAAGTTGTTCTGACTTCACTGTGTTCATGTCAAGAACATGGAAGCCAAAAAGTTTTACATCTTAGTTCAGCATTTAAACTTGTGAGCCATTTCTGGTGACACAGGAAACATTACTGCTTTTGGTAAAACTCAACCCTGTGTTTGTCTGCCATGTTTCAGGATATGTCATGCAATTTTATGAGTTGTGACTCGGGGGTAGAGCCAGCATCTTGCTAGATGGTTGCATGTTGAAGTGTCCTTGGCAAGTTACTGAAGTTGCTTTGGACAAAAGCAACTGCTTAACACCCCAAATGTGAACTTGTGTGCCAAAATGGTTTGAAATTGAGCTGACTTGAGTGTCGTCACCAGAACCTTTGTCCATAGGGCTGACACATGTCACAAATAGCACTTTGCCGAGTCATGCAAAGTGAGCTCAGTTCTTTATACATTGTTCAGGTACCTGGGCTGATACCAAAGGCAATTTTTGAGCTGTACAAATGAGGCAATGAATGACTCAGAATACTGAAGACCATTTATCTTTTCAATTGAATCACATGTCTACTTGTGTCTCCAGACTGTGTACAAACACTCCCATACCAGCCTAACACACTGCTGAGTTGCCTTGTACTAAAACACAAAGCCAGGGCAAACATGAGGTTAAGATTTTTATTGTTTCTGGAGATCAAGTCTGCATGGCTTCACTTACTGGTAACGCTGAAAGACAGGACAGAAACAAGTTAAAAATCACACCAGTCTCAACCATCAACATTCTGATCGCTTAGAGACGTACCTTATTACCACGGTAGCCACCTGCTGCTGTATAGGGCCAGTTGGATCCAGTCGCTGCACCACTCGGCTCATAGCTAGCGCCTCCAATGCTTTGCCTCACAGGCTGGCGGGGTTGCTGGACGCTCTGAGGGACCTCAAAAGCAGGTGGAGAGATCTTGACCTGCTGGACACCAGGACTGGCAGGATAGTTGTACCTCATGTAGTGAGTGTCTTCATAGTTGTCTGCCCCCTGTTCAAAGTTGCTGCTGAGGTGAGTGACAGTGCCTGGAGGATACTGGCCAGTCAGGAACAGGTAGTCATAAGGATAGGGATAAGGATAGAAAGACTGAGCCGGACGGCTGTCCAGGCCTGACGGCTGAACGTCGCTGGGTGAGCCTTCTCCGCTCAAAGCTTGAGCACCAGGAGGTGGCGGTGCTGGTAGGAAGCCTTGCTCTTCCGTCTCAGATTCTGAGTTGCCATACTCGGCGATCTGCGCATATTTGTTCAATTCACCTCCCTGGAACTGTGGAGGGCGAGGTGGACTCACGTTGCTAGGGCCAGAAAACTGGCCTGCACTAGGTCCTGCAGAAGCACCGTCGCCAGAGAGAGGACTGGGTGGGGCCACTGCCCAGTTGACATCTTGAAATCAGAAGTCAGAGGTTAGATAACAGCAGTGTTCTTACACCAAAAGTTAGAGTAGCCATTGCACTTCCCATAAAATTGGGACCACTAGTTACCTTGGGAAAAGGTGGGTTGACCGGGGCTTGGGCCTGCAGACGAGCCGCTAGCATATCCTGAAGCTACGGGTGCAGCAGCAGCATAAGAGTTAGAGCTGTAGGTAGATGCGGCTGGTTGTCTCTGGACACTGGGCTGAGGGTAACTGGGTGCAGACGAACCGCTAGCATATCCTGAAGCTACGGGTGCAGCAGCATAAGAGTTAGAGCTGTAGGTAGATGCAGCTGGTTGTCTCTGGACACTGGGCTGAGGGTAACTGGGTGCAGACGAGCCACTAGCATATCCTGAAGCTACGGGTGCAGCAGCATAAGAGTTAGAGCTGTAAGAGGATGCAGCTGGTTGTCTCTGGACACTGGGCTGAGGGTAACTGGGTCCTCCAGACGGATAGCTAGCTGGATATGTGGCAACTTTATCTGCAGGTCCAGAGCCAGAAGCTGCAGGAGCGTACATCACACCTGAGGTGGAGCCAGCAGAAGCAGGGTATGCTCCATAACCACCGCTGTAGGAGGAGCTGGGATCAGAACCTTTAAAGACAGACATTAAGGGAAAGTTAGTGAACATATCTTAAACTTTAAATGTTTACAGCAGTGATACTTCACCTGGCTTCGCAGGGTAGCTGTAAGTCACACCAGTCAGCATAACAAGGAGCAAAGCCCTGTTGAAAAACAGAAAAAAATAACTACTTTGTAGAAATCAGTCAAACTATCACAAACAAATTGCTTCTTACCCTGAATTTACCCAAACAGCCATCATGTTGAAAAGAACAGCTCTAGTACCTCTATGACCGTGTGAGAGGTTTATAAATGTTGCAGGTGACCTGCCCTGACCAATCAGAACCAAACGAGCTAACGATGCACAGGTGCTAGCAAATGAAGCCTGATGCAGGTGGATCCCACAGTCTGAAACCTTAACAGTGAGTCTGTAACTGTTGCTGCAATTGCCTCATTGTTACCAAATTTTAATGATGCACATCACTGCAGTAGGTCCATAACATTACAGTTTTGTATCTTTTGGACAGACCTTTATTTTCAGCAGTAGACTTTCTCGTCTGTTTATTCATCTGTATATCCTGTTATTCTGGTGATTTGTTTCAGTTTTCCATGAAGAAGGATCCAAACTGAGTTTTCAGTCTCCCTGAACAATAAGGAAAAATTGACCATTTGTCAAGTAGTGTGCCCCGCTGACACTGTAATGCAGATTGTTTTAGGACAGCTTTTGAACTTACACAGAAACTGAAACCGGCGAACTGCGAGATGCAACAAAATGCGTACCTGGAGTGCAGCAATTTGTACGAGCGTATTTAAGGGTCAAAATACATACCGAGTACGAAAAATGCGTAGATGTTGGCAGGTCTGCCCATACCGTAATGCAGATATTAGGCCAGATTTTTTAGGACAACTTTTAGTGCATCTTTTCAAGTAACTGTTTACTAGCTCTACATCACAGGCCAAGTCTTGGAAACAGTCTTCTAAAAGCAATAATCTCCATCCAGGTGAGCATTTTAGCATCTTTTCAAAATAATCTGTCCATGTCAACACCTGAAAACACATTTTCCAGGATCATTCTCGTACGCTTGTCAGTGTAAACAGGAAGCAGGTTTCATGCTATGGCTGTGTCATATGGCATATGGTTTTATATTCACTTTAAAAGCATTATTCCTATTTAAGCGTTTGGTAGATTGTTTTGTTTGTTGTAATGATTTATTATTATAGTTCTTGGTAATTCTTAATGACATGGCAGCCGTGCAAACCTAGTTGATGGACGATGTGGTGGACAGTGGAGAAATGGACCCCCGAACACTCTGAGTACCGACCCAGATGAAGTCCCGCTGACACCAGGGTCTTTATTGTGGCATCCCATCCAGCCCAGCAGCACTGCCAGGGACTCCTGCTCAGCCTGTTACTCTACATCATCTGTAACTGTTTTAATATTGTTTTTAATAATTGTTTTTGGTAATATTTAATAAGTTTTACAGTCTGGAAATAAAGTAGGGATCACAGCCTGATCTGAATCTGTTCATTTTGGTCCATTTATGTTTATCAAATAAAAATAGTCTAACATCTCAACAGTCACAATAAGAAGTCAACCTCTGAACGTTTCTAAGTGAAGGCTTTTTGTCAAAGGGCATCAAGCTGAGCATTACAACTGACATTGAGGTTTTAAGGTCCCTTTAAGTTTAACATATCTGGCTTTGGATGTTCAAATGAGTATAAACTGAATATAGACCCAATACTTGCATTTAAATGTGAGCTCTGTGCCAACTGAGGTCACCATCATTTATTTCTTCTCTTGGGCAATTTATAGCAGCGAAGCTTCATAGTGGTGCGTCCTCCATGAAGAGGGAAAAGAAGGCCGCATTTGGAGGAGCCTTTGAGATGCAATTGGCCTTCAAAGGATGCAGACAACAAATTGGGAAACAGCATATGGTTGGTGCCATTTCCAAAGTTGTTGCGACTTCACTGTTCATGTCAAGAAGCAACATGGAAGCCAAAAAGTATGACATTTAGCATTTAAACTTGTGAGCCATTTCTGGTGACACAGGAAACATTAACGCTTTTGTTGAAACTCATCCCTGTGTTTGTCTGCCATGTTTCAGGATATGTCAGTGCAATTTTGAGTTGTGGCTTGGAGGGGGGGGGGGGGTCACAGCATCTTGAAGTGTCCTTGGGCAAGATACTGAAGTTGCTTTGGACAAAAGCAACTGCTAAACACCCTAAATGTAAACTTGTGTACCAAAATGGTTTGAAATTAAAGTCATGCTGACCCGAGTGTCGTCACCAGAACCTGTCCATAGGGCTGACACGTCACAAATAGCACTTTGCCAAGTCATGCAAAGTGAGCTCAGTTCTTTATACATTGTTCAGGTACCTGGGCTGATACCAAAGGCGATTTTTAAGCTGTACAAATGCGGCAGTGAATGACTCAGAATACTGAAGACCATTTATCTTTGCAATTGAATCACATGTCTACTTGTGTCTCCAGACTGTGTACAAACACTCCCATACCAGCCTAACACTGCTGAGTTGCCTTGTACAAAAACAAAAAGCCAGGGCAAACATGAGGTTAAGATTTTTATTGTTTCTGGAGATCAAGTCTGCATGGCTTCACTTACTGGTAACGCTGAAAGACAGGACAGAAACAAGTTAAAAATCACATCAGTCTCAACCATCAACATTCTGATCGCTTAGAGACGTACCTTATTACCACCGTAGCCACCTGCTGCTGTATAGGGCCGGTTGGATCCAGTCGCTGCACCACTCGGCTCATAGCTAGCGCCTCCAATGCTTTGCCTCACAGGCTGGCGGGGTTGCTGGACGCTCTGAGGGACCTCAAAAGCAGGTGGAGAGATCTTGACCTGCTGGACACCAGGACTGGCAGGATAGTTGTACCTTATGTAGTGAGTGTCTTCATAGTTGTCTGCCCCCTGTTCAAAGTTGCTGCTGAGGTGAGTGACAGTGCCTGGAGGATACTGGCCAGTCAGGAACAGGTAGTCATAAGGATAGGGATAAGGATAGAAAGACTGAGCCGGACGGCTGTCCGGGCCTGACGGCTGAACGTCGCTGGGTGAGCCTTCTCCGCTCAAAGCTTGAGCACCAGGAGGTGGCGGTGCTGGTAGGAAGCCTTGCTCTTCCGTCTCATATTCCGAGTTGCCATACTCCGCGATCTGCGCATATTTGTTCAATTCACCTCCCTGGAACTGTGGAGGGCGAGGTGGACTCACGTTGCTAGGGCCAGAAAACTGGCCTGCACTAGGTCCTGCAGAAGCACCGTCGCCAGAGAGAGGACTGGGTGGGGCCACTGCCCAGTTGACATCTTGAAATCAGAAGTCAGAGGTTAGATAACAGCAGTGTTCTTACACCAAAAGTTAGAGTAGCCATTGCACTTCCCATAAAATTGGGACCACTAGTTACCTTGGGAAAAGGTGGGTTGACCGGGGCTTGGGCCTGCAGACGAGCCACTAGCATATCCTGAAGCTACGGGTGCAGCAGCATAAGAGTTAGAGCTGTAAGAGGATGCAGCTGGTTGTCTCTGGACACTGGGCTGAGGGTAACTGGGTGCAGACGAGCTGCTAGCATATCCTGAAGCTACGGGTGCAGCAGCATAAGAGTTAGAGCTGTAGGCAGATGCAGCTGGTTGTCTCTGGACACTGGGCTGAGGGTAACTGGGTGCAGACGAGCCACTAGCATATCCTGAAGCTACGGGTGCAGCAGCATAAGAGTTAGAGCTGTAGGCAGATGCAGCTGGTTGTCTCTGGACACTGGGCTGAGGGTAACTGGGTGCAGACGAGCCACTAGCATATCCTGAAGCTACGGGTGCAGCAGCATAAGAGTTAGAGCTGTAGGCAGATGCAGCTGGTTGTCTCTGGACACTGGGCTGAGGGTAACTGGGTCCTCCAGACGGATAGCTAGCTGGATATGTGGCAACTTTATCTGCAGTTCCAGAGCCAGAAGCTGCAGGAGCGTACATCACACCTGAGGTGGAGCCAGCAGAAGCAGGGTATGCCCCATAACCACCGCTGTAGGAGGAGCTGGGATCAAAACCTTCAAAGACAGACATTAAGGAAAGTTAATGAACATATCTTAAACTTTAAATGTTTACAGCAGTGATACTTCACCTGGCCTTGCAGGGTAGCTGTAAGTCACACCAGTCAGCATAACAAGGAGCAAAGCCCTGTTGAAAAACAGAAAAAAATTACTGTTTAACTACTTTGTAGAAATCAGTCAAACTATCACAAACAAATTGCTTCTTACCCTGAATTTACCCAAACAGCCATCATGTTGAAAAGAACAGCTCTAGTACCTCTATGACCGTGTGAGAGGTTTATAAATGTTGCAGGTGACCTGCCCTGACCAATCAGAACCAAACGAGCTAACGATGCACAGGTGCTAGCAAATGAAGCCTGATGCAGGTGGATCCCACAGTCTGAAACCTTAACAGTGAGTCTGTAACCGTTGCTGCAATTGCCTCATTGTTACCAAATTTTAATGATGCACATCACTGCAGTAGGTCCATAACATTACAGTTTTGTATCTTTTGGACAGACCTTTATTTTCAGCAGTAGACTTTCTTGCCTGTTTATTCATCTGTATATCCTGTTATTCTGGTGATTTGTTTCAGTTTTCCATGAAGAAGGATCCAAACTGAGTTTTCAGTATCCCTGAACAATAAGGAAAAATTGACCATTTGTCAAGTGGGGCCACTGACACTGTAATGCAGATTGTTTTAGGAGAGCTTTTGGACTTCACTGGCGAACTGCGAGATGCAACAAAATGCGTACCTGGAGTGCAGCAATTTGTACGAGCGTATTTAAGGGTCAATATACATGCCGAGTACGAAAAATGCGTAGATGTTGGCAGGTCTGCCCATACTGTAATGCAGATATGGGCCAGATTTTTTTAGGACAGCTTTTAATGCTTCTTTTCAAGTAACTTTTTACTGGCTCTACATCACAGGCCAAGTCTTGGAAACAGTATTCTAAAAGCAATAATCTCCATCCAGGTGAGCATTTTAGCGTCTTTTCAAAATAATCTGTCCATGTTAACACCTGAAAACACATTTTCCAGGATCATTCTCGTACGCTTGTCAGTGTAAACAGGAAGCAGGTTTCATGCTATGGCTGTGTCATATGGCATATGGTTTTATTTTTTACTTTAAAAGCATTATTCCTATTTAAAGTGTTTGGTCAATTGTTTTGTTTGTTGTAATGATTTATTATCATAAATACATTATGAAATTATAATTCTTGGTAATTCTTAATGACATGGCAGCCGTCGATCGAGTCATACATGCAAACCCAGTTGATGGACAATGTGGTGGACAGTGGAGAACTGGACCCCCGAACACTCTGAGTACCGACCCAGATGAAGTCCCACTGACACCAGGGTCTTTATTGTGGCATCCCATCCAGCCCAGCAGCACTGCCAGGGACTCCTGCACAGCCTGTTACTCTACATCATCTGTAACTGTTTTAATATTGTTTTTAATAATAATTGGTTTTGGTAATATTTAATAGGTTTTACAGTCTGGAAATAAAGCAGGGATCACAGCCTGATCTGAATCTGTTCATCTTGGTCCATTTATGTTTATCAAATAAAAATAGTCTAACATCTCAACAGTCACAATAAGATATAAGTCAACCTCTGAACATTTGTAAGTGAAGGCTTTTTGTCAAAGGGCGTCAAGCTGAGCATTACAACTGACATTGAGGTTTTAAGGTCCCTTTAAGTTTAACATATCTGGCTTTGGATGTTCAAATGAGTATAAACTGAATATAGACCCAATACTTGCATTTAAATGTGAGCTCTGTGCCAACTGAGGTCACCATCATTTATTTCTTGTCTTGGGCAATTTATAGCAGCGAAGCTTCATAGTGGTGCGTCCTCCATGAAGAGGGAAAAGAAGGCCACATTTGGAGGAGCCTTTGAGATGCAATTGGCCTTCAAAGGATGCAGACAACAAATTGGGAGACAGCATATGGTTGGTGCCATTTCCAAAGTTGTTGTGACTTCACTGCTCATGTCAAGAAGCAACATGGAAGCCAAAAAGTATGACATTTTAGCATTTAAACTTGTGAGCCATTTCTGGTGACGCACAGGAAACATTACTGCTTTTGTTGAAACTCAACCCTGTGTTTGTTTGCCATGTTTCAGGATATGTCAGTGCAATTTTGAGTTGTGGCTTGGGGGGGGGGGGCAGCATCTTGAAGTGTCCTTGGGCAAGATACTGAAGTTGCTTTGGACAAAAGCAACTGCTAAACACCCTAAATGTAAACTTGTGTACCAAAATGGTTTGAAATTAAAATCATGCTGACCCGAGTGTCGTCACCAGAACCTTTGTCCATAGGGCCAACACGTCACAAACAGCACTTTGCCGAGTCATACAAGTGAGCTCAGTTCTTCATACATTGTTCAGGTACCTGGGCTGATACCAAAGGCGATTTTTAAGCTGTACAAATGAGGCAGTGAATGACTCAGAATACTGAAGACCATTTATCTTTGCAATCGAATCACATGTCTACTTGTGTCTCCAGACTGTGTACAAACACTCCCATACCAGCCTCACACTGCTGAGTTGCCTTGTACAAAGACAAAAAGCCAGGGCAAACATGAGGTTAAGATTTTTATTGTTTCTGAGATCAAGTCTGCATGGCTTCACTTACTGGTAACGCTGAAAGACAGGACAGAAAGTTAAAAATCACATCAGTCTCAACCATCAACATTCTGATCGCTTAGAGACGCACCTTATTACCACGGTAGCCACCTGCTGCTGTATAGGGCCGGTTGTATCCAGTAGCTGCACCACTCGGCTCATAGCTAGCGCCTCCAACGCTTTGCCTCACAGGCTGGCGGGGCTGCTGGACGCTCTGAGGGACCTCAAAAGCAGGTGGAGAGATCTTGACCTGCTGGACACCAGGACTGGCAGGATAGTTGTACCTCATGTAGTGAGTGTCTTCATAGTTGTCTGCCCCCTGTTCAAAGCTGCGGCTGGAGTGAGTGACAGTGCCTGGAGGATACTGGCCAGTCAGGAACAGGTAGTCATAAGGATAGGGATAAGGATAGAAAGACTGAGCCCGACGGCTGTCCGGGCCTGATGGTTGAACGTAGCTGGGTGAGCCTTCTCCGCTCAAAGCTTGAGCACCAGGAGGTGGCGGTGCTGGTAGGAAGCCTTGCTCTTCCGTCTCAGATTCCGAGTTGCCATACTCGGCGATCTGCGCATATTTGTTCAATTCACCTCCCTGGAGCTGTGGAGGGCGAGGGGGACTCACGTTGCTAGGGCCAGAAAACTGGCCTGCACTAGGTCCTGCAGAAGCACCGTCACCAGAGAGAGGACTGGGTGGAGCCACTGCCCAGTTGACATCTTGAAATCAGAAGTCAGAGGTTAGATAACAGCAGTGTTCTTACACCAAAAGTTAGAGTAGCCATTGCACTTCCCATAAAATTGGGACCAGTAGTTACCTTGGGAAAAGGTGGGTTGACCGGGGCTTGGGCCTGCAGACGAGCTGCTAGCATATTCTGAAGCTACGGGTGCAGCAGCAGCATAAGAGTTAGAGCTGTAGGTAGATGCGGCTGGTTGTCTCTGGACACTGGGCTGAGGGTAACTGGGTGCAGACGAGCCACTAGCATATCCTGAAGCTACGGGTGCAGCAGCATAAGAGTTAGAGCTGTAGGCAGATGCAGCTGGTTGTCTCTGGACACCGGGCTGAGGGTAACTGGGTCCTCCAGATGGATAGCTAGCTGGATATGTGGCGACTTTAGATGCAGTTCCAGAGCCAGAAGCTGCAGGAGCGTACATCACACCTGAGGTGGAGCCAGCAGAAGCAGGGTATGCCCCATAACCACCGCTGTAGGAGGAGCTGGGATCAAAACCTTCAAAGACAGACAATTAGGGAAGTTAATGAACATACTTTAAACTTTAAATGTTCACAGCAGTGATACTTCACCTGGCTTCGCAGGGTAGCTGTAAGTCACACCAGTCAGCATAACAAGGAGCAAAGCCCTGTTTAAAAACAGAAAAATAAAAAAAGTGTTGAACCATTTGGTAGAAATCAGTCAAACTATCACAAATAAATTGCTTCTTACCCTGAGTTCATCCAAACAGCCATCATGTTGAAAAGAGCTGCTCTAGTACCTCTATGAGTGTGTGAGATGTTTATAAATGTTGCAGGTGACCTGCCCTGACCAATCAGAACCAAACGAGCTAACAATGCACAGGTGCTAGCAAATTAAACCTGATGCAGGTGGATCCCACAGTCTGAAACCTTGACAGTGAGTCTGTCGCTGTTACTGCAATTGTTTCATTGTTTGCAAATGTTGATCATGCACATCACTATAGTAGGTCCGTAACATTACAGTTTTATATCCACACAACAGAACAGAATTGTGTTTTATTCGTCAATATATCATGTTATTCTGGTGATTTTTGTTTCTCTTTTACACGAAGAAGGATCCAAACACAGAGTTTTCAGTCTTTCTGAAAAATTATGAACAACTGACCTTTTGTCAAGTAATGTGCCCTGCCCATATGGCAATGCAGATATTGGGCCAGATTGTTCAGGACAGCTTTTAATGCATCTTTTCAAGTAACTGTGGGGGTCGATTGTAAAGTTGAGCATGCTAAAACAAACAACAACTTTTGGCCACATTTAGCAACAAACCCCATTAAAAAACAGATGTGAATTTTTCTTATGTAATTTCTAACTAGTTTTACAGCAATATTTGTGAACTTTGTGATATGTACTTCTCTTGTAAACATATAATGTAATATGTACATATATACATATAATCTAAATGTTGAATATAAATATAAATGTTAAATATGAATCTACATGTTAAATATAAATGTTAAATATAAATATAAATGTTAAAATGAAGTCTAAAAGTTAAACATAAATATAATGTTAAATCTAAATCTAAATGTTAAATCTAAATCTAAATGTTAAATCTAAATCTATATGTTAAATCTAAATCTATATGTTAAATCTAAATGTTAAATATAAATATAAATGTTAAATCTAAATGTTAAACATAAATACAAATGTTAAAAATAAATACAAATGTTAAATTTAAGTGTAAATGTTAAATATAAATACAAATGTTAAATTTAAGTATAAATGCTGCTAAAAGTTAAATCTAACTATTAAATCTAAATCTTAATCTAAATGTTAAATCTACCTGCTAAATGTTAAATCTAAATGTCACGGATGAAGTTAGATATTTAGTTAAAATGCAAATTTACACTGCCTGTCACCGGAAGTACCAAAATAGAAGCTCATCCACATAAACAAATGCTATCCACGGTCTTCTTAGGGTCATCAGACAGAGTGATTGCGCTGTACTGTTAGTCACTATTCCTCACTGTGCTCTCATGTTGCCTGCCACCATGTCCAGCAGCTAAGCTGGAAACATTGGTAGGGTCGTTTTTGCAGCATTACAGAGGTTCAGGAAATGCATCTGCAACGAAAGCGCCAGTAGCCCTTTTGACTGAGGCTGCATTATCGCCACAGCGGCGGGTCGCCCAATCTTTGCCGTTGTTTCTTTACACAGAGACAAGCAACTTGATATTTGATGGGTCAGGATCTCAATCCCAACACATTATAACAGCATCCATATGATTTTAAAATGTCAGCAGGTTCATGTTTAGATTAACAGGAGGACACCTGGGGAAACTCAAAGACGTCATCATCACGCCTCTTTAGAAGCCGAAACACACTGTTTCTTTATTACGCCAGCACTGCTTGGCTCTGTGTTAACAAACAATTGCGGAGAATTGATGAACCGCTGCTGAGTTGATAATGCAGCAACTCTGTGAAAAGGACTAGCAACAGCTACAGCATCCACCACAGTAGAGCCATCGCAGCACTCGGTAGCTTTTATTTTGGTTCTTCCAGTGACAGGCAGTGTGAATTTGAGTATTAGCTAAATATTTAGGTTCACCCTGACATTTAGATTTAACATTTATATTTAAATTTTAACATGTATATTTAACATCTTGATTTTTTTTAGATTTTACATTGGCATTATATTTTTACGAGAGAAGTGAATATCAAAGTTCACAACAGTTGCTGAAAATCTGGTCAAAAGTAACAAAATAAACTAACTTTCTGCCACATTTAGCAGCAAACCCCATTAATAAAACATGAATTTTTTAACACGCTCAACTTTACAATCAGCGCCCCATAACTGTATACCAGTTCTACACATACATGGGAAGTTTTGGAAACAGTATTTTAAAAACAATCTCCATCCAGATGAGCATCTTTCTCAAAAGAATCCATCCACGTCAAGACCTAAAAAGGCATTTTCCAGCATCATTCTCGGTCACTTGTCAGTGTAAGCAGGATTCATACTATGGTTGGTGCCATTCCCAAGGTTCGGAAGTTGTTCCTTCTTCAGTGTGTTCATGTCAAGAAGCAACATGGAAGCTGACAAGTTAATCTTATTTTAGCATTTAAACTTGTGAGCCATTTCTGGTGACAAGCAGAAAGGAAACAATTTTGGTAAAACTCATCCCATTGTCTGCCATGTTTCAGGTTCCAGTGTGTGTGGCTCAGGGTTAAAGCCAGTGTCATTAGGTTGTTTTGATTCACCTTGTCTGCATGTTGAAGCATCCATGGGCAAGACACTGAACCCTAAACTGTTCCTGATATGCTGGTTGGCACCTTGTATGGCAGCCATTGCCATCAGTGTGTGAAAACTGCAAGTAGCTTTGGACAAGTGTCTGCTAAACACCCAAAAACAGAAGTTTGTGTACCAAAATTTCGTCTGAAACCATGTTGTTGTCCCAACTTGCAATCACACGAAGTGTTAGATTTAAGTTCTGACAGGTCACAGGAATACCTTTTTACTGATTCCAAATGTAACCCGAGCCCAGTTCTTTGAACATGTTCAGGTACCTGGGCCGATTTAAAGCGAATTGTGTCTAAGAATACTGAGAAGTGCCAATTTTACAATTGTATTCAATGTCTGCATGGCTAACAAACTGTCAGTTTACAAACCCACTTCAGAATTTGCAAATAATGCCACATACAACATTAACATTGGTCTCCATGTACAAAAATGACAAAACCAGGGCAAACATGAGGTTAAGAATTATTTATTGGTTTTCTCCCATACCAGCCTAACACTGCAGAGTTGCCTTGTACAAAGACACAAAGCCAGGGCAAACATGAGGTTAAGATTTTTATTGTTTCTGGAGATCAAGTCTGCATGGCTTCACTTACTGGTAACGCTGAAAGACAGGACAGAAACAAGTTAAAAATCACACCAGTCTCAACCATCAACATTCTGATTGCTTGGAGACATACCTTATTACCACCGTAGCCACCTGCTGCTGTATAGGGCCGGTTGTATCCAGTCGCTGCACCACTCTGATAATAGCTAGCGCTTCCAACGCTTTGCCTCACAGGCTGGCGGGGCTGCTGGACGCTCTGAGGGACCTCAAAAGCAGGTGGAGAGATCTTGACCTGCTGGACACCAGGACTGGCAGGATAGTTGTACCTCATGTAGTGAGTGTCTTCATAGTTGTCTGCCCCCTGTTCAAAGCTGCGGCTGGAGTGAGTGACAGTGCCTGGAGGATGCTGGCCAGTCAGGAACAGGTAGGCATTGGGATAGGGATACAAAGACTTAGCTAAACGGCTGTCAAGGCCTGATGGTTGAACATCTCTGGGCGATTCTTCTCCACTCAAAGCTTGAGCACCAGGAGGTGGCGGTGCTGGTAGGAAGCCTTGCTCTTCCGTCTCATATTCGGAATTGCCATACTCAGCGATCTGCGCATATTTGTTCAATTCACCTCCCTGGAACTGTGGAGGGCGAGGTGGACTCACGTTGCTAGGGCCAGAAAACTGGCCTGCACTAGGTCCTGCAGAAGCACCGTCACCAGAGAGAGGACTGGGTGGAGCCACTGCCCAGTTGACATCTTGAAACAGAAGTTAGATTAGATCAAAAAAGCAGGTTTGTTTTAGTAAGTCACATTAGCACTAGTTACCTTGGGAAAAGGTGGGTTGACCGGGACTTGGGCCTGTTGAGTCTGCAGACGAGCCACTAGCATATTCTGAAGCTACAGGTGCAGCAGCATAAGAGTTAGAGCTGTAAGAGGATGCAGCTGGTTGTCTCTGAACACTGGGCTGAGGGTAACTGGGTGCAGACGAGCTGCTAGCATATCCTGAAGCTACGGGTGCAGCAGCATAAGAGTTAGAGCTGTAAGAGGATGCAGCTGGTTGTCTCTGGACACCGGGCTGAGGGTAACTGGGTCCTCCAGACGGATAGCTAGCTGGATATGTGGCGACTTTAGATGCAGTTCCAGAGCCAGAAGCTGCAGGAGCGTACATCACACCTGAGGTGGAGCCAGCAGAAGCAGGGTATGCCCCATAACCACCGCTATAGGAGGAGCTGGGATCAAAACCTTTAAAGACAGACATTAAGGGAAGTTGAACATACTTAAACAACTTTTAAATGTTAATACTTGACCTGTATTGATACTTCACCTGGCTTTGCAGGGTAGCTGTAAGTCACACCAGTCAGCATAACAAGGAGCAAAGCCCTGTTGAAAAACAGAAAAAAGTTATACTTCTTGGCAGAAATCAGTCAAACTATCACAAACAAACTTTTGCTTACCCAGCATTTACCCAAACAGCCATCATGTTGAAAAGAACAGCTCTAGTACCTCCATGACCGTGTGAGAGGTTTATAAATGTTGCAGGTGACCTGCCCTGACCAATCAGAACCTAACGAGCTAACGATGCACAGGTGCTAGCAAATGAAGCCTGATGCAGGTGAATCCCACAGTCTGAAACCTTAACAGTGAGTCTGTAACTGTTCCCCTTTTCCATGAAGAAAGTAAAGTTTTCAGTCCTTCTGAGCAATTAGGAACACATTTCCTTTTGTTAAGTAGGGTGCCCTGCCCATACTTTTAGTTAATCCTTTTTTTTGGTTTAGATTACAGGCCATGTTTACATGTACATGGGTAGTTTTGGAATTTAAAACAACAATAATCTCCATCCAGATGAGCATTTTAGCATAATTTCAAAATAATCTCTTCCATGTCAACACCTGAAAACACATATTCAAGGATCATTCTTGTAAGCTTATCAGTGTAAACTGGAAGCAGATTGTATACGATGGTTGGTCCCGTTTCCAAAGTTTGGATGTTGATATTCTGACTTCAGTGTGTTCATGTTATGTTCAAGAAGTTGTTATACATATTATGTTTCTGGTATTTGATGACAAGTAAGCAGAAAGGACACAATACGATGACTATACAATACAACAATGACTAAAACCTTCTTACCATTAACCCAGCGTTTACTTGTCTGCATTGAGGGTAAGTCACAGAAAATACTATAAACATACTATAAACTATACTTGTTTTCAGTACTTACTTTGACTTCATTGTATACATGTTCCAGGTACCAGTTATGTTCCAGGTAAGATGACTCAATGAATCCTATGAAAAATGCAATTTTAATGAAAATACTGTCAACAGCTATTTTTCTTTCTTCTGTTTGCCATCGTTGTATTTAAATGTCTGCTTGTCTCTCTAACTTAGACAATATCATTCATTCTGTCAATGTACAAACTCAGACGCTCACAAATTGTAACACAGACTTCAAATTCGGATTTGCAAATAATGCTACATTCACTGTTAAGTCAGTGTCATTAGGTAGAAAAAATGTGGGTGTCTGCATCATAATCGTTCTAAAAGGTCCATTTTCAGTGTCCTAACGACTGATGAAATCCTCTTTGCAAACCTCAAACTTCCGTACAGCCATTCTTTTGTCACTTCATCACATTAAGAAGAACACTTTGACCCAACCCATGACCTGAAGGAACTGATAAACTGCACGACTATACGAGAAATCTAAATGTGTTTGATAGTGGCACATCCCTTCATTAAGATCTTACGCCTCTATACTCAGCTTGAGACTGTGCCAAATGTGCCGTGGCTCTGCATTGTGACAATTTCCGGCACTTCAGATGTGTATTTCCTGGCTTTCTAATCAGAATGCTATTTTGTATCTCAAAAGGGGCTCCATTCAGCCCAACATTAACAGCCCTCGTCTGTGATAATGTGGATGCTTCGGGCCATAGGCCACCAGCTGCATCCACTTGTCAGTCTTTGGTACAGATGCCCTGTCTGTCTGCTGTGGCGAATGAAACTCGCGGACTAAATTGGCACTTATTGTGCAGGATGATTTTATGTACGCATTTTAATGTGCCTCATCCAATTCCTTAACATGCTTTAATTATATCTGCTGACAGCTATCTCAAATTTTAAAATGATTTAAATGGAAAACTCCTGTCCCTCTTGTCGTTTATGTCTTTGAGTGGCCAGCGGAGACCGAATGGAACGGCTACGGATCTTTGTATCAAACCCCTAAAATACTCGCAAGGCAATTTATCCAAATCTGCTGGATTTTCTGTGCATCATATTAGTTTCTCATACAAATCAAATGAAGAGAACTCAATTATGATGGATCAATAATTCAGCATTCTCAATTATGCTTTAATTGTAAGAAGCAATATCATCCAATCTTATTGTGTTGGATAGGTGTTGTTGCTCTGCAGAGCTTTAGCTGATTGTTTATATGAGATTAGAGCCGTGTATCAAGGAAAAAAGAAAAAAAAAAAATCAGGCAATGTCACAGAGCCTTGGATAGCCAGCAAGTGACACGTGCACAGACACACTCAGATACACTCCCGAGTACACACACACACACTCACACACACACACACACACGCTCTTAATGACACAAACACATAACATAAAGCCAAATGCTGCCACTAAAATTTGCATGGTGCTCAGTAATGCATTAGTGAACATCACTTGGCAATCTGTTCATACGGGCTTAATTGGATTTTAATACCGCCTCTGATCTTGTTTTCTAATTAACGGCGGTGGCTGGCAACCAAGCAGAACCATGCACCCAGCAACACCTTTGATCCTGGCCATATGGAGTTCCTCCAAGCACGCTGGGGATGTAAAAATCCCTCACCTAGACGTGGGCGAACAACAGGCCCCCCAATCAAAATGGATGGGGTGAGGAGAATGGAGGAGGGTGGAGAATGGAGGAGTGTGGCAAGGGGTGTCGAAGGAGGAGGGCGGGCGGGCAAGAGGGGGTGGCGGTGGGGGTGGGCAGTGGCATGTGTCATCCACACATCCTGGCGGCATCGTTATTGATTAATTTCTCTCACGATCAGTTGTGATCACAGATACATAAAACATGAGAGGGGGGACCGCCGCATGCCTGTACACCTTATCATCCTTGCTGCCATTTGACACCCCTTCCTTGCTACGAGGAAATGTCAATAGCTTTTCTAATCTGTTTACTTCTCCCCTTGTGGCCACTGCTTTATGCTTTTGATGAAGGGCTGCCAAAATCGTGTCCTTTTTCTACCCTTGCTTTTCCCCGTTTTGGCAGACGCAGCGTGGGTTTGAAACTTTACATCTGCAGAGTCACCCCGGCTCTCTTGCTGTTATTTAGTTATTTATAAGGGTATCACTTTAACACCCGGCGTCCAAAAAATTCTGATTGTTCTGTATAAATTAAGACAGCCCTGGGACTCATTTCCTTTAGACTCTTATGGGTTTAGTGGACACATTCAATCAATTACACTTCATTGTGCAATCGATGCTAAAGTAATTCTATGCGGACAAAAGAAATCATAAAATTTAATATTTCAAAATGTCATCTCCAAATAAAAATAATTTTATTGTCTAAAAAAGGAAAGTATTGTTTTTATCAATATCCAGGTGTCTAATGACAGGAATAGATTTTTTGAAAAATAAGATTATTCTCATTATGGACAATTTATAGATAATGCCACTTTAATGTCTGCATGATAAATATGAAACTACCGCCAGCGTCCAGTTAGCTTAGCTTAGCACAAAGACTGTAAACAGGGAGAAAGTGCTAGCCTGGCTTTGTTATCTGCCGAACAGAACCCACCGTGACGCCACCCTTTGGTTTGTTTGTTACCATTTTGTTTTGTATTTTGGAGCCAGGAATGACCATATTTGGATGAGAGGGCGGAGTTGGACCGAATAACCTGATTGGATCCGTCTCATACCCTGTTTTATCGCCTATTTTACTTTGAATTGGACCATAATTTGCAAAATGAACATGATGCTGTATTGGAGAAGACTTGAAACTCATAGAGTCATTAGCAAACTGTTCACTCACGTAATAAATCAATGGAGATTTAGGGTCTTTTTCTCATAAGCTTAAATACAATCTGCCTTCTTTTTGCAACCAGTGGTGTCGCCCCCTGCTGGCCATTAGAAGGAATGTAGGTTTATGGACATGGTGGCTTCACTTTTCAGACCCAGTTGGCCACCCACTGTCTTTTTTAACAATGCTGGTGCCTCTAAACCACAATATTAAAACACATAGCTTGTTTTTTCATCCGTATAAAAACGGAGGCGTGAAAAAAACAACAGGTTGTTATTGAACCGGGGGTTATGTGAACGACTGTTTCACGTCAAGGAGCAGTTACTTCCTGGAGACGACAAGAAAAGACCTTTGTGTTAACAAATCAAATATGGAGTGTTAATTATTGAGCTTCTAAAATGCTGGTATGTAGATTTTGTTACCTCTAAACAGAACCAGGCTAACTGTTTCCGCCTGTTTCCAGTCTTCATGCTAAGCTAAGCTAACCAGCTGCTTGTTGTCGCACCATATTCATCATAAAGACATCAAACTGGTACTAATCTTCTTATATAACTCTTCAGTGAGAAAGCCAGCCACAAAATGTTGAACTACTTTGTTCTGACCCAGCGTGTGTTCTTGGGTCGGTTTGTTTCCGTGCATTGCCTTTCGCTCGCTGCTCGAGGGAATAACAGTTTGCCCGTAAGGCCGTGGAAATTCCTGAGCATTCTCAATGAAGAGAAAACAGTGAGCAGTATATCTGTGAGGGTAATTGGTCATGTCGTGTCAAGGCAGCTGGACTCGTTGTGTAGTCCTGAAGACATTTCATAAAGCCGGTCCTACGGGCTGGATCTGTTCTCCTGACTGGTTGTGGGGGGAGGTCACCAGCACTTAACCTCAACGGGTGGTTCTAACCTTGACTTCAAGTCAGAGTAATGATGACACACAAGGCAATATGGCAGTCATCCATGCATGGTGATTTTTTTTTTAGTTGAGCAAGCTGCCATTTTGCTGCCGTCTGACAGAAAGCAGCTCATTAACTATGCATATCAATTAAAAAAACCTGAGCAAACGTGACAAATTTCATATCTACAACGGTTTGATTGACAACCAGAAGGCTGCTGTTATTAAAGGGTGTCAGATTGTCCCAATACTGACGGATACAGTGTTTTGGGTAAGTTTACATTAACACTCCCGAGATGAAACAATATCATTAGATCAGGGAATGTGATGCTTATAGCGATGTATCCTCAAGTGTTGATCCTGGCAGCAGCAGCAGCAGCAGCAGCAGCTCTGATTAAAGAGTGTTTAAGTCCACACAGACGCTCTCATGCTGCGGTTTGGCAAATCACTCCGTCTTTAATTCTCACTTTTTTTTCTCAGTGAGGCACTCTGACATCAGATGGCCTTCTACAACAATGGCAAAGAAGAGGGAAAAGGCCTGAAAGTCCCCGCCAGTGATTGCACCTGAATAATGATGCCTTTTTTTCATGCTGGTTGTTTGTCCTTCACAGGGCAATTATTTGAACAATGTGTACATACGCTTCTCAAGAGGTTTGTGACATATTGTGCCCTGGCTAATGACTAGAAATGCATTAAGACTAAAGTGGGGCTTCTAATGAAGATGGTTGACAAGGCCTGAAGGCCTTCTCTTTCTTTTATATGGAACGCTTTCTTATTATGAAAAGAGAAATCCTTGCCCTCCCTAAATTATCAAATTGTCCTTCGACCTTAGCCTGCCACATAGTTTCTCAGCTTTCTATAAAAGACACTTGCAAGCACTCTGAACGCCGTGTTTACTTAAGTGGCATATTTGATTTTTGAGTCCTTTCTTTTAAACCTTAATGGATGACTTGTGTTGGAAAGTGGCCACAGTGATAACATGTTAATGACTGACTCAGTTCCTGTGGTGCTAACGCTGTTGTGTGCTCGTGCGTCTCGTCAGTGGAGATATTAACCCGAAGAATTACACAAGACGCCCTCCGAAAAGACTAAATGCTCCTAGATAATCTCATTTTGAAATATTACCCCAGTTTGAATGTTTCAACAACAGCTTTTGTAGTGTTAAAGGTGCAGTATGTAAGAACTTTACTTCAAAACATTACAAATGATAATAAAGATTATCAACAGAATGTGAAGAAGAAGAAAAGTTGATGTTGATGTCAAAAATGTCTAATTTGCTAACTGATGTTAGCATGTTAAGCAGCTAGCTCTGGCAGTCCAAGGCTGCTGCGCTAGTGGTGTTAACGCCAACAACCTGGTCTGGAGTCGCCTAATAGGACCACTAGCTACATGGCTAACTGAGCTAACTAGCTAAAGGAAGCTGCAGTTAGCGGTTACTCTGGCTCTGATATCTCTGATATCCAAAGATCTTCCTCACAGCTGTCACAATATTGACTGTAACACATATTTTCATGTTTTGTTAAGGTTCAGAGACACTTTAAGATTTATTTAATCATTTATCCTGTACAATAGCATTTATTATCAATTACAGAATAAAAACATCTTCCTCTGGTGTGAAGGAAGTCGTTTGTACGGATCATCACATGATCATAAGACAAAGTTTATTTGGCTCACGCTGTCTTACAGATTGTGTCACCTGTTCACACGCCTGCTCGGCCTGTGGTACAAAACTCTGCTCCACCAGTTTGTCTGACAGTGGCACACAGGCCTGTTATTCAAACTGTCAAGCACAGACAAAAGGTGTCTCTCGCTATGAAGCTATTTCAACACCTGCTAAAGAAATTAAACTTTGAATGCAAAAAACAGGAGTGGAAGTATAACTGCTTATCCACTTGACTGAAAGAAACGTGCAGAAAACCGCATAAAAATAGACAAATTATTTCTAAAGCCATATTTTGACATGGAAATTATGTTATCGTTACTTTGTATGAGCTCAATGAACAGCGTGCGGCTGCGACTCAGTCCGGCGGTCGGCTTTGTTCATCAGCCCACTGTTGAATCTTCCAGCCTGCTTCAGCACGGTTTTCTTTTTTCTTTTAATTGACTGAACTCAAGCACACCGTCAGAAAAGATCTCAAGTTCAAGTATACCGTTCAAAGAATATGCGTATAAATTGTGGACTTTGACGAGCTTGTCTGTAATGAAAAACAGCGTAACCCTGAAGAGTTCTCTTAATTATGGGATGACTGAGAATTATTTTTCCTTGAGATTCCAGTCCCACAATACTGAATTCATGTTATGGAAATGAAAAAAAAAAAATAGGGCTGGATGTTGAGATTTTGGATACAACATCTTAAGTTTTTCATCTCAAGGAGATCAAGGGGCGGCACTTTACAATAAATGGAATAAGAAGTTGAAAACTTCGGCAGCAAAGCTCAAGCTCGATGATGACTTGACCATAGCGTGCTAATCGAGGGATAGCGAAATGAAAGAAGAGGAGATTTACGTTGATCCTGGTGCTTAATCACAAAGACAAGACACAGTTCCAGATAGATGAAAACACCCACATGGGATCTGGTTTTTTGTACATTTGGCAGTGTAGTTTACAGTATGTGTGTGTACAGTGTGTACACATACAGCAAATATGTGTTTGGCCGGGAGTCTAGGCCTAATTATGGGCTCCGCGGCACAGACAATAAAATGAATCCTCTCTTGTTCTCACACACACACACACACACACACACACACACATATGCTTCATACACATTGCTACGTCCACAGCGGTGTACACGCCCAGTGTACTTAGCCCAGGGTGATTCTGGCACAGACACAGAAACCAAAAGACAAGTCATATCAGCAACGCAAACTGTCCCTTGGGTCAAAAGTGATCAACATCAGTGGAATACCACAGCGAGTTTCAGACTGAGGAGCAGTTAGGTGGTGGAGCAGTTACGAAACGCAGGGCATAAACACGTATTTGAATATAAGTTTGATTGATGGCGGCGCCTTTTATTCGAGTGAGTCAAGCCGGGAGATTTATGCTTTGTCCCCATCTGTCCTTTCGTAAAGAGACTCGCGCGGTCGAGGGAAAGATTGTGTATTTCTAAAAAGACAGGCTTCGGTCGCTAATTGTGTAAAAATGACAATCGTAAACAACAGGAGCGGCGGTCCTGTAGGAGGAGAGTGTGAGAGGACGAGGAGTCTCTCGTACCAGAGGGAGGAATTTCAAAAGAACATGGTCAAGTCAGAAGCCTTTTGTCACATGGCAATTCACTCCTTTTCTGTCTGCCGTCAAAGAGGAGATTAAGTTGTCAAAATGTGGGTCTCGGTCCAGACTGGTCTTTTGAGTGGATATTCACTAGTCTGATCTCCGCCACTGCTAATAGACAGAGCTCAAAGGGGAGCAGGGAGAACAGAGGAGGGAGAGGGGTAAGACGGCTTTAGGATCACTTTACCTGGATTCGGCAGTGTGGCGCTGGTGGATTAGTGCCCCGGGCCTCATGGCACGCTAGACTGCAAACACCCCCATAACACTGTTCCACAGGTACAGACACACATGCACGCACACGCTCGTTTACAGGACAGTGGCCAGTAAACACACAAACACATTAATTCGAGGCATTAGCACATGTGGTCTGGCCTTAATGCAATCCGATGCCACGGCGCAGCTATATGTTACACACAGAACAAATGCCCGGTGATCTCTGCAGTTTCGCAACATCTCAGGTCTCGGCAGCCGCAGCACCAGATAAAACAAGTACTCTTAATTCCTGTGGCTTATAAAAAAAAAAAAAGAAGAAGAAGAAAAAACTTCTGCACTGATTTCTGGCTTCCGCACAGTCGGGATGCCTCGCACAAACTTTCTGCGACATCCTCGAAGCTTTCAGAAGTCTGTTCCCGGTCTGATACCACTCTGTAAGGTCACTCAGTCATCCAGAACTGCGAAACCATAACCCATAAAGGAGAAAATACAGGTTGTTCTTGGCAGGGAGGAGAGAAACCCACCGAAGCTTCATCCCTCTCTGCCGCCTCTGCCTGCTCTCCCCCCAGTCACTACCTGATGACTTCTCCATCCGTTTTAATTGGTAATTATTTTGCGGGGTTTAATGCCTTTATTCAGACTGTCAGTGTGGAGTCAGGAGAGGAGGATTAGGTGCCCCAGGGGGACGAGACACTGGCACGGCCAGGACAGCTCATTTTTACACGGGCAGGGGAGGAGGACAGCTCATCTTTGATCCGGTTGGGGCTTCGCAGGCCAGAGGGGTGACAGCTGCACTTTCTTTAGCCCACATTTGAATTTGAATTCTATCTTAGGATGCAGCGCGCCGCGGACTTGGCAGGGCAGTGGGGTAATCTGCTCGGCACAAACGCCCGGGCCTTTTCTTCCTGTGTGCCCTCGCAGAGATTGGAGTAATTAAAGTTAAATGGAATGCATTAAAAACTCACTTGTGCCGAGGCTGTGGCGGCCGTGCCAACAGTGAATGGGCTGGGGCTGTCCTTTTACGCTACTCTAATCCTGCGGAATATATGTGTGCCCCGTGACTTTGATGCTACGCTACCAAAGCAGCGGAAACGGCTACCAGTGGAGCTACAACTGACTGCTGGCTTTCACCTCAGAAGAACATCTTGGAGAGCAAATTCAGCTGGATTCTGACATTGGCAGGGGGGGCGGTGGGTTGGATGGAATCAGCTCTGGAAGGCTATTAGCACTTTCCAGACTCACATGTCACTCTCAGATTGCCACGCTTTGATGTACGGTATATTTAAATACCGCACACTGCCTTTCCCCCTGACCTGTGGTAATATTCAGAGTGAATCCCGACTAGCTGACCGTGACATATACGGAACTCGTGCTGTCAATTGTTCTGCGGAAAAAAAAGGTTGGCCGATACATGAAGAGCAGCTTTTCCATGCCAACAAACGCTGGCGCTCGACCAACGCAACTTTTGCAGAAGAGATGGGCGCTCCCAGTTCGTCAGCCATCTTGACGTGGACAGTAATTGCTGCAGAAGACAAACCTGCATCTATAGCCATAGGCTGGGAACCAGACCTGTTCTTCAAAGTGGATGTCAACAGACTTGAGGCATCAGACACTAAGGTAATTGTTGCCGTCTTTCATTTTAGAGGAATGTGGACGGAGACAAAGAGGGGCAGGCTACAAAACTATCATCATAATCTCTCCCCGGCTTTGTGTGTGATCCTCAAGTCCTTCTAATGAGAGGAGATAGGACAGGGAGGAACATGGGGGTGTGGGAGGAGTGAGAGAAGGGGAGTTTTTACAAAAGTGTTAAAAAAAAAAAAAAGGAGGACAGAGGAGGTGCTGAAGGGAAAAAGGGCCAACATGCAAATCAGGACGGGGGGCAAAAATCTAGCACACTAACCCATGTTACCTTTGTGGTTCACCATCAATAATATCTCTGACACACAAATCAGTAAATCAGTCAGTAAGTCAGCGTCTCTCTGCTCAGCTCACAAACAAATACAAAATAAATGGCCTGAGCCAGCAAGCAGTCACTGACACATGCTCTGCAGGCCTCACAGTTAAAGCCTGCAGCCAAAAGCATGCACACATTTGTCTGATAGAACTACATGTAACACCAAATATTTCCCTTTAGGCCAATTACAGTCTACGGGCCAGATGTACAAAATGATGTGTACGCACAAAAAAAACAACATTGCGTACGCCTTTGCCCGCCACAGAAACTGGTATTAATAAGGAATGGCATTCAGGAAGAATGTGCGGTGGGAATGTGCGTACCTCACGCATACTTCAGACCGCCGTACACTCACTTTTCCAGAGGCAGATGCGGGTGAAATGATGAGGTGGACGTGAAACAGAAGCAGAGACAATTCCACTGATTGTATCTTCATCTTTCTTGCTGCACGGCATTCAGAGGAGCATTTATAAAATCCAGTTACGAGTGATGAATTTTATGATTCTCTTTATTTCCATCGGAAATTTCTTCCCTGTAAACGATCTTTTCATTCGATCCCGCGCTGCAAAGCTGTTAAAAGTAAAGTTTGTTTTAATACGAGCTCCATAGAATAACAATTGATCACCTTTCTGACGAGATATTTGTGCGGTGATGTCTACAAGGTAGCTGTAAATAGACGGATGTTTAAAGGTGCAATACGTAAGAATTTAACTAACTTAAAATCATCAACAGAACGTGAAGAAATATGAGTTCTAAATGTATGTCAAAGATGACGACAGTGTACGTACTGTGCTGTAGAGGCATCTACTGAAGTTAGCATGCTAACCAGCTAGCCCAAGCAGTCAGCTAACAAGACCGCTAGCTACACAGCTAACTGGGTAACAGCAGCTAGCGTTAGCAGTTACTCTGGCGACAGGCTGCCCACTATTTATTTGGAGATGTTTGGCTGCCAATTCTTACATAATACACCTTTAAGGTCATTCCTACATCGCATTTATGGATGTTTGCAGGAGCGGAAATGACTGAAATTTGAGCTTCATGAACCTGGCAAAAAGATAACCTGTCTTTGTGCTTAGAAATCGTTTCAGTTAATGAATCTACGCAGAGTCAGATGTATAAACAGGGCAGGATGACACGACTGCTTCATATTTCACACATTGCACGATTACTTTTTCATACCAACAAATATTTTGCCCAAAACACACACCTGAACGAGACATGCCAGATGTTTCAGTGAGCCAGGTTTGATCTAAGCTGCGTTCTTGGATGAGCAAAAAAAAGGTCTAAATAACACGAACGGACCTCCACAGCTGACACGATGTCTCGTGTTTGAACGCCCTTTTTCACCTTTTGCCCTCCTGCTACAAATTCACATCCTGGATACATTTCCTGCTCTTTCACTGCTGTTCTTCTTCTGTGTTTCCTGTGACAAAATAAGAAATGATAATACATGTGATAATACAGTCAGCAGCTGTTAGCTTAGCTTATTTTGTTCATTTAATCTAGAAAAAAACCCCAAAACAAACAAATAAATGTGTAAAAACTATTTAACATGGGCCTACTGTATGTAAGCTTATAACCTCATCCATACTGTTTTGCTCTGTAGAAGTGTTTTCAAAAACTGAGACACTTAACATAATGAAGGGTTTTGCAGAATTGTTTCATTTCAAGATTGTTTTATTCGGTTTTCCTCAAGTGTGTACGTTAGAGCAAGAAAGCGTAGTGTTTTACTGCACATACTCGCGCTCCTTCAAATATTTTCAAAGGCGAACGGCGAAAGAGATCCTGCAATGCACATATTTTACGTGATGAGTCCGTCTCCTCCTTTCCTGCCTGGAATATTTTGCGTCAAGCGCCTAAATTGGATTTTGAAGACAGCTGATCTGACAGAGTCTTCAGGCAGATTAGATGAAAGACCGGTAAAGAATGGGGAGACAGACGGGATGAACCCACAAACCAGACAGAGAGGTAGACTGGCAGACGGATCAGCAGAGAATGACGGAGGGAATGACAAATCCGCAGACCGACCACGCGGACAACTGTCGATGTCAAAGCGCTGTTTTACGTTGCTCGGTCGCATCTGGACGTTTTACCCCCCCGGGCAGGTCACAATTCAGGCATATCTTCGATGCATACGTCCTCCCTATAACTGCAAAATCAGAAGGGAAAGTGCTGTGATTACAATCATACAACTATTGTCTGTAATAAACAGGCAAGCTGGTGCTTCTGTGGAGGAGGGATTCAAGTGCTTGTTCACTTAAAAGTGAAAAGAATCCCTGAATAACTAATTAAAAAGCATCTGAATACCAGTGTAAGACCTTGGTTTATACTTTTGCGGATTTGATTAGTGGTGATTTGTCTATTCGCTGACAGACGCTTGATGTTTGGCGAGATAAGGGGGAAAAAAAAGCCAAAGCTTTTGGCTGGGAAGCCCTATTATTCATGGGCAGCAGCAGAGTGTGTATTTCCATTAGATGTGTGAAGGCCTCTAAGGTCTAAGAATGCACTTTAATAGATACCTGTCAAATGTAATTAACTATGTTTTTCCTATATCATACGCTTTCCCATCGCCTCCAGCCAGAGGCTCCACAGTGTGTTTGTGTGTGTGTGCGCGTGTGTGTATACAAGTACACATGCCTATGTGTGTCTGTGTGTGTGAGAGAGACAAGAGTCTGTCTCAGCGCCTTTTGCCACCCAGCGATTGGAGACAGTTTTAATTGCAGCATGACAACCACAAGAAAGGACCAGAAGCCCCATAAAAGCCAAAGCAAGCTGGCAGCCGTCCCACGGTGGAAAGCTAGCCATGCCATAATTACAGGTAAAAAGACCTCTAGCACTGCAGCTCAGCACCGTGTTTATTTGACACCAATCACGCAACTATGCAGGTATCCCAACAATAACGCGCTCTGTCCCGACAGGACCCGGGGGTGTCTCCGAGAAAAAAACACTTGGACATCGCCGGTAATCAAGGAATGTCTCGCGGCTTCGGAGGAGACTGAACCCTTGTCAGAACATGAAAGCCGAGCGGCGGAGACCTTGATTTTAAAGAGCTCGGATGAATTCACCAGTGCAAGTTACATTGTTCGGAGTCGGAGAAGGGGAGCCTCGCGTGGCATTAATAATTCATTTTACAAGACTCACTTCTGCCTCCAGTGAGCAGGTCGATTTAAACGTTTTGATATCCACATCCGAGGGTGTAACGGGCGGGGGGGGGGGGGGCTACATTAAAGACACATTAGCGAAGTTAGTGACACCTCCCGCTCAAGAAGGAATACATTCTCCTCTCAGCTGCAGCACAGAAGAGCACCTGTGCTCACTCGGAGATGCGCCGACTTCCTCGTCTTTGTCGCTGTGGAGGATTTGGTTTTGCGTGAGCAGAGGAGTGTTTAATGACTATATGCAAGATTGCACACACATTTAGCCTGGCCTATGGGAGGAGCAGGGTTGTCTCTCAAAATGACAATGGGGCTAAAAAAAAAAAAAAAAAGGGCTCCTGGGTGATGAACACCGCCTGTGTGTAAAGAAACCGCTCCTTAAGCACAGACTGAAGACGATCGCATTGGTAACCACCACTGCTGGAATGTAACTGAGTACTTAAAGGTATACGATGTAACGTTTTTTTGGCACTAAAATGTCTAGACGCTCGTTGTGCATTCTGTTGAGTTGTGTACTTACATTATCTGAAACCGTGTTCAAACCCACAGAAACCGACTCGATAATATAACGGTGTGTTTCACTTGGTCGTCTGTCACTATAATTACCAGGAGCGAGATGAAGGAGGTGGGTGAAAGTGGCTAAACATCAACTGAGAAAAGCTTTCAGGGATGAGAAAATGTGTTTTAATGTTCATATTATATATTACATTTATTGGAAATTGGCCTATAAACACATTAATGCTGCTTGTGTGAGGTCAAAAACAAGCGCAGCATCTACGCACTCCAGTACAGAAGGTGGCAGTGTGCAAAGTTGGTTTACGAAGAAACATAGAAGAAGAAGAAGAAGACGACGATGAAGAAGAAGAAGAAGAAGAAGAAGAAGAAGGAAGAGCACCTTGTTTTAGACGTTTTCCAGTAAGCTTACATTTGAAAAAGAAGTGGCTGTAAAATGGGGGACAATTTCTTTTGCGCGTCATTTAACTATCACAATTTGAGCCATTCCGTCTGAACATTTTCGGAAAGTCCAGAAGAGCCACTTGATTAAATTGTTTTATCCCCCCCCGGTCGTGTTTTCCAGCTCGGTTGGCAGATTCTCAAGTGGACGTCGGTTGTTGGTTTTTAAACTGACGGCAGCGAGACGAGCCACTCGAGAACGTGCGTGAAAATCAAATCCTTTGGAGTCCAGCTGCCTTAAACAACATGATCGACAACAGGGTGAACATATGGACAATAAAGAAGTGATGAATACATTTAAATTGCCACTTTGATACGAAAAATATTAAAACAGGTAACAGGTGACGAAGCAGGTAAGTGCTATCAGCTGCAATGAATCCATTTTGTGCTTTAAGTCACGACCTCGCCCGTGAAATATTCACGTAGCTGGACGTTCATCAGAAATTGTGATTCTTTTTATAACGAAGACAACAACTCCCATAATCCTTCACTGCCTGTGGGAGGCCGAAAGTACATATCATGCAGACACAGAGCAAATCTAAAAAAAATTTAGGTGCTGTACTTCAGCATTTCTAAATTCAATATTGCCAACTTTTGCACTTCTTACTGTCCGATTAAAAGCACGTTTCTCATGTTTGATTTCGAAATTCGAAGGTTTCTGATTAACTGAAGGAGTAAATGTTTGTCTGCATCAATAAAACGCAACATACACATTAATGCTGCGGTCGTCAGGCACCATTTTTCTGCAAAATGAGTACTTCTCCTTTTATCCGTTATGTATATTTGTGGGTTTGAATGCAACATTTACCGTATATGTAGTGGAGCAGCCTGTTTTCACAATGTGGGATTAGTATTTTTTTTTTTATTTAAGTAAAGAATCTAAATGCTTCCACAGCCTCTCGGTAATCACGCCAATACATTCGCAGTGTAAATCACAAACATTTTAGTGACAGCATCGGTCTCTATTTGAGAATCCAGACCCCTCGCACATAAATCTCACCTCTGTAAGTACTTTACGAGAGCACAATGTGTGTTTTATGTGTTCTTTATGAGTGTGGAAAGGCCACATCTTGAATGACACTCGCTGCCAGAGCCATAGGGGGAAGAAAAGAAAAAATACAGAAACGTTTTACAGGCTCATTTTCTATAACATATGCTCACTAAAAAGGAGTACGCGTAAAAAAAAAATAAAAATAAATGCAGGGCAGCAGGTTTCCTCTCGCCGCCGCTCGGCCTCTTTCCCTCTCAGTTATTCGCTCCCTGACTTGTGTTATTTACTTGTATCTGTGTCGTGGTGATTTACTAGTTAGGTAATGACTGTCAGAGCAATTGGCTGCTAAAGTGGCCAACCGGGGCTCAAGTGAAGGGCGGCGTTTATCACAGTATTGACTTTCTGACGGAGGTGCCACAGACTCTTTTGTCGCTGAGAGGGCCACTCGGACAGCTGGCGGAGGAGGGGAGGTCACGTGACCCCGCGAGCTCGTTCGATCTCCGCTGTTTTGTTCTTTAATCAGGTGCTTTGTTTTCTGTCTATTTTGCATTTTACAATTTTTGATTTTGTGCCACTGTTGAGGTGAGAGAAACCACTGCCATGATGAGGCCGACATGGTTGGACGCTTCTTAGAGCATCTGGATATTTGGTGGACAAGGTTGAGCCATTTAAAGCCAAAAAGGAAAGATTGAAGGAGTCTGAGTAAGTAGATAATGACTCGTTTAGCTGAGCGGACCGCTGTAGAAACAGCTAGCCTCGCTCCCATCAAGTCTCCAAAATGGCAACCGGAAACTAGAGTCGACGCTGGTTGCCTGGAAACTCGATATCAAGCAGCTTGTCCGTGTAGCCGACGCACTAAACAGTATCGACAGTACCGCTGTCTTCATGTTAAACAGGCGCCATTGTTTTATGAAAATCAATCTTCTTTACTCACGCAGAAAAGAAAGTTCAAGGACGAGGTCACATACTCGAGTTTTATTCACGCTACGTAAAGTCACGTGCGCTGTCTTTCTTCCCTCATTCTCAAAGTTATGAAACACAATGTTGCCTCAAAGAACATCACTTAAGTCTAGATGTTTAGTCGTTTCTGGACATTTAGTTGCTGAATATTACATATTATATCTGTAACTCTCAGCGTGAAAGCAAACATCACAGCGAGTGACTCACCTGCAACGGCAAATGAGGGTCAATCAATCAGGAAAGGACGTTGATGCTGCATAAAGAAAATCTTTACTGCCACCGCTGCAGATTGTGGTTCATATTTTCTTGCATGTGCTGAGATCAGTTTGTTGAACTTGACCTTTAGGCGCTTGGAGAAACGTGTTTTGTCTGCCCGAGAGAAAGAATCGCTCATCTGGGAAACAGTTCTTGTTTTTTTTAACCCCAAAATGCCAAAATCCTTAATTGATTCACTTCAGATTCCACTGTGAGATTTATAAGTTGCCATCTTTGACAATGTGAAGTCAATCTCGAGCAAAAAGTCTTGATCTGCGTTCTCGGGGGACTTTGCACTTCTCAAAACATGTGGTGTCCATCTGTCTGCCGTTCTTTTCCGACGATGTAAGCTGTCAGATTTTATTCTTTCGCAAGCGGCCTCGCTTGTTGCTTCACGACGACGATTCGGCGCATTTAAACAGAAAATTGTGGGTTAGCTTGACAGCGGTGAAGATATGAGTTGTTCAGGAGTTGGATATCAGCGCTAAGCCTCACGGTGGAGGAGTGGAGTGGAGGAGGGAGGGCTTACAGTTGCTTGCAGGATGTTGTGGTTACGAAACTTTTTTACTGGCAGAATTCACAAAGTAAAGGCTCATAGAGGACAATCAGGGGAGGGAGACCTGCACCAGTGGCCACGAGGCTGCTCACCAGATGAACTTCACTGGTCGTACTGAAAACCTGGAGACGGAATAACCTTCACTAGCTCTTCTTCTGTCCCTTTATACGTCTTTTAAATGTTATGTTACCCCCCCGCGCTGCCACTGACGGCAGCCGCAGCGGGTGGGCGTATTGCACCCATCGGGGATGACTTGCTCCGTCGGTGTATCACAGGAGAGAAACTGTATGTCAAAGATAAAAAAGAGTGGGCTGAGTTTGATCTATAGGGAGAAGGACTGACTGACTGACTGACTGACTGGCCAGCAGCACTTTTGTCTGTGTCACTTATCGCTGATGAACTCTCCCCTGAGCTTCAAAAGAGAGGCGGAGGAAATCTGGAGGAGACCACACACAACCATGAGAGGAGACGGGAGGGGAGGTGGTCTGTGATCTGTGGACGGGGAAGATGAACTAGGGGGATTTCATACCTGGAGCTACGTCATGTCACCCGGGTCAAGGCATCATGAAGGGAGACGCGACGGCCGGTGTTAAATTAGTGGTCGTGAATTTTGATGATCATTTCCAACCTCAGTAACACTGAACTGATTATTCTCTGTTTCCGAGACAAAACGTGATGATACCTTAAAGAGGCTTCTGTCAGTAGTCGTGTTTCCATTAGCACGTTTTTAAGCACAATCTGTGTTAGAGAAACAGCTGGATTGAAAAAGCTTCCTCCATTCAGCAAACGTTTCTTATACGTGCATCTTTGAAAATGAATAAATGCTCAAAACACCTTTTTCCAGATACGTTCTGACGTGCAAAACACAAAGACTGTAAATGGGGTTTATATTTATCTTGGCTCCGTCTAAAGGTGACACAATCTTTGTATCTGCACCTCTAAAGCACACTGGTTTGTTTCATTTTTATATCTACTGTTGTTTAACACGTACAACAGGTGAAGCACAAGAACCACCATGTCTTAGCAGACTTTCTTAAGCGATCAATAAGGAAACAGCTGCATCTTGTCCAGCCGACCCTGTACGACTGCAGTGTCGTTTGGTTTAACGGATAAGGTCACCAAAAATGTGTTTGGTAGTCTGTAAGACATTTCTGGAGCTTCACAGGCAGAAAAGCGTTGCAGCTTCTTCTAAACAACTGAAGTAGATGAGGACTTAAACCTAAACAAAACTAAACTAATCCAAGTCTCCAGACTTGATGTCGTCAGGCTCTTGACTACTTCAGACGAGGTGCACGCGAACGCTATGAGGATTTAGTCTTTAAATATTTTCAAATCTTTCATATAATGGATTTGGGATTGTCTTTCTTGGACTTCTTATGCTGCAGCAATGTTTTGCTGTGAAGCTCCAGAAACGTCTTCTGGATTACAAAACGTCACCTTTCCATCGTGACGAGGGCGAGTGGACAACGACTGAATTTTCATTTTGGGGTGAACTTAACCTCTCATTCTGATTTTGTTACTTTTGGATGGAGCAGTTTTTTATGCTGCTCTGTCTCCTTGCTGCAGCTTAATATCGAACAGACGGACATGAGAGTGATATTGATCTTTTCATCTAATCCCCCCCCTCCAAAAAAAGAATACGAATATTTTCTTTCCAACTCTTGGAACTCTCTTCCTTCGAGTTAAAAGAGTAGCAGTACAAAGAGCACCAAACACACAATGAGACGTTGTCTCGATGAGCCTTATAAGTACAGTATGTGAGTGTGTACATACACACACACACACACACACACACACACACACACACACACAACAGTACATGTACATGTACAGGAAGTCAGTGACACACGACTTGTGCTGCTCTGAGTTACTTAAATGTTCATACTTTACAAGATATCCAACCATGCACGCCTCTCTTCCCCTCTCTTTTACCACACACACACACACACACACACACACACACACACCCACACACACACTTGTGCTCTCTCTCATGACTATACATTTGCATATCTAGAAAGTATTTCCTGGTAAGTAGAGCAATGGCAGTCCTCAGGAGAGGCACAGACACAGATAGAAATTTGTATTAAAAAGAAGAAACATCTAAGCAAAAAAAAGAACAAAACCACGGTACACCATTACTTTAATGATCCATCATGTTCAAAGGAAACGTATTCACAATGCTGCTGCAATAAACAAGGGAATGAAACACTGGAGTAAAGTGCTTTTCATTTGGCGCTTGCATGCAGCAGATGTTTGCTCTTCGCTCCCCCCCCCCCCCCCCTCCACTTTTCCTGTCGTTTCTCACCACATTTTCTGAAACAGGTCATATAACTACTGCACGTTACGCTGTTAAAGATGTGTTAAAGTCACGATGTTGTGGATTCACGGTACACAACGCTGGTTTAAAGGCCAGATTCGCCCTGTACGTCTCTAACAGAGGAATGTGGGTGTGCCTCTGCTACTGAACTTGGCCGAGACGCTGCAGGTTCAGAGTTCAGAGGGGTTTTTTTTTTTGAGTCCCAGGAGGTGTCAACCGCGTTACCCGAGAGAGCATCGACACCAAACCCACAGGGGCTTCTTTCTCAGTATTTACGTAACCCCTGACCTCTCGCTAAAACAGGGAGGCTCCCTCTTTCTGTCGCTCAAACTGTCCTTCAGTCTCCAGTTTACTCTCTTCCGTTCGGGGGGTTTCAGGGTTCAAGTTCACTGTCAAGCCCGGCCCGGACATGTTGAGGGCCGTCCCGCAGTCGGTCTGAAGCAAAAACACTGAGTGGATCTGCTGTTTTTATCTGTGTGTGTTATGCAATCATGTGTGATCTGGTTGAAAGTAGTTTAGAACTCTGTTTATTTTGCTAAACATGTTTTTCCTGATATGATATCTGATCCCGCGGACGCCGTCAGGAACGTCACTTAATTTTTTATCCTTGCGTTTTGTACGATCAACCAATTTGGCCCAAGAAGAAATGAAACTTTATTACAAGAGATAAAACAGGGCATGTTGAGATTTCAAAGTGAATTCGCGTCATCACAAGGTCCATTTAGCAGCTGTTCCCGGAGCTTTTCAGTGATTATGTGCTCCTCAATTGTCGTTCAAATTCAGATTTTCAAGCATTTTAAGTATCAAACCTTTAACACACCTGGATGAAAACTCAAATACAGCCAAAGGGAGAAACAACAACAACAACAACTCTCTGGTGTCTGCCGTTTAAAGGAGCTCTGTGGAACTTCTAATGCCGGCAGCCAGTCGTGACGCCATTTTTTACACTTTACATTAGCTACTGTTGCTAACTGTTAGCGGAGCAGAGAGAGGCACCGAGACGAGCCGATCAAGAGAGCACCTTGGACCGTCACGGAGAAAATCCAAACCCAAGAAATCCACACTCCTGCTTTCATCCACAGGCTTGTAAAGGTAAAGCAGAGCCACAGGGAAGGTCTCATGCTTCACGTCACGTTACAATCTGCCCACATATGGCCAAAAAACAAAGATGAATACATGTATATTTTTACATAGAGCACCTTTAACCTGTTTAAAACCCTCATCGTTGGCATACACAAATAAAAAAACACTTTGCAAAAATGCATGCATGAAGAGTTATAAGACCGGCATCGTATTCTAGTTTTTGAAAATGTGCTTTTGAATTTGTTGTTTCTGTCATCAACAAACCTTAAACCTGATCCGGCGCACCGACTTTCCATTGTATTATATCAGATCTTCAGAACCACTTTAAGGACTTTTTGTCCATGTTGGTTTAAATCTTTTAAGTATTTTTCATGATCTCTAAAGTCAAGAATGAACTTTGAACCTTTAACTTCTAAGACAACATGTATGAGGAGTCCTTAACGTCCTAAGAAGTATTAAAAATTTACATCAACAGTTTCACTACTTGGCAAACTAACTCTTCTCAACAGCAAATCAAAAAAATATCACATATAAACACAAATAAACTCTTTTGAAACAGTTAAAATGCCTTTATTTTTACGGCATGGTCACTTTCAAACCGTTTGTTGACTCCGCAGTGAAGGCTACATGTTTCCCCACCTGAAGAGCGACTCTACCAAACTCACTTTCAATCCAGGAAGACACGATATCAAATATCGAGGCTGTTGCGTTATTAAGCCTCCTGTGACCACACGTATGACACCGCGTTCACGCCGAACTGGATCGTCTCTGACTGACACGCAGAGCGGAGACTCCCAGTCCAGGATCCTTCCTTTTTTCCCTCTCCGCCCCTCGTTTCTCTTTAACGCCTGACTGTTTAAGTGATAAGTGACGGTGATGGATGAGCCGGGCTTTGTGTAATTATTGTCCTGGTTATCACTGTCACCGCGGATAGCGTACATCACCGTGTCCCACAACCGTTTTGCATGTGATAAATAACAGCGGCCGCAATAGTAAAAAAAACAAAAAAAAAACATTCAAATCATTTGAGGACAGACCCCTGGAATGTAAACACATGTGCGGGCTAATGGAGGGTCCCGGTCGGTGCGAGCGCTGATGGTGTGAAATCAGGACTGTCGTGCGACGGCGTGATTGTGATGTTTTTACTGTGTGTCTGCTGTAACTAATGCCAAACGAGCGGCGCGCTGGACTACACGCCAAAAACACACACTCACGCTCCACCGACACGGAGGCCTGCAACGTAATTGCCCTTTTTTTTTCCTGCTGCGTGTCCAGGCTTATCCAAACAAAGCCGCTTTTAAAGAGGAAGTCATTCAATCATTTCTTTTTTTTTTTATGCTTTGTCAGAGGTGATTAACTGATTCTGATGTTTTATCACGCATCTATGATACTTGACAGCCCTGAGGTGATGTAATCTCTGAGGATGATTTATGGATTATGGCAATTAGCGCTCAGATAAAGGCTATTATTAAGAGTTCATTTGCCTTTTGGAGATGACTGTGTGCATTGTAATTTCTTCTTTTTTTTTTTTTTTTCTTCGAGGAACATTCACACAGCACCTGTGTTGAAGATAGAATCTGATTGGAGATAAAGAGCGGCTCGCGGAAGTCAGCGTCTAATCTGCGGGCTATCTAGGCGCTGTGATGTTTCTCACACATCGACGCTGCGAGATTTCATCTGCCATTTGCTACGTTCGCCCGCACTGAGTGCTATTTATAATAATAATAATAGCAGAAGTTCCTGTTATCTTTGATCCGGCGCAGTAAAGAAAGCGAGTCTTGAAATAGTCCATTCCACATTCCCTCGTTTTTGATGCGCTGCCTCCGCCTCTGTCTCCTTCGCTCTCTCCCAGGACTGAGAGCGAGCGTGACCTCTGACCCCGGGCTCTGTGGCTGACTGAGCATTATGAGATGCTAATTGGCCATGTAACAATATATCAAACTGTGATATACTGCCATGTAAAATGGGGGGGAAAACACATTCTCGACTAATTAGCGTGAACAATTCTTACTCCGGTTGATTGCAGCTAAGATTTTGTCAGGTCGTTCTTTACGCCTGGACTCAAAAACCAAATCTCATTCGTGTCCTTTGTTAGTGTTTTCTGGTCACGTTTGTGTTGTGAAGTAACGCTTTGCCTGTTTTACAGAACATGATCATTAGAGTTTTTACTTTGTTTAACAAAAAAGTTGTTTAAAGGTATATTTCAATGCACAGTAAGTCATTTCTGGAACTCTCTCAATTGAAACACATGATATATGTAGTGTGGGATCATGGGAGTTGTTGTCTTCCTTGTTACGCGTCCACAATAAACACAAGCACCTTTTAGATAGAAAAGGTGGCACACTTGCAGCAAGGTAAAGGCTGCAATGTGTCGCCTTGTCTTTCTAAAATAGAGGTGTAATATTCCTGATTTTCCAAAAAGCCGCCACTGGGGTAGGCGTAAACATGTGATGTGAAGTGAGGCAGGAAGTTGGGCGTGAACAGGAAGCAGGTCGAATTTGTCTACAAAATAAGAGCTTTACATTGCACCACATTGGACTTTAGAAATGGGTTCTTAGCGGGGGGCTTTTAATTTGAACGCAGCGACCGTTAGGAGCGGACGACGAAGACAGCTACAGAGACCGAGGAGACGCTAGCATCTCCTGGATCTCAGCGGCTGTCCAGTTGCTCATCTTGACGTCCGCAGATGAAGTGATGGACTGACTGCTGTGATCAGCTGTTTCCTGGTTTTAAAACTCCCCGGCTGTGGGTCGCACAACAGTGCACGTCATCGACACCTCCGCCAACCTCACGCAATTGCCAGTGGATGGAAAAAAGTGAACCCTCCGAGGCGTCATATTGGCAGACCAAAACAGACCCCAATATACCGCCTTCTGTCTAAATCCGCAGACCAAGATGCAAAAAAGACGGCCAATTTGGCGGCTTGCTGCCCAGTATAAAAACAGCTACTGACTGAGGCAGAAAAGTCACCGACAGGATAATGTTTTAAAGTCTGATTGAGGTAATCTTCATCCTGTTCGTCGACTTCCGTCCTCTCTCTCTGACTCCGTCCTGGAAGTTTTAGGAGTTTGAACATTGTTGAAAACATTTGGGATCATGTAAGTGTTCACCGAAGACATCTTAAATGCAGAAACGTTACATATTGTATCTTTAAGGAAACAATCACAGTAGAACAAACACTGTGCTGTCTATACTTTCACCAAAAGAGCAGCAGACTTTCAACACTCCTCTTGTAATTTAATTCCATTCCTGCGCCGCTCATAAAGGAATCCGTCCTCTTCTTTGCCAAGTTTGAAATGTCACCTGATCCCATCAATTACAATCTGCTCTACAGACCAAACTCTCCCTCACACCTTAATGGACATTTGAGGAGATTAGATGTCTGACAGTCAGCTGAAAGGTTAAAAGACGCGAGAGAGAGGAGTCACCCGGGGTCATTTTAAGAGAGCGTTGACTAAACCCTGCAAAAAAAAAAAGTGACACTCGACACCTGTGAGTGTTTTCTGCTTGTTCCTGTAGTGCTTCGTCATGTTAAGTGCAGTGCAGAACAAGTTTTATCCAATCAATCATTGATTCGTTAAACTTTATCGGGTGTGATGTTGCCGACACGTGAGAACAACGTCAACTTCTGATGATGCGTTTTCAGAATAACTCAAAAAAGGTTTATTTAGTTTAAAGTTGCACTATGTAAGAATTTGAGTTGAAAACTTGATCAGATATTTGCTAAAGTTAGCATGCTAACCAGCTAGCAGTGGTAACCTGGTGCTCTGAGCCTGACCTGCTAGCTGCGCGGCTAACCGAGCTAACTAGCTAACAGTCACTGTAGTAGAAACCATGTAGAAACACACAACACGCAATGTATTCTTTATTTCTATATTAAAGTGACACCTTTCATCAGAACAGTGGTTGTACTTTAAATCATGTCAACAGTATTTAATTTAATTGTTATTGTTGATGCTTAAAGTGAATTAGCTTGTTGGGAACAGAGACAAATAATTCTCTGAAAAATTATATTAAAATATTGATCTTTTAAGGTAATTTGCAGGTGAAAAAACCACTAAATCACTTTCATAAAAGTTAATAAATACACATATTTAAGTTGAATGTGTCACCAGACATGACATGACTTTGAAACCCTCCTCTGGGCGTGAGCTGTAACGCCGTGTGAAGCTGATCCGGCGGCTCAGCTGGTGAGAACGCTCGGCCTCGCTTCTACTGTCGAGATTTTATATAAAGATCAGGTTTCAGTGTAGGAATCACATATTTTTGTTCCCTGACAGCGGAGGAGACGAGGAGCAGTTTAAGGGCCCTGAAGGCAGATCAATCATCGGCCGTCTGTGGAAGTTGAACTGTTGGAAAGGTCAGACGGGTCAGGGAGCAGCCAGAGTTCACCGCTGGCTGCCTGAAGCCGCCTCTCCGTCACGTTCAACAATAGGTCATTGTCACGGGGAAGGTTGAGGCGTCGGGTTTCCCAATTTAATTGGCGGTCGTGGTCCGAAAAAAATCCAAAGCCAGATATTTGGACGTGTCAGACATTAAATATAATGTAGAATACGTCTTATTTCGGAGTGAATCAGGTGTGTACAGCTGCGCGCGGAACAATGGATGACCTGAAATGACAGCAGCATGGATACATGAGCCACTAAGTACCCCATAAAGCACCTTCACGCCTCTCCTTCTCTCTCTTTCCTCCTCTCTCTGTCTCACTTTCTAACCCCCCTCCCCTCCATCTGTCTCTTTCTATAGCCCTGTCTTACTCTCTCGCCCCATTCTTTTTCCCTTTCCCTCCAACAGACAGATGATACGCTGTCCTCCTTCCAACACCCTCGCAGTAGCATATTTCTCTCCCCGGAGCGAGTAACTCTGTCTCCTGCCTGTGTCCACACACTCCTATCGCCTCCACCCTCCACCCTCCACCCTCCCCTCCACCCCCCCAACAACACAACCCAGGGACGAGCATGGCCTGCAGCTTCGATGGCCCTCCGTGGAACAAAAACACACGCTGCCTCTCAAAAGCCTCCTTTATCCGCGACGAACAAAAAGACGGCTTCACCTCCGCACTGTTCCCACCATTAGGCCCTGGCCTCCTCGTCCCCCTCCTGCTCACAGCCCCACTGGGTCCTTTCAGCGCGGGGCAGCGGGGGTGTGAGCTACGCCCTTTATGTTCGCATGTGTCCGTGCTGGTTTACTCTGTCAGACTTTGCCCCCTTTCACAAAAGACGTGCAAAGAGATTGACCAGCAGCTTTTGACGCCCCCCCCCTCCCCTCATTCAGATATGAAAAACACACCTGCACCTTTATGTGTGCGGGGTTCACAGTTAACGCTGGAGGGGCAGTCTGTTCCTCGCTGACTCGTGGGGGGGGGGGAAAGTTTGGAATTACGCCTGAATCGTGGCTGAAACGGGACAATCTGCCTCGAATGCGTCGTCTGACCGGCCTCGAACCCCCCGACCGGGACTCGTTGAAAGCATTTTTTTTTTTCCCCCACCTCTCTACGTGTCACAATGTTTTGATATCATGAGCAAATTATATGTTCTCTTGTCCAACATATGGGGAGCACCACTCAATCAACGGGATCTAACGACGCGGTGGGCAAATTTGCATTGCGTGAATACAAAGTGGGTCATTTGGAAGCGTTGTTGGCATGTCGGCCTCTGTCGTAAAAGAAAAACTAACGCGTTTACATATTCAGTAAATGCCCCTGTTCCATGTAATGTTCACCCTCACATTCATTCACTCTCTTTCCCCAACGAAAAAAAAAACAAACTAAAACGAGGCGCCAGGGCCATTCGACTCCGACTGGGTCCATGAAGAAATCATTATCCCCATGACCCCGAGCTATTAATTCCATCTCTCACTCCTCCCTCTGTCTCTCATTTCTCTCATTCTCTAGACAAATTCATTTACATGAAAGACCACTCACGCTGGTACAGGGGAGGGGGGGCCCGCAGGTAAATGACAATCTAACCAACGATTTCATGCAATATTACCATCTCTCAGCAGCGCGCGCGGTCCACAGGCTGTGGTAAGTGTATCATTAATAAATCTGCCCCTTTCCCATGACTGAAGGGATCAACATGTTTTAATTATCCTGCCGTGATTTGAACTCGATCAGCGTAGCGTTCAGTTACACAAACATTCCACCGGCGAGCGAGATAAACACTCCGTTGCCGCCGCCGCCGCCGCCGCCGCCATGCTCTGCATACAGAGAAGCAGCGGCGGGGACGAGGTAAGACACGGTCAGGCTTCCTCTTTCTCCCTTCTTGTTTGTCTTTCTGTCTGTCTGGGTATCGCCGAGGTATGAGTTTGTTTAGCGGAGCTGAAAGACAGACGGTCGTGTCCCCGACAAGTCTGGACCTGGTCGAGTCTGATCGGCAAGCGGCAGCAGACATCAAAAAAGACACGGAGGGAAAGAGTCTGTACGTCGTGACGTGGTTCTAATATTTAAAGAAAATAAAGAGCGGCGGCGAGGCGCTCTGGTTTTTCGTTGAGTTGACGCCGGTTTCCGACATGGCGGTCGGGATCCTTCAGACGATGATTAAAAAGATAAGAAGAAACATACAGTACATTTACTCAAGTACTGCACCTAAGAAAGGATTTGAGGTACTTTTAGACACATTTATACTTTCATTTCACTACATTTAGGAGGCAAATACAGCAGCTTTCACTCCGACCTCCTACTTTCACTGCACAGAAACGCACATATTTGGTCACTTTCATTGTGAGTGTTTACGACGAACAGACGGACGTTTGAGAGAATTCTCCTCCTATCTTCTCAAGCTAAATAAACTCTTTTTAAAAAGCCCCTCTGGGATTAGCTGAGAGATGTTTTGTCACAGCGCTGAAAAACAGCCTGTTTCCTCTGAGCGCCTTTTAAATTGACTTTTTTTTTTTTTCTTCCAGAGATACATGCTTCTCCCCGGCCGAACGTACGATGATCTTATATAACGCGTAGCCGCATAGATTAAAAGTACCCAGCAGCGTATGAAGGAGTTCAGATGAGCTCAACGTTTAACGTCTGCAGCAGGAAACATCACAGCGACACACCGACAGGGAACAACGACTACTTTTACTCCTGATACTTTAATTACTCGTTGTGGAGTATTTTCATGTGTGGGATTCAGTTGTTTTACTTAAAAAATGAGTCACCCAAGTATCAAAATTCAGTCATTACCTCCTCTCTCTCACGCTGATGGAGTTTCATAATCTGCAAAACATTTCGCTTGTTGCTGCCTTCAGAGGTGGAAGTGACAAATTAAATCTGCTCAAATTGCTGTAATTAAGTCATTTGTTTCGGGCGCTGGTACTTTTTATGAGTATTTTCTTATATCAAGTCTGTAATCTTATCCGTAGGCATTACACCACGTAATCTACTCAGTTACTTTTAAGAATTAGAGCTGAGTAGAGAGTACATTTTGAATGAATGGTTAAAAAGTGTTTAACGAGAATACTTTGTACTTTCACTTCAGTATTATTCGAATAAAAGCAGTTTTAATTGTACAATTACTGTACTTTCGTACTCAAGCACAGATTTTTCAGCACAATTTCCACCACTTGCTGCCTTAACAACTGAAGGAGGATTTGATTGAAAATGTAGCAAAAAACACCCGCAAAATAGCTTTACACAGTGAAATCTAAGTCTCTGGAGGCCTCGTGATGATTTGAAAATACTTTATTTACATGTTTTTAAAGAATAGCTCATCTGAGATGGCGATTTTACTTTTTTTTTCTCTACCGTGAAGTGAAATAACTTTTTTTCCGGACTACAAAACTTCCCCTGAATTCCCAACTGTGAATCTTCATTTTTGGGCGAACTTATCCTTTAAGTAAAAAAGGATATTATCTATTATAATCTCTTCTCTCGCTCAATCCAGGACGCAATTTAAAGGACCCTTCCTACCAAACAGTCCGACAGGGAGAACTCTCTCCTCTGTTAGAGTGATAAGGCCGTAACCTGCCACCGATCCAGAACCAGAACAGTCGGCGTCGTACGAGTGTTGTCTTGCTCGATAAGACGCGTAAATCAACTTTCCAGACAGCCTCGCAAATCAAGCAACCGTCTTCCCTGTCAACAAAAACTGTTGTTGGTTGATGGTGTGAGAGCACCACAGATACTTGGACCGGGACCCGAGTGTTTCACAGGAACAGGAACAGGCGGTAAGTCAGTCAGCCAGAGTCTACGTGTGTGTGTGTGTGTGTGTGTGTGTGTGTGTGTCTTCCCATCTCCTCATCAGGAAAAACTGCAGCCTTTTTGTGTGTGTGTGTGTGTGCGTGTGTTACTGCTTTGGTGTCTTAAGTCCCGTAGGGCAATGGGCAGCTTATGTAGTTCACACAAACACACACACACACACACACACACACACACACACACACACACACACACACACACACACACACACAGACTGGAAACACACACATACACTCACACAAGAAGGAACCTGTTATCAAAAGCTCGTCCCACTGGCTGGCTGCCAAAAGAAACGTGCTGAGGCGAACACTAATCCACTTTAAATTACAACGGTACTGAAAGCCTGTGACCACAGCCAAATATTGATATGGGGTCATTAGTCAATTATGGCGGAGGGTGGGGGTGGTGGTGGGGTGGGGGGCTCTCGCGGAGTGATCGGAGGGGAGGTGCCGGGGCCAGAGGTGGCCCCCGAGCGGGAGGTGTCAGGAGCAGGTCCGAGGAGGAGGAGGAGGAGGAGGAGGAGGGTCACCGCGGCGGGGATTATGGCATTAGCGGGCGTGAAGGGTGAAACTACACGGCGAAGTTAGACAAGATAGAGCTGTAACGCAAGAAGTCATGTGACCACATTCTCCTACTTGTTTCTCTTCCCACTTAAAACCCAGTCACCTCCTCTCTCTCTCACACACACACACACACACACACACACACACACTGTCTGTCTTGTGGGGAGTGTGTGTGTGTGTGTGTGTGTGTGAAGGAAGACACAGAACATTCGAATGCGGTTTCTTTCAATGTGCCGGCTCGGCCCAAAAAGCATCAGCACCCCCCCTAGTGGCACATCAGGCTGGTTTTTTTATCACTGAGCTCTCTCTCTCTCTCTCTCTCTCTCTCTCTCTCTCTCTCCAAAAAAAAAAAAAAAAGTATTACAACTCATTAAAACAAAATATATCTCAGGAAATGAAATTCCGCTTGTCTTCGGAACACTTCCACTCCAATTACAGCCAATTACAATTACGTATTATTAAATTCTGTGTGATTAAAATATCCTTTTTTTTTCTCAATTTTTTGTTATTATTTTACCTGCTTTTATTTGTTAAATTGATACGTAAGGCACTCCGCTCTCCTCTTCAATTGTAATTAGTGCGAGGATGGATCGAGAAAATCTAGACGAATCTAATCATTCAATTAGGAGCCCAGTGTTTCAGGCTAAGTGAAACTACATCAATGCCTTGACACAGATGATACCATTCATTTCCTCTGGGTTGGTAATTTGATAAGGCATCAAAATTGGAGAGATTGCATAGCAAAGGGCATCATCACAAGCCAACCCAATTTAGACACGGCATGGGGGCAACCGTCGCCAGATAGAGACGATCAAAGAGCGAACGCTTAAAAAGATCCGTTTATTTTTAAATCATTACAGATGTTTCAATCGGCGTTGCGCGATTGAAACATCTCGTCATAATCGAGTGTACGTCGGAGCGAGAGGGGAAAAAAAAAAAAAGTTTGAATGTGTTCAATTTGTCCTTGAGAGACACTTTGATAAATATCAAGAGCTTTTTTTCTTCTCGTTCAATATTTTTTTTTTTGCACGACGCGCTCGCACGTGAACACAGCGAGACGACCGCCGCTCCGACCGGCACGAAGAAGAAAAAAAAAAATAAAATAAAAAAGCCCAGTAACAGACCACCAGTAACGTAGAGACCACCTATAAATGCTTTCCATCGGTGGGTTCACAGAAGCACTTCAGCTGTAATACTTTAATTGCTCAGGGACTCAAAGTCTAATAAGGTTTCTAAATCGAGCTGCTTTATTTGTTTTCCTTTGACTCGCGGCTAGAGCAAAAAATGCAGCCACTCTAATTGCAGTGCCGTCATTAAGAGCTGTGGGTATTAAAAGTTTCTTCCTCCAAAAAAAAAAAAAAAAAGAAAAACTGAGCATGTTGCAATGTTGTGTGTTGTTTCTTTTTTTCTCTCTCTCTCTCTCTGCAGAACTGAATTATGAGGCCCCTTTCCGTCAAGGCCAGGTTCACACAGGAAGTAATTGAGTTTAATAGAAGAAATAAAATATACTCTCAGCCCGAACAAATGTTGAAATACAAGAAGGATAGAGTTCATTTACTGTTTTTTTTTCTTTTTTTACTAGTCGTGTGTGATGTTTCATGACAATTATCCGGTCGCCATTAAAGTGAAAAACCTCAGCGCCGTGTGCTCTTAATAGATGATGAGTGTTTGCTCGTGACGGAGGAGGAGTCTTTCATCCTGTCATTCATTTAGTGTTAACAGGCTGATTGTTATTTAAAAAGCAGGATTTCCTCACCTGTAAACAAGACGTCGTTCTCCAAAACTGAGCGCCGCCTCCCGCACAGATTAACTCCCTCCAGTGACATCAGAGATGCCTGCACATTAGCACAGGACTGAAATGGTACATAAAGTGTTTTATAATTAAGTGTTGAGTGTGTTGAAACAGAGGAATATGCTTGCAAAATAATTGTATTTATTAAGAAAGAAGCCAAAACAACGAAAAAAACGGAATACTGGATTTTTCAAGTGATATTAAAGCTGTTGTAAGTAATGTGTTTTTATTAAAATATGAGTTAAACAGCTTTATATTCATGCAATAAAAGAGAAAATAAATTTCCTGTTATCCCTGCCCTCTCTATCCAATCAGGACAGAGAGCTCCATAAAGAGGCGGCCCTGTTTGCTGTGTCGGAGGACTACCGTGAAAAAACAGACAGGAAGTTAGCTTAAAACAACAACATCACTTACAGCGGCTTTGATATTTCAGATAACTAAAAATGAATGCTAACGATACTAATGTTGCTAATGACATGGATGAAAACTACAACATTGCCAGTCATTGTGGCAGCTAACGCTAATCTAACATTAGCATCAGTTCCAACACAAAGCTAATAACTCCTAAGAGAAAGCAGTAGAAAGACTCAACGTGCCACAACGTCTGCCAGTGTTGGGACCCCAGAAGGACTAGCTAACATCAAGAAGACTTACTAACATCAGGAAGATGAGCTAATGTCAAGAAGGCTAGCTAACGTCAAGCAGACTAGCTAACGTCAAGAAGACTAGCTAACATCAGGAAGATGAGCTCAGATTAGGAAGACTAGCTAACGTCAGGAAACTAGCCAACATAATGACGTTAGCAAATGTCAAGCAGGCTAGCTAACGTCAGGCAGACTAGCTAACATCAAGAAGACTAGCTAACGTCAAGAAGACTAGCTAACATCAGGAAGACTAGCTCATGTTAGGAAGACTAGCTAACATCAGGGAGACTAGCTCACGTTAGGAAGACTAGCTAACGTCAGGAAGACTAGCTAACGTCAGGAAACTAGCCAACATAATGACGTTAGCTAATGGCGATCCAAATAAACTAGTAATCTACCAGGGCCACCTGAGTGGGCATAAGGAGCCCTTTCTGCCAAACATTACATGTCTTTGTGGCACAGAGAGTTTTGAGAGATGGTTCCAACAAGGTTTGTTTGAAAATGGAAATGTATCAGACTGTTTTCTTTTTAGTTAGCTATAGTTAGTACAAGTACAGGCAGTGACAGTTCATTTGCTAAAGGAGGAGAAAAGCAAGAGTTCAGTTCAAGCTCAACTCGAGTTATCAGCTGAAAAAAACTCCAACCAGTGCAGTGTTCTCAGGCTTAACAGCTCAGGATCAATACATTGCCAGGACAACTTTTATTCAGATTTGTTGAATTCCTGGCACAGCCATCGTCATGACGTCTGTTGGCAGCTCACGTTGGAGAATAAACCAACTCACCACCATAAGCTCAAAAATGGCTTTTACACAGAGACAATTGGGATGTCGGATACTATCCAAAGTGACATAAAATGATCACGTCTGAAACTCAACGCTGCTCTCTCTTTGAGCTCCCAGCAGAAGGAACGACAGACATTAGTGCATGTGAGCTGTTTGTGGATTCAACTTTGACAGCACAGAAAGTGTTTCTTGGATTTTACAGTGTAAGGACCGGGGTTTGGTCTCAAACGGAAGGACTCGACAACTGAATACTCCACATATGATTGTCTGAACGATCTCTACAAAGTGTTGATAGAGAAAATGATGTTATGCCGATGTCAATAGAGGAACTGGAGTCTATCATGTGGAAGACTAAAGACTGATCGCCCTGGAAACTTTCTGTTGTCGGCACACTGACCATCTTCGGTCTCCTCTGCGTCTGGCGGTCGTTACGTGAGCCTTCAATCCTCCTCCTACTCATCGACCAATCAACCGCTTGCATAAACTGTACGTCTGGAGGATGTTGCCTCTGGAGGGCACATCGGAATTATGCAATATGACTCCAAGCCAAAGATAATGCTCACGACTCTTGACTCATCAGCCAAAACACGTTTTCACATATCAAGGACATTTTTCTTAATTTAAACGTAGCTCTATGGCTCCGTGGATATCGTTCAGATGTTGCATCAAACGTGTCTTTATGTTTGTCCAAGCGAAGCTAAAGGAATATTGTCCAGGCTTCCCACATGTCCGGATCTCAGAAACCAGCATTGGACCTCGTTCTGCAGGAGGAAGCCTTCCACGAGCCAGAGGAGGCGGACATATCGGTCTGTAAGGAACATTTTGGGATACACCATCGTTGTTATGAGCGCCATGAGATACACATCTGAGCTCAAGGTTGCGTTTGTTGTGCCATATTCAAGTGTTTATGTACTTCAGTCACTTTATATGAGTGGGAGCGTCAGCGTTCACCTTGAAAAACGTGCGTCAGGCTGTAAAATCTATTCTCATAGCATCTTTCGAGTGGAAGATGTTTTGTTTGAGCCATTTGCTACCTGGAGATAATCAACCATAAGTTATTAAAAGTCTACTTGATGGAGATTTTAGGTTGCATAGCGAATAGCTCTCGTAGTATCTGTAGTTGTAGTAGTAGGATCTTTCTTTCTTTATCTAAGACTAAAGTGGAGGTGGTGTAATCATGACACCACTGGGTAGTTTTAAGCAGACTTGTGTATCGTCGACAGGAGGTTGGACCATCTTCAGCCGTGTTTGTGGCCACCAAACCAGTTGGCTTTGTCGAGCCAAACACTTTATATCCTTTCCCTCGCCAAGTGGTGTTCAGTGCTTTAACCTAACCAGAGCATAAGCACAGAGTTGTGACGAGAGAGAGAAAAATAGCATCCTTTTGTTTAGGTTAGGCCTTCTGCAAAGTAGCTACTTACTGTGGTCAGCCGGCTCCGCCACGATCCCAGAGACCGATCCACAGACACTCAGTGGAGGTGCAGGTCGACTGGCAGCGGACCAAACCACTTTCAGGCATGTGGACGAGGAACCAGTTTTTGAAAAACATTGTTTTTCTTCTTTAATTGGTGTTTTCAGTGCATATAATTATATAATTGAAATTCTGAAAGATTACTAGAGGGACAAATCTCTGTTTTTCCTAGAAGGTCCTGCAATTGTGCACCATCAATGTACGTCCTCTCGTTTGTGTGACTGACTGATGCTCAGATTGTGATTCTACGTCTTTGACAACATGAACGGATCCACAGTGACGGACTTACTAACTCATCTCTGAAGCATCAAAGAAGAACTGACTGGTGACCTGTCAAAGTCATAGTCAGCAATTAGGGAGCAGCAAATCACCAGGGAAACCGCTAACTGTTGCTAACTGCAGCTACTTTACGTAAGTTAGCTCAGTTAGCAGTGCAGCCAGCGGTTTGGACTGGGAGCACCGGGGAAGAGTTGATGTTTACAACGCTAGAGAACCGGAGCTTTGGACCAGAATGGGCCTGGGCTAACCTGTTAGCATGCTAACTTCATCAGATATCTCTGCAACACAATACATAATGTCAAAACTGCTTTGTATTTACATTCTGTTCTGTTTCATCCAAGTTTATAACAATCACCATCTCTGGTTTTGGTCTAAATAAACCCTCTAATTCACCATTTTCACATCTTCATATCAGATTTGAAAATATCAGGAGAGAAGCAGTGGGGAGGAAACAGTGTGCAGAGATAGATTATTTTGCAGGTATTGGGTCTAGGTGGAAAAAAATAGAAAATTTACAACATAAATATATAAAAAAAGCTTCAATGCAGGAGGCTCGTGTGCACAGCAGCCCTTAAAATCTACCTGCAGGATTCACACGATCCCGAGGACGGATCTGTTCGTTAAAAAAATAAAACATGTATTTTCATTTTCTCTGTATTTTTATTCATATTTTAATCAAACTTGTCCCTTTCTTCTCTGAGCCGCTTACTTTTAATTGAGTTTGTATTACAGTAATTATCAAGTGAAAAGGAAATGAAGTATCTGTCAGCGCGACGTGTCACAGGTACACTCTCACATTGACATGGGAAAGGGTGGAGGGGGGTCTTGCACTTCCCCTGATGAGGCACACAATGGCAACCACAACTCAATTAACACTTTCTATATATACAACCCCACGCATGCATGCAGACACACACACACACACACACACACACACACACACAACAGCGGGGGAGAAGGAGTGAAAAGGCTGTTGTTTTTTTTTTTTTCTATTGATCCTGCGACTCTTGACAGCTACACCTGTTTGTCGGACCTGTGAAATTAGACGAGAAGAACTTAAGACTTGAGCTGTTTGATGCCAATTAGTTAAGTGTTTTGTCATCCGCCTGTAGCTTTCCAGACGCCGAAAAGTTTAGGTGGAGAGGAGAGACAAAAAACAAAAAAGGACCGCAAAGTTGAATATTTCGAGGAGGGGGGAGGAGGGAGGTGGGAAATCTTTCTGTGCATTTCATTTATTTCCTCAGCAAGAAAATCACCTGATCTGTCACTATCAACCGATAAACGATGAACTGATTTGAAAGTGTAAAAATGTATGAATAATTAACAATGAATGGAAAATCTCAGCTTTTCCTTTTTTTTCATGCCCGGATTGTACATTTTTCTGCATTACTGTACCCGCGCGACGTGTTTAAATCTGCTCAGTCTGGCTGCTATTTTCATTTCATCTACATTTCTTATACAAGCCTTCACAGTCGGCCAGCCCGCCTTTTTACGCTACACCTGATCTACTCCAACAGCAGCCAGTCAGAGAAATCCACTTCAAATACTTTCGTCCTTCCACTCCCCGCATGCCTTTCTTCTTTTTTTCTTCCTCCCTTTCCCCTCCTCCGTACCGTTCTCTTTCTCTGTCTAAACTTGCTTTCCTTGATGAGTCCTAGCAGGGAATCACAAGGCTCGGGAAAAAAAAAAGGTAGGTGCCTTGACAGAGATTGATGTCTGAGCGCTCCCCCTGATTCGCTGATTAAACCCATCAATCAATATGCAGAGGAGGTGTCCAATGCAAATGGATCCAATCAGGCGGAACGGAGTGGTATTGTCTGTGTGTTGTGGCGAGTGGTAAAGTTAGAGGTGGAGGACGGGCACTTCAGCCGCCCCGGCTTGTCTCCTCTAGGACGGAGGAGGCGGGGGGGGGGGGGACTAAAAAAAAAAAAAAAAAAAAATGGACGCAGGCTACAAAGGAGAAACAGGACGACAATTTGAGATTGTAGAGATGGAGACCGGGTGATTGCTGTTGATTGTATTCCAGTGGAGAGACAATGACGCTGTGATCACGGCTGACGATCACTGACTCTCTCCTGTTCGTCTGATCTCTCTCAAACACACACACACACACACACACACTCCCTCTTCCTCTTGTGTAAACAGCAGATAAAAACGGGTTCATCTCACTACAGCTGCTAATTTCACGGCACACACGTCGACTCGCTCTCTCAAAAAAAAACAAAAAAACGCGTGCACGAGCTCTGCACGTGCGTAGATCATCCGGGCGGCGTTCTCCTTGCGCCGTCCCCCATCAGCTCGCACACACACACTCACACACACACACACACACACACACACACTATCATATTTTCCGCGTCTCCATCTTCATCCAATCTTACTGTAATGGTACAGCGGGGACTGCGGCTGGATCTCCCCTCTGGGCCCCGGCTGCTCCCTGAAGTATCTGCCTGGCTCTCACTTCAACCCTCATTTGAATACAAGTAGCATCCTTGGTCATTATAGTGGGAGTGTGTGTGGTGTCCTGCTCGCTTGTCATTGAGATTGGTGTGCGTGTGCGAGAGTCATGATGGTTGTGAAAGTGACACAGCCGGGATGGATACCATTGTACCCAGGGGTCACGTTTGCCCCCCTCTCCCGCCCCAGCGAGCCGCTCGGCATGCGGATGTTTCGACTTGTCGGAAAGAGGGGGAAAAAAAAAAAAACACAGCCCGCCGCCGCCGCCGCCGCCGCCGCCGCCGTCACCCCCGTCGCAATCAACCCGACCAGCTTTTATTTCTGTCCAGTTCAAGTTCATTATTCATGATTGTTCCATCAGTGTTCTATCTCTATCATTGTGCAGGCTCACCCTCCTCATTCAAACCCCACAGAAAGAGAAGGCTGGTCATTTGTTTCAGTAAATGACACAGATGCCTCTCACTCTGCTTATAGACTTATTCCTCCCCCTTTTTTTTTTTTTTTGGGTGAGGGGTGGGGGGGGGTGAGGCGGTGGCGCATGTGAGGGAATGATACCATGACACGCTCTTCCCTCCCTCTCCCTCCTACTTCATCTCCTCCTTCTTTCTCTCTCTCTCTCACGTCCAACGCTCTATCCATCCTCCTCCTCCTCCTCCTCCTCCTCCCCCCTGTTCCCCCAGCTCCAGTAGGAGACAACGAGCCCCCAAAATGGCTGCCTTGGTGCCAGGGGGACCACAGGCTGCTCTCCCATCTCCCATAATCACCGGGGCGATGCTCGGATGCCTCCCCCATTTGCATAATGCCATCCTGACACTTTCACTTCCGCCATCCATCACCGGCGGCGTGAGTCCCGCGGCCTGCTCCGTCGCTCCGTCTCCCCCTGATTGCGTCCTGTGTTTATCTGCCCAAGCACAAAAGATTGATTCCCCGCTGTCTCTCGGCCTTATGTTCAGCAGATAGGGATTTTCGCCGAATGATGAAGCACCCAGTCAGCTAATGATAAACAGAAAACACATATTCAAAAGGACGGTCTCCCCCCCTTTCTCTCTCCAGCTTTAGTGTGGCTGCCGCTCGCCTCGCCTTCTCCTCTGCCATGTGTGGGGAAGAGGAGGGATGTCAGGTTAAGGAAGTGAACACACTCTGCAGGGAGTTCAATTTGAAACGCAATTGTTTTCCTGTCAGTCCTTTTACATTTTTTCTGTTGATTTGCTCCAGGGGTAAGGGAAAATGAAGGACCGGGAGGAAAGGGAGATAGCAATTAAAATAAAACTGTCGTCTTGATGGCTGCTCTTGTTCTTCTACACACCACAGTGCAGGCGGATCTGACAGACCGTGCTTTAAGAACATATCCTGGCTGAGAGATAAAAGCATACATGAGTGCAGCCCAGTAGCTTTTAAGAGGACGGAATTGCTACAAGAGGGGTTCCTATACCGCCGCTGAAAAAAGGCACAAACCAAACCTCTTAAGTGCATTATTCATTTAATTACGACGCAACCGAACATGATGCCGCGTTTAACCTCTGAGAGACGCTTTAACACGCATGTTAACAGAGCCACGTTACGTTATAACATGCATTAAAATCAACAAATACGATGCTTACGACGTTAAAGAAACGGGCCGGAGTCACTTTTCCCCCCCCCCCCTTTTTGAGCGTACGTTACAGCGCGATAAGTACGCCTTCGCCACGCAGCCCAACGCTACTGTACGCGGCTGCAGAATGCCAAATGCGTTTCAGCGAAGTGCACCAAGTCTGCAAAGTTTCACTCCGCGATAACAAAATACTATTAGCTGCTGTCACGTACAGGAGAAGAGAGATTATTTTATTTATTGAAATGAGATTGAAATGATAAATCTCTCTCCCCATGATAAAACACTGGGACTCATAAGCCAAGTGTGGGGGATAGGGATTAGAAAAAGATGGAGGCGAGAGGGAGAGAGAGGGAGAGAGAGAGGGAGAGAGACGGAGAGAGAGGGAGGAGTGAGAGGGGAAGAAATTCATAATGCATAATAAAACAAAAGGTGTCGTGGGAAACATCACTGATATTAAAATCAGAGGCAGACAGATCTATATGAAAAATGCAGATTTGAAAATGTAAATAACCATGGCCCTAGGGGGGAGGGGGAGTGATTCAAAGATAGGATGACAACATGAAGAGAAAGGCATTTATATGGCGGCTTTGATGTTTCTCACATCCAAATTTATGCTACTGACGACCAAAATAATGCCACTGAAGGGGATTTTACACAGTGCACTGCTGGCCCTGTTTCATACCATGATGATATAAAACACATTATGCTTCGCATTATCTCAGTGTGAGAATGCCTGGTAATGAGATGATTCACATTCAAGAGGGATACTTAAGATTGCATTTCAACATCTCCAAACAACAACATGTTATCTTCACATTAAAGCCCCTTTTCCCCGGAACAAAGGCGTTTGATCCGGGGCTCAAAAAAGTGCGTCCCCCTCCCGATTGGTAGGAAGGATTCGCAGCGTGCCTGACCCCTTCCGCCTCTGAGGATGACCCTTCCCTCGCACTTTAATCCAAACGCGCGCCGGATTTGCTTTGATTTCCTCGCCGCAGTCAAGCTGTCAATCAGAAAATCATAGAGGAGCGTGGACCCCGTGTTTTGGTTGAAATGCCCCTTTAATAAATCCGACTGTCCTCGTCACTGAGGGGGGGGTGAGGGTGGGAGGAGACCCTTTCGACAACGTGCTCCTGCCTGCGCGCCAACGTGACGCGAGTTAAGCGAAGGTGCTATTCTGATTTGCGAACATGTGATTTCGTTCAGGTCCGGTGGCTGTCGCAAATTTAGCTCCTCTTTGGTGCCTCTTCCCTCTGTGACATTGTTGCGTTTGACAGAAGGCTTGTGGGAGTGTGAGAAAACTATACTAGGACACCATGTTGACTATTGCACATCTTTTATGTGTAGGAACGCCAACCAACCCCCCCTCCACTCCCTCCACTGCACAAGTTTAGCCTTGTCGCGGTGCTTTACAATACTCGGCTCGCGAACATTGCCATTAGGGAGCTCTCTCGCAGCCATTATTTTGAATATATCATTATTCTGGCAGCACTATCACATCCAGCTCATCACCATTTTTCTCCTTTTTTCCTTTGTTTTGAATAGATAAAAGCTTCACGAGAAGAGGAGAATCAAGTCACTTGAAACACTGACGCCTCAATAGCCAGATTCGTCGGCTCCTGAGGTTTTTGCATGTGTTGTCGAACGCCGGTCCACGTCTGACTCGGTTGTGAATGTGAGACCTCTCTCATCACAATACTGCCATTCACCCAAAATACAAGGATGAGCTGCATGTGACTGCTTTACTGTTTAAGTTCACTTTTCTGTAGTTTACTGTAGGGGTGTACCAAAATATCGATACTACGATATATCGCGATATATCATCTTGAGGTACATTATCAATAAACTGGCGCCAAATATCGATATTTAATAATATTTAAATTGTGGTCAGTGTGTGTGTTAAGAAGAGCCACTGTGCAGTGTATACTTTGTTTTACTTGGCTGTAATTCATGTGAAATTGATTGACAATGTTTTGTAATCCCTGTGAAATGGATTCAGTGCAGTCAATGAATTCTGAATTTCTTCAGTGACACAGATATCATGGATGAAATGTCTTGCAATATATCGATTATTGCAGAATCGCTGTATCGTGATATTATCATTATCGTGGGCAAGGTATCGTGATAGTATCGTATCGAGAGGTACCTGGTGATACCCAGCCCTAGTTTACTGTACGTATCGTTATTAATTAGCCATCTGCTGTTTAAGTTCACGAATAATTGGTTTATGTTTTTGTCTATGAAATGTCGTAAAACTGTGAAAAATTACTGTCACAATATCCCAGAGCCCAAAGTGACGTCTGCAAAGTTATTCTTCTGTCCAACCAACCAGTCCAAAACCTAAACACTCTTCATCTGTTCTCATAAATGACAAAGAAAAGCAGCAAATCCTCACATTTAAGCAGCCGAAACCTGCAAATGTTTGACGTTTTTGCTTGAAAAAATGACTGAAACCATGAATCGATTATCAAAGTAGCTGCAGATTAACTTTCTGTCAATTGACCATTCAATAGGGATTCAATTGGATTAATTGCTGTAGCTGCTTAATATAATAATCAAGTCATTAGTTGCAACATAATAACCCATTTTAAGCCTTGTCCTATTAGAAAATTAGAAAATGAAAATTATTAGAGCGGACGTTGGCGGTCACTTTGAGTTTTACCTTCAAATGAATCAATCAATGTAAATGCTTGTTTGTGTTCAACCCGTCCGTGTCGTCATGTATTCGATCTCACCAGTTATAAGTTATAATAGAAACTATAGCCAAAGCTACAAAAACACAAGACAGGTTGTAATAAACGGGAGAAAACGGTCTTTAAATCCAACTCAGAAACACAGGAAGTGCAGATGTGATTAACAGTGGATCCGTCTGCCAAGTTAGCCAACGTGGACGTCTTAGCGCTTCCACGTGTGGCTGTGCTGAGGTCAGTCTTCCTCAGCCCTTTAAAAGCACACAGGGCCTTCACCCCCGCCCGCTGCACAGCTGCTTTTAGTCAGGGCCTGAGGTCCCTCCATCCTCTCCCTCCCCTTCCCCATTCCCTTCCATCCCTCCTGCCCCTCAGCTTTCTGTTCTCTTGCCAGGACTGTAATCAAGCCTTCAGCTTGTGGCCAAGGCCTAACCCCCCCCCCCCCCCCCCCCCCCATCCTCCCAGCCCGAGAAGCCACCAACAGACTAAACTATGAGAGAAATGAAGGGCAAGAGACAGAAGGAGGCGAGCGGGGTGTGAGAGATAGTCATTAAAATTGTGCCCTGTATGCTGAGAAGAACACAGGCGTAATGTTTTAAATACAGGGATCGCTGCAGTTTGTTTGGGAAAAACATCATCGGCGAAAAGGTTCTGGCACCCTTAAAGATGGCAGCGCAGGGGAAGAGTACGCGAGCGAGCACTAATCAGAAACATCTGCACCTCGAATTCCACGCGTAGCATTGTCTGATTAAGGCCTCTGTCAGGACGTTTGGCGGTGGCGAGAGTCTCGATTATTAATATCGCGTACATGGTCAACATCTTTTAGAGTAATTAGGCTTTTCTCTCCCCACCCCCTCAGGGCCTCCACCTTTAAGAGCTGCTCTCAGAGGCACCTGCTTTTGTGAGCACTCTACCTTTTTTCCAGTGTCATCTTCCATGGCCGGAGGGGGTGGTGTACCCGCCGCGGTCGTGTCCAAACAAACCCCCATCTCGCTCCTCGACACAACGCCCTCTCAGATGACATGACTGCAACAGCAGCCCATTATTCTGGACAGCCTTTTGGTTTGCTCAAGGATGTCGTGTTGTCAGTGCTGCCTTTCAAGGCCCGGTCCATGTACAATCTGTCAAGGCCAGTGAAAAACAATGTAGGGGATCATTACACAGATATGCAGGGGACATAATCCACTTTTCTTTTTTTTCCGCCATCGACACACATGTGAATGCCGATGTCGGGCTTTAAAAGTTCATTTCCCGCGTAACGTAAAAAGATCCGTGGGGAAAGTAAACGCTCGTATGGGCAAAAGATATTTGAAATAAAGTTCAGTCCCCACTTCAGAAGATCCCTCTTCAATATTTTTAGCATCTAAATATTTGTTTGCCTTCTTAAACCGAATTTAAATAAAATAGGTTCACTTTATTTTCTAAAGACATTTGTAAAGGAAAATCCATGGCAGGAAATCCGCCCAAATCCTTGGAAAATCCAATAATATTTGCATAGAGCTTAAAACATGCAAAGTCCCTGCGTACGAATTAAGCTGGAAAGGAAAGCCCTGCTGGTTATGCATTAAAATGGATTGGAAGCAGGGTTTGACTCCTACAGGTAAAAGCCCTGGAGTGACGACTGATTCTGCACTTTGAGGAGACAAAAAAAGCGGCAAATGTCCCTTCACCGCTGTCCAACTCCTCGCTGCGCTGCGGGATAATCTGTTTGGCAGCGCTGCTCGCTGCTCGGTGACCCTCTCCAGCTTTCACACCTACCTTCCTGAATAGGAAAGATGAGCACAAAGAAAAAATCTCTCACTATACATTGCAGAAGGCCATTGATGTAGCGCGCAGATGTAACGGATAGATTCCATTGTGACACGAGATGAGAGACCCAACTTGTGCACAATAAGCCACCGCGAGAAAAACGTTAAGTTTAAAAAGGGGGGGGGGGGCAGAGAGAGAGCGCGTGGACGGGCTTTTTTTCTGTAGTCGAAGTTCTTCCAAGGCCAGCGCTGATTACAGGACACGGTCTGACACAGTATGCCTGTGTGCTGTCAACTCAGGGAAAACAAACACGGAATTTATAGCACATTAAGAATTCAACAGGCAATCTATTCAAGCAATTAATGGCGTATGAAAATAAGCTCTGTTGGCGTTGAAAGCACTCCAACATGAATGTAGGCCACGACTGTTGTGTGCTTTTGTTTTCCGCTGATTCGCCCTTGAGGATCACAGTTCCACGGCTCGCACACTTCACAAAAGCTTCCCTGCAAGTTGTTGTTGCCCCCCTTTTCATACTCCCGTGTTTAAAAAAAAGAAACGCACAGCCTATCTACAATTACAGTTCCACCTCTGTTTGCCCACAAAGCACTAGCCAAGGTGATTCTGATTATCACTAAACAATGTCTGACATTGACGAGATATTCAGGACATGCTGTCTTTTGTCATCTCCGGATTGGAAAGACACAAAAAAAAAAAAAAGGAAAAAGGTTTGAGCTGGAGTGAAATATCAAAGTGACAGTTTGAAGCAGGCCTCGTGTGGGAAATGTAAATACAGCATTCAGATATTCTCGAAGCAAAACAAACAGTAAAAAACTGGACACCCAGATCCAGATCTCCCCCTGCTTCATTTCCCTGTTAGCTTCAAATGTGTTTATCATTCTTATCTAATTGCTGGTTTGGCAGGAGCGCTGATCCTGGAGCCGACTGATGAGTTATAACCACAAAAATCCACACAGAGAGCGAGAGAGACACACACAGACCAGCTTCAGGCGACGGGTGTAGCAGGTACTGTAAGAGTGACCTCCGACCTCGCCGTGTTGACGTCGCACTGTACTGTTGTCACTCACGACACATTCCTGCCATATTTCTCCGGTCAGGCGTAAGTGGCCCCCAACGTGGAGCCGCCTCCAGCTGCCCCTCTGCAACGTCTACCAAACAATTTATTTTGTCCTTGAGCTGCAAATTAGAGGCATCAAATTATTATTATTATTATCATAACTATTCGGACACAGATCAAAGTTATCAGTCCAAGCAAGAATTTTTAATTAATTCGTTGGTTTCCAGCTTCTCAAATGTGACACTTTCTCTGCTTTTCCTTGTCGTTAATGACAGAAAATGGAGATTCCTTTTTTAAACGTTCTGCAGACAAAATGATTCATTGTGAGAAAAAAAATTAGAGAATTATGAGAGTAATTACAAGTTGCATCCCCAGTTTGTACGAAGGTTGACAAAAGCATCGACACCTTGATAACACGTGTTTAAACAGGCTAACGCATTACAATAGCTATTATTAATAAATGTAAAAGTACATTTATAGTTAAATAAACTTTAATAATAGTGATTTAACTGTTAAAGGTGTAGTTTGTAACCTTTTTATTAGTTGAAAACAATTAAAAAGTTGATGAAAATTATGAAAAAAACGCGAAAAATAGCAATTTTGACATCATCTACCAAAGTTAGCATGCTAACCAGCTAGCCCCGTCAGGTCCAAAGCTGCTGTGCTGGCGATGTAAACACAAACACTCACCTGGTGGTCCGAGCTCTCAGTGCCGGCCGCTAGATGCACAGCTAACCGAGCTAACTAGCAAACGGTTAGCAGCAGTTAGCGGTTACTCCGGTAAAATGCTGCCCCGTATTTGTTTTGAATGTGAATTAGACGGTTGGCCAAATTTTACACATTGTGCCTTTAACATTGAAATGCTTCAAAATAGTTTATTGTAGAGTTGCAACTGAAGTTTATAAACCTTTACAACTGCTTAATAAATGGTTTATAAAGCATTTCATTGTGTTATTGGCAGTCAAATAACTATTAACTAACACTTTATTATCTTTAAATGTATCATTAATTAATGATGGTTATTTTAAAGTGCTGCTCAAAAACTGTTCTGCAGTCAGATGTCCAACCCCAGGCTGCACAGATTTAAACATCACGAATGTGTTGGTTTGTGTTCAGTTACTTTTTTATGTCCCAGCAGTGTGAGCTGGTTGACATTAAAAAGGAAAATAAAAAAATAATCCTAGTTAGTTTGGGTCGGCCTTTTTTTCCGCCTCTCTTTGCTGTGGCAGCGACTATCGTTCCTTTTTTAAAACTCGTATTGTTCCGAAATTTAAAATTCTGGTATCGTGACAGCCTCCGTTTTCTACACAATATGGCAATTTGACGTTCCCACATTTATTTTCGGAGCGATTACATTGTTTTGTCTGGTGAGAAACTCACTTATGAAATTCTTCCGCAAACCCACTGGATAAACTGAAACATGCATGTTGGTCAAACTTTGCAAAAAGAAAGAAACAAAACGTCCCCTCTTCTTTTATTCCCAAACGGTTGTCGTCTTTAGGGAGATCTGAGGATTTCCTCACCTAACAATGAGCTACCTGCGTTATAACTACAAATAAATATACCCCTACCGGATTGTTTTTAAGCCGCGGTAAAGCTAATGCCAGTAAACTGTGGAAGCCGTACTGTAAACTGAGATCTGACACTGCACCCTGACCCATGAGGGGGATTATGGCGAGGCTTTGACAGCTCAGGAGTTCCACAACAACCACTTAGGACAGGAATCTGGCCAAAGGTCCTGAGGGGTGCATGTGTGTGTGTGTGTGTGTGTGTGTGTGTGTGTGTTGGGGAGGCTGTTTTTTTTTTGCCCGAGGTGTTTCTCATGAGTGTCAGAGTTAAAGAAAACAGATATAAGTGACATGGATTTTGGAGGAGTCGTTCCGAGTGCCGCTCCTCTCAAACACGCGGCGTCAGGAGATGTTTTTTTTGGGGTTTTTTTTCCAGGAGGAAGGTTAATGTTGTACACACAGCTTGTACGCAAAAGAGACAGTAAATGTATAAGGTTTAAATCACCTCGGCGTGTTTGAGTGGCCCATTAAAGACAGCAGGTCTCGCGTTGACGACGCCGTTTCTGGAGATTTACACGCGCTAATAGCGAAAGATTCACATGTGAATGACATAAAGTGATCGTCTGAGTACTTCACACATGCACAACATTAGTTTCACATGTTGTAACCTCATGAAATGCTTCTCAAGGAGAGGCTGCTACAGATTAACACAGTATACATTATGGACCACTGATGCCTCCCTGACATGTGACCAAAATTAATCAGATTTAGATTCAAGTGATCAAACTGTAATTAATCATGTGAAGAGGGAAATGATCCTTGACGCGGCTCCAGCTGCGAGATGCCTCTGTTTGGTCCCGCGTGCCCCTCTTACAGGGGGTCCACCGGGGCTACATTAAGAGGCTTTGTGCCAATGTCACCTAAATTACAGTCACTTAACACAACAGATGTACTGAATGTCGAGCAAATGATGTGCTCTGGCTGGGGTGGCACATTCGCATGCATGGAATAAATTGTACTCAATGTATCAAACGTGTTTTTGTTGCATCCTCTCCCCCTCGCTCGGCGCATTTGCATTTCGCTATATGCACGGCATGCTCGGCTAACCCGCGCTGTCTTGTATCTCAATCTCCAAACAACTCCATCCATGCCTCTTTTATTTGCCGGCCTTCGCGCTCTCCGACGCGGCGTCTTGCGTAAGGTAAATTAAGCGTATTTATTTCAGCGCATCAGTTTGAGGAGATTTTCTCTGCTCTTATAGACTCAGCAGTGGATATGCCAGACGAGCTTAGTTCAGAAGATTATTTCTTTTTTTTTTCCTCTTTGTGTGTCAGACTCCTCAGCGGAGGCACAGGCAGATACAGGTATTCAGATGGGAGCCAACGCGGACCGGGCCATTGTGCTTTTGCAGCACGCAGGAACAGAGCGTTCTGGCATTGCAGGTATAGGAAGGAGGGAGGGGGGGGGGGGGGGACAATAACCCGGGGGTTGCAGGCACAAATTACATTCATCAAGTTTATCAATAGCAAGTCGGGATTTAAGCCAGCGAGCTCACCCTACAAACACCTCCTCCCCGTTCTCCGTAAGTCTGGCTTTTCAATGCACAAGTTAATTCTGCACGCAGCCGGAGAACTGATCTGTGCACAATTATGCCTCCTTGGGTGGATATTTTATGAAAAACCAACAGCGCTACTGCCACTTCTCCTGCAACAATCCCCCCCCCCTTACACACACACACACACATCAGTAAAGATCTCATTTCCGTGTATAAATACTAAAAGCAATGCATTGATACTATAGCCCCTCTTTTTTATAGGACAGAGCGAGGGGGAGAGAGAGACAGAGAGAGAGATTATAGGCAGTTTAAAAGATGACACCCTTCAACAGTCTGTAATTGTACTTTGCTGGGAGAAAGAATAAAGTAAGGGGAGATATATTCTGAAAAAATCATAAGCCATTATGCTCCAGAAAGGGTTTGCGGGGCGGGGCGTATATCCACATAAAGCACTGCTGAGAACCTCGAGCAAATTACCCCGCAGGCCCGCGAGGAGGGGGAAATATCACTAATTGCCCTCCATTCTGTCAGGTCAATTGACTCTAATTGGAAAAATAATAAAAAGCATACTACCCCGGGAGCAGCAAGCTCTGAAAACGACAGGGTCCTTTTTTGGAAAAGGGAGCGAAGGGGAGGAAAGAAAAAGAAAAAGAGGAAAAAAAAAAAAAGAAAAAAAAAAACGCTTAAATTCCTCAGTGCAAATATGGCATCTGAAATCTATCTTTGCCGATTGCCATTCCTGCCTCAAAAACAATTACAGCGTGCCTTCCTCCTGCCACTTGGCGGCTGTAATTACAGGAAAAAGGGGGCAGGGGTTACACACCAAGCGAGTATCATAAAAAAATGACGTGTGATTAGGCGTTAATGTGCATAATCCGGCTCTTTTTTTTTATCACACCTTTACGTGTGATCTGCGATAGCGTCTGTGTGTTACTGTAGCGATGGAGGTGGAGGTGGGTGGGTGTGTGTGTGTGGGGGGGGGGGTCTTCTGGTCAGCTGCTGCTCAGTTGTCTCCCCGGAGAGCTCGGTAATTTGGAGTCAAATGAGTGTAGTGGGGAGTCAAGGCCACCTACGTCAGTCAGAACGTACAGTCGGAGAACAAGGAGGTATTGAATACGAAGCTATGCCCCAGGTGTTGGCAGACGAGAGGGAATAGAGCTAATCTACTATCTACATTACTAAATTATTGGAGATGAATGGCTCTGCTAATATAATCTCCCACCCTGGGGGGATGATCCTAAGATTAAGGGTCTGACTCAGTATTCATTGCAGTATTCAGGCCTTTGAATTGCTCGAAAGTTGTAATTTTGTTTAAGCCCCGTGCTTACCACCAACCAGACGGAAAAAGTTCTGCAACTTGCCCGTCCTCACCTGGCAAAAGATATAAACGTTTGCTTTATAAAGTGTGCTTTTTTTTCTTCCTCTTGCAAAGTTTTTTTGATAAGTTACACATCACGCTGGTCAAACACAGCTCGTGTCTGAACCTGAGGAATTTTCCATGATGGCGTCTGGCAGCGCTCCTGTATTTGTCCAAACCTTTTTTTTTTTTTTTTTTTACCGGAAATTACTTTCTAGATTAATGACTTGAGTTACTGAGGAGTTCCACGTGTGCTGCGTTTGATTTTAGCGATTGAGTAAGTCGTCCGGAGTCGAGCGCCGTCTTCCTTTTTTTCCTTTGTGGTTCTTTGGCGGTTCCAGCTCGGGGAACTGACCCGAGCTGGAACCTGGAATTAGACTTCATTTGTCGGTAATTGAGTTTCTGAGAGTCGTCATCAAACCCATCGAAAACTTCTCTGAGGAAAAAGAGTTTTTTGGGATTCATTTGGATTCAGTGCGATCGCGGGTCTTGGAATCCGTGTGATTAATTCACTGGCATGTAAGGCTTTCGGATGACAAAGACATTCTCCTGCGAGACCCGCTGGCACATCCCCCGCCAGCGACGTCTTGCCCCTAGAGACAAACTTAGGATAAAACAATGACAGGAGCCCAGCGGCACACAAACCGGTGCCAAACAGCACACCCACCTGCTTATGATCAATGAAACCTCACCGTATACTATCTCGGTGCACCACGCCAGCCACTGATGAAAGGCCTCATCGTTAGTGACCGTCTTTGATCGGCTCATCGCCTGTTTTGAAATGTAAATTGACGGAAAAAGGAAAGGGCTCCGTGAAGGAGTGGCATGCAGAGGAGAAAAGGGGACCCCACCCTCTGGGGAGATTAACGCCACCCCAGTCAGACATGTGTCAAGTGGGGCTTGATGAATCCTGGGAAAATGAAAAAAAAAAAAAAAAAAAGGTATGAAAAAAAAAAAGGAGACAGAGGAAAGAAAGCCCTTTCTCTTCCCTTCTTGCATCCTTTTGCACATCCCTGCCTCTCAGATCATCATCTCCCGCCCTTATTCTGTCAACGCCCTTCTTGATGGTTACTGTCAGAGGTGCGCATCTCTTTTGTAGTGTGGTGTTTTGCTGCTGCCACAGTGGAGATGCTTCCTTCCTCTGCATATGCACAAGTAGGCAAGGGGTGGGAGGGTGGGGAGCGGGTGTTGGATGGAGGGGGGGGGGGGGGCTGGCAAGGCACAGCAAGGCAAAGCACGGATGCCTGTGGTATCTGCTGATCCTGACACACCTTTGGGAATAAGAAACCAAAGGACGGAGGGGAACGCTTCTCGAGAAATAGTGGGAGCATGTAACGGAGTAGAGGGATTTGGTTGTTGGCGGCGGAGGCGGCGGCGGTGGCGGGGGCTGTTTGCAAGGGCACGGCACATGTTTGTGACATTGTGGATGATAAGCAAGGAAAAAAGAGGAGAAGAAACAGAAAGGATCAGCTGTTTAAAGGTGTAATCCTAATCCAGGATCGGTCAGCGGAAGGGAAGGGGAGGGAAGACGAGTCGCAGACGGACGGGATGATGTGTGTGTTCGCGTTTGTGTTCACACCCGTCGGTCATCGGCGCTCGCGAGGGGGAATGTCTCTCTCGTGGCGTCGGGGGTGGAGGTGTCACCTTCTCGCTTCTGCTCCCGTGTCTGTCTGCCTGCGCCTGAAAAGACCACTGCATCATTTGAAGTGACGATGAAATAGAATAGCTAAATAATGTCCCAGCAGGAGGCCGCTCGCAGAGACATACAATGCGCAGGGCCTGCAAACTAATGGCCAGCTGTCTTATAATGAGCTCCGGCGATTCCAGGCCCGCTGATTACCCCCCTCGCCCCATCTCCGTCTCCACTGTGGGACATTACGGGCACTATGGGGTGAGGTGGGGGGAGGGGAGGAGAGGAGAGGCGGAAGGGGAGTGGGAGTGCAGAGGCGGAAGATGAGGGTGGGACTGTCCCTCTCCTCTAACAGCTCAAACACACACATCCCCCCCCCCCCCCCCCCCCCCCACAAGCCCTCCATCACCACTACTGAGCACCGAAACCCTCTCAGTTAACGAACCAAGAGCCGTCTAATTAGAGCTCAAAAATTCATGAGGGTCCTCATTAATATTGAATATCTGTTGTGGGCCACGACTTCAAAATAAGCACTCGCATATGCAGATGGAAGGTGAGAGATAAGGAGGGTGGGAAGGAGGGAGAAGCGAGGGGGGGGGGGGAAAGGAGCGCATTGTGCGCCGCCAAAGTAAAGGTAGTGAGGTAAAGGTGGAGGGAGGAAGGTAGCGAGGATCTGAGGTGTGTGCGGAGGGGGGGAGGAGGAGGAGGTAGGGAGTGGGAAGTACATGAAAAGAAGGGCGACGGATTGGGAGACAGATGAGGAGACGGAGATGGAGGGAGAGCAGACGAGAGGAAAGGGGAGGAGAGGGAAAGGGATGAGAAAAAGTGAGAGGGGCCCCAGAGAGCTGTACCTGTGGAGAAGAGTTGTAATGTTGGAGGACTCTCCTGGGAGAATATGCATGGTCTTTAATGAGGAGGGTGGAGCGCGATGGCGAAGAATAATAAAAAAAAAAAAAAAGAAACGAAAGGGAAAAACATTCCGCTCTTAATCCCTCCCTGAGAGGGAAAAAAAAAAACTCTTTCAAGCAGGTACGCGGAGGTATCACTTTTCAAGTCCCTCACTCCTTATGTTTTACTCTGGAAAAAGAGGGTACACAGATAAAAGTTACTGTCATTTGAAGATTGTCTGCTACCAACAACCATCATTTGCCTTTGAGATAATTCTGGGTTTTTCCACTTCAGATTTAGAGGCATATGGGTAATGCAGAGGAGGGAGGGATACACTACATTAACTATATGTCAGCCACTCTGGAAGACATCAAGAAATTCATTTCAGAGCGAAGAGAGAGAAGAGAGAAGAGAGAGAAGAGAAAAAAAAAAAGGCTGACATGAATAAACAATTTCTCCTCGCATCGCTGTAACAGTGGGTGAGTTTTTTGTATCACGGCAACAATCTTTTCTGTGAGGACGCGAGCGGAGGGCGAGCGCACGCCTCAGTCCTCGGGCCTCCGTCAGGGCGCCAGGTTTACTGGGGGACAATAGGCCCCATTCATGCTTGTCATTTCTAAGTGTCCCGTATCCAGATAAAGTCCAAAATCCAATTCAATACACTTTTGTTTACATTTAGCCACATGCGTGCGTCTCCATTAGGCAGATCATGAATCTGATTGCGAGTCTGTCTTGGCTGCACATCAGGGAGAGAGCCCGCCTCGGCCCACAGAGCGCCGGTGGTGCACCTGAAGCTGTTCAGGAGCTGCTGACGGCGCCAGAATGAGGATTTCTTTGCACCGTGTTACACTTGGAGAGGAACTAATTAGGATTCCAATGGTGGAAAGTAACTAAGTACTTTGACTCGAGTACTTGTTTGAGGTACATGTACTTTTTACTCGAGTGCTCCAGTTTGTGCTGCACTTATTTTAATTCATACTCCACTATTTATTTAACAACTTTGGTTACTCGTTAAAATCTAATCAACTAATAAATTATGGATCATTGATCAGTGACTATATTAAGTTGTTGAACTATCTTTACCAGCTTTAATATAAAAAAAAAGATGAACACATTAATGTACCAATAATTAGAAAACAATAATATTATAAACAAATTCTCAAACATGCCTGTCTAATATATTCTGCATTTCAGTTCTGCTCATGTTTATTTAAGTATAAGTGGTTAAATATAAGTACATTTGGTATTGTGTTTATTTTGATGCCTCTACTTTTGCTTATGCAAAGAAAAAAGTATGATTTTTGACTTACTCACTGTGTATTTATACTCTGTGGTGCTGCTACTGTTGCTAAAGTACAAGATCTTAGAGTACTTTGTCAACCTCTGCAGATTTCTATCAGTGCCAAACACTTATCTGATGCTTTTACACTTTTTTTTCCCCCCTTATCAGATAAACTTGCTGATCTGCGGCAGATGCGTGAGGTGAGCAAGTGCAAAAGGGGTCAAAATGCGATGCCGTTGATTTGTGGTCTGCTGGGTCACAAACTGGTTTCACATGTAACCAGAGGGCAACGTGCGCGCCATCGTGTGCGAGGGAAAGAGCCTGTGGTTATGTTCGTCTGACAAGTCCGACTCTAACTGATCTTGAACCTCGCCGAGAACTCCAGCTCCAGTCGTTTTCCTACAAACCACTCCTGCCTTCTCCTCTCGTCTCTGTGTGGGAATTTCCCCTCAAATTCAGACATTTCCAATGAGTGTGGATGAGTTTTTTGGGCAGAATTCCCTCAGCTTCTGATGATCAGACCTGTTAGCATCCACTTGCTTTCAGCTTGTGTAGCTTAGCATAGCAATTATACTGTAAACAAAGGGAAACAGCTGTCCTGGCTTTGCTCAAATGTAACAAAGTCTGCCTGCCAGCACTTTTAAAGTGGACTTTACATGTTATAACTTTGATTCCTACAAAAACTAATTATAAAAGAAGACCTATTAGGTCTGAAACACCTCATCAGTGGTCTCACCTGTAATTCTGTGACTTTGTGACATCACACTATGTTATTATGTCACACATTTGCATAATTTATGCCTACTTTTGTTACTTTGGCATGAGTCCAGACAGTATGAGCATACTGATTGTTTAATTTGAGATTAAAACATGCAAACATGTTCTAGCAGCATAATAAATTATATATAAACCTTAAAATGAGCACAATATGTCTTCCATAAAATGTATGAGTGTATGTGTTGTACTGCTTCTTGGCATAAAACTGCAGAAACCGTCTTGCAGAAACTTCCTGGAATCACCGCGATGTTGTCGGGAAGGTATCAGTTCTCTTATTTAAAGGTTCGTTGTGCAGCATTTAAGGGCAGAAATGGGATCTAATATCAAAAATGATCTGATATCATGAGACTGTGAATTGTTTTGTTGTCTCTGGCCTTTTTGCATTTTGGTGGCCAGTGCACGGGGAGGGTGAGACGAGGGGGAACGCGGTTGCTTGCAAGCTGCAACCTCACTGCCAGTTTTCCACTAAATCCTGCACGCTGGACCTTCATCTCTCAGCAACAACGAACGCAACTGTATTCTACGAAATGTCCAGAGTGTTCCTTCCGTCGACGGGGAAACAAAGTGTGTGCGGCATGTGTACGGGCGAGCATGCGTGCGAACACACGTGTGCCTGCAGAGAAAAAGTGAATGCATGTTTGCGCACATGTTTGAGGACAAGTTTGACTGTGTCAGCTCAGGCAATCTGTTTGCCCATGTGTGTGCTCAGCGCTTTGCTCGTGTCCATGTGTGTATGTGTTTGTGTTTGCGAGCCGAGTGACTGTGGTCGGGGCCAACCTGAGCGCTCTTCCTTAATGTGTCTGGGAGGTCCAGGGGAGTCGAGGGCTTTGGAGGGCGTGGATGTGTCTGCACTGAGAGATTTATAGGCTTCAGCCAGGATCACTCTCTTTCTCTGGTGCCAAGTTAAGCAGTAGCATAATTAAAACCTCAGAGGAATCCTTTTGAAGTCAACAATGGGCTCTTAGGCTAACCTTAATGCGAGCGCACATACTGTACACACACACACACACACACACACACACTCAAGTCATGCACCCACTTGCGCTCCAGTCTTTTTTTTCGCTCTGCAGATAGACACATGCGACCACACACATATACTGTACGTCCATGTATCTTCACACACTGTGGAAAGATGCGGGGTAGATTAGATTAGAGCTCTATTTGTTGTCGAGGAGGAAATTCATTTCCACAGCCGGCCGGTTGCAGGTACATTCATACAAGACAGTTATTACTCTGGCACATGATTTGACACAGGCCAACGCGCCATCACAGAGGGAATGCACTCATAACAAGGAGACATTTCACATGGTTGCATGAAAAAAAAAAAGAGGAAAAAAAAAGAAGAAAGAAACAGTCCAGGGTGCTATTAAAGGTGGGGACAGCATATGGGGCGAAATTATGCGTCGATAGTGAATGTGCAACTTATCCAGTACGTGAGCGAACACTGTCGAAAGAAATGACATTTCCCTAAATGCTTTCCCTCCGTGTATACTAACGTCGTCTTTCTCTTCGCGCGCGCACGCACACGCACGCACGCGTAGACTGTACAGGACAATTACTCACATTAAACACCAACAGATGCCATCTTGATTAAATTTGACCGCACAAACACAAATGGAGGCGAGCGGGCCTTGCGTCAAGGGTTCCCAGAGCATATGCCGTGCGGGTCGTCAGGAGCCCGGGAAGGAGGGAAGGATCTGAGACCGCCTGCTGTTGTTGCCTTGCTGACAACACACCGTGGAAAATACCCTGAGAGCCCTGAGACGGCACGGGCCACGACCCACCATCCGGCCCTGCCAGGAGGCTGAGCGCTGAAAAGATGTAAACAGGGGAGGGAAGTGCTTGGGTAAATGTTGGTAATTCGCCGTGCGTGTAGGTCCTGACCTTGTTAAGTGAACAATAGCGGCGCCGCGGAGACACGACGGAGGTGCAAATTGGACAATCTGAGCTTAAACTATAACGAGCTACGTCTGCGCGCGTGCAGTGTTTTCGTTCGCGGCTCTCGGCTTCCCGAATCAAAGTGGGAAACGGTATAGCTCGGGCATCTCAAGGTTGCAAAGTCAAGTTAGCTCCGTGCCCCCGGACTCGTACCAGCCTAGATCAAAAGTATCGGGCCTTGTAATGCGATCGCAGTGGGAGTTCACAATGTGAGCTAACTCGGTCTTCAGAGGGAGGAGGAGGAGGGTGGAGGAGAGGAGGGGGGGGATGAAAATAAATGTGTGATTCTTATCTGCCGTTGCCCATAACCCATGCAGGCATGGTGGTGGTATGCATCGATAAACTCATAAACAAACCGTAATTACTAGCCCATTAGAGTCAGACCCTCACAAACACAGGCTCATAATCCGCACACAGGAGGGATGGAGGCTTGTCGCTCGTTTTCATATAACCCACTGAGCTAAAAGAAAAAAAAAAAAAAGTGGAGCAAAATACTTAATGATTTGTGACTGGGGGACAAACAAACCGTTTTGATATAAGAAGCTTACACGCTCTCAATAGAGATGTCGCAAAACGCCGGCGCTCATTATTGTACAAACACTTGCCCCCCCCCCCGCTCCTTGTTTGAATTTGAGCAAACGCTTAATTTATAGGGGAGGTGATCAGAAAAACCGGGGAGGCAAATTGGTGTTTTATTTATTTGAGGTGGATAAACATGTACTCCTCTGCCGGGAGTCATCAGGCGGGAAAGTAATCAACTCCCGAAGCCTCGACTACAAATCGAACTTGAGTTAAGTTTTTTCGAGACGGGTGGCCTCGTTGTTTGAACTGGACCCACGTGGAGTGCGGGGGGGTTTTTTGTTTCCCCCCTTCCTCGTGCGTCTAGACACAAAAGTCTCTTGACAGTCCGGGCCACGCTCGCACGAAGACAAACCTGAGTCCGGAGGGATTGAAGGCAGGAACCCCGAGTTGATTCATTATACAAGGCAAGTGTCTTCTCCACAACCTTAACCAGGCCCGGTCGCCTTCTGAACGATACGGCGGCTTTTCTGTGACATTTTGGACATTAATATTGCAGGGATTCTTTATATCCCCTCTCCATACCCTTATGTATTTTCATAGACTCCTTCAAAGGCGCTGGTCAGGTCCTCTAACCCGGGATATGTCTCCTTCCCCTCGCCTCCTAGTTGGACAGCAGGGATATATGCTTGTGATCCGCCGAGTCTCCGTATGTGCGCCCTCGGTGTGTGCGAGCCTAAATCTGCCTCGCTCCTAACCTTCAGTGGACGCGGTATGACTGAGTGATCAAGCAGATCAAGCCCCGCGTCTACCTCAGCCCCCTTCTCCGCGGTGACATTTCGACAAACCAGAGACAATCCAGGCCGCCCTGATCCTCCTCAGCCCATGTTTATTCAAGAGAGAGGTGGGCCAACCCCCCGAGCCTGCCGGAGACACTCTCGAGTCTCAGGACCGCAGAGAGAAGAGACACGTGTAATGTTGTTAAGAGTAAATGTAGAGACGGGGAAGGAAAATCTGTGTGCATAGCAAAACAGGCAGAAGCTAAATATAAGTATTTAATCTCTGATGGTTTATTATAATACATAACAAAACTGCAGATCTGCACTTCTGATCTTCTTTGCTTTTGTCTTTCTATTTCAGTGTTCCTCAAAGGAGCTAACGATTCATTACAATTTCATAAAAGGCTTCTTTTATTCAATCACTCTCAATAGCAAATATGGTAAGCATCCTCCTCGCTGTATCACGCCCGGAGCGTTAATCCCAACGTGCATCCTGTGAGATGGATCTTTAACGTCATCGATCAACAAATGCGTCAAACCTTCCCTCGGTTCACGTTCGAAAATATGACGTCGTGCAGCTTTTTGCTGTTTTCTGTCATTTCAGGTTTTGAGAATTTAGATTTTTCTGCTACTTTATACTTCCACTCCACAACATTTTGGAAGCAGATGTTCTACTTTTCACTCCAGCACATTTACGTATCAACTTTAGTTACAAGTTTGCCGATTGCAACGCTGCATCACAGCAAAAGCAGCGCCTTTATGATTCATGGCTTTCATCGACAGTCGGATACAAAAAAAAACACTCCCCAAAAAACAGAGTTTCAGATCCCAAGAGCTCAAGAATCAGATCTGATAATCAGCCAGACTGAAAATCCACTGGATACAAACTAAATATATATATACGTACATACATGTAAATAAATGTATAATTTACTTGTATATTTGATATTTTAAGTACATTTATTGCCAGAAAATCTACTTTGATAGTTGAGTACATTAAATATCAGATACTTTAAGACTTTAATTTTACTTAAAGGTGCTATTTGTAAAATAAAAGTTGATTTCTGAGTCTCAGTCCCAAATGACGAGTTGGGAATGAGACCCAAAAGTAAATTTTCCTTACAAATAGCACCTTTAAAGTACTATTCATATAACTATAGGTACTTTAGTTTTACCAAAGTGCTATTTGAAAGGTATTGGCTGCATGAAATATATTAAAGTATATTAAAAATGTATTAAAGAAATCATCAGAATATGAAGAAATAATGGTTTTGAAGATATGTCAAAGAAGAGACAGCTATCGAAGTTAGCATGCTAACCAGCTAGCCCCAGTGGTTTCAAATTCTTACACATATCATCATTTAAAGGTGCAATATGTAAAAACTGGCCACATGTCGAATTAATACTACGAATACATAGAAGGCAGCACATCACTAGAGTAACCCGCTAACTGCTGCTGCTAACTGTAGCTGTAGCGTTAGCTCAGATAGCCGTGCAGCTAGCATTCTATTATCTGACTGCCTGGACAGGAAGTTCGGCGTCCCAGCGGTGTGTTAATGTTGTTTGCTATAAGACTGGCACAGGGCTAGCTGGTTAGCATGCTAGCCAGCTTGTCTCTGACACATGATCAGAACTGTTCTGTTCTGTTAATTTTAGTTAATTTTGGAATGTTTTAAACTAAAATTCATACATATAGCACCTTTCACAAGATATCTTTACTCGTCTGTTAGTTAAAATAATCCATATTTCTATTCGGTGTTGAACATAATCGGTTCTGTTCAAGCAAACATTTCAACCTTTAATTCTAAAATGCATCGGTGTTGTCCTCACTTTTTTGTCTGTCTGACATTAAAAGAGTCCTTGTGAATGCATCTTAAAGTTCCTCCAGAAGTTACTTTTAGAGCCGCACACGTCAACTAACTTCCTGAGCCTTCTAAAAATACAAGAATTAATTAAAGAAATGTGAGCATTCTCGTTTGCCAGCAGGAATAAAACATGCCTTCAGGTCACACGTGGTAAATAATAACTGCTGTTCCTTCAGTGGGGAAGAGAGGTAGTTTATTAATTAAAGTACCTGGTGATGTGTTCAAGTGCAAGGTATTAGCCTCTGTTGCGCTAACGGGTTGCTAATGCGGCTGGTATTTGACCGACTCTGAGCTCTCTAATATGTCTGCAGGGACGCGGGAGGTTCTAATTAATCCTGAGCTGACGGCCAAGCCAGGACATCCCCTGGGAGGCATCAGGGGAAAGCAAAGGAGTATCAGCACACTTATCCACAGATTAGACTCAACACCCTCACTGGGATGCTGAAACGGGATGCTGGGGCCAAAGGGTTGCAATTGTTCTTGTTGCAACCTTGATAAGTGAAAGTACGCTGCTCTGGTAAATGTTCTTAAGGAAATCTCGCGGTTGGAAAACCGAATACGACCCGGTTTTTTTTGCCTGTATTTTACGACTTATCTGTCAGTCAAACGGGAAACGTGTCGTGAGGTGGCAATAAAAAAGAGGAATATTCATGTCCTGTCTGACTCGCTCAAAGTTTCCCTCTGCTGAAAAGGTTGTCTGACGGAGGATGAATCTCATGCATGTTTGTCAATATAATTTGCTCTCCCCTTCACCCCAGAGGAACATGCCAGTCCCTTAAGGTTTCCGACTCAAATGCCAACATCTGTCTGGCAACGGAGCCAGAATGAGAGAGTCGAGGACACCTTCATCAGAGGTATTCTCTGGTTGACAGAAGCCACTAGGTGGAATATCAGAGATGAAATAATGGGCGAGCTGAAAGAGGCTTGGGTATGCAAATCCCCATCTGCACCCGGCCCTGTCTTAAACAACCCGCCGTGATTAATATTTCATGTAATAAAACATCTATTAATCAGGAAACAGTTGAAACTTTTCTGCCTCCTCTCTCCCGGTGGAAATCCTCGTTTTCTTTTTTCCGGATGCTTGTGTGCGTGATGTCATTTTCTGGGCGACCATCTTGGAAAAATGGAGACAAAACATCTTGTAATAATGGGCCGAAAGAGAAACCAGCTTCTCTTTTTTTTTTTTTTTGTCTGGAGCTCGTGATAGTCTGAACGAACCGAGGCCAAATACTCTGAAAGTCCAAAAAAAGCATTGAGATACACAAACAATTTGGCACGGCTGCTCACACTTATCCCCCATTCACAAACCTTTCTTTTATGTACGTTTTACTTGGCACCGTCCTCCACCGCCGCCCGCCACCCGCCGCCGCCCTCCCTCCACCCTGAACCCACTCGACTGATAGACAGAGCGGGTGAGAGCAGCACATCACAGTACCACGCTGCTCTCTACCTCACCACTTTCATTATATTGTCATTTTGAATTATCAGCAGCGATGGACTGGCAAGGATGACTGACACATTCCTGCGAGCGGAGCAGCTACAGCCTGGCTCTCCAGCGTGTCCTGGCAAGCCCCGCTTTATGCCGTGCCAGACGGGAGAGGGCTGGCCAAGTGTCTGGCCAAGGGGCTGCACTAATACTGCATAAATACGGGGGGAATCCCCTGCCCCCATGCTGGCTGAAAACAATACATCTATGTTGAAATGGGAGGTGATATACCTGAACAGACATGTGCTCATCCTATCATTAGATGTAATTGAGTCGAAAAAGTCGCAGGGAAAAAAAAAAAAAGGGCTGCAAAGCAGATATGGTAGGGTGAGTACATTTTAATATCCGCACTGTATCCATTACCAAATGTCAATTTCAAGTCAAGTGATATAATTGAATAAAACAGATGCTCTCTTGCCAGAAATACGAGGCACTATAACTAATGTGTCAGTGAGAATCTATCTGAAACGAGCAGGGGTGACAGAAAAGATATCACTATAAAATGCGGTTTTAGCAGCAAATTAGATCGTGGAGCAATGGATTTCACCATAATTTGCATTTTGCATGTAAGCAGTGTCGAGCCAAAAATACTTGCCGCAACACCACAAGCGGCGGTCTCAGAGGGCTTAACGGCACCGGCAGACGAGGAAAAGGGGAGAAAAGGGGGAAGGCAGATAGACAATGAAAATGAAGAGGTGGGAGCAATGAAGAAAAAGAAAAAAAGAAAGGGGAGGGAGGGAGAAAAAAGAAAAAGGACATGCTAATAAAAAGAAGGGCTCCAGTGCAAGCGGGGCGATGGCCAGGACGAGCTCTCGTGGGACATTACATTTCACAAGACCCTGGGATCCACATCAACCAGTTAGCAGCGGTTTTACAGCTATGACTCTGTGGTGAAAACCACTTTGTTGCCTTGGATGTAAATTACGTGTTCATACAGAACCATGGGCTCTGACACTGAGACGATCCAAAACACTGATCCTCTGTGTTTTCTACTCACCAGACAGCACTTCAGATTTGTATAACAAAGCCTTAGAGAAAAAAAAAAAAGGTAGACGGACGTCTCCTAACTAGGAAAGTCTGGGCATTATGAGGGTTGCTGCGCTGCCTGGCAGGGTGGAGCTGGGATAAGAGACCTTTTTCACTGCGCTAAACTAGAAACACGAGGTTACTCACTGTCAGCTCTGTAGTTCTTTTTAATTTCCGCAGGACTGCAACTGTTTGAAAGACAAAAACATCTGATCTCCTGCAGCCCACATAAAAATAGTTGCTAGTGAAGTTCTGAGCAGCCGCTTCTTTCAGCCGATTTGTCAGACAGATACGAGGCAATTTGTTCGCATGACAACTTAAACCGAGAGGTCGGGGCACGACGGCGTGAAGCCGCTTGAGTGATGTTCTTAAAAAAATCTGTAGTCTAATTTGTTAATTGGGAGAGGAAGACAGGAATAAAGCGAATAAAGGAAGACACGAGGTGAACTTAAAATCAAGTGCCTCTGTTGGAAAAAGCGATTTTTACCTTATCTTTATTTCTCCCCCTTAGATATTCCAAGACATCCCAAAAAAAAAAAACAAATCAAAAAAACTGTGTGCTGGTCTAAACATATCTGAAATAAATGATCAGTATCCGGCGGTGTGAAAGAGAAGAAGCGAAGACGCGCTCGCATTGGTTTTCCCACACCCTTTGCTGCGAACGTTGTGAAATCCTTTTCTAATTTGTATCAGGGCAAAAAAGCGCTGGAGAAGGATTGGCTGCGGCTCATTCGATCCACATTATCTTTGGCATATCGCACCAACACACACAGCCATTTTTTTTTTTTTTTTTTTTGGAAAAACAGCTGCTGGGACTCTTGCATATTAAACTGGCTGTCTTGAATCTTCCCAGAGCTCTGCCATCGCTCCTCTGGCCAATGAGCACAGAGGTGGGTCCGACAGACAAACACACACAGTGTTGTAACTTTTCCCTGCATCGTGTGTGTGTCTGTGCACGCTCGGTCGTTTTTTTTTCCTCTTAAAATCTCACTGTTTGGAGTCTTTCTCTCTCTCTCTCTCTCTCTCCGTCTCTCGTGCAACATGTCAGCCCATCCTCACCTCTCTGTGATTCTTGGAACGCACTCAGGCTGGTGTCAAACTTCTTGGAACCAGATTGAGGCGATATACGAGGGTATTGTCAGGCATTTTTTTTTTTTTGTTCCTGTTCTGGTTATGCGCATTGTAGAACTAAAGAGCGCTCGAGAATCACAAAAAAATACGTTCTCAAGGACCTGTTGACTCCTCGCGCTGAACTGCTGCTTCGCTGACAAAACTTTCAGCAATTCAATTACAGAGTCAGAAATATAAAAAAAAAAAGGCCGTCCTTTGATTTTTGGTGAGAAAAAGACTTTCTGCAAAATTGTGAAAGGCTGTAAATGAATTATGAACTCTCTCTCCGTCTCTCGGCGTAATTTCAGTATTAAAGAGAATGAGTGTTTAAGGCCACAGCTGAACTGACGGAGGGCCGGTCGCTTAAACTAACTCTGCCCATAAACATCCTGACGCCAGTTAATTGTTGGTTTTGAAGATCAGCTCCCCCTCCTCCTCCTCCTCCTCCTCTCCTCCTCCCTCCCTCCCTCTCCTCCTTCCTCCCCCTCAACCTCGCTTTCCTTCCCTCACACTCTCTCTCCGTCTTTCGCCCGTTCTTAAACAATGAATGCAATTTTTATAGAAAAAGTGAGATAGAATGTGTGAGGCGCACAGAGAGAGAGAGAGAGGGAGAGAGTGGGGGAGAGATCGCAGGCAGTGGTGGTGGTGTGAGAAGTGGCGTATGGCACCCATTATCTTGTTTATTAAAAGCAAGTTTCTTTCCTTCGCTCCCTCCTCCCCATGCAGCTGACCGCAAGATATTTCCAAGGGCCTCGCTCTGCCGTTCTGTGCCTACTTCACAGGCTGCTGGAAGGGTCACAGAAGTTGAAACCGGAGGGTGTCAATCGCCTGTTTCGCTTCGTGACCCAAGGGAGACATCCCGAAAAAAGGCGAAGAGGAGTGCGCATGTGTGTCGGCATGTGTGTGTGTGTGTGCACGTGCTCGCAGCTGAGCATAATTTATGTGCGCGCGTGCGTTTACTGATGAAGCCCGGATAAAATAAACTACGCAGAAGGGGAAAGTCAGATTTGTCAGCTGTTGTGCACATTCAGCGCGAACAGGAGGGGAAACTGCAAAGCCTGCAGCGCAATATGTTGCAGCGAACAGGGGAAGTGTGTGTGTGTGTGTCCTCCTTTTTGGAAAGTGTTCGACATGTTCCACCTTGGCAACGGAACAGCTTTTTCATTAATGTTTTCTCGTTTTTTAAGTCATTGTAGTTCACATGTCAAACTTTGATTCTGAGACAGAAGAACAGCTCAGCTGAAGTGATGACAGACGCAGGTTCAGTCGACGTATTACGATCATGTTCTAAACCAGCCGATTAAACGTCCGTCAGCTCCGTAAGTTGGCTGGAACTGCCGGCTCCAGCTGACTCGCGTCTCAGTCGGACTCTTTTTAAAAAATGAGAATTCTGCAAAACGGTGAACTTGAATGGCCCTCAGTCGAGCCCAAGAGTCCTTTTAAATTCAATCGAGTCATTTTAAAAGGTGCCGTGTGTTAGAATTGGCCACCAGTTTGAATCTAATAGGGGCAGCAAATCACTGAAGTAAAAGCCGCCATTAGCTAGTAGGATTGGTTAATCGTGCAGCTAACAGTCGTATTAGCTGACTCTACCCAGACTGGGAGCTCAGAGCACCAGGGAATTGTGGGTAGGTGGAATGTGGCAAGGGGCTAGCTGGTTAGCATGCCAACCTTGAGAGATATCCCTGTAACATAACACGTATGTCTTGAAATAACGTCAAAACTGTTGTTTCTTCACATCCTGTTAATAATTTAAGTTTTTTTTCCATCCTCCGCCCAAGTTTTGTGGAAATCCATTTAGCAGTTCTTGTGCGATCCTGCTGACAAACCAACCAACCAACCAACCAACAAACGAAGGGGCACAGACCAAAACATGCTAATAAGCACTTGATTGCAATCTGCTATAAGCGGTTTGATGGATGCTTCACTTTTTTATGAGCGAAAATGTATGTTTAACTCGAAAACGTACATGATATGAGGCTTTCAGGGTGACGATTACTTTGGAAAACGAGTTTTGCAGAGGTCTCTGGAGGTCCTTGAAAGTCGATAAAAAGGAGAGAATGTTCATGTTGATTCAGTACAGGCTACCACACGCTGGGTAAAATACTACATCATCTGTAAACCTCACATAATTTCCACTATAACCATCCCCCAAACCGTTTGGATGCAGAATGTCACTCTCATTAGAGCCCTATGTTCAGGCTGCACCCTGCTCAGTTATGGATGCCAAGCTATGATGGAACAATTGATTTGAGGAAGGATGCAAAGCTGGATTACCAGCTGGGCAAAGTGGGCAAATGTCCCCTGGGCAGGAGACCTCTTGGGGGCCCCTCATTAAAATTTTAGCGTTACCAGGTCCAGTATTAATCGTCATCATGAGGGTTTTTTTTCTACATGCTTTGTTACCTGAACTTGAGGTCTTGTTTTGAAAGGTGGCTACGCGTTAAAATCTATTTCTAGACTTCTATTATTTCAAATGTGCACGTCTGAAATAAATGGAACCCCACGGCAGATCATCTTTTTGTCCCCTCTTGGAAGTCGAGCCGGTCATGTTGGGACACGACCGTTTCAACCGCTGCTGCGAGGGGGAAGGCACAAAACCTTAAACACACCAGAGACGCTCAAGTATTTCCCTTCTGGTAACACTGAAGAAATTCAAAGTGTCGGTGCCGTGACAGTAATTAATATAACAAGTAATAACAGGATTATTAACCTGCGATGAAAAAAAAAAAAAGCAGCCAGGAAGTCAGAGATCCGAACAGAAATCGCAAATGATCCGTCTGTGAAGAGCCTGAATATGCATTTTCTCCTCCTTACAGCAGAGTGTGACTCATCCATTTAGAGGTTGAACTCACATGCTACCCAAATGTTATCTCGCGTAAATGAGTAACACCCCCCCCACACACACACACACATGCTGTCTGTGGTCGTGCTTTATATTTTTTCCATACTGTATCAAGATGCCCACATGTTACCCAGCAGACATACTACTGTATATGAAGTGAGGCAATTTTTTTACTGCTGGTAAAACTGGCTGTTAAACATCTGAAGCGTTTCTGTATCTCCTCCATCTTCCGTTGCAACAAAACGCCGCTCAGACTTGAAGTATTAACGGCGCAGAATCCCAACCCCGAAACTAGAAAATTCATGTGTTTTCCATCGCCCGCAGTCTGAACCGAGCACACGAACGAGTTAATCCCACAGCTACAAATAAGGCAAGAGGCACTTTTGACGCCACTCGAATATTCTGCGTCTCAGATGAAGTGTCGACAGTTTCTCAGGGTGATTTTCTTGTGTTGTGGGTATTTCCCGCCGAAGCGCTGTTAACGCGACGCAGATTTTAAAAAAAAAAAACGTATTTATGAGTGATCAAATTTTTGCCAGTCACATATTCATTTGCTCATTGTAGTCGGTCCAGAGCGTTTCTGTCATAAACATCACAAATTAACATTCTGGTATGTGCGGTTTACAGTTTTTTGGGAGAGACTCGGTCATGTTGCATACACAGACTGGAGTGTCATCAGGAGATCATTATGATGTGTAAGACTTTTTGGTTTTTTAAGGGCACGGTTTCACTCTCGACCTCACTCTCTGGGCCCACTTTAACGGCTCGAACACAGACTAAATATTGTTTTATCGTCTCTATGCTTCACGACTTCTGCTAATTTTAATAAGAGGGACGTATAAATATGATGGTAAACTGCTGACGCGTTCCAGACGTCCACTGAAGCAATTTTCCTTCGTGTGGGAGACCCCAGCTGTAAAACATGTAAACATACAGGGACTTTTCATATGGTCTGTGTCTTTGATTGGCGTTGACAGATATTTTAACCCCTCCTCTGTCCTGAATAACAATAGCTGTTCTGCATTTCGTTGTCTGCTTGTTGAACTTTTTGCTAAAGAATGCCCTCTGCCTCTATTTTCTCATTATTTTGTTGTGTTCTTGATGTTTCTGCGCCGTCATTTTCCTCTTCTCTCCAGCTTTCGTAGAGCAGCAGCAGGTCTGTGTGTCCGTTTGACTGAGGGTGAGGCCGGGTTACAGACACACACACATTAAGCAGGACAGGGAAGGCAAAACACAGGACGGGATGAAGCGAGAACTTTTGCTGCATTCACACAAAGTCCGGAGAGTCATGCAGAGACAATACAGCCTGTCAAATTCAGCTGCATGGTCAGTGGACATACACCTCTAAATGTGATGCTCTAGGTACCATCTACGTTACATCTTGAAGTGCCCTCCTCGTGCAATAGTACAGAGACAAAGAAATGTGCGGTTGTCAGGGCGGTTGGGTTGGTCGGGCGGGTCGTACGGAGGACTTTCGTAACATAAGCTTCACACGAGACATGACTGAACGTAGTTATTCTAACCCAACAATTCGAAACTAGCATTTTATTTCTTTGATTTCTGCTCTGTTCTCACAAACGCTGCTCTCTCTCTTCAATCACTCTTTTGCTCTCTGTCTCGACTGTCTTGCCGATGACGAGGAGCGATGGTCCTCTCTCTACAACGTCACCTAACGTTGCTCGGTTCTCTGTTTTCCACAAAACTTAAGGATTTGTGCATCACCTGCATGCAGAATTAAGACTTTAGCCCATGTGCTGCACAATGTCTAAAGTCCTCGTGTTTGTACACAGATCGAAGCGAATTGGCTGCAAATCAAATCAAAAGAGCAAAAGTTATCTTGCATGCATTCTACCCAACACGCCGCCGCCGTCCTGCGTGTTCTCAGGTCATTGTGCAGTATCTAACACATCTGCAGCAGGAAAACAACCGTTATTCAATTTGCACCAGGCAAATCTCTAAGGCTGTTCAATTCATCAAGGCCAATTACTGATACAAAATGCTGGAGGTTATCTCCACTCGCCACATACTGCACTCATTCAGACACAGACCGTCGGCTCTGTTATTAGGAACCAGGGTGCTGCCTGCGAGGCTGCACAATGGCCTCACAGTGCAGTGAGAAACTGGGTGGTCCGACTATTTGACACTGCCCAGCGCAACCAAGGACCCCGGCTGTAACTGTAAGTCCAGTAACGTTGCTCAAGGACGCTGGCTGTAGATCAGTTTACCTTACGTGAAATCCACACTCATTCTGGAGTGGGGGGGAAAGCAAAACTGATAAGAGATCAGCGCCAGGGAAAGACAAAAGTTGCCGGCGGCCGCGGCAGGGCGCAGCTCCGCCGGGTCTGGTCTGCTGGGTTCTGTTTGCATGTCCTGCTTTGTGATCCCCTCTAATTGGCCGTCATTACACCCCACATTACCCTATCAGGGCATGGCTAGAGGGGGGAAACATACCATAGTTGTGGATGGTACGCTTTGGTAAGTCTGAATTACACAACACCGGGGCCATGACTAATATTGGCGCAGTCGATAACTGCTAATGTAAGCAATGGAACAGATGCCCGTGGTGGAATAACAACAAATATAGTCCAGTTAACCTTCTCGCAAGGCTGCCTTTGACCAGTCAGAGAGGCACAGGCTCGGTCAAGCGCACATGATGGCTCTCATTCAGCTGTGATTGTGTTTCACTCTGTTGTGTTAAGTGTTTATTGGTTTTAGCTGCTTTTTTTCCTTACCTCTCGTACTGTGTATATGTGTGTGGCTGCACGTGCACATTTCCATGCACGCGCAAGGTGTTCCTCATTTCTTTGTGGTCATTCGGTGGGATTTAATGACGGCCAGTGTTTACGAAAGCCTTCCGCCGCAACATTAAAAAGCGGCAAAAAAAAAGAAAAACGAAATCCTTTATAGTAATAATCCGTCCTCAGCCCAAACAAACAAACGAACTCGTAACAGGAGGGGGGGGAATCACTCGAGACCGTCCAGAGGAGTAAGATAAAGACGAAACAACAAAGATTACTTCCATACTTTTTTGTGACTCATGAGTTTAATTGTTTGTTTTTGTTTGGAGAGTCTGCTTATGTTAATTACGCTCTCCTCTGTTGGAGAGAAATAAGAGTCAAAAATATTTTTCAGCACAAACACAAACACTTTGACAGAATGCAAACATGAGAAGTACCCCCACCACCAGCAGCACCGCCGCCGCCGCCGCAGATCCACACCTCTCAGCCTCGCCGCTCGCACACTGAAGGAAATTAAACATCTGTCTTTTCTCTCCCTCGCTCCTGCAAAACTTGGCATCTTTGAGTAATTTTTCTTTCTTCTTCTTCTCTCTTTTTTTTTTTTTTTTCCTGGTCAGGTCTGGGATTCCCTTGCCGCAGCCGAATTCAATTTACTGCACTTTTCTTTTCTTTTTTTTCTTCTTTTTTTCTTCTGTGGGAGCCCGAGTCCGTCTCGTACGGGAGACTTTTGGGACTGAGCGCTGGGACTGAGGGCCCGGTCCAAACCGCCACAGGACGAGCCTCAGTCATCTTTAGACCCCCGAAAGATGAGACTGCGGCCTTGACCCATGTGCCGAGCTGCCGGGTCCCTTGATTGAAGTGCACCACACTTGAGAACATCAGCGCCTTGCATCCATTGAAATAATAAGCTGACCCAGAGAGCTGCTCGCCTTTGAGCTGTAGCCAAGCCATCTGAATCCACTCTGCCCAAATGAGGGCTTATTTTTCAAAGCGTCTCTCTCATGTGCGCCAGCCGACCCTGCACCCGTGTTCTTGTGTGTGCTATATGTGTGCGAGCTAGCGAGCGAGAGGGCGGCGGAGGCCGTGTTGGAAAAGCAGCCGATCACGTCCGTGGCTAAACAGTTTGTTTGGTGAGTCACATGTTCCTGGATAGTTGCGTTTTCACAGTTTGGCTAAGTCGGAGATTTTCTTTCCAGTTGTTTCCCCCCGAAGTTTTGTTTGGTGTTTGCTCTTGACCTTTAAATCAGTCGGGACAAAACATTCCTCAAGCGTCTTTCCCTGTGAAGCCACGCAGGGGAAAGTCCAGCTGAGACCGGGTGAGGCGTAATGCATCGGGACAGTTTGAAAGTATTAAGAAAGTTCATGTGTCAGACCCCCGGATTCCAGATTACATGGAAATTATTACAGCCACAGGGACGGCAACCATTTTGGACCCCAGGGGGAAAAAAAAAGGGAAGGGAGGGTAAATGCTGAAGAGTGTAACATGATGTCCTGACCCACCGTTTTGGAAACCAACACAACGACGAGGAAGCAGACACAACATGTGCACGCTCTGAGGGGGAACCACGTGATCTGCGCAGTTTTCTTAGCGAGACATCTAAGAAGCTGATCCACGTCTGTGATTGTACACAAACATACAGTTCACCACATCATTACGATATGCTCTGTATTTATTTTTTCGGTGAGTGTATATTTTTGTCCTGCAGGAATGCATATTCGCACAAGCTGGGGGAAGGGAGGGAGATAGAAAAAAGGACAAAACAACAAAGGAAGGGAGACTTTAAGAAGTGGAGGAGCAGGCGGTTAATGACTCCTATGTGCATGAACAGACAATGGTATCATATATGTATGCTAATGCAAGGATTCTTTATGTTTAGCATTATGTATACAGGCGCTGGTGATTTGCATAAGTACACAGAGTGTCCTGACGCGTTTCGATCTGCCCTCCGGCGTTGGAAGAAAAACAAAACGTGGGATTTTGATAATTTGTTATGATGCAGGAATATCACATGGAGGATTTGTACAGTTGATGGAGAAAATGGTATTTAAAGAGGAGAGCTATAGTTTTTAATTTCATTCTGACTTTTCATTAATGAGCGGTGGATGACATGATGTCGCTTCATGATGTGTTCAGAGTCTGTTCGATTCTCTTTGGTTCCTTTAAAGAGACAATTTGGGCTCAAAATTCAATTATCCTCATAGAAACAACGGGTCAGTTGGTGGAAATTCAATCGGTAAGTTATTTATTCATATTTTGTGGGGAAAAAAATGTTTGAGCTCACAAAATGTGAATATTTTCTGGCCTCCTGAAGCTTCTATGATATTAAGCCAGATACCTTTCGGCTGTTTATTGTTTATTGAACAAAACAAGACATTCTGATCAACTCAACAGCTTTTCTAACATTTTCATACTTTAATTTATGGACCAAATCAAGAATGTAAATGTTGCGGCCATGTTTCTGGACGACGATATTTTAATGAGAAGTCCGTTATGAGGCAGAACAACAGACAAGTGAGATGCTTCTTTACGTTAATAAGATGATACAGATGAACCGTTAAAGGTGCATTATGTAGTTTTTTGGGAAGAAATTTGAATCAGAAGAGAAAGATCTTAAGATAAGGTAAGTAAACTCTCTTCATTTTCATGACTGAATGAACAAATTCATACTGTTTTGCTTGATAATTACTTAACATGCCATCTTTTTTTTCATTTCAAACTGTGTTCTGGGCCTCATTTTCCTCTTTGAACAGCTTTTTTATTCAATTATGAAACAAAACAAATATTTCTGAGGTTAAATAAGAACCCTTTTATATTGTAAATATAAGAAATTTCACAAAAGAGCTTTATTATCTTCTCCATAACAAGAAAGTTCCCATTTAACATGTTTGTTGTTTGAAATCACAAGAAACTTTCTCATAAAAAACATGTAAATAGTCTAAAGAATGGTAATAAAAAGCCTTTCTTGTTAGTAAATGCATTGTTAACTACTTATAAATGCTTAATAAAATATGTATTGATGTTAAAAAGGCAACAATAAAGGTTAGTAAAGCTAGAATATATAAGTTTTAAGTGAGAAATGTGTTGGAAACGCTATCAATATAACAATTATAATAAACTAACTTTTCATGCTTAATCATTCTTTAAACTGTTAACTGATAAATGTCTTTTTTTTTATCTTGATAAGCATCTCGTTCAAAGAAATTCAAACTCAGAAAAGTAATATTAACAATATAAACGAGGTAATGATACAATTGCAGTATTTATTTGATGAATATCTTTCGATAGTTGAATAAACAAGCCGTCCTCGGAGGGGAATCAGGTCCGCAGGATGACGTCTGAAGCTAGAAAGATCCAAATATCTACAAATTTATAAAATGAGGAGAAGATTTGTGGTGCTGACATTCATAATAACTTGCAGGAGGGGCCTTCCGTCTCACTCCATGTGTTCCTCCCTCTAACTGAGGCTAACTGCTGATAATATGGATCTTTAAACCTTTAAAAAACAATAAGAACAAGCGCTCGGGCACCAAAAATCAAAGGTCCGGAAGAGTTCACTTCACCTATCCCGTCCTATTAAGGCTTTCCCTGATAAACCGGATTCGGCCTGTTACATGTTGTGCTGCAGAGGTTCTCAACATGGTTTCCATTTTCATATCAGGCTCCACTAATAACACTCAGTAACCAGTGTCTCCCAGCGTTTCATTCCTTTCAGTCCCTGTTTTTTTTCTCCCCCTCTTTGACAAGTCTTTACAACATCTGACATGTGTTTGAATTCAAAAGGCCAAGTGGAGACTCCTCTTTTTCCATGCTCGTCTATCCATTTGCCGTTTTCTTTTTTTTTTCAGCCTTTCTGCATCTCATTCCTGATTAGAACTGTCGGAGGGCCATCGTCACTTCTGCGAGGGCCCCCGCGTAATCTGCCCCGCCGACGCCGCCCAGAGCTTAACAGTAGCCAGTCAGCAGATTTACATGAATGGGAATCAGTCTGGAGTGGACATGTGGGCCGCAGGGTTTGGAGAAAGGAGTCGGATGCGTGGCAGATACAGAAGACACGTGTCAGTCAACGGTCACTTCCAGCACCTCGTGTGAAGAGGCGAGAGGGAGACGAAGACGAAGAAGAAGAAGAAGAAGAAGAGCGCATGAGGAGGAGGAAGAACAGGGAGAGGAGAGAAAGACGTCACCATGCAATCTGCTCCCTCAGCACAGCCTCTCAGATGTGGTCTGGCACCTAGTTCACAAAGCCAACCAGATCCACACATTGCCTTCATATATCTTTGGAAAGGGGTGAGCGGCGGGGGTGTGAGGAGGTGGGGGAGAGAGAGAGAGAGAGAGAGAGGGAAAGTGGGAGCGTGTGACAGAGGAGGGGGGGTGGTGTGTGGGAGGAGGAGGAGGAGGAGGAGGAGGAGCGGGTGGCGCTGAAGAAGAAAGGGACGAGCGAGTCTTTTGTGTTTACTCACACCGAGTCACTGCCAGAAACTTTAGACCACATAAGCGATTCACTTTTGTCATCTTTGCCGACCCCGGTCCCACGTAAAAGATTGATGAGGGAGATGATGAACTAAAATAAACCAATCTCGCAGTCACTCACACAGACAGGCAGCCAAGGGAGGCAGAGGCGAGCAGACAGGCAGGGCCCGTCTTCAGTGAGCAAAACCAGGCCCGGATCGTCTCTGGCCAAGTCTCGTCTCTACTCTCTCTGCTCCCTCTCACTCCCTCTCTCTCTCTCGAGCGGGGAGGTTCTGGCCGGTCAGAAGCAGCCTGCTGCCCTCTTTTGTCAATATTATGGCTGCACTGAATGTGGAATAAAAACTCATCACCTGCAGATTTGTGATCCCCCGCTCGCATAAATGAAATCACACCAAATTATATTAGAGGAATTCTTTTTTTTTCTCTTGAAATGTTGATTTAAGCGCCAGATCTCATTAAGTTTTTAATCAGTTTGACTCTTGTGAGTTTTATATTATCATTTATACTGTTAAAACTGTGGTGTTGGGCATAACTCAAACTTTAACTCGCTCTTTTAATATATACTCTTTTTTTTTTTAATAATGTCATATTAAATAAGTAACATATGACACAATATATATATATATATATATATGTATAACTGCGCTGCTTTCTTTTCCACCAGTGTTCCTCCATCGCTTTGGACCGTATGCACAGAACTGCGGCTTTTATGAATCCATAAAATGATGTCTTGTTTTAACGAGAAAAGAAATTCATTGCTACCGTAATTGGTAAGTGCCCAAATCATTAAGCCCTAATGCGGGGCATTTCCTTTGGAGGTAGTTTCCATTTAAGAGACAAGTGTCTAATTGGTGAGTTGTTGAAAAGCACCACTACCTCCCCAGAGATCGTTTCTGAAATCATATAGAGGATAATTCCCTTTCAATTAAAAGCTACAGTATTCCAGGTTTGATTTAATTGAATGCGTTTATTCAAATCGTTGGTGGTGGTGGTGGTGGTGGGGGTTGGAGTGGGGGTGGTGGAGGGGCAACGGCACCATGATTCCATTAAGGGGCTGTGTAATATTACCAGGCCAGTGTGAAAATATCACTCTGTCTCAGGAAAATAGAGCAATATCAGAAATAGATTGCTCGAAAAAACAGAGCACTCCAAAGTAGACGGCGGCCGGCACGGGTGCAGATTGAATAAACAATGTTCAGAGCAGAAAGCATAATGCTGAATAAAGATGACCTGCTGCTGCCGCCGCCGCCGCCACCGTTGCCGCCGCCGCTGTATTTGAATATTATTGGAATTAATTTGTCAGCCGATACTGAACATTGACTATATGTCAGGAGACTGAACAGATCTCCTGCAGTTTTCAAAGCAATGCATGCGTGGAATATAGTAAAGGGAAATGTGTTTCTGTGTGTGTGTGTGTGTGTGTGTGTGTGCGTGTGTGTGTGTGTGTGAGGCTGCAGCTGGGATAAATCCTGGTTCAGGGCGACATGGGTGGCAGCAGCAGCAGCAGCAGCAGCAGCAGCAGCAGCTCCACGGTCGTGGAATCAGAGACAGAAGAGTTAGAGACGATCTCACGACTGCAGCCTCTTAAAAAAAGTAAAAGGTGAAGAGGTATCTCGCTCTCCTCATCTCTCAGTTTGTTCTGTCAACTCTCCTACTCCCCCTTCTCCTCCCCCCCTGCCCTCCTCCTCCTCCTCCTCCTCCTCCTCCTCCTCCCCCCCCTCCTCCTCCCCTCTCTCCCTGGCAGGTGTCACGCCCACACTGTGGCCTCTGGGCTGCAGTAGCAGTGCAGCGCACCGAGATAAGGCCTGTACAGAGACAAGCGCACATCCTGTATGAGGTTAGTGCCCCACCAGCACAGCACTCCGCTGCAGTGTGTGTCTGTATGTGTGTGTGTGTGTGTGTGTGTGTGTGTGTGTGTGACCGCAGCTCCTTCCCGTCTCCACGCCAATGAGGACAGAGCCTGCGGTTGTCAGGTGCAGGTGTGTGTGTTTGTGTGTGTGTGCGGCGAGAGAGAGAGAGACCTGAGAAACTCCGCCACGTTCTGATCTCATGGTCGTTTTGATAAGTGCGAAAGCAAACAAGGTCAGAAAGGTTGAGGCGGCCCTGCCGTTATGACGGCGGTCTACAGATGTTGTGAAGTCACTGTACTCGCCAGCTTTCAACTCCCGTCAGCGAGGCTTGTCTGCGGTTTGAGATTACACTGTTCAATACAAAGGTTTCTGTCTCGATTTCATTGTCGTCGAACACCCTCAGCGATCCCCTCGGTGCTGTTTTGCACTCAGTTGGGTGGGTGAGGCCCGTGAAACCGGCCGCCGGCCCGGGACTGACATTCGATAAACAGAGTCACAAAGACGATGTGTGTGTGAGCTGAACTTTGACAGGGAAAAAAGAGAAAAAAACCCCAAGTTTATTCACACTTTCCTCACACATCTGGGACTGCAATGCCCTCTCATGGCTGCACAAGTACACACCCGGTGTGTGCGGGTTTTTAAAAAATGTGGAGGAGCAAGTGAAAGCGAGCCTCCCACGATGCAAAGCAAAGACACCGCGTGGAATGAGGAGGAAGAACAGATCGCGTGTCGTCAATAAGGAGAGGATTTTTTTTTTCGAGCTTCCCGCTCTTGTACTTTAAATTGCTCAGCCTTCATCCTCGCTGTGAGGACGGGGCTTTCTAATGTGTGCATCGTCACTGCTGTCGACGCGCCTGTGCGTGTGTGCGTGTGTGTGTGTGTGACTAAAAAAGAAAAACCTGTGTTTACCAGCTTTGTGTGAACTTATGAATTTATGTATGTGCACGTGTGATAACAAATTTTTTCCAATACTCTTAAAGCTGTGATATTGCTCGAAACTACTGAAGTTTACGGCCACGCTCACACGCACGCTCGTACGCTGCCTTCACACACACACACACACACACACACACCGGATATCATCTACAGGCCATCTCACAGGCCATCCCATCAAAGGAGAGACTATTTCTGCCTGGCTTTTTCTCTCTAAATCTGACACCGCTCTCATAATAAGCAGCCTTGCATATCAGCTCCTTGGAAAGAGATGCAACTGCTCAACTGAAGGGAAGAAGGAAAGAGGGGGGGGGGGGAGGAAGAAGGGGGGAAGAGGAGGGAGGTGGGTGGTGGGAGGAAAGGAGGAAGGGGGGGGGGGGGGATAGGAATCGCGAAGACTTCTGTCACTTCATGAAAAATAGCTTCCCCTTTGGACGGAACTTCACAGGCCACAATCAAGCGGTGCCAAGACGCTGCAATCGTGGCAAATCAAGTCAGCATCTATTAATAATATTTCTGGGGCTGCTGCGGTGAGTGCGCGCCGTGTCCTCCCGCTGTCACAGCCCCGTGATGGAGCGCTGCCTTTATCTCAGCCCTGGCACGCTTCTGTCACCGTGATAAACAATTCACACACAAATATGAATAAGGATCCTCCCAGTAGGCCCCTGCACACCCTGCCTTTTCCCCCTCATTTTCTAGATGGGGGGAATGTAATCTTCCGGCTTGGTCTTCCTCTCTCTCTCTCTCCCCCCCCCCCCCCCCCCTTCTTCCTCACTCCCTCCATCCCTCTCTTTTCTCTCCATCTATCTCTTTTTTCTCCCCTCCACCCCTCCACCCCTCCCTCCGCATTCCCTCCTTTCTCTTTCTTTTCAATCTGTCTTTCAAAGATATGTAAATGACCCCGAGATGGGACCCCAGTGCGTAGGTGGTGTAGCGTGAATGTCAAAGCCCGGGCCTGTGAACCCTGCACACACACACACACACACACACACACACACACCTGCAACTGTAAAGATGTCTGCTTTGCATGCTTATTCACAATCATATGTCAGGGTGCTCCATGTGTATACCATGCACACACAAACATGTCTGAAGGACACTGGTCCTCTCATTGTCGGCGAGGCGAGGAGGGATCTTGTCACCGCGTTAGGAGTCGAGCTTTACCGCCGCGGCGGCGAAAAACGTATCGATCAGATTGTCTTGAGCTAAGTGATAATTACTGAAAGTGTTTGTCCACCAGCCGCGCTGACCGTCGTATTGCTCGGCAGCTTTAATGTTGTTATTATTCAGAGGTTACTGCTTCAAGCGTACACTGTGCAGCATCACGACACTGGAGGAGTTTGTTTGTAGCAGGAGAAGATGCACATGAAGGATCTGTTCGCTGTAATCCCTCCTCCATCCTCCTGAGAAACTCCCCCCCAGGTGTGTAGACTACTACTGGAGTCATCGTGTACCTGTTTACCTGCAGGAACCTCCCTCCCTCCGCCGCACGCGAGCGTTATTTTGGCTGTCGTCGGAGCTGTCAGTTCAGTGACATACATAGGAAACTGTTACAGTAATGTGGGGTTTGGTTGTAATCAAGCGCTCGCACGGAGTTCTCTCAAGATCTGAGACCGGTAGTTTACTAATTTAGCGAAGATAATTATGTTGTCTTCGTACAACTCATTTCATTAGATATGTCGTCACGCCCGCCAAGTGGGTTATGTTTCCACCCGTGTCTGTCGGCTGGTTGGTCGGTCGGGTGGTTTGTCAGCAGCATTACGCAAAAACTACTGAATAGATTTCCATGAATCATTTCTCAGGGAATAATGCATGTATCTCGAGGAAAGAAGTGAAAAAGAAAGCAGAGTTTGGTGGCTCGTATCTATGAGCGAGTGCTGCTGGATGCTAGATTTGGTGAGTTAAAGCAGTTATGAGTTTGATTCTGGATAAGGCTTGATTAAATTAAAGGGGTCTTTTGGGCCTTTGTGCTCCGCCGAGTGCCATCCTAGATTGTAATTTAATTTAAAATGAAACTCAATCTTTCGTGCAAGAAAGTAAAAAGGCGTAAAACAAAACAGAATGACAATTTAACGTGTAGAAATCCGAAATGTTTTGCATCGACAGTGGCTAAATGTGTAGTGAATGAAGCATTCACTCAAGAGTTAGCAAAACTGAGACTTTATCTGATGAATAGCCGATGCTGGAATGTAACTAAGTACATTTACTCAAGTAGTGCGCTGTCATTTTAAGATTTCCTTGAGTGTTTCCAGTGTATGCTGCTTTGTTCTTGCACTGTCTCTGTGGGAAATGCTCCGCTACATCCATTATGCTACAGCTGCTATAGTTCTTGCTTTATAGATTACACAAAATATGTTATTAATATATAAATATGGTGTGTTGTTACACAGTAAACAATACACAGTGTAAAGTGGTTAAAGTGACCCGCACCTGCACTTAAATACCGCTTACTGCACTGAAAACGTATTAATCTACTGAACCGTGAGTACATTTTGCTGTTACGTTAGATTAGCTAGATGGCTAGATAAACTTTCTAAACACAGACTCTTCTTCTGTGGTGTGCTGCACAGTTCACACCTGGTCTGTTTGGTGTCTAATTGTCGGTGGCTGCTTCCTGCCGGGCCCGGTCCCCCCATGTCCGTGATGTAATTGCGTATTTCCAGTGCAGTGAAACATCCAAAGAGGCCTAAATGAGATTTCACTCAGCGGGGATGGAGCCTGCGGTGGGGAGCTGATGATGAATGTATTGTAAGATTGATTAGCGCCAGTAAGAAGTGTGGCGGATATGGCCACCAGAGGTGTGTGTGAGTGTGTGTGTGTGTGTGTGTATAAGTGTGAGGGAAAGACAAGAGGTTGGTGGTGAAAGGGAATGTGTGTGTGTGTGTGTGTGTGACAGAGTGTCATGTGATATGTGCGTAAGTGTGTTTGGATGGACTGCAGAGAGTGTCATCGAGGTGGGAAAGGACACGTGGAGAGGTGACAAAAGACGTGAAGAAGAAGAAGAAGGAAAAAATAAAACATGATCTCACTTGTGTGTTGTTTTTTTTTTAAAGTTAACACCCACCACAAAACAATCCTAACAAGCAACTTCATTGCGTATTCATATCCTTTAAGTAAAAAGATATCTCCGCGGTTGTTGAGATACTTCAGCAATTTGCCAACTCTCAATAATTGGCCATCACTTGTCATCGTCTATATGCCGTCGGAGTGACGCGTCTGATTCAGCTCTGCTTCAAGACACAGATCTTTGTTTCCAAACAAGCCCTGTGTAGGAAAAAGAGAGAGAGAGCGGACCGGCTGCGAGAACATGTTCGCTTTGTCAAAACCGATCAGCTTCTGGAAAGATTTCAGCGCCGAGTAAAAAACTAAATGACTTACGAGATGAACGCTTCTGCAGTGTATTAGCGCCAATAACGCCAACAGCAACGACAATGAATGACACATTATTTCAGGTACAAATTCATACTTTTCAATGATTTTCTTTGCTTGTCACACAAGTTACAAACAACATCCTAAAGTTACTTTATGTTTAAGATCTATAGTGTGGGATTAAGTGGCATCTAGTGGTGAGGCTGCAGATTGCACACAACTAACTACCCCTCAACTCGCCCTCCCTTAAAGGGATAATCCGGTGTAAGTTTAATCCATGGTCTAAATCACATTGTAACTGTTAGCAGACCGCTAATTTACGGAGTTTTATCAACCTCAGAAACGACCGCACGACAACAATACACTGCAGTAAATGGATCCAAATACAAACCGCCACCAAAAAGCCACAAATAATGCTCAGAACAGCACCAAACTTCAGCAACAGTACAAATAGGGTCTCAGCACATAGTCCGGGGCATCTAACCTCCGCTAGCTTAGCTGGATTTCTATTGGGAAGCTAAAAACAGATTTCAACTCTCCTCCATCAGCTTCCGGGTCGGGGAAGTCCCGACGCGACGATTACCGAGTGCGGTTAGAAATGCTCAATTCCGTTCTTTTCCCTGTCCGCTCTCGATAATAACTGTTATAAACTGGCAGGTAAGACACATATGAACTTTGATTGCTTTTCCATGGAGTCATAATCACACATTTTCATCCATGAGCCGCAGGAACTCTACTGCACTCGGTAATCGACTCGTCGGGACTTCCCGTCAACAGGAAGCTGCTGCAGAAGAGTGGTAAATTTAGTCAGCTTTTCAGTAGAAATCCAGCTAAGCTAGCGGAGGTTAGATGCCCCGGACTATGTGCTGAGACCCTATTTGTACTGTTGCTGAAGTTTGGTGCTGTTCTGAGCATTATTTGTGGCTTTTTGGTGGCGGTTTATATTTGGATCCATTTACTGCAGTGTATTGTTGTCGTGCGGTCGTTTCTGAGGTTGATAAAACTCCGTAAATTAGCGGTCTGCTAACTTGATCTCTCGAGAGGGAGTCTAACACAGTTTCACGGTGTGTTAGACCATGGATTAAATTTACACCGGAATATCCCTTTAAAATAATAGTTTGTCTTTCTTTGACGCGGGATTGTACGAGGTATTTCATACAACTGGCACTTCTACGTAGTGATGCAGATGTTGTATGGTTGGAGCAAAGTAGTCTCACTTTGCTGTTGGTCCCTGTTGATACCATGCGCCGCTCATCGACCCACATTGAAAACTTAAACTGTCACTTTAAGGAGGAAACTAAAACAGGGAAAACACTTTAGAGTCAGTGTCTGGTTTGTCCATTCTGGGCTACTGTAGAAACATACCGGGCAACATGTCGCTCTCTGTGGAAGAGGATCCACTCTGTAGATATAAACAGCTCATTCTACCGTGATTAAATCTGTTCTCCACTTCTTCAACTGATTATATAATAATGCAATTCTGAATATTTTGTCATTTCTGTGAACAAATCCTACACAGTGGACCTTTAACGAGGCAGGTTATTGAATTAAGTCACCTCATGTGTTTGTTTACCCAGTCTCGCTGATATCAAGCATGCTTTCATTTTAAAAGACAAACTCCCTCCTCGTCGTGTCTCTTAGGGCCTATGTTACTGTTCTGTCCATAAGTGACTGTTGTAAATGATTTTTATGTGACTCTGTTAGTTTCTCTGTGTTGCCCAGGGTTTTTTGCTTGTAAAAAAAAAAAAAGACATAACACAATCCAAAGCGACCTTCCTGGTTAAAATATGAAATAAAATAACTTTTTTCAGGTCGACTGCTCAGCTTGTGCTCTGCAGAACACTTTATGGTACGTAAATGTTTTACAGTAAACTCATTTCAACACATGAGCCAAGTGAAAGACTCATTGCTTTTGAATTTTTCAGTTGTTTATTATGAGAATGTTACATTTAAATCAGTGTGTAAATACCAGCATTGGTGATATATTACTTTAGGCAGTAATGGAGTAATATAACATGTTTCTAATAGGATATTTTAGTAATATTACAACAGTTATTATTGATGTTTTTAAGAATGTATCCACAACATTCCCCCCAAAGACGAATCGAGTTAGCAAAATGCTACTGGCTGCAGGGAAAAGGACAAAAACGTAATAGTCAAGTGCAATCTACGTATTTATTGTGCAACCGAGTGAGAAAAGAAACCTGCAGAAACCTCTGGAGAGGGTTCACGCCAACGGTGAGCTAACTGCAAGAGAGGATGTTTCCTGCACGCAGAAGAGACCGTCTGAGGACGACTGTGCGAGCAAGCTCAAGCAACAGAGTTTGGATTTCTGTGGATCTGCTGTGAAGATGCTCGAGCTCAGAGAAAAGAGGAGGTGGTCAAAGACAAGTTACAAAAAATGAGGTCATGCTAAGGCTAGAAAAGTGGAGCGACGGTGTTGTTGTTACAGACAGCAACACATGTTTGCTGTACTACATGGAAACAAGCTGAAACTGAAACTAGAAGTAATAAAGCAGAATACAAATCCAGTGAGTTGCACCAGTAACGTGGAGGATATGAACAGCAGGTGCAGGCAAATATTTGATAATGAAATGCCGACGTCAAGTCAGATTTAACATAAAAATCCACATGGCAGATACAACTTCTTCATTTTCTTGTTAGATCATCACGTGGCACCAACAGCTCAGCGCAGAGGGGAAGAAAAGGCTGTGCACTGGATTCAAACCCTCGGTGGTTTGAGACTGCAGGTGGAGGAGACACCTGCACTCTCCTACGCTGACATTAACGGCTCGACTTCCACATCAACAAATCTCAAAGTCGCAGCAACGCTCTGAGTAATATCTGTAGGTATTTCTTGACGACCGCGCGGTGCTGGCGTTGTTGAAACTCAGTCGAGAAATCTGTCAGTTCTGCAGAGCTTTAACGCCTTTTGTTTGTCTCTATAAACCTGATGAACATGGTTCTGTGTTAAAGCAAATGAGCCCTCAGATTCCATTTAAGCCTGGCCGTGGCATGGAAGGACACAGGCCTCGAAGGCTTTGGCGTGGGATCACTGTGCCTCCTTCATGAGAGGGAAATGTCTGTGCAACCCTTCCTGCTGGAACACAGCCACCGCGCAAAGCCAGCCAAAAACGCCGCACGGACAATTCCCCCCACTCTGTTTTTAATGGTGGTACACAGAGGCAATAATCATAAAAAGCCCGGGTCTCTCTCTGAATGGTAACTGACATTCGTCTCCTACAGTAACCGCAGCCTCAACGCCGGGCAATTTCCCCTCAACATGCAAAACTGTGAGGACAAAATGTGGGACCTGCCATTCTCCATGCATATTAAAGACACTTGTCATCAAGACGTCACCCAGGAGCTATGAGAACAAGAGGTACAGTTCCTCCGAGACAGACTCACTCACCATCAAAACCATGAAATTAGACCCAGGAAAATATCCTTGTGATGGGAAAAATGCTACACTTTAGTGCATTTTGCATATAAAAAAAAAAAAAAAAAAAAAAAAACCTGAAACGGATGCATGTAAATTGCCCGTGCCACAAAGACAAATTGGTAATTCAGGTTTGGAATGAAAATGACACTAAAGTGCAAAACGGAAATGGTGCGGCGTGAAAGGAATAAGGGTTGTTAAAATGTCACATTTGAGATTCTGTGCCTTTAGGAATCGAGATGTATTGTTAGAGGAAATGTGATAAACACGAGCCGAAATGTACGGGGAGCAAATAGAGCTCCGTGTATACCGCCGTTGTCTTTGGTCGACGTGCTCAGAAGCGACGCCCACAGAATAGACACAAACTGATGAATGCACAATTTGTGGTTATATACTTCCTCGCACCTTTTTCTCTTTGGAGCTCGTACTTTTTCGCTATAATGACAAAAAAAAAAAAAAAAAGAAAGTGTGTGTGGGGGGGGGGGGACGTGTACCCACACAATGACATTCAAAGCGTAATTCTGAGTAAATGAAAGCCAGATGTTGATTCACTCGCCGCTTTTGACAGATCTGAGAAACACATGTGCTTGTACATTGAGGGGAGGCACAGAAACGACCCAGAAATACCTATTTTTCATGTTAAATCCACATCAGTCGCCGCTGATCGTGTCTCAGCCGCTCAAACCGCTCAACCACCGCTTTTCATACAATTAACACTTAAAACCGGAGTCACGGAACGAAACAACGGACTCTAATTGTTTGTGTTGCTGCCTGGTATTTCAGCGACATTTACAGTAAGGAAGTCAGATCGCCTTCACCCCCCACACACACACACACACACATACACACACATGGGTGCTGGCGACACAAACCCCCACCACCTCCTCGCTTTGTCCCTGGGCTCCTTCGGGCCCCAAGACCAGTGCCCTCCAGGATGACAAATGGCCTTAATGAAATTGGACAACTCAGCATACATGCATAAGAGGATGTTAAATATTGATAGTGAAGATCAACGTAGCGGTGCATATTCCACTCTTTAATATTTTAAGTGTCAGACAGGCCTATTGTCTATCTATTGGGGGGGTAAATCACTGTCTGTGCCGCCCCGGCCCTCCTCGAGACGCACATGATGGCCGGGGCCGGCGTTCACTCAGCCACGGATGAGAGCACCCAGGTCCGCGCTTTGCATATATGCTCAACGGAAGCGAGGTTTTTTGCGGGGCAGGGACGTCTTTTTCATACGTTTTCATCCTGATCCTGTGTGCTTATTCGTGTGAAAACCACACATGTAGGAAAGCGAAAGGAAGGGAAAAAACAACAACAACAACAACATATATCTGTTTACAGTTTGGAGCAGCGACGATCAAAAAGGTTCCTGATAGAGTTTCATTTAAGGGACCCGGGGCGCTCTGGAAATCTGGCTTCACTCAGGATGAAAATGAAACAGTTTGATCTCCAGCTAAAAGGATGAGTCTTAAGATTTGGTATTAATCTATGCCCCTTGCAATCTCCCTTTTTTTCTTTCCTCTAATGTATTAATCATTTTAACATTTTCTCAGGTTATGAAAGAACGTGTAATATCAAACCCCGGCACGCATGCCGACACTTGTGTATACAGTGTACTTATCACAGTGGCGGCGCTGCACCTTGAGGGCGTGTCGTCGCGCGGCACAGTAGCAAAGGCAAAGATCACATGAATAACCATTATTCAAATCGATTCAAATTAGGGGGGCACTCAAAGTAATCGGCTAATATCCTACAAAAAATCAATTCCACTCCCATTTGGACACAATTGAATGCGTCTGAAGAGGGCAATTATTAAACACACAGATCAGATCCATAATTGGCAGTGGTGGTGGTGGTGGTGGGTGGGGGGGGGTTACATTGTCATGAGGGCTAATGCACTTCCACTGAGCCAAGAGCCACAGCAGACACTTAGCGCAAGCTAGGTTGCGTGGCGGGGGCAGACGGAGCTGGCAGCGGATAGGCTGAGGAAGTGCCAGGAGTTTAGGAAGGAGGGGTGAAGGGTGGTGGTGGTGGGGTATAGGAGGGCACCTGGGGACTTTGCCTGGTGGGGACCGTTCCCCCTGCAACCTCCCCCTAAGCTCACACATCACCCCCCCCCTCACCCCTCCCCTCAACTTTTGCTCCATCCCCTGGAGGCTTTCTTCACTACGGGTCCCTGACACACCGGAGGGATGACCCTGGGAATCTCATTATGCATACAACCAAAGTGTGCCCCCCCACCGCCACCGCCACCAGAACCACCGCTACCGCCACCCTCAACCCTACTTCCAGCCGCCCCCCACTAATGCATTTGCATACAGAAGACAGACCAAATAAGGTAATAAATCAGCGGCCTATATTCAAATGGTTTGCAGGGAGATTGAAACCCCTGCATACACTACCTCAAGTAAATTCACCCACATGCTGCGGAGCCAGATACCCATTCTCATCAGCGGACACAGGCGCTGCGTCCAACCGGACACCTCGATATAAATATATATGCCGCTTCATTGCATTGCCGAGGGACGAACTACCTCAATATATCAATATACATATGCTTATATCTCATATGCCTTAGGCAAACTAACTGCCTCGGTTATAAGGCTGGGCTTTCATGGCACCCGAAGGTCACAGCTCATACTGAGAGAGGGGGGGGGGGACAATTTGAATATTGCACTTAATGTAGGTCTTTGGACACCACCTCTGCCAATTCACTTTGCCTCATCAATAATGAAATTGCCATGAACATGGAAATCAAAGTAATTTCCTTAAGGCGGGATTATGCAGGGGTTTCAATTTTCTTACACCAGGCCAACATGTAATCGCGCCGCGCTTTTGTGTGTTCCGCCGCCAACAAAAGTGATACTTCGCTTTCAACCCGCGACGCGAGACGCCGCGGAAGTGTGTAAGAGCGTTTTTACACACGCTTGATATGGCTGATTATAAAAGTCTGGGAATAAATAAATAGGAATGTCTGGCTGTTGTGCATGCTTGAATAGGACACAGTGAGATGGAATAATAAAATCAAATCTTAAACAGAGTAAGATGTTGAGTGTGTGTGTGTGTGTGTGTGTGTGTGTGTGTGTGTGTGTGTGTGTGCGCTGACTGGCACAATAAAGCAGGCCAACTATGATTGCATTATGATCTGGTGGAAAATGAATTCTGCTTAACAAGCCGACCCCCCCAAACACACACACACACACACACACACACGACCAGCCTCATCCACACACACTTTACTTCCATTCCATTATTTTCACCGAAATGGGGAGAAGAAAAAAAAAAAAAGATGCATTTTAAGATACATGCAAATAGCTATCCATCAATCAATTTGTTGGTCCCAAAACTACCATCAAAGGGGCAGAGGCTGTGAAGTATGCAATTCCCCATCAACAAATGGAGGATTGAAACTGAATCCTTCAAGCTTAATTAATGGGAAGTCTGCCACTATTACTTGGTTTGTTTAACGCGCCTCACACAGAGGGCAAGTTGTCCTTTTTTGAATCACTGCACCGAATTCCTCTTGTTCAACATCACTGAACTGCTCCTCATGCAAAAAAACAATCCATCTCATTTTTAATCCCTTCCTCTCATGGGTCGACATGTCATTATTTTGATCCCCTACGTACAATGGCTTCACACATTCACATTGCATCACTTCCCCGAGTGTGTGGCAGTAATTATCACGAGGCAGAGATTTCTATTTGTAGAATAACTACCTACAGTTAGGCAGAGGCACTGAGGCAGTCATTTTTCTGTTTCATCCCCCCCCCCCCCCCCCCGCCCCAAAGTTCAGCCCCAACACCGCCAAATACCTCCCTGTTTCCAGATAGCCAATTATATCTCGGTAAACAGTGAATGGGAGAAATCCTATTTTTACTGACGCATCATCGCAAATCTATAATAAAAGCTAATAAGGAAAAAAAAACACAGAAGTTTGTTCAAAAATGTCAAGCTTGAACTTTCTGTAGGGGAAACCAAAATGGAAATGAGTCAATGTAAATAATGGTTTAATAAAATCCCCTCCAGTGTAAATCCAATGTGAAATTCGCCAAAATATGGGAAACTTTTTCACCCTCTTCAGCTAATAACTGGTGACAGGAAGAGGGCTTAAACAAAAGATCAGTCAAGCGTTCATTTGAATATTCAAATCCTTTTTAATAAAAACTCGGCTTGATTCATTTCCCATAGATTTGCCAAAAACACTCATTTTGCATGGGAGAGAACATCATTTGAATTTTTGAGACAGAGGATGAGACAGTGGGATTCACCTGCTCGAGGTCATTGTCCCGAAGTAGCAACATTAGCAAGACGTTTAATACGTTTCTCCAACACACAAACATGAAATTAAGAGCCTGGTGAATTATATATATTATATCAAAGCATCATTTTTTAAAATAAATAGCATTTTTCTTTTCTTTTTTCTTTTATTTCTACACTGTTTGATGTTTTTAAAGCCATTTTACGCGACGGGATGTAAATATTTGATTGTCCTATTGTGGTGCCGTCGGACCGGAAGCAGGAAGCGACTCACAGTCAGACAAATCAGACGGTTTTTTAAATAAACGCTGAAAGATGAGCTCAACATGTTTAGAAAGAAGACAAATGCCACACAAACTCTCCTGTCAGGATTTATATTAGATTATATTAAAGGCGTTTGTGATCTATTATGTCAGTTTCATAAAGTTGTGTGGCAGCAGAATTATCTTAGTTTAATCTTCTAGCTGCTACATTTCCCATAATGCAGCCTGACAGAACATTTGATCAGACCCTCCCCGCGCAGTGGGCGTCTTTTTCTTTTCACAGTTTTTGTAACGCAGCGCTTCCAGTTATGACTCGGTTATCTCGATGCCCAGGTTGAATAAACACTGATGACATCATCCGGTGACTTATTCCTTCCACTTTCTGCTGACTCAAATGAAAAACGCCTAAAATCATTTACTGGACTCAATGGCTCAGATTCTCTGATAGCAGACAGTCGTGTTGATGGGTTTATATATAATATGACAATATAAAAGGCATTTCTTCTGTGAGAAAATATGTCTGGCTGCAAAATTTGCTCCCTTGATCCTGCACTTTACAGACCCACTTCCTGGTTCAGCTTAACCTACCATACTTGGTGCAAACACACACACACACACTTCTCCTGTGTGTTAAGTTTTGGTTTTACTTCTAAATAAAGAAGTTCAGATAAAGAGTCTGATTGTCCGACTGCTTGTTTCGACCTTTTGGATCCCGTCAGTGATGTTGCTTTGTCCCCAGATATCAGGCTTGGGGAGTGACGGAATACATGTAATTAGGATACAAAGGTATGGTCAAGGTACAGAAAAATAAATGTAATCAGATTACAGGTACATTGAGTAGGATTGAGCAGGGGATTACGTACAGGAAAACAATTTTTTTGACAGACTAGACAAAACTTCACAATTCTCACACGACATCACTCTGGTGTTGAGTGAAACCAAAATATTATCATTATTATCTTTATTTGCACGTGTTTAGTTGTATGTAATCCAAAAGTAACAAAAAATAATCAAGTTACATTACTTTCACATTGTGATACTTGGATTACAATACTGACAACATTTCTTGAAAGCTAACTAGCAACTGTATCGGAATACATTTTCAAAATAACGCTCCTAACTCTGCCAGATATCTGCAGACGCTTTAATAAACAGTTGTGCAAGAAGTACTCAGATCTTTCACTTAAAGCAACATTATGTAGAAATGTTTGTGATTTGGTGTCCCCCCCTTCCCACAGTTCCTGAACGCGACGTCACTGTCTCAGGTCTGTAGCAATCCCTCAGACGTAATGTAGGTGCTGACTACAAACAAAAGTCATTACATCATAACAACATCATGTTCGGAAATACTTGTTGCGTGTCGAAGTAAACATGTGTGACGCTGTGATCCTCTCGTCTCACTGAAGTTACAGAAACAAGCGATGCGGGGGGGGGGGGGAGGGGAGTGTCTGAGACAACGTTCATCCTGTTGATGTTATTTTAAGGTGAAAAGTTACGTAATGCTGCTTACAAAGGCACATTTCCTTTGTATTACGTTACTGGATTAGAATCATTGGTGCATTAACGTGCTCATCACTCAAACGCTGCAGCTGGCTCTCCAAAAATATAGTAGAATAGAAGTATGAAATGGTATAAAATGGAAATACTCGAGTATGTAGAAATCAAAAATGTGCTTCCTTATATTCCACCGCTGAATGTGACCGTAATGGATGGAAACGAATTCCCTGAACTGCGAAAAATGAGACCAAAGAGAGTGAAAGCGGAATTATCTTTACATTTAGCGTCTAAAGATTCAAATCAAAGCACTTCGACAGCGCTGCAGCAAAGAAAAAAACCAAAAAAACACACACTCGGTGGATTTTTCTCCCTCTTCGCGTGGTGTGAATAGGGCTTCCTTTTTCGACGCCCCTGTTCTCAAGGCCTCAGCACTCATAAACAAAGTGATTTATTCAAACTTTCCATATCAGAATCCTGCTATCTAATTACTTCAGGGGGGGACAGCATATTCCACTCGCCTGTGAGTTATGGAGAACCTTCTTTATGAGTGAAGTTGATGGAGGATCAGGCGAAGAGCTCATCATAAATCCTCAATAATGCAAACGTTTGAGGAATATCTCAAAATAAAAATGCAAATGTGATTAAGAATGGGTTAGCCTGTGCTGATATGGCAGCTTGTATCATCTAAAGAGATGCAGAGCACCTACGGGGGGGGGGGGGGGAGAAAAAAAAAAAAGTGCCATGTACTTAGGAGGCACTCAAATAAATAAATAACATTCACCAGCATGGATGCTGTATGGTAATATCTCCTTTACAGCACGCACAGATGCACATGTAGACACGCGCGCGCACGCACGTACGAATGCACACAGTCGGTGCGCTTATGAAAATGAAAGTGTGCCCAACATTTTAATCTCACACCTACGTGGCCCTAACGAGACGGCATAAACTTTTAGGAGGGAGGATGAAGTGGAGGCTTGCAGATGCAAATGGAGCACGTGGAAAATGGCGGAGGTACAATGCAGAAGCTTGTTAGTGACTGAGAGGCGAACAGTGAGGACGATCGCGACACCTCGTCACTCGCCTTTTATCTCTCGTCACCGGCAGATGAAAAATCACTGTGAATCCGCCACATCCGTCTGCATTAACATAACAAAGCCTCCAGAGGAGAGAGGAAGAGAGAGAGAGAGGTGGAAGGAGGGAGGAGAGGAGGGAGAGAGAGAGGGGCCGAGGCGACCGTCCTCCCCAAAGTCTGCCCAAAAGTCCGACCAATGCGCGAGATTTTCGACAAATTTTCTCCTCTTTTTTGGGGGCTATTATTATTTATTCTTTCTCTTTCAGCTCCTTTTTATCTCCCCCCCCCCCCCCCCCCCCTCCAAATCACCATCACCCACCTCCCCCCTCCTCGCTCTTGTGTCTCTCACACACACTCACACACACACACACACACACACACGTTCACACAGGATACTAACGGTGAGAACAGATGTCGAGCAGCCACCTCAAGAAGATCCTCCCCAATCTTAGCATCATCTCACCACTCAGCCGGTCTTGTCAGCACAATAGACAGGACAGAATTACAGACAGGTCTCTCTCTTTCTTTAAAAAAAAAAAAAAAAAAAAGAAGAAGAGGCACAAAAAAGAGGGGCTCATCACCTCTCTCTTTTTCTCCATCTCGCCATTCTCCTCCATCCCCACCACCACCACCCCCACCCCCCGTCCCCCTCCATACAAAGCTCATTGGGTGGAAAGAGAGAAAGAGAAATGGGAAGGAAGGAGAGGGAGGGAGAAGGGGGGGGGGGGGTTGAAAGACATTATGCATATGAAAATGTCCTGAAAGAGGTGTGATTTATGTATGCATTAGATGCAGATTCCATTACGGGCCAGTGGCTCAAGTGAGATCTTTCCAGGAACACCGAGGCGACCTGATCAAACTCAGTCTCATTACTGGCCATACGGGCAGCAGGGGGAAAACTACTGACGGAGGGAGAGAAAGGGTGCAGCAGAGGGAGAGAAGAGAAGGAGGAGAGAGGGAGAGAGAAAAAGCAAAAAAAGAGGGAGATAGAGGAGGCATATTTACAACCTGGACACACACACCTCACCCACGGGGAGAGAGTAAATTGCAATCTGCCCTCCAAGACCGCGGCGGATCACAGACAGGCGTTCACCTGAAAGACGAGTGGGAGAGAAAGAGAGGAGCGGGGAGGAGAGAGAAGGAGGGAGACGGCAGGAAAAAGTGCGAATATATGTTTGCGGATAACTGTGGTCAACTGTGAGCATTGTCGGCTCGAGCGTCCGTCTGCCGAAAAAAAAACCGCTGGCGCTGTGTACTGTATCCGTACGCATCCTCCAAAACATACATATGCGAGCGCACGTCCGTAGGAAAGCCTTAAGGTGGAGGAGACGGAGGAGGAGGAGGAGGAGGGTTGTTTGGCTTGATAATCACGTGCCTGCTCGAGATAAGGAAAAAGTGTTTTGTGAAAAGAAAACATGGGCGGCAGTCCTCCATCCTGGCTGACCCCGCCGCTGTAGCCCCTGTGATTGGGGTCAGCCTGGAGATTCCTCTCTGGCCAGCTAATGTGATTGCATCGGAGCAATCCCCTTAAACGCCATCAGCTCTGATCTGCATAGTAATTGGCTCGACTCTCCTTGGACGTGACCTTGGGAAGGGGCGCTGTCACTCCCGCCGCTCTCTCTCCGCTGTACCGGCAATCATACACAACACACACACACACACACACACACACACACAGTTGCAAGCGTGGCCATGGAGGCAGGCGTGGAAGGTGAGGAGCAGGTGCCCTACATGGTTCGCTGGGTACCGACTATGCGCGCCAAGTGACAAAGAAATTCAGGTGACAGGTGTTAATAAACTACCAGGAAGTGGGTGATATCTCGCAATCAACATGTATTACAACATAATGACAAACTAAGTGTCGCGCGTCTGTCGCCGCGACGGCAGAGGCAGCGGCTGGAGGTGAGTTCTCGCAGGCTTGAAGTCGTCTCGCTTTCTAACCCGAAAGACGAAGAAGAAGAAGAAGAAGAAGAAGAAGTGTGGCAAGTAGGGCTGCAAATGCCCTTAAAGCCACTTTAAGAATAAATGAATCTCTTTTTTAATGATTAACGGTGATTCATAAAGAAGGCGCCGTGCGACGGGAGGTTAAGTCATGCTGCTGCAATTCCATTCCTCAAACACCCCGTAACCTTCTCTCTTTTTGTCCTTCTTGCATCAGCAGTATTTGTTGAAGATCTTAACGAAAGACAAAGAAGCAAATGTATATTTTATGAATGTGTGCCTCTGGTTTATCTTCCTTTGTGGGGGCTTGTGTATACAATCGAAAAAACCAGCTCTCGAAGAGAAAAGTGCTTTTTCTTCTCCTGTCCCCCGATGTCAACGACAAGGTAAGTTGTGGCTTTGGCTGGCTTTTTGATATGCATTTCAAACGCGGGAGGGGGTTCGGGGGGTGGGGGGGGGGGGGGGGGGGAGAAAACTTCACAACCATAGAGGCTAATTTGCAATGGAGATTTTTATTTATTTTTTTATTATTATTATCGTTCTCTGCTTCGGAAAGCAAAACAGTCAAGGGTGTCAAGCGAGTGACAAGTTTGTTTTCCTGTAATGATTTCCGCAAACTTGAGGTCTGTTCTGTTTTGTTCCTTAGACAGTTTGACCTAGTTGGAGTGCGAGCACGTCCCCTCTCTCTTTCCCTCACTCATGCATTGTTAAAGCCGTGGGCCCGTATTAGGCACTCTCAAGTCATCACATGTCAGAGAGAGCTAATATAAACTGTGTGTTTGTGAATAGAAATGTATTTTTTTTTTTTCCCCTCCCATTTTTTAGCTATTTATATTTTATTAGCTTTCTGCTAAGTTGGAGCCAAAGAAAAGCTCATCAAGATTTTTTTTTTTTTTTTAACAAAATTACCTAAAAGCGAGCTGAAGCCGACTGTCAGCGGCGCGCGGCTCAGCTTCGACGAATGAAGTGACGCTCCCTCGGCTGCGAAGTCTGACATTAAACCGCCGCCATCTATCCCCGCTCCCCGAGTAACCCCTCTGCATGGCCGCAGCAGCGCTGGATTATTCATTTGAAACATCGGCACCGAAACAGGCCCCGATGTCTGCGAGAAAAAGTTTCTGAGGCATCCTCAAATGGCTGTGGGGGAAGACTGGGGCCCAGAGGATTTGACTGGAGCGCACCCAGCAATACTCAAGAAAAAAAAAATAAAAAAAAATGGAAGAAAAAAAAAACAAAAAGGCAAAAAAAAAAAAAAAAAGAAGTGCTTTGTTAGAAGAGCGAGAGGCATCCCTTGGGCTGTCTCTTTGAATAAGCCAGGAGTAAAGCATCCACCAGCACCACCAACCCCGCACACCCTCCACTTCTCCTCTCACTCACTCACTCTCGCTCTGTACCAACCATCTCCTCCCCCCCCCACTCTCTCTCTCCCCCCGACTCCCCCCCTCTCCACCCTCCCATCTCCCTTCAGAGCGACAGAGGTATAATTGTGCCACGGGGTTTAGGTGGTGTGACATATCTGTCACCTGGAGACGTGCCGTATCGTGCTCTCCGGAGGAGCCTCGCCTTCCTGTTGGGTGTCGTGGGGAGCGAGAGAGGGAGAGAGTGAGAGTGTGAGAGAGAGAGAGAGAGAGAGAGAGGAAGAGAGATGGAGAGAGAGAGAGAGGCTGGCTTGCTGGGGCTGTTTGTTGACTTTTGTCACCGCGTTTGACGCTTTGTAAACTTTCCACCGCCCCAAAGTTTTGTTACCACGCTCCGGTACATGAGGCGGCGCGGCGGCCACACACGCGGCTCGGTCTGAGTGTCATTAAAGCTAATACACAGACGACGCTGTCTCCGCACGCCTCCGTGAACTCAGGTACCGTCGCAGGAAGCGCGTCATGCTCCTTTAACGCGTGCCAGACAATATGGCTGTGGCTGCTGTCCCCTCTCCTCAGAGGGTAGTCGCTGACTTTTAAAATGTAAAGTCCCCATTTTTGCATGAATTATGAAGAGTACGTGGTCCTGAGCTGTCTTCCCTCAAACAGGCCTTCACTCTTCTTTTTTCTTTTCGCCCCTCACTTCACAGCCAAATCAAGAATTCTGTTGGCAGTGAAATATATTGAATTTGACAACTCCAAGAAAGACTTTCTGGAGGATAGCGTTTTATTTTGGGTGACCTAATTGTACGCTCCCCATGGCTGCTCCTTGTGCGGTATCTCACTCACTCCTGAAACAGCTTCATTTCTACATTCAAATTATTCATCATCGCCTGGATTTATTTCCTCCTTTCTTCACTTTTCATACCTTTGGTGTTCTCTGCGGGGATTTGAGATGAGGAGGGAGGAAGAAAAAAAAAAGTGCTTCTTTGTTTTTTTTCTTCGCGAGCTATTGTTGAAACACCTTAAGTCTCTGGTGTACGGCAGAAACCGAAGTGATAGACAGGGCTGCCCTATTTACAGCCAGATTAAAAAGAATCACACAGGAAGACAGTGTTAAATGATGATTGTCTATGACATTTAACAATTGATTAAAGAAAGATAAGTTTTAATAGGTGCTGGTGATGTGGGCGTTGGGGGGGAGGGGAGGGGAGGGAGAGCGAGGGAGGGGTTCTTCTCGGCAGCAATATTTTTTTTTAACGCTTGCCATATTCTGCTGCTTGTACCGATGAAATGATAAATTTAACATAAAACATCTAAAGCGTATCAAAAGGAGTGTAGGCATTGAAGCAAATGAGGTTTTTTTTGGTTTTTTTTTGAAAACTTGTACAAACACGCCGCTACTTTTTCCTCGCGCACAAATGTACATTTTAGTCACATCAATTTATCAGATAAGTTTAATTAGGAAACGTGCTTGTTGGTTTTTTTGGTTTTTTTTGGTGAATCGTGTTTGTATACTTTTTGATGTTTTTCCGTGTGAGCGATACTTTCAGGTGTTTCACTTCTAAAAAGGTGTGAATATGATATCATCTCGTCATATCGAGAGAAGCCGCATCCGTCCTCGCATTAACCCCTCGAACGCTGTTGATAACTTTTTTTGTTTTTGACTCCTCACTTCCTGCGTAAACGTACTGAACGTGGCCTACTTATTGGACCACGCTGACCACAGTTTCAAAAACGCCGGGTTCTGATCTTAACGGATCTTTTCACTGCTCGAGCAGTTTTCTTGCAGCTGAGCCACCGAGCATTTGTCTGCCTCCGTCGACTATTTTTACACTTTATTATTTGAAGAAAAAAAAAAAAAAACCCTAACCTAATCTACTTGTAGTGTGTTGTATTGGTAATGTCTGTCAGCATTTGTCAAACATGATGTCAGTCTGTCTCCCAGCATGCTAATTACATGTGCGAGACGAAGAAAAAGCAACCCAAGAATAGTGGCAAAACAGCAACAAACTCCTGACACGAGCGCAGATAGAAAAACGCTCTCTCGACAAACAAGGCAGACACGTGTCCTTGACGAGGGAGGCAGAAAAAGGCAGGCAGACGGAAAGACAGACTCTCAGAGAGTCATTGGTGGGGAGAAGTTACGCGGCTTACTGAAACTCCACTGTTACTCTCGACTAAGAGGACAAAATGACAGATAGCGTGGGATATTTGCGTTTTTCAGAAATAGCATGTCAAAGAGTCCGTCGGTGGAGGGCTGCCAGTAAATGTCTCGGTCAGTCGTTATCAGAGTGTGACTCAGAACTCCTCGGTAGAGATGTGAAACGATGATATGGGTAGGTAAATTATTTTTAGATTTTCTTGTGTCAAGGTATGACTATGATGAACTTCCACCGTACCTGCGACGCCGCCTGAATAACACACGCCTCACTCTGGTTGTCTGACATGATAAATGTTTGACACCGCGGAGAGAGAGAGAGAAAAAAATATGTTAAAATTAGGCTCGGGAATGTTTGACGACAAAATAAGAAGAAGCCAATTTTCAGGCTGCACAGTTGTGAAAGTGTTGTTAGGTGTACATCTGAGTCCCACTGCGCTCCAAACAGAATTAAATACAGACTCAAACGATGCCTCTCAGCTTAAATTGATCTTTTTTTTTGTTTTGTTTTTTTGGGGTTTTCTGCCTGCCAGCTAAGTGCATGTACACTGAAAATATTTCCACCCTGAACTTTAAAAAAACAAAACCACGGATGTCGAGATTCCACAGAAACGAGTCGAGTTCCTCCTCCCCCCCCCCCCCCCCCCCCCGCTAAGAGTCAACACTGACAAATACAACTTCATCTGAGAGTTTAATGAGTTGAATTGCATTGTGCTGTAAATAGTCTCTCTCTCCGTAGGGCACTGCATTGGCCTGCGGACGGTTCCTGGCATGTCTGTGAAGTGTGGCGGTGCCCTGTGGGGACGGGAACACACACACACACACACACACACACACACACACACACACACAGATCAGCCCCACCAGCATCCCCCCTCGCAACAGCTGCCGTGCTGCAGGAGGCAGCCGTACCCCTCGCTGATCAAATCTTGTCCGTCACATTTCCCCTAATTAACGGGCATCTGCTTCCCCCATTTTCCCTACATGGCTACACACTTTCCCTCTGTAGTTCCAATCATCTGATCGTTCTGACCTTTAACCCCATCCGAGCCCGTCCGCCTCAGAGAGCCCGCCTTGCGTTTCGCCCCGCCCGGCTGCCGGCGCCAGCCTACCTGGCAGCCACGTAACCAGCTGGGGGAAGACGCGAGGGCACGCAAAACAAACACAAGCATCGAGGCGGCGTTCACACGGAGGACAGACATCTTTTCACAGTTGTCATTATTATTCCTGCCAAGCTTCTTCTTCTTCTTCTTCTAGTGGAATTCAAAACATTAATTCACAAAGCATCTGAAACTTAGAGTGTGACAACTTTCTTTTGGCTGTAGTGGCTTTTCTTTTCTTAAATTTTTTATTTTTTTTTTGAAATGGTGCAAACAAACCCAGAACATAAGTCATCTTAGAATCCAATTTTTTGGGTTCCCTCCTGCTCTGAAAGAAAATCTCATCTGTTTTTGGGGGGGGTTTTTTTTTTTGTTCAGGGAGAAAAAAAACTTGCCTCACAGTTCTGTAATGATTTTTTTTTTTTATTTCACTAAGAAGGGATGACATAATTAAAGTCTGGTAAAAGCCTGGATTAACACCAGTCACTCAGACCCTACAGCCACCGCTGCGAGGAAGTCTTTTTGTTGTAGGCTTTATGTGTTATGGTCGGGACCGAGGATGATGAGGACGATGATGATGATGGTGTGTGCATGTGTGTGCGTGTGTGTGTGTGTGTGTGCATTCCGTCATTCACAACACAGAAGCACCTGAGCAGGCACCAGCTGGCAATGTGAGAGGTGCGCTCTAATTTAAAATGCATCTCATTAGAAACAACCCATAGCCTGTCACTATACTCTCTCTCTGTGTAAAGACTCACTGTGGAATTAATGATTTAGCCCCCTTAAAAAAAAAAAACTCCTCCACCAAAAAAAAAAAGAGAGAAATGTTGAAATGTTTCTCTCGCTGAATATGTTGCATAGGGAAAGACTCGCCCTTAATAGGTTTCTTTAAAAAAAAAAAAATGTATTTGTTTTAAGCAATAGGAGGGTTTTACGTTGTTTTTTCTGTTGAAGTTTGACCTTGAATTATGTGCATTTCCATTGAGCGGAGATTGAAGGCTTTTGTTTGTTTGTTGCTATTGTTTAAAACCCATTTCCCATTTGCAGGGAGAAATATACTTAAGAGAAGTGTTTATTCATTTGTAGAGATGGCTCCACTGCCAAGGAGAGGAGACTTGATGGAAGCTCAGATTCATTAAAACTTAATTAATATGCATCATTATGTAAATGAGGGTGCAGTTAATGAGTTTTTAAAAGAAGCATTCCTTAATTAGTTCACTTTTAATGGCATCATCATTTATCTTTTTCTTCTTTGAAGCAGAATGATGCACTAGATGCAGGCAGTTCTAAAATGCTAATCTACGTTTTATCATCTTATTTTTCTGATTTCCATGTGATAGCGACGACATCTCGAATCTTGTCGCTAATGAGGGACGTTTACACATTTTAATGGTAGTTTTTTTTTTTTTATTCCAGACCCTGTAAAAAAAAAAATTTCTGAAACAAGGGGGAGGATTTTAAACAAACACAGAACACTTATCACAAAAAAAAAAAAACGATAATTAAAAATGTATCGACCAGGAGAAGTTATAAATCCAGACCCTTTAGGCTACTCACGCATGCAGTCTCCTTTTCTTTTTTCTTTTTTTTTGGGTTCATGCCGTTTGGGGAACGAACGAGAAAAGAAAAAAAAAAAAATCTCAACAGTTCCATTTCCCAGAAAACAACACTGGCAGGGTGTCAGAAGACTTGACAAAACCTGGAGACTTCTGACAGCGTCACACTTCTGGATAATTGGTCCCCAGCACTTCCTGTAAGAAGCGGGCAAACTTCCTCCTTTTTTTTTTTTACAGAGAGGTCCCAATAAAACTTTCTTTCACAGTGTTGCACCTTAACCGACACCGCTTTTTCATTGTTATGCATTGCCACCCTGCGCTGCTGTTTAAACCATAACGTTAAACTGCACAGGAAGTGTTGTGTGTGTGTCTCTCTCTCTGTGTGTGTGTGTGTGTGTGTGTGTGTCAAGGTTGCCAGGTGAGAGCGCGAGAGTCTTAAATTCCACTTTTCTCTAAAAGATAATTCTGCGTGATCCTTCGAAAGCTAAAATAATCGCACAGCGCTGGAATTTTTTAACTTTTACATCCGAGAAAGTTGCGTAACGCCTTGAAGCTTCTCATGAGGTCGTCCATCTAAAAAACACATAATGTGAACTGACCTGGGTGGAGTTCATCCTCACACACACACACACACACACACACACACTCACACACATCTCCACCCTTTCACATCTTCTCCTCTGATGAACATTTTGATTGTTCCGCCTCAGAAGGAATCAGTTGCATCATTTCTCCGAGGGGCATCAGCACTGGGCGGTACAAGCCTTTTGCATTAACAATAAATTTATCATGCATGAGTGTGGTCCTCTCCTGCGAATTGATAAGTGGATGTGAATAGGAAAATGCAGTATATTGGCCTGCGAGTGAAGGGAGGGTGAAATGACACGGGGAGCCTCCAAGTCCAAATGTGCGCACCAATTTTATGTCCGAATTCACACGAGACGTCTCGACTTTTTGACAGCGGAAAAAACGTGCATTTTTATACCCATCTGCTCATAATTCATGACAATAATGTGAAGGTCTTTTTTTTTACAGGAAGTTAGTTTAACTTAACGCGTAGCCAGAGCGAATAAAACCCTCCTTATTTAACTTCTTATTATTCTGATTATTATTACTATTATTATTATTATTGCCGCCGCCGCCGCCGCCAGTGTTGTTGTTGTTCTCGAAACGCCTTTGTTTTGCTATTATTATCTCTCTGCTTCCCCTTATAGATGAAATGCAGCAGTTTCTCTCATTATTTAGATGTGCATTCCTCTGGAATCAATTCTCATAGACACATATAAATTATTGTTTAACGAGAAGCTGTATCCTATAAATTATTCAAAGCACCTGGGATTACAATACGAGATCAAATGATAGGAAAGAAAGAGCACTCTGCTGGAGGCAGCCCGCACACGAGCCATCACATCCCCAGTTTGATGTTCCACACAATCTGCTTATGCAGGAATAATTGGGGAGTAACAGACACCATGTGTACAGAAAAAACGCCGGCCCCGCTTTTGTGCGCCATATTTGGAGAGAGGTAATTGGGCCGCTGGACATGGTCAGCAATGTCACCGCGACTCGCGTACACGTTTGTCCTCTGCGCGGGGAAAGTTGGCGACTAAGCTCCTGAATAACAAGAGGAAAAAAAATAATAATAATCAGCTTGTTTATTCTCTCTCCAGCAGGAATCATCACAAAACCAGGGAAGGGGGGAAAAAAAAAAAGAAGAAAAGGATTGAAAGTTAGGGAGGAGCTACTTGTTTACAACTATCACGGCGACATACAGAGGAGCAAACTGTAATAATTTTTTTCATGGCCACTTTCCACCCCCCCCCCCCCCCCTCCTCCGTCTCCACGTCCGGGGTAAATTTAAAACCTCAGATTTCAGTAGGTAAGAATACGGAAACAGTAGAATTTATTGGTGTGTTATGGTGCCCTGATGTGTTGTAAAAAGGACACTCCAGTAGATAAGGAGAAAGCCATTGTGTGGCGTGTGACTGATGGAGAAAGGGGATTTAAATTGAGTCCTCAGTCATAAAATAAATAATGTGTGTGTCACCAAAGTGGGGAGCGGATAGAAAGAGAGACGAGAAAGATGACAATGATCTGCTCTCACAGGAACCCAGGGCGTTGCAGGCCGGTAAGACGGAGGGGCATTGTGGGACTGTTAGAAACATGAGGGATGCAGGTGCACTGAGGGATGAATGTGGTTTTGCTGAGTGCGTGTGGCTGTGCTGGGATGAGAGGGGGGCACATAATTGCCCCCACAGATGGGTGAAGTGTAAAGAGGCAAGAGGCGGGTGCAGGGGGGAGGGAGGTGGGGGGGGGGGGGGGAGAGAGGGGCGGGGAGCCGGTGTTGTGCCATGGGTGCATGAACTACTGTATGTGCATCTATTTTGCTCTGCAGAAACCTCAAGCAAATGAGTTATCCAGTGAAAAAAAAAAAAAAAAAAGTGTGTTCGTGAAATATTCAAACTTCGAGCACAGGAGGAAAAAAAGTTGAAGCGAGGATAAGAAGAGTGTGCCGATGTGTCCAAAACAAGCACGAGGCATGAAAAGGTGTGAATTACTCTTTCTACAAAGTGCAGTAAGTTTAACAGGTGCTGCAATACCCACAGCAGGACTACTTTTTCTTTCCTCATGAATCCGAAAACTCACCTCTCAGAGAAAAAACTAAAAATAATAAAATAAAAAATAAAGAGACACAGAGACTAGAAAAACTCAAGGAGGAAGAGGGATTAAGATGAAGGCAGGACGGGCCGTGGGGAAGGAGAGGGTGAGCGAAACAAAGATAGAGGGAAACAGATAGAGGGAGCGAGCGGGAGAGTGGGAGGGAATCAGGAAGAGGGAGATCATAGCGAGGGAAAAGAAGGAGACCGAAAGATCATAAGAGATGGATATGCATTTGCACACGAGAGAGAGAGAGAGAGGGAGAGGGAGAAGGAGAGAGAAAGCGGGGGAGAGGGAGCAGGAGACCGTAGGGGACTGTCCCCATTCCTGCACCCCAGGCTGAGAGCTCCTCTCCTCGACCGTGCCACTTCCGATCAGCCACGCAGACGAGCCTCAGCCCCCATGACAGAGCTGCTGAGACTGGCGGTGCCAGCTAAAGGCTGGATCCCCCCTGAATATACTGACGAGAGAGCAAGAAGTTTGGGCTCTCAGTAGGCATGTTCCTCCCTCTCTTATTCATTTCAATTACAAGGGGCTTGTATTCCTGCAGGGCAAGGCCCTGTCGTGTGATCCACTGTAATGCAGCGAGGGCGACACGGAGAAGACACGCTGATGCACCATTATCTGCATATTATATGGAGCTGGTTACATTAGTGGCTGCAGCGTGTGGGGAAACGGGCAGGAAGTCTCTGCTGAAAGGTGACGGAGAGAAGTTGGAGCGATGATGTAAACACATAAACAGCAGATTTAAAAAAATAAAAAAAAAAGAAATAAAATGAGCTTGTTTAACACATCTTGAAAAGAAAAAAAAAGGCAACGCTTCATTTATGCGGCGCTGCAATTGATGCACCTTGTTCTGGATTCAAGTAGTGCCCGGTACAGGTGCTCGAAATATTTGAAGCCACATTAAAATACATGCGAGGTCCCAAAACATTTTGATTTACTCATATCACGCTCGCAAAAACACTTGAGATGTTTTGAATTCTGTGCTGCTGCTTGAAAACATGCACATGCATGAGCTCGCACAACACACACACACACACACACACACACACTGCCATCAGAGCTGTGCGTTGTTGCACTTCTATTGTTCAGGAGTGGAAAAAATAACTAGAGAATCGATGTCTTTTCTGACTCATATATTATATTGATTAATCTCCAACTCAGACGTGCTTCGCGGGAGAGAATATATTCAGAGATCCTTCTACCTGAAGTCTTTTTACTTCCTATAATCTTTAGTTCAATTTCAGAGGAATATGGGTGTTTTTGTAGTACGACTTCCTTTTCAGCGAGGGCTCTCTTTGTGCAGGCAGAGAATGTGTTTTATTTGTATTTATGCATATGAATGGCATACGCTGAATGCCAATGATTAGATGGCTTAAGTTCCCCTTCAGAGTTCATATCCTCCATAAAACTGTCCAATTATCTGTTCATGAGCTGAGAGCAGGATCTGCATGCGTGCGACTGAAAGCATGCCCAACAGTGCCACCTAGCCCTTTAGAGGCAGAGGGGGAAAAAAAACATTTTTGAATATCCTCCCTCTGTCTCTGCCTTTCATTTCCATGACCCGTGAGCAGATTTTGCTGTGAAGTCAGCGTTGTTTTTTCGTTCGTTGAATCTTTGGTATCTCACACTTTGGGCGGTTCGCCTTTCGGAAAAAAAGAGAAAGAGAAAAAAAAAATAAAAAATCTCGTATGCAATTCAGAGTCATTACATTTTGGGTTTTCTAATGATCGAGGGGTTGATCATTTCCTTTTTCCGTACAAAACAGGAAACCACAACACTCTATTGTGAGAATTCTGCTGAAATTCCAACACGGCATATAATATGCATACCTTGTCAGTGGTGCAATATAATACCTCACAGTGAGCGAGTGAGTAATTTTTCGCTGTGTGAGTCTGAGTCTGAGCAGGGGAGTTATTCTCTGCCTGATAACTGCCAAAATAACAGCAGATAATTAGGCCCTTTAGAGCGCTGGGTGTCTCTTAACAAAGGCACCTGCGTTTCCTGTGGTGTTTGCCGTGCACCCCGAGTGATTGTCATTTTTAATCTAGCACTCCCGCTGAGACTTCTTCTGCAGCAGCCTAGTCTGTCGGGCGCCCAGGGTACCTGCATGGGGAAAAGCAGTTTGCGGGCGTACGTGCGCGTGTGCGTGCGTGCTCGTGCATCCGGTTAGCCAAGCATGTGTCAGCGCACACACACATGAAAGCAGACATGTGTTAAAAAATGAAGGAAGGGTGAAAGAAAAGAGCCACCTTTATACCTGCGTGTTTGTGTAGCTGTTTAGGTGCGCGCGCGTGATACTACTGGGTGTTCAAATATGGCATTCTCCTCATAACTATGTAATTGCCCACAAGTTAAAATGGTTGACATTAAAATTGACACCGCATCAGAGGTTAATGTTATCAGTCAGCCTCCGCAGAAAGGAAATTACCTCCACCCCCCCCCCCCCCGCAGCATTCAGGTTTGTGTATTCATAAACGTGGCTTATTTCTCCGGATTGGCAACTTCAGCAGCAAATGTTTGCAAATGTACAGGAACGATTCTCAGTTCATCTGAATGAAATAATTTGTTCTGAACATCCTCCATCATCTGACTGCGCTGACAAGAAACAGACACCCTCCCTCCCTCCTCCTCCTCCTCCTCCCTCCTCCTCCTCAGTCTTTCTACTCTCTCTCTCTCTCCCTCTCTCCTCCCAATAAAGAAACAAACAGAGAGCCAAATAAACCCGTTGCAATTCCTCTCCAGTGCAGCCATCCACATCCTGGACTGTGCCAGGTTGGGGAAATCATTGGAATTGTTTAGCCCCCAAAACACCCACCACCCGCCCCCCAATACCGCCACCGCCGCACACACCCACACCCACACACACACACACACACCTCCCATCTTCCTCCTTCCACACCCCCCCCCCACACACACACACCCCTCCCTTCTTCTTCTCCTCTACAAAATGAGATGCCCGTGTCTGATCGCCTGAGCCAATTTGCAGACCCATGTGGCACCCTTCCCTTCAGACCTGGGCATTGTGCCTCTCGCTCCCTGGCAAAGAGGCGAGGAATTATTTTTATCCCCCAAACACGCGGATATGCACCGATGATTTCAAATGCCTGCCTCGCACATTGTCAGGGATGATTTTGGCCAAGTGCCAAACCTATTATATTGATCTCTCTTTCTCTGTATTTCAATAGCCACAGACAATGCAGATTTACTGCAGAACATATTAGGGAAATAAAAATCAGTCTCAGGCACTAAACTCGCTGAAACTGATGGTATGCATATGTGTGTTTGTGCGCGCACGCGCGCGTGTGTGTGTGTGTGTCGGAGCATGATTGTGCTAAAGGCTTTTTTCCCTTAATTCTGTTAACAATAAGCTCAGGTTCAGGTCTATCTCCATGGTAGCCTCACATCCGTTTTCATTAGCTAACCTAATATTCAGCTCCTTCTAACCAAATGTCTAATTACATTCTGACATATTCTCATCATGTCATTTAGTATCATAACATTTGAGCCATTATTTTTTTTTTTTCTCTCTCTCTACCTCCCGCTTATTGCTTTGGCATCTAGATCTTTTTCCTTGGAGTGCGTTGCTGGCATGTCGGCTCTGGCTTTGGTTGGAAACGATGAGACCTCCGATGTTTGCAGAGGTACACACGGGAATATTCAAATGTTGAAACTGGCAGGAAACGGGCTGTCAGCTAATGAGCGTGTCTATGAGAAAATGATTTGGTTGTTTCCTGAGAGGGAAATCACAGAGAACGGCTAAATGGGAGCTCTCCGAAGAGACTCGGCAGAGGCTCGGCGTACGGCGAAGAGACCGCGTCGGGAGGCCGGCGGATTGGATGAACGCTGTCTGTCTGCCTCGGTGCCAATGTCATTAGTGCTGAGGACTGAGAACGACCACCATGTCCCTTTTGATTGCCATTAGAGCCTGGAGCCAAACAAAGAACCAAACAAAAGGCCCTGAATAGACTTGGAGTGGAGGTCATGCCAGCCACAGAGAGACTTCAATAGCAGAGCCTTTGGTGTCCTTCAGACCAGCGATTTTCAGCCCGTTTGGCAGCGCGGCGCACTTTAACAAGGCAGAACATACTGTAACAATCATGCACGGTAAATGGACTGATCACACACATTTGAACATTTCACATAAACCCCCCCTTCTGGCTGATCCTGTAAAGGGAAAAATATCAAATGTAAACAAAGGACTTTTCATGTGGGTGAAACAAATGCGGGATCATACGTTTCAATCCTTCGGGGGATAATATTTTGTATTTGATACAGCTTTAACCTTTGAGCCAAATCTCAATTAACATGTTAAAGGTACCCTGAGGAGGAGGGATGGGAACACTGGCGGCGCTGTGGAGCAATGTTGTGACGAGCAGGTCCCCATGTTGTTTATATCTCACGCTCCACAGTCACACACACACACACACACCAGGAGCACAGCGGTGACGTAAGAACCAATTCAGTGCAGGTACACACACGAGGCAGGCGTGTGTTTTGTTACCTTAAACCTACTTTAGCATTTAGCGGCATTAACACATTATTTTCAACAGCTTAAGCCCTTTAACAGGAGTCATTTCCACATCTATGTCCTCGCTTTTTCTATTGTTTAACAGATGACGACGCTCGGTTTGGATGATGTCTTGGATTTCTCTGCACCAATCAGGGTTTTGTAATATTTTAATCAAAACTTGATGACCGTGGTGGGATCGTTGGATAACATCGCTCCTACTGTCGACTGACTCTAAACCAATTCACATCCACGCAGTCCTGATGGGGCTGAAGATGATGAATAATATATAATTATGTAATAATTATTAAATGTTTTTTAGGGGTGTTCATAAATCATGCACAAGGACTTGTTTTAGTGGCATCTAGCGGTGAGGTTGCAGACTACAACCAATGGAATACTCCTTGTCTCAGTGGACGCCCCCTTTAGAGCCAGTGTTTGCTTTGTCTCTTCTGGGCTACCGTACCGGAAGAAGACCCATAAATGTAAAAAGCTCGTTCTAAAGCCTGAAACACATCGGGCCGAACGTTGGCCATCTGAAGCGTTTGGGGAGACTCGGACGAGTTCGGGAACGAATCTGTTCGGTGTGCTCAGCTGCGTTGGAAGCTTTTGGAACCGCGTGGACGGCGTCTGCTCCGATTCAACATGCGAAGTCTGAGAACGTTGGCTGTTGGCCGTCTGAGCCATCGGATACTCTGATTGGCAGTGTGCTAGCTGTATGACCATTCTGATTGGCGGTGTGCTAGCGAGTCAGCGCGATGTGTGGGAGGGGCTGAATTCTGTGTGCGTCGCTGAACTCTACGCTGTGCGCTTTGTTTTTCTATGCACTCCATTCTGTCATTTCCTGTTTTCATGTTTTGGATTACTGGAACGATACTAGCGCCACCCGATGTTAAGGACACTTATTGCATCTCGCACAAACGCAGAACGTACACGCTACTGTGTAATTAGCAGCCGTCAAGGCGGTATGTTGCAATGCAACTTTTCTGCCGAGAGGCAACGGAGTGGTCAGATAAAGACAGTTGGCTGTTGGTTTGATTCTGGGCAGTGTGTGGGGGCCTTAAGGTAACAAAAACACAACTATACTATTCCTGTTTTCACTGATGAAAACATAATTATGATTATTATATTCCAAGTCTGCCAGTTGACCTCTAACACGATGCTACACGACATTTTTAATCACCATATGAGCTTCAGAATCTAAATCAGCTGCCAGCCACTCTGTCAGCGTGTCCCACTGACCTGACCGACACACCGGCCATGCATTGTCATCCACGACACCGAACAAATGTCCACATTACTGCCATCGGTTTCACTTAATTTGCTGTGTAAATTTACTGCTGCCGTGAAAAAAAAACTCAATGAGCTTACAAGTTTAAAGGCGTCAGCGAACTCTAACAGAGCGATACAATCAGAACTGAACAGTTCATTACAGGGATGGAAGCAGAGAATCTCACAAGTCATGTTACAGAAACGGATGCAGCTCTGTGTATCTTTGTTTTCTTGTCTGATTCCTTATCTTATCTAAATTTAAACGTAACTTCTGCCACTAGGGGTCTCTCAATCAAAAAAAAACAGAAGATGCAAGACGCAAGGGATCATGGGAGTTGTTGTCTGTATCGTTAAACACCCACCACTGCGGACGAAACTCCATCTACGTGACGGAAATGTTCATGGTAATGTATTCAAGTTTTATTCACGTTGCGTAAATCGACCTGGGTAAATTACCTATTTCTCTGAGTCTGAACATTATTGGAACTATTTGGATGAATGCATGTACGCAACGCAACAGTCTATATAAAAAAAAGCTTGACTCATTTTAATGTAGAAATGTTACAAATTACATCTTTAACGTGCGAGCAGGGGACGATTTATTAGGTACATCTGTATTCAGGTCGTAGTTAGTTGTGGTGTCGCGGTCAGGAGACGCAAAACAGGCAAATGTTTGAAATCCCCCCCCAAAAGTCCCCGATGTCCACGAATAAAAACATTGTAAATAAAAAAGGTTTGGATTTAATAGATCTTTTGTTGGATTATTTAGCACGTAATGTTGATGAATGCCGGTTGGAGGGGGGGCCTTAGGGAACTTTTGCCCCGGGGCCCCGATGGACTCAAGAATCACCACTGTTAGTAGACTGCATTATTTTTTTAGATTCCTAATATGTCAGTGCGCCTAATATAAAAATACGACCTCTACATATGAACTCAGCAATAAACATACGACTCAATTTGCACATTTGACGACGGAAACTCATTATAAACCTTGAAAAGGGGAACGTCTGGGACACGGCTGCATCAGATTGTATAGGTGCGCCTTATAAAGTGGCCAATGAGTGCACACGTCAGACGTATATTTAAAAAAAGGGCCCTTTATTTGCTGTGCTTTGCCTTTGTTTGTGTTATGTGTGATTTATATTGCACCCACTCTGACCCCCCTCGGCAACAATTAGATCAGAGGGGTCGTCTTCATCACGTCGCGGCAACGTTTAAAAATAAGTGAAGAGAGAGAAAAAAGTCAAACGTTTACAGCCAGGAATAGAGAAACTGTTAATGAGGGTTTTCGCTGACCTCTGAGCATCTCTGACAAGAGTAACACCTCATTGTTTGGCCTTGAGTTTTCCACTCGCTTGTTAGACAGACATCCAGTGGTAATTGAGGTCAGAATGTCTCCTCAACGCTCGACGTCGTACAATGCATTGATTTCGTGTTGATATTTCTCTCTCTCATAAGAGATGACCAGGTGCAATCACAGCCTTTTTAAGAGTGTGTACGCAATCAGCGAAAGGTTGTCTTTGCTTATGCCCTGGCACTGCCCAGGAATTCCCATTTGGATTATACCGACGTATTATACAAAGTGGCCGCTGCACCGATAGTTTGCGGAGACAGTTCAACGACGAGAAGAAGAAGAAATACTTTGCTGTGAAACCTTTTGCTCCTTGACGCCTACAAATACTTTAAAAGGTACTTCTGGCGCCAAACTCATCATACTGAGTAACATTACAACGGAGGATTCTCAAGCGTGTGGTCCACGACTGCTTAATACATTGATTTTAGTGTAATATTTGCTTGTGTGTTGCATCTGCTCCTGCGCAGGATTTCCTTTGCCGATCCCACAAGACTCCTCTGGCCGGCGTCCCATCAGAAGTCGTCTCTTCAATGCGAGACGGCTCGATGGTGCTCAGATGGAGAGAGTATTGTCAAAGGAGCTGCATGTGACTAATCAAGACTGGGCTCGCCTCCCTGCCTCCCCAAACCCGTAGTCTGCTGATTCAAAAGGCCACTGAGACTCCATGTTAATGGAAAAGCATGATGGGGGCCATCAGAGAAAGTCAAGAAATCGCGGCTGATATTGCTTTTGGTTGATGTCCAACACAATATGCGGTAATACATCAGCGGAGCTGTCGAAAGTCTTTATGGGATTCATTATACGATGTAGATAAACAAGTGATTGATCCACCCCCGGTGTCAATAATCAGCAACAAACCAAGTTACGGATCAAACACACGAGTTACTCCTATCTAACCGGCGGTCTGTCTTGTTGTTTGTGCCTTCTGCCATGTGCCTGTCTCGATCTCTCCCTCACTCTCCTTTTTATCTCTTCCTTTTCTCTCTGGTCACTCTCTGCCTTGCTCCGTGCCTTCACACACATAAAATGGAGGGCAGCGGTGAGGTTCCAATTCAGAACTCATTTGTGGTGCTGCCGGCCCCCTACCCGCTCAGCAGTTGCCGAGGGGACCCAGGGGAGCCCTATCACAGCTCTATATGCAAATGTCCTTGCACCTGGACAACAGCGTGGGCATGCTGGGACTGGGAGCTTATTTATGCAAATCTCAGGGAGACAGTCGCAGCACAGAGCCGGCCACAGACACTGGTGGCCATATCTCCCCGCCAGCACAACAACTAGTTGGAAAAACGCTGCAAACATGAAAGATGTGGACGGGTTTTTGCAAAAGATGGGACGGCGGAGTGACAAGAAGTCAAGAAGATTGGTGCAGAGCTGGTGGTAAATGAAATGTAAGGATGTACAGGTTGTAGGGGGATATGATGGGATTTCTCCCTGCATTTCAGTAATATTCAGTGTGAGAAGTCTTGATTGAATACCTAAGGTGTGACTGCACAGGTATGTGCATTGTAACAATTAATGAGTGAGACAATTAACAACGAAAAAAGCTTTATTTATTTATTTTTTTGTTTGCTTGCGGCACGTAGGGATATATAAGGGTCCTCATGCACAGAAAACACACGCCGCAAAAGGTGTTTGTATACCATCACGACACCACTGACAAGAGGCAATAACACTGAATATGTTAAAGCGCTCCGCGGCGAAAGGAGAACAAAACCAATCTTTGTGTCTCAGCTGGCCCTGCCTCCCCGACTGGGCCGCACCACTGTGTGAGACATCACACAGGAAAACGCTCGCTCCCCGCATACAACAGGCCACATTAATGTGCAAATGTATGCAAGGAAAATTTCAGAAAAGCCGAAATTACCGAGCCAAATGAGGTAGCTGCACTCAAATTGTCGGGATTATGAATAATTACCGCACGTTTTGTGGAAGTTTCCTCAATTTCCTGTGAAACAATGACTTCGGCTGGTTTAATTGAGGAAAATCCAAACGTGGTGTGAAGTTATTGTTTTGCAGTGGCTGGAGGTTGGAGCTACCTATGCCCACTTTCACAAGCTGAATGAGGGCACATCAGAGGGGAAGCTGAAGTCGCAACCGTTTCCTTTAGTTTCTTTAGTAATGGCTGCCAGTTCTCCAGGAGGATCTTGTTAATTACACTCGACGTACGGGGAAGGCTGGTGAGTTCTGTTTCGCTGAGGCGGCAGTGTCACTTCAAACTAAGTTTTCCCCTTAAAGTCTCTGCTGCTCCGTGCTCGGCTAACGACACCAGCGCTGGACACATTTGCTGGTGAGCTGTTACAGAAAAGTGTATTCACTAACAAGTCGGCACAGTACGGTCAAAAGTGTTCATACTTCTATCAAAAGAGGATAAACATAACTTTCCCGTAACAAGACATTAGCTCTTACGTCATCTTATTCAACTTAACATGGTGTCTTCTTAGCTAGCTCGTGTCCGTTAGCCACCGGTAAAGCTACACTCAGGATTGAGGCCTACCTGTTTTCGGAGGGTGTTTGAACCCTGCAGCTTCAAGCAGAAATGATGCCGTCTGCATCGGGCCGAGTGTGCGAAGGTCTCCTGGGGTCTGTCTGACAAAATTTCCACATAAAAGGGTTGTCGGTGTAGGCCCTGCCGACGTCTATGCCCCTCCGGTGTGTTGTAACCGCTGTGTTGTCGCTACGCTACAACAAGATACGAGATATGTCAGCAGGTGTGTGAGATGTGTCCTCCATGCGTAGTCCAGAATAGTAGAAAGAACAGGTCTGCTATGTGTTCATCATTTCCATAACTGTCCGTGTACGCGTCCGTATGGGAGTATAATCCAGCTCTTACTTCGAGGACTCCGAGGAAGTCAAGCTAAACTAGCTGTTAATGCAGATTTCACCAAGCAAAAGGAAAGAGATGACCTGCATGCTACAACAATAACAAATATTCACATGGCATCGTTCGCTCTGCACAAAGCCTGTAGGATTTCTAGTTTGCATTTTTGCCAAAAAACAAGCTCTATGGCAACCACAAATGTATGACACATTTTGCTCGGAAGGATAATAATCAAAGATAAACACAACTTTGATTATTTTTATTGCGTAAATGAAATCCCCAGAGCTATAACGCTAACGTCAGGCTACAAACAAACTGCACTCTGGTCCCATGAATTCAACGTCACCAACATTAAGCATCTTAATGCACTAGTACGAATTGTTTGCAACTAGTCCGCCTGAAAATACGAACTAATGAGTAGATGTACGTGGTATACGTGTTCGGCATGATGATGTTTTAAGTCCCCGACAACTTCTGTATTGTCATTTATAAATGAGATGATCGCCAACACCTTTTCCGAGACTCGTAAACTCTTTAATTCGAACATGAGGTATTTATATTTACTCATGTATTCTATGCTGTGGTGCAATATGTGAAAATGTTTTATTGTGCAAACCACAGACTAAAAACCCCTTCAAAAAACCCATCGACTTTCAGTGGAGGGGAAAAAAAAAACAAAGCCAACGTATCTCCGTGTTTTAGGACTCATTCCCGCTGCACTCAATGCCCATCGGACCCCTTGGAAGGGGCAGATCAGGTAAGACCGATGTGTTTTCTCGGTAATTAGACCAGTGGCTGACATGCTGTTCCTTAAACAGCAGTGGTCATAGAGGAAAGCGGGTCTCATAGCGCTGTAATTCATCCCGAGAATGATGCACCAGCCTGGGGGCTGACTGGCAGCTTTGATGCTCTGATCACCACGATGCTGCCTCTCACCTTCTGGTTCAAAACCGGGAAGAGTAGAAAAAAGAGAGACAAGGCGGTTAAGAATGATGCCTTACGACTCTTTGTGGTTTGATTGAGAGCAGCAACAAACTTGGATGTGACGTAAGGCGCTTTAAAAAATGTAGATGAGTCCATCATGAAAGAGCAGATGAAAGGAGTCTCTGGTGATGTGGACCAAGAAGAAAAATGTCAGGGAATAAAATGACTTAAAGAAAGAGGTAGGAAAAAAGGGAGGGGAGATGGGGGAGGAAGGAGGGCTAGGACGGCTGTTGTTATTGTGTTTGATGTAGTGCTTGACAAGAGAGAGAGTTTAGAAATCCTTGTGTAGTACGAGGCAGACGAAGAGAGGGTTCATTTAAATGCATGCTCACTCAGGGCCCATACGGAGTGGGTGTCTGTTGAGAATTCATCATGGCCTTACTGATAAAGCCTGAGCCTCTTAGCGAGGGGAAAGGAGAGACAGATCACTCTCTTGAGGTGAGATTGCCTCATGGATGGACACTTGTTATGTAGAAATACACAACGCTGACGGATATTACCATGGCACTTTCGGACCGGTTAGTTATCCCTCCATCCTGCATCCATCCATTCCGCCGTTTCCCCCAGGTTGAGCATGAAGTGCTCTCAGGGGACCGTAAGCTGCAGACTGCATCAGTGATTAAAGCTTCACAACAATTAGAGGGGGAAGTTTCCGGAGAGCGAGATCTCTTTCTTTACAAAAGGATTCAGGGAAATGATACGTAATATATTCCGCATGAGCCGTAGACGTGTTAAAAAAAAAAACATTCCCGCAATCCTATCGCTTCAGATTAGCAGCTGTTAAAACCTGTCATCCCCGTGATGAAGTGCTACATGTAGCATTTTAACTTGAATATACACCACTTTAATTTTGACACAAGCTTTAAACCTACATTAATTGGCGGGTTTTTTGTTCATTTTGGGGGGCACGGCAGCTCTTTAAATTAACACTGGCATCGTATTTTTCATAAAGGTGGACAAAGGTTTTAGCAAGCAGCTGCTAATTAACATGTCGAGCAGACACGGAGCAACTTTAGTATAAAGTCTACAGTTGTGTTGGTCTGATGTCCAATTTTCTCTCTCCTTGTAGCTCTCTTGTTTTTACCACCAGCTCCCGAGGGAAACATCTGTCTCTTTAGCTGCTTATTGCTCCACAATGTTCAACAGCTAGCTGCTAATTTTGTCTGTTGATGCTGGACTCGAAACAAGCAGGGGATCTCTGAGAGGTTTTCGCTTACAGCTGCTGCTAGGAGATCGAGCAGAACCAGTCAGAATTAACTAAACCATGATCTGTTGTTATGCAGATAGTATATAAATGAGAACAGATTTAAAGATATGACATATAGGACTTTTAGATTAAAGTATTATATATTTGAGCTGCGTACTTCAACCCGAAGAAATCCACAAGTTTACTCAAGGTAAGTATGTTTCATTTGGTCGCTTCGGTCACTAGTCGTAGGCTAACGTAAGCTAGCATGTGCCGAATATCTGTGTTTAAATTCAGGTCAACTCTCACTGACTTCAGCACTCACCAGAGACTCTGGTTCTCTCTCTTCTTTTCCCCTCTCCGTTATGTCTTCATGCATTAAAAAAAAGTACATTTATAGCATTACAGCATTATAGTACATATAAACCCGACAATGGAGGTTATTTCCACGGATCACTTCTGCAGTCAGGTTGATAAACAGGACTGATAAGAAACTTTAAAAGAAATCTCTGAGCTCTCCTCCAGATCAGAGCAGAATATGACACCGGGCGTTATTTCCTCCAGAAGTTCTCACTTCCTACCCGACTGTCTCCTCCGGAGCTGTCCGGCTCTGATCAGCTGATCAGCTCCTCTGCCCTCTCTACACACCTCTACGCAAACTTCTTTTGTTTTCAGAGAGAGACCCCTACCGGCAGAAATGACACATTACGTGTTTAAACACATCAGAGGATTAGCAAGACTGCCAACAACTACTGGCCTTGAAAATATGTTTTACATTGTGCGCTAATAGCATGTGCGGGAAATCTGCTTCATTACTTTATTGCATAGGTGGGGCTTGCTTTATGGTACAAAACAGATGTTTTCCAGCTCAGCTGGGGCTACGCATATAGAGCTTCAATCAATATTGGATGCAGATGGTGGGCCAAATGAAAGACGGCGAAAAAAAAATTTAAAATGTCTCAACATGGTGTTATTCTTGACAGTAATGACACCGACGTATTATAATTTATTTGATTTTAAAATGGCTACACATAGATTAAAAGAGGCTTATTTAAAGGCTGTTTAAAGAGAAAAATTCAGACAGGAGAACAATGGCCCCAGGTGATAAGTGCTGAGTGTGTGTGTGTGTGTGTGTGTACATTACAGTTTTTCATTTGCGCTCTTTCAAAGGAACACACACCAGTCAAACAGTGAGTTGAAATTCCAGTTTTACCTGAGCAAAGTTGTCCTCTGTTTTCCTGATAACAGCCCTTCAGCAATTTAACATACGTAATGCCATCACGCCATGAAATATAGTCATTTATATTAAAAGGTAGGTTATTGTTTCATAATTTGATTTATGCCCCTGAATTTTTATTGGTCTTGGTTGCAACCACACGCATTCATTGTCCTATTGTGGTTCCTGTCTTTGTTGCACTTTGTTTATGATGTGCACTCCTTCCTACGTATGGATTTGTTTGTGTATATACTCGTCATGCAGGGTAAATATATGTAATATTTGCCGAAGATTGTTGCAGTAAACTCCTTGCAAGAGTGGACTGAAGCATAAATATGCCTGTGACACAGTGGTTATATAACACAGGTGCAGGTGAGGTTGTCTTTCAGCTGATTCAGCAGACGTGCTTCTTGTTTTGCTTGTTCTGGCAATTAGCTTTTGAACCTCCATCATGTCCTTGGACAGAGCTGTCCCAGCAACGTGCATCTGCCCCCCTCTCTGCAAAAAGGCTCCTGCTGCTCATCAGCGAGGAACCAAAACAATCCTCTCCCTTTCCTCTGTTACTCTCTCCCGCCCTGTTCGCACACACTAAAATAAGTCAAAACTAATCCAAACACAATCTTCCATCTGCTTCCACTCCAATCTCCTGAAAAGTTGCAGATTTTCGTGCTTTTTTTTTTTTTTATCCGCCTCCCTCCCCCATCTCTAATGTGATAGACGGGCAAACTTTTTTGGAGTGCAGGGGGGATTTGGGGGGCTGGCATGGCGGCGATGGTGGTGGCGGTGGTGAAGTAGGCAGCAATTAGCGTGGCGCTAATGAACTCCCTCTCATTATCAGTGAATCAACAGGCCTGTGCTAATTACGGTTAGCAGGACAGACTCCTCTCTCCCACTGCGACGGGCTTCAAGGTCCCTCCGGAGCTGCAACACACCGGATGGTCTGCCAGCAGCCACAGGTGCAAAGCACTCACTGCCAACGTTAAAAACAGAACATAACACATGCACACACAAACACGGGGTTCGACAAACACTCAAATCCAGAGACCAAATGCGCTCGCTGTCATGTTGTGGTCATCTCGTGCAGATGGCCCTATTGCACAGCCTTTTTTTGTTTTTTTTTTGTTTTACATATTTGTTAGAAATTAAAGTACTGTTAGCCCTTTATCAGATATATGATTCAAACACTTACAGGACTGCACTAGGTTTTTTTTAAATATATATATCCATGTTCGAGTTTATTTTAAATTTCCTTAAATTTAGCTCATATTCACAACCTGAATTAGCGAGTTATTTGCAGGACTTGCCATCTGCCCACAGACTGTACAGACCATGGATGTAGTCGCTGTGGCGCCACCCATAGGTTTATAAAGAACCATTGCATAACACGGTGTGGTGGCTCCATCTGTCACCACCTGGCAGTGCCTGACTCTGTCTAACTCCTGGCTATTCCGACAATGGGAAAAGAAGGTGAGCAGAGTGGAGCTGTGGCATCCAACCGAAGCCTGGTTTGCATGACAGCTAGCAGCTACCTGTCATGCAAACCAGGCTTCGGTTGGATGCAAAGCAGCCCCAGCGTTAACCGTGCATAATTTTAAGCCTTAATGTAATTCAAACAAGTGCGTTGTGTAAAAAAATCAACCTTATTCATTTGTCGTTCACAGGAAACGTATGATCACATAGTGAGCAAAGCTAGTACCAAGCTGTAAATATGTTTATTTTAGCTGTAAAGTTCATTTTGTTGTGTAATCTTCGGGAACTCGCTTGCTTTTGGAGCCATCCTCAAGTGGCCACACTTGAGTTTTGTGATGCATTTTAGTGTCTTTCGGTTCATTGTTTTGGTTCTCTGGCCCACAACAACAACAACAATAACAACACTAGGCAGAGACTGAAAAATGTGACTTAAACTAGCAACAGACAAGTTTCCTACTTGTTTTCCTACCCTAACGTAAAAGATACAGAATAAGAAATCCATCAGCTTTTACATTTGTTCCCTATATACCTCGCAATCATGATACAGTTACGTCTGGTCACCAAGGAAAGGAGGGTTAAGTGGCTAAATGATTGAATATCTTACATTTAACCTGTGTTGTTATTTGCAGCTCTGAAGAAAATGTTAACGATCCAGTTGTCTTGGAAACGCGAGGGAGGGGGAGAACGCTCTCTGTTGCCACATTAAGTTTGTGACGTGGACAGAAACATGACTCCAGATGAATGCTAGTGTTGCTTTATGTCTGCTATCTTTCCCTTAACCATCCAAAACCATCAGTTCATACTGCTTTGATCCAAACTACAGGTGATCCTGAAGGTGAATGGCATGTGACACGTGATCGTAAGTGATCGAAATTACAGCCAAAACTGCAGAATATAAGAAGCTGTGTTGAGCTGCTTTCATCCCTTAAGCTACAGGTCCCGCTTATACTTCTATATAATTTAACTGGCATATTACAACAAAATCTTCCGACCTCCTAACATCCCTCCGCTCTGCAAACAAGTGTTTCACAGCAGACACAGCAAGATCCATTAATCAAATGCCACTTGCAAGCTAGCCGAGGCCCTCGCTTATCAAACACTAAATACTTACTGAAAAGCACAACTTCTGACTCCATTGATAAAGGCACTAAAAGGCTTTTTTTTTTCTCAGCGAGTCACTGAGGCGAGCTAACACCAAAAAGATTCTCGGTGTCAGCCCTCAGCGTGAGCCATAAGATGGGACCTAGGCATGTAAAACAGACCCCCCCCTCCTCCTCCTCTCCCTCCCCTTCCTTTCCATCCATAACTTAAGCAGAGATCAGTGGCTAACACTCTTAATCCCAAGGGGGTGCTTTCTGAGCTGTAATTTAAAAATAGCGTTTTAATAACACACCACTGCTACAGTACATTAATCTCAGAATTAATTATCTACCCCACCCCCAGCCTATTTACTTGAAAGAGCCTCTTTGCTGCATTTCTTGTGTTTTAGTTCTATTTATTCCATGAGTGAGCGGATAAAGAGATGCATGTGGAGTGTCTTGTGCGGAGTGCAGTAATTATGCAGTCGCTAGTATATTACCAGTATGTATATGGAAAAAAAAAAAAAAACAGGCGAATAAATTAGAGCCGCGGGGTGTCGTCGCCGTAAATGGTCAGTAAGGTGAGACGTTCCTTAAACGGCGCGCAATCTCTCCCAGACTGTGCGACGTAAACAAGAAACAATTCAATTAAGGCGTGCATTAAATACGAATGTGAGCGTAATCTAAAGATATTGTAGCAAAACGGGGCGGCGGCGGCGGCGGCGTGGAGAATAACTTTCGCGTTCGTTTACATTTTTATGCAAGAAAATGTTTTTAATCAAACGTCACTCCGAGCAATAGAAAATCAATTCCGGGGAGAAATTAAAGAGCATAATGTGACTGCGAGCCAGGCCTTAAGGCACCGCAAATATTCAAAAACAATATTAAACTGCGATAAATAAAATATGAACCTTCTTTGGCAATATAACATTCAAGCGTCAGGGGGGACGCGGGCACTTAATGCAAGTTAATGAAACACAAGAATCGTGTTTAAAGGCACGGCAATCACTGAGCATTTGTCGAAAAAGAGGTGATGCTCGCGTTGCTGAGCCCTCTGGCAGAAGTTGCCTGCTGACAAGAGATCAGGTCGAACACTGACAGTGATTATCAGTATATGAACTGGGGATGTTAATAAAAATGATGTTTAAAAAAAAAAGAGACGAATCCTCCTTGTTCTCGTTTCCCCCCCTCCTCGCTTCCTGTTTCTCTGATTGACTGACTGACTGACCTCTATTGTCACGGCTCCACCGCTGACAGTGATCTCCACACATACATCACTTTGTATGTTCTCGGCTGAATGGCGGCGGCGTGCGTGAACTCTGCATGAGGCAGGTGCCCCCGGGTCTGTGTATCACAGATAACCTTTACAAGGAGGTGTAGTTCACGCCTCCCGGCCCCCGCACCTTCCCGCTATCACATCAAAAGGATCTGGATGTGGTTAAATTCAGTCACTGGAGAGACAGTCGGGGCTCGGCATGCATGATTGATGTCGAGTTTGCAACATTAGGTATCATAAGGTGTAATGTAGGAGATAGCGTTAAGTGTGAGATTGCATTTGAGCGTGTTGGAGGGAAATAGGAAACTGTTTTGAGAGCTCTTTGTGTTTTATGGTTTTCTTTCTGACCACAGCTATAAAAACAAAAAAACCCCGACTATTCATTCGTGTTACGCAACGTGTTAACTCGGTCCTCTCCTCTGCATCTCTGTCTGCTACACTTTTTTTTTTTTTTTGGGCTGCCTGCGCCTTGTGTCTTCCCTGCCCTTAATCCCTCGCACACGCATAGAGAATCCCTCGCAGACTTTCATGTTTCAATTAAGGTTTGATTGAGTTATGAAATATACAAGTCTTACAGCCAAAGCATGACAAAATGACATACATTTCTGTTGTTTGTGACATGACTCTCCTCAGATTCCTCCGTCTCCGACATGACATCCTATTAATTTTGTTTATATCGAGGCAGGTGGTTGTCAGTAAAAGTCATTTCGTCAATCAATTTTTTTTTTCTTTTCTTTTTCGGACTGACTATTTTTCAAATGAAAAAATAAGTTGCTAATTTTGTCAGTGCTCTTTCTAGACACTGCAGGTTTAATTGCTAATTGTTAACTGGGAATGAATGCATTTGCATATTAATTAGTTAGCCCATTTGCATTTTTAATTTGCTGCCTTCAAAGGGGGTGAGATAAAAGGTCGCACAATTCTGAATAATTTAAATAATTTATGCTCCATTGGTGAAAAGAAGCTGAACAGAAGTGTTCTGCGGATATTAACCCCTGAGAGCTTTTACCGAATAAAGCACTCCAAAAATTGTTTTAACAAATCTAATTAAACGGAAAAAGGTCTGAACACACAACCACCCAGAGCACTAGGAGCTAGAGTGTGTCCTCTGGAACAAAAAACGCTCAGGAGAGAGTGATGGCGGCTGTATGGATATGGAGGACGAGACTTCCAGCCCTCCATCCGGATATGAAGGCCTCTCGTAGTCTTTTCATCATTCAGATTGATCAAATACCCCTACAGGAATGCTGATGGAGTCAGCGCCTGGTACTGTAATAGTAATTCTCTCTGAAGTTAAGCTGCTCTTTGCAACGTGTCATACTTCATAAGCAATCAAAGAGATGCATGTACTGTGGTGGATCCTTGAAAAGTTGGGCCGAGACTAATTCCAACGACGCGTCCAAGTTGTCAGTTTAATGAATGGACACCGGCGGCGCGAGTAAATTCATCAGATCATCACAGAGAAGCAACAACAAATACAGCGTATTTGTCGGCCGCGCGTTCCCTCGCTTTAAACTTCCGTCTCCTCTTCAAGCCGCTGAAGTGTCCATTTAAAGGAAATAAAAAAATAAAGCGTTCCATTTTTGGGTGCAAGGAGCTGATATTTTCTCTCCCTTCTTCTTCAACCAGGTCCCGACTGCATTGTGAGACTGTCTCCTCTCCTTTGTCCCAGTGATCTTAATTACAGGCCCTGGGCCTTGTGCACAGAAGCCCATTTAAATCAGAACACATCCAGCTTCCATTATGGGCTTGGCATTTGGTCTTTGTGCCCATGCTCTTAAATTACATGCTGCCAATCCTAGTGGGCACGGGCAAGATGAGGAGCGGAGGATGGGTGAGAGATGAGGTGAAAAGGGGGGATGAGAGAAAGGAGAGAGGGGGCTGAGAGTAACAGCGGAGGGGGGGGGCCACAGGCTACACTTGTCGACGGAGAGCCCCCCCCCCCCCCGTCCGCCACCTCCACCTCCCTCCCTCCCTCCCTCCCTCTCTTCTTCTACCCTCTTTATCACCAGATAACTTATGTAAAGTAGCAGATGAAACCCATTCCCATTCACGTCGGCCTGATTGTCAGAATAAGCTTGCATTCCTTTGAAAAGTGATTGACCGTCTGAAAGGGTACAAATTAGGGGCCTGTTCGTCTTTTCTTCTCCGGTCGTGGGGTTTATTTGCGGCAGATTCACCCAGGCCCAAAATTAAGTGAACTCAGGCAGGGATGAATGGGAGAACTCTGATTGAATAATTGATTTCCTTTGTGCGGCCTGTGTTTAAGAGGGATAACTAGACATCCTTTGGAGTGTAATGATTGTAATTACTGCGATGACTGGTCATGTCAAATATGACACAGGAAAGGACTGTTATTAACCTTTATTCTCCACATGGAAAAGAAAAAAAAAAAAAAAAAAACTCACCCAGTATCCTCTTGTCTCTCCCGTCTTGCATATGGGTTTCACCTCTGGTGGAGGCATGGCTGGCGTAGGTTGAATGCATGGATGAACTCATTCCCTGTCTCCTACTCCTGGTCCATGAAAGGTAGATGGGTAATTGACTGTGCAGTCAGAGTCACTGGTGTGTCAATGACTCAGACGGCTAGTGAGCCTTGGGGTAACTCGCAAAGTACAATGCATTACGGTTCCAGAATTTAAGTGTAAAAGATAGGAGTTATAGCCGTGTTCATGATATCTGTCAGATTCCCATATGCCTTGACCTCTCAAGCAGGGCGGCCCGAATTGGGCTTTAATGCACTTGATGCATTTGAGGGCTTCAGTGAAACAGACATTCATCATGTAGTGATCAGACACAGGCTGCTGAAGTTACTGGACATGTGGTCGGTATGAATCACAGATGCCGCCGCTGATGTACTGAGACTCGTCTTACCCAAACAGTGACTTCAGAAGCCCCGGCTCAGATCCTTCACCAACACTGGCAATATAGAAAGTTGTGCCTCAGCTTACTTTCATGAAGTCGATGGTGACTGTTTTTGGAATGGCGAGAATAATGATGCCATCGGTGTTCAGGATGGTTCCCTGTAAACCTCACTCCCACCATGCAATTTTGTCTGACACCCAGGCACAAATTCTCCCGGGAAAATTAAGGCTTACTTAAATTAAAGCTGCTTTTATTACTCGTATAAACTCACGTGTTGTTGTGTTGTGGGAAGCTACTGTGGGGAAACAGGAAGTGATGGGGTTGTGTTTTGCGATGGCCATGCCAACAATAACACAACTTGGAAACGCTCGGGGGAAAACTGATATATACACGAGTATTAGCAAACAACTAAAATGATTAACATCTACTGAAGTTAGCATGCTAGTCAGCTAGCCTCAAGCCACCTCAAAGGTCATATGCCGATGGTAAACAACGCCAACACTCCCCCTGTGGTCCGAATCCCAGTCCAGGCAGAGTCGGCTAATAGGGCCACTAGCTGCACGGCTAGCTGAGCTAACTAGCAAATGGCAGCTACAGTAAGCACAAGTTCTTGCTCCGTTGTTAAGGGGACTAAAAGCTTTTCACTGAGGCAAGCAAACACCAAAAGGATTTGCTGAGGCCATGTGCACACGTACCAAGTACCAAGAGGTCGAAGGCTAGAGGTCGAGGGGTGGGGCGATGGCGTCATCGATACGCAAAGTATGCGGATTCGCCGTCCACACGAGAACGCAAGGGCGGCATTTCCACATTTTTCCACCCTGAGACCAGGTTTCAAAAAAGTGCGTTTACAGGGATCCATGTGGACGATCGGCCAAAACATGTGTGTTTACACACAAAAGCGTTTGGCCCCTGAGAGCCCACAGCATGAGCTGTAAGATGGGACCTTGTGGAAAAGAAAGTATATTTCCCTCTGAAATGTTAAAGGAGCAAACAATGGGAAGATTCACATAAAGCACAATTACCTCAAAATTGAATTCAAAGTGCATTTCTTAAATGTAAAATGTAGTAAATGTATTTTATTACTTTCCAGAACTGAAAGTTAAAACACTCTCACACTCTCTGTATTTGTCCTCTGTACAATTCAATATTGTTCATTTAGTGTGGACACAAAATATATATATATATATATGTATAGCATTTAAAATGTTAGCAAACAGTTGCCTATTTAAACATCCACCCGGCACAGAGCAGCATTAGCATTCAGTTGGATTCATGTTACTGGCGGCCTAAAGGGTCCAACAGTCACTCCTCTCTGTAGAAAAAATGTGTCTCGTTAGCTGCTAAACGCTCCACTATCGTCACTAGATAAGTGATAGATTTGTGCGTCTGCCATTTTGGTGCTGGCAAGACGGACGCATTGGGTCCATCACAGCTTTTTTCACCGAATACATCTGCGCGCTGCATCTTTAATCAAGTAATGTCGGCGAGAGCGAGCCAAAACATGAACAAAGCAATGAGCTGAAAGAGGCTAAAGAGGACTGCAGAGCTGTGGTGATAATCTCAAGCACGTCCGTCACGTCACACGCAGTCATTTGTACAAATATTGATTAGTGCAGCTTTAAATAGAGAATTAAAGGAAAAAAACAACATATTGAAATATAAATTACGTGCAGTATTTCAATCCAAGCTCAGGTTTTAATTTGTAAATATAAACAAGTCTCTCCCAGCAGCTGAACAGCAGAGACATGATTATCGTTATAGTGTCAAGCTGAAACCGATCCAATGGAGCGGCTCCACGGACGGTGAATAATTGAACAACTGCAAGGCCGCCGTCACAGCCCCCCGTGGTGATTTCACAGGGACATGTAGACGTTTTATGATTCACAGCTGTAAGGCCTACAGTCAAATAAAACTCATTTGGATGTAAAATCTCAATCGTGATACGAGCCCGCGTGGATTCACAGTCGGCGGACCTCCTCCTAGAAGTGTCATCACGTTATCAATTCAAGAGTTTCAGTTTGAGGCGGGTAGAATGTTGACTGTACAAAACATGTGGATAACACACTTCGAAGTCTCGTAAAGAGGTTTCCTTTTAACTCAACTTGACAGAAGATGCTGGTCTCATCACTGCCCTTTTCTTCTTCTTCTTCTATTCGCGGCAACAATTCCCTCCATTCATCCCACCGCTGACAGATCCCTCCAGCTCCAGGGCGAAAACTTTTAGCGACGTGTTCCTAACCTGTCACTTGGAACACCAGCCCCCCCGTTGCCCTTCAGTTGAACCTCTGCAGTCGGCGCTGCCAGCCGTGCCAGCTGTGGAGACAAGTGAAAAACTTCATTTGCAACTTCATTTGAAGCCTTTAATTAGGTACCACGAGCACCAGTACAGGGATAATGCGACCTGCGAGCACCAGACAGATGGCACCGGGGAAACAGTGAGACATTTTCCACATGACCCAAGTGAGGCATGTCATATCGATATCCAGCCTAAATTGTTCATATTAAAGAACTGGAAGCATGATTTTGCTAATAGCGTGTCCCAGTTAGCCACGTCAATGAGCATGAGCATGAACACCTGTGCTTCTCCGGCTATGACAAACCTAAAAGGATATTAAAGGTGCTCGAAGTCGCAGTGATACCGAGAGCATCGCACCCTTAAACAAAAGAAAAAGGTCGGTGAAACTGAATATCAACCTGCAGCTGATTCTGCTGAGACACCATGACAACATATCCTCTGGATCTGATATATATATACAGCCGACAACATGTGCAGGAGAACTGTTGTTATATTTTAGATAATAGATGTGATCAGCACATAATGTCAAATCAGAATGTGATATGTTAATGGGAATGATTAGCTCGCTGGCTAGGAATGCCTGTCAAGCAAGAATAAGAATAAGGTTTGAAAGCGTATATGCTAAAGTCGTTTTCTAATTCATCCTCTCCTTTTCTTCTCGGACAAAGGAGAGAAAAAGGGATTGCTGGAAATTAGACCACTGCGCTTTTCTTTCTTTATTGTTTCTTTGTTTCCTTCTTTCTTTCTTTCTTTCTTTCTCTCTTTCTTGTTCTCACATGTAGATATTTAAACCTTTTGCTTAGAATGAATCATTATCGGTTGAAGCTGACGAATGAACTCTTGTGAGCTGTCGAATATCTGTTAAAGGTACAGTGCAAATAACTGTCATCGCCATCTACTCTGGCCTCATTCGATCTCTCCGCTGCACTGAATAAAAATATATCTCCATATGCTGGAGATTTTTTTTTCAACCGAGCCCTAATGTCCCCGCCACTTTTCAACTCAAAGTGACCCCCCCTTGATTGCGTCTGACCTGCATTTCCAGGCGAGGGAGCGTTTAAGCGACCCACACCTGAATGGCTCAGTCCTAATTCTTCTCACTGTTCATTTCAACAGGAGAGGTGACGACGTTCACTCAGCAGTCACATGGTTGAAGGTTAGGATATAGACGAGAGCAGATTGTAAAAGTGTTTTGTAATTGGAGGGCTGTGTGTCCGTAACTACATGAAAATAAGTGATTTTTTAACATATGCAAGTGTTCTGTGTTCAGTTTAAATGTCTATGTCTGTTATATTTATTATATATTTCTCGGAAAACAGTGGTTTAGACTTTAGCTTCTCAATCTGGGGGCGTCAGCTTCTCGTGCTTTTGAAAACTTAAATGTTTACGAAGGCGCGTCTTAACCTTCAATATCAACATAGCGGCTGGTTTGTGATAGAAGCCTGAGAAAGTATTGAAACTCATTTAATTTATACACGTTTCAAACAAAGGGTGTTTATGACCTCTCAAGTGACGGAGACACAATCATGAACCTCCTCACACACTCTCCGCTCGATGAACTCATGTCTCGTACTCTCCCTGATTTAGTTTTTCTATTTGTATAAAGATTAATTACACTGTTTTGATTAAACTGGAATGAGTGTTAAATTGATATTAAATTGTTTTTAACTATATATATATATATATATTCTTGGGAGCAGATGTAAAATTATACTTCTGTTTCAATCAGTATTGTATCGAAAAAGAAAAAACACAAGTTGCTTTCATAAAAATTGTATGGATATAGTTCAAGAGGTCGTTGATTAACGACATCATATCGAAAAATAGTTACATTTGCCCCCCCGAGTCTCCTGCTGGCATGTTAACAAGCTAATCTAAGACGCTAAACTAACAAGGTGCAGATTATACCTGCAGAGCATCATGGGGTTATAGCACGTTTACACTCTGACATTAGCAATTAGCTCAAAGTACTGCTTTTCCTGTAAGTACAGCCTCACAGAGCGGCTAGCATGGCTGCAGACAGTGTTACTCGACGTTCAGCCGTGCACCATTCACTGATTCCTCCTTCAGTCTGTGTCTCAATTAGTCTAAGGAGTATTAAGGACCCTCCTGCTGGGATATGACTATGTTCTCTCTGTTGCTTCTGTCTTTATCCCCGGGCCGTGGGTGCCTTTCATGTAAGATCTGCGAAGATACATTGTGGCGTAACTATCACTCGTGTGCATTAAGCTCTTTTAAAAAGCAGCTGTCTGTAACTGTATCGGTCAAATTAGTGGACACAGGAGAACTATTCTACTGCGATTTTTTTTATTCGTATTATCATTACTAAGTATTGCCGTCTAGCTGACCTCTCAAAAAGCAAATTTAATTGTAACTTTTCATATTTTTTTTGCACTAAAGAGAAACGTCTCAAGGGGAGGAGACTTAATGACAGAAATACTGACAGAGAGAATCTGATTTTGAAATGTAAATACCATCAATAACCAATGCAAAAAAAGTTTTGTTTTTTTTTCACCCCCACTAGACTATGAATGAAGACACAAATGCAGTCTGGAGTTGGTTGCGACTGTGCCATCCTGCTATTTGTGTTCCTTAATGACTTTCTAATTCCTCATCAGTGGGTAGCTAGACTCCACAGCAGGCAGACGGGGAGCAGTGGCAGGGTGCCATCCAGGAACAGGTGCTCCTCCGCGTTGTGCTTATGGTGTCCGTAGGCCTCGGTTACATCCTTTAGGTTGATTTTAAATTGGGAGCATTCCAGCGGGGTTCAGCGCTCTCTCGCTCTGGGCATAAACACTTTACGACTTACACTCTCGAGCACCTGACTTCCAGACACTGGTTCACGTGTGGCTGACGCTAACGTGGCCTACTTTGTTTTTTTAATGTGGTGGCAGGAAAGACAGCGTCTGTATTTTGTTCCGGCCAGTCGGATGTTTTCAGATTTTTTTGCGAGGTAAAATGCTCTTTCAATATTTAATTTGTTTCCCTTATTATTAGTCCGCAGGGCTGATTGACATTTTGTAGGATGTCAATCAACTCGGGGGAAATTAGGATTCTAGCAACGATGCATCTCATGTATACGATTCAGTACGATAAGTGTTGACATTTGGCCCTCGGCCCAACATTAAGTTTCAGTTTTGGCCCCCTCGAGGGAAAACGTTCGGGCACTCCTGCTGTGTGTGTGTGTGTGTGTGTGTGTGTGTGTGTTGTTTTAGATGCATTAAATGATTTTTCTCCAGGAAGAAAACGAGTGACGAGTGATTCACACCTGTCAATCAAAGCTAAGTCACCTGTCTGATCGTTAAGGTAACTCAATTTAAAGTCTCATCAGGTACTCGGGGAACATTAACGTCTGAACATCGGGTAAAACTGTTGTGTTAGAATGGAGGAATATGAAAGATGATAACCGTAAACAATCAGTAGATCTGTAGATGACAACACCTGCACTCCGGTGCCATTAACATTTGTTTTTTTAAAGAATGTACGGAAGTTTTCTGGCTTTGTTTCGTGATGTTTTTGCAGTTCTGATGGCTGATTTGTGACGTTCTGCATCAGTCCAGACACTTTCTCGCAGGCTGTGCTGCAGAGCTGACGTCTCAAGCTGATGCAAGTTTTGGTAAAGTTGCAGACATTGCGAGATTTTGTCACAATAAGACGTCTGTTAGTGTCTCTGTTTCAGGCGACTATCACCACGTTTGTGATCTAAGAACGTAAACACTATTCTTACCATCTTACCAGTATTTTACAGAATCAGGTAACATTTTAAAGAACAGCCCGTCAGATCAGATTCACCGCGGTAAAATTCTCGTTTCAACGGTCTTGTGTGTTTCCTCTTGGTCGGTTCTGACAGACTGACATCCAGGTCAGCTTTTCTTACATCTTCGTGAAGACTTTGCAGGTCGGGTACAATCTCTGTTTTGAGGCCACCTCGCTGTCAGGTGGAATATACAGTAGTTAAAACTTAATTTACAGTAGTAGACTTCAGGCAAGGGACTAATCAAGTTTCCGCACGAGCGTTTGATCAGGCGCTGTCAGCTTCTTTTCTTTTAGTCTTTTTATAGGGTTTTTTTGTTGCCTTTATGTTGTCACAAAGTCTCTTAACGTTTTTTAATTGAATATCACATGCGAAAACGTAATTACTCGATATCGGCGACCCCTGTAAATCTGGCAACCCTGATTCAAAGCCTGCAGGATGACGGATCATATTTCTGAGGCGTTATTTAAAGTGTTCCACAAATCAACCCCCCGAGCAGCTCGGATGTTACAAAACGACAGAAGATTCACAGCGCTAATGCGTTGAAATGCAGGTTTTAAACGTGAGTTTGCAGTTGAGAAATTGAAGCAATTTAAGAGGACGCACAATAAGCAAGCAAAGCGAAGAAAACGAGAACATTTAGACGATGTTTTCTCCTCTTGGTAACAAGAGAGGAGGTGAATGTCTGATCCTCAGGCTCGTCAGAGGGGCTTCATCCGTTACTCCTGTTGTAAGAGACACAGAAAGGTTCGTGCAGTAACATGTTACGAGCGAAATCTGAATTGTTGGCACCGACTGCGTTGTTCCCTGTGTTTCATTATAACCTTGATAATTATTCCATATTTTGCTTAAAACAACTCACCGTTTGCAGGATTCGGAAATTACACACAACAGACCAAAAGAATAATCCTGACAGTTACAAAGACCTTTTTCCGAGCGCCGTTCAAGGCAAAAAAAAACTTGACACACACATCCCAGTGAGTCTGTCCGCCATGACACCTCTCCTCCGCCGCGCTGGTCAGATCACTCAGAGCAACACGACAGTACACATCTACCGGGCCTCCTCTGATCTCACCCGGGAAGGAGACAACACTTTCATATCAACGCCCTGTCATCTCGCAATGTGGCGTCTTCCCCTTTGAAGGTACAGTAGCATTGTTGCCGTTCTCTCAGATGTGAAACTCCGGCTTTTATCATCCTGTTTTTGGGGCGAGGAGGAGAGGAGTGGGAGATGAAGGAAGCGATTTCTTTTTAACTTGGACCCACCAAAGTGGAGAGAAACAGCGTGTTGACAGGCGTGTGAAAGGAGTACTGCTGGGTCAACTGGGGGAACTTCAGAGACCAGTTTAGAAGGCTTCATAAAGTCTCTCCGTAAAGAGGAGCAGAAACCGGCGGCAGAGCGAGTATCAGCGCTCATGCACAAATCAGAAGGTAGCATCGAGGGCTAGTTTCTATGGATGCCTTTTTTTTTTACTTTCTGTTGTTTGTTCTGATTAAGCCATGTAATGTAAAGGTTTTGCTAACATGCCAAGGAAGCGTCCTCAGACAGAAGCCGGGGAGATTTGCTCCTTGTCCTGTATTACCAGCCAGCTGTAAACTACAAGTCCCACCACACAGCAGGAGGATCACTCCTCCCATTAGCCCTGGCATAGTGCCGACTACAAATGTGAGATCTGTGGTCGTCAAGGAGGCCCAGTTGGGACGAGACCCTCTGTCACTCACGGCGACACATGTCATAAACTCATTGTCTTGCAATCAATCCAGGGACCTAACCACCTCCACAGCAGATGGAGGCCCAGCAGGAAAACAGGGGGCCATGCCCTGAGCCTCTGCCCCACACAGAGTGCACGCGGCGGGAGAAAGAGGGGCCACAACTATAGGGGAGCCCCGTACCCTAGACTGGACCTCCTGCGGATACACCTCTGGATGAAGTCCTAATGTTGTCCGTGATTAATTAGAGACAAATGTAAGTACGCTGTAAATTGGCCTCGCGTTTGACCGCGCTTACCCCGCTGGATAACTATTTAAAAGTTTTCAAATGGCAGATCGGCTCCCCGTGCAGCCGCCACAGCAACTTCACATCACAACTGCATCTGTCGGTAAATATAAAGGTCTAAAACCACAGTGCGCATAAACATCTCTCCCAAATCTAGGTGTGAAAATAGCGATAAACATGGTCTGCAAGGGATAAAGATGTCTTGCCTCCCCTGAATGGGGGCTATGTAATGATATTCATAAAGAGACCACCTACTGGGGGCACAGGCAAAACTGTTCCTAAGCAACAACATACACGCTCTTACAAGCTACATCTTGGGAAATTTTGACCGGATTGGGATGCAAACAACAGAAAAACCTTTAACTAGGCCATGTTATGAGTCTGCTCCCTATGGCTGAGTATCTGGGTGTCTCGCCTGGCACAAATCCCTCTCAACTAATGACACATATTGTGTTTCATCAAAATACAATAAAGACCACAGAAGCAAGCTGGCGGTATGTTGCGAAGCCAAATCGAGCGAAACCATAGAGAGAGTCCTTTCGGTGCAACATCTGACGTGAGCGATCACAAGTCACACAATTAACGCACCGGAATCCATCAAAGATAAAAGGTCTCGTCTCATTTTTCACACTTTGAAAGCTCTTTTTTTGGGGGGAAAATTTGCCCGAGACAGCCGCACAAGTTACTGTAAAACGGATGCACACTTTTAAGGTCAGGGACTGGTCAACCCATCCGTCTGATTCCTGTTCTCCCTGCAGCACTCAGAAGCCATTTCGCATTATCAGTAGATGAGACAACTCTGATGGCTCAGGTGCATTAAAGAAGTCTTATGCGCCTGTAATGTAATAAATTGCCGAGTCCTGTCCACGAATTTGCATCGTGGGATTACTGAATGTGAGAAATGTTACGTTTGCGGAGGATAAGAATCACAAAGCCAATGAAGTGGGAGGAAAATCTAGTCAAAATGTGAAACTACCTTATAAAGCAAAGCAGCTTTCTGTTGTATTTCCATCAGAGGGTGTTATTTACATACGCTGCAAAGGACTTTATGATGTCAAGCACGGCTCGGAGACACTTTTAATGCACGACTTCCATCTTGCCGCCTGCTCTACACTGTGTGTGTGTTTAGTGGCGTTAGATTGAGTGTGGTTTTGTTTTTTTGTTTTTTTTGTGCGCTACTCAAGTCTTAAGTATACTTGCTTATTATCCTCTTCATCCGAAAAAAGGGCCTTAAAAACAATTACGGCGCAATAATGAGTGATGTTTGTTTCTCCATGTCATTAATTACCATTAATCAAAGGCAGCGGATGACTTAAAAGCATCACTCTGCCGAGAGCTCGCGGAGGTCAAGTGACAAAACATTATCTTCTGGGTACAGCACTTCCAGAGAAATGATCAAACAAACAGCACAGGGGGAGAACAAAAAAAAATAGAATTAAAGCACAACATGATAGATGATCCTCCTGAATGCATCCCAATGTTATTTCTCAGCACCTCACGACTATTATCTGGTGCGCACATCAACACATTAAGGTGAAAAATGCAAGTATCAAAATGCTTATTTCCTTTTCTGTGAAGACTGGAGTATTTATTAAAAAAAAAGAGGATTACAGGAAGGTAAAGATGCTCCTTAACTCTGATCTGCATCAGGTTTTGCTGTCACCAAGTGACTAGTCTTTGAACAGTGTGTCTGAGTGTCTGTTGCCTCCATACGGTCGACGCAGAGGCCAGCAGAAAGGCTTCATTGCCCTCTTGTGGTGAAAAGATATGACATCAGTCTGCCTTCCAACAGGCCTCCTATGAACCTCCACATGAATACTGTACGTGAGGACGTCTGCCATGACGAGGTAGGAAAAGAGAAGGAGTGTGAGCAGCTGGAGAGAACTCAGAAGTTTACCTGACAAGATGAAGCTTGATGGCGTGTTTCTCGACTGTGGCGGCGTCGTTGAGGACGGAGGGCGAGTCAGAGAGATCTACAGGTGGACTCTGAGAGGGAGGGAGCAGACAGGTGAGTCATGGAACAGGAGCATCTTTAAGAGTATAACAGAACATCTTCAGAGAGAGTTTATAACACCGGGTCAAGTTTGACCTTCTTGGTCAGCGGCTCAGACTCAGAAGTGCTGCTGTCGAGGACTCAGCCGAGCAGGTTTTCTTCAGTCCCTGGAGCCGCTTCTTCATTCACTTTGGACTTCTTTGGTGAAGTTTCTGAATAAAGTGAAAGAGTTCTCGTGGTGTCCTGTGGAATTGTGGACGCCGATTCCTGCAGAGAACAAGGAAAATGTTATTTTATTGAAACAATTTGAGCGAGAGCTGGTCCGTGAAATTGATTCGCATCTTACCACAAGTGCCAGGCATCTTACAAGAAGTCGGAAAGCAGGAAATCTGCTCATGTAACTTAGCAAAAAAGTTAGATGAGAAGATCGATACCACTCTCGTGCAGCAGCCGGTTAGCTTAGCTTAGCACAAAGACTGGAAAACAAACTCAACAGAAAGCACAGCTCTGTCTAAATGTAATCTGTAACATAAGTGTGTAAAAATGTCTTGCTTTGGTTTTACAGTGGAGTTATGTGCCCGACGATTTGTTGGTCGGGCTCAGTCACTTCCTGGAGTCTTGTCATCACCGTGAGGTTGCCAGGTGTTCACTGGAGACTCCAGGAAGTAACTGTGCCCGGCCAAGAAACAGTCCAGCTCATAAACCCCCATAAAACTCCAACTTCTACTTGTTTTACACACTGGTTTTTGTTACGGAGGAAACAAATGAGGTGAAACGAGACGTAATGAGCTAAGCTAACATCAAACAGACATCAGAAACTATTTGAACTACTAATAATTTCATCACCACAGCATGGAATAGTTTGGTATACCATGTCAGCTTTGAACATCTTGGCAGACATCTCAGAGTCCGACCCGCCTTTTCTCTCTTAGCGGCTGGCCATTTGGACTGAACTTACTTTGCAGGCAGTAAGGTCAAAGGTCAGGTCCATGTTCACTGGGATAGTGAAGGACTGTGGGTTCACGTGGACCGGAGAATTGTGCTCCCGTCTCTCCACATTCCCCACCAGGAGTCTGATTTTAGATTCCACCGGGCCGACCCTGAAGGAGTGAACAAAACACAATTTTCAGAGAATCTAATATTCAAACTGTCTACTCCCTCGAAGAGAACCACAGGCATTAATAAGAAGTGTTCTCACCGAAAGACGTAAGATCGTCTGCTTAAACGTCTAACTTCATTCTGGTTTTACTTAAATTTGGCTTTTGCTATTGCTTACCGATCAAATTTAATGATTGATTTACTGGAACAAGAAGAAGAAGCCCAGCTTGTTGGAGTTAACGTTACATCCTGAAGGGAAATAAGAAGATGAGGAAAAGCACTAAGACCTCCAGTTCACAGTGTTTTAATAATGTCCTGCTCTAATTTACTTTAGCCTCCTTCCAATAGAGTTCATAATTATTCAAATATACCTCTGTAGTATAATATACATATACAGCATACAGGAAATACTGAATATGAACATAATGTTGTTTACCTTAGTTTCATTCCACATCGCTACTGGTTTACTGTTGCTATAAAAATGATGTAAAATTGGGGGGAAATGACTACAAACATGTGTTGAAGCATATTAGATAATAACACAAATCCACGAGTCTGTCTCGCAGAGATATACACCTCTCATACAGGAGACCCACAAGACACCCAGGAGATGTCCTGAGCTCCTGCGATGAGTGATCAGTTTCATTTCAGCTTGAATACACTCAGAGGCGATGTGCCTGAGCGCCGTGTGGTGTGAGATGACTCTGCGTAGACACCTTTGTGAGACAGGGCGTTAGCTATACGGCTAAGTAAACCTGTGCATTGTTTATTTCTGCAAAAATAGTGAGTGGGCTTTGGTTGCCTGGTAGCAAGACAAACAAAATATCCATGGCAACATGAGACATTAAAGCACGTGAGCCACGGTAAAGAAAAAAAAACACAATGTCAGCGTCCAAAATCACTTCATACAGATTAAACACTCAATACTGTGAGTTTTACATTGAGAGAGTGTTTATTTTTTTAGCAAAATAAGTAGCACACATGCTCTGGACACTGATGCAAACATTTTACACTTAGAGGAAACCATATACAATTTCAGGAAGTGAATATAGTGCACTCGATAGCAAATAGGGAACGATGAACTCGATTCAGATGAAGTCACTGACATGTAGTCCTGTTTTACAATGAAGGCAGACACAGGACAGTCAGGTATTGTTGTGTAAATGTGTAACTATCGTATGAAAGTCTCCTCAGTTATTAACATGCTCAATCATACGGTCTCTGAACAACTTGAGCTTAACTATCTGCGTGTGTTTGACTCACTTTTGGCCGGAAGCTTGATGACTCTCCTCTGTGACTCTGTAGCTAAAAAAAAAAAAAAAAACAGAATAAGAAAGATTAAGATAGAAAGTTACAGCAAAAAAGGTTCAACTACAAACACACAATATCATTCCTGCTGAGCTGTCAGGTAGTAATACTGCAGTCGTGCTCACCATTGAGACGCCTGACGCAGCGTTTTGTCCAGATCCTCTAACAAACTGTCATTGAGAAGATTCAGACGGTCTTCTGAGCCAACGGGGCAAAGACCGAGTTAATATAGAAAAACAACAGGCGCACATAAACACAATGAAGACAAACAAAGCTGTAACAGAACAGTTGTTACTTTTTTCTCCCGTCCCGAGTACCTCAATCCTGTCAAAGGTCATCTCGGTGACAGGGACGAACGTCTTTAATGGCCTGCAGACAACAATATGGTCACTTGTACCTGAGAGAAATGTCCTTTAACACGTACGATAGATAAATTATGAATGTCCAGGACTCCGGGTCCAACACGAAGCGCGTCAAAATCAGCACCTGTCACAACAGCACAGATTTAAATGAGATATTTCAGTTTTTAATTATGCTCTGAACACCATCTCCATCATGAACTTTTGTTTTATAACTGTGTCAGTCATATGGGCAGAGATTGCCAGAAACAATATGCAGGCCAAAAGCAAACAAACAAACAAACAAACAAACAATGACTGAAGTCCAACACGCAAACAATTTGACTTACATTTTTTTTTTTTTTTTGAGCTACTGCTTTGAAATTGTTGAAGCTGGACTTGGAAAAGTTCTTTTCTTCTTATCTCAAAAAGATAAAAACCTTTTGTCTTCTCAAGATAATTAAGCCGTTATGAGATAATTAAGTCCCCGTGGATGCTACGGAAAGCCAAGAGTGGCCTCCATACAGTTATCATTTTCCTTTATGGTAAATCCAGCAGTTCAGCCAACAGACAGAACAATCGCGTCGATGATGCTGCTCCATTTAAAACCTCTGAAACGGCTATTTACCTGAGCAAACTTGAAAACTGCAGCTATGCTCGAAAATATAAATGCTTTGTGACGGAGCAACATTCCCGTTGGCATTTCACACACACACAAAAAAAGATTGAACATGGCATTTCAAAATACAAACTGCCAAAATACACATATAAATAATAAAAAGAAAGGGTGCAATGTTTCACCAACCCAAAAAGGTGCCAACTCACAGAATTGTTCTCGTTCCTTCCGGCTGGATCAGCGATGCTTCTCCCAGACAACAAGGGAATGTGGAGAATCTGGCAAAGGACCACCGTTTTTTTTTCTTTGTTGGTTTTGAAATGAAGAAGATCAGGAATGCACAAATGCTTCTGTGTTTTTGAAAATGTGGGACTTGAAGATATTCAAACCTGTTATACACTTGGATTCACCGGTGAACAGACACAGGCACAAGATTAACAAATCTGTGGTAGGATTGTGATTTTGAGATTAGTTTCCCCTCAAACTAACTAGCGTTGTCAATACATGAAATCAAAGTAGGCATTTCTATGACCGCTGATGTAGAGGTTGCATCAACACCTGTAATTGTTTCTGTAATAATCCCAACTCAACCTCAGGATCTCTGTACTATGATGATGCACAATATATTGGCTATTGGCTTTCTGCTAAACATGCCTAACAATTCGAAGGCTCCTCCAAATGCACCCCACAAACGAGGCCCTCTTTTTGGAGGATGCACTGCTACTATCCTTGGCGGCCTCCCATATCCCAAGATTCTTTGCACGCCCGAAAAAGAAGAAAGAAAGAAAAAAAATGGTGACATCGCGTGGCGTAGGTCGTCACTTTCACGGGCCCGGGCGTGACGTAAGGGCGGGAACATCTGGTGATGCAACCATGAAATGTTCCGAAGGCTAAACCATCGCATTTAGCAACAGGTGACGTGGCATTCGAAGATCTCTCCGAAGGACTCGCCTTCGAAGGTTGTAAAAGCCGAGTCCTTTGAAGGATGCAGCCCCTGAATTGGGACACAGCCAATGTGAATACCAACCTGCTCATACTGATCATGTGACAGTTCACCTACCTGTATGTCATGTGGTCATCTTGATCAATTATGTTGCTGCTCACCTGTCTTCATTCTCATATGACTAGACCAATCATGTTGTAATTGCTCGGTGATACTGATCATGGGATCGTCTGCTACCCTATAAATATAAGAGCCCAAACGTGGCCATGATGAAGGCCTTAGTGACTGAAATGCATAGGCATGTTTCTTAATATTGTTGTGATTCAACAGCCATTATTAATTTAAGGTTTTTAAACTCATGACTCTGACTTTTTTCTACGATATTGGCTTCTGCATTCTGTCGTCGGCTGTCGCAAATAGTTTTGCAAAGATTTGTAGTGTGATCTGTTCCTGAAGAACAAATTCTCAGGGAGCCAATGTGCAGGAATGCTTTAAATAGTGACTTTTCAGGTTCATAGTCCACTTTGTCAACTCTGCCTCAGTTACTCTGTGATTTCATCATGCTGACGGCTTAAATGAGACGTGAACAGGTCCAGGATCAGAAAAAAAAGCATGTCACTAAAAAATTCATTGTACATTTTTGAAATGTATTTTCTGTTAAGGCTTTTTTTTATTTATTTATTTAATTTCCTTTTTCCTGTAGTTGGTTGTTTAATTGCTTTTGCTCATTTGTTTTCTGCAACATTGGGGTATTTTTGCTCTGCAGGGCCACCATAGAAGTCCAAATAACGTCATAATATGACACTGTTGGTCCTAGATTAGTGTAAAATGGTGTCTGAGTGACTGCAACTATTGATCTGATCACCTTCCATTGGTAAAAATCGTTGAAAGACGTGTTTTGATACGACACCTCTGACCAGAAGGAGTCCGTGAACATACCTCCCTGCTAACGTTACTTGTTGCCGAGACAACGAAAATTCCAGTCAGTCTTCGATTCTACAGAGAGACCTGAACGCAGCACGCAGAGGGATGAATTGAGGGTCTGAGAAGGACGATGAAAACAAAAATGGACATCGATGGAAAATAGCCGAGTAAGACTTGAAAACGCATTTTATCGTGTCAGAGCACTGACGGCGGTTAATGTGTTGACAATGCGACGACGAAAATCCGTGAATTAGCCAGAACGACTTCCGTTTTCGAGCGACGACTGCTAGCATCGTTAGCTAACTTTAGCCTCGGTAGCTTAAAGAAAACGGATGCTAGCCATATTTAACATTAACGGTAAGACAGTGAGTTAGCTTAGACTGGGAGGATTGTAAACACCAGCGAGCATTTGCCGGCATAAATGGTTTAAAAAGGAAAACGTCTTGTGAAGCGACTGTATCGCTAGCCACCCGTTAGTTCACTCCCCCTTACTACGAGCTAATATCTCGGTCAGCTGTCGTTGTTATTGCTTTGACACTGACATCAAACAGCAGCCATTATTTCATCTGGCAGGACTCAGGTGCATTCATGTTGTCTTTATTGCCAAGCCAGCAACCGTGGAACAATGTGTCTGCGCCACTGACACAGTGCACACGGGAATGTAGTTTGTAATGGGGTTGTAACTAGAAATTACTGTATATAGTTTGGTTGTATTTTCCCTTCTGGCCTCAAGTTGTCGCTGTCATGTGTTGATTTGCATCCAAGCTGCCTAAAAGAAACCTATTATCATATCTTGACTAGTGAGACTGAGGTTGTTTATGTGTGGAGCCACCCATGAAAGATGTCTGCAGATCAGTTTTGACTGTTTTAAGTATGTCATAATTACAATAAAGATGTATTTGATACCTGAGAGGTTCAAATAGATTTGTTTCTGGTATGAAAACAAAGAGATGACTTAAAATGTAAGGTAGTACAACAAAAAAGGAGTGATTAACATTTAAGTAGTCATTCAATTTGAGCTTTTTGGTCCATTTTGATATATTTATTATGACTAAACATGCAGTATCTTCTTTGAGCTTTCCAGTAAAAAAAAACGGTGACTAAATAAATGATGACACCCTCTTTGGAGAGCAGTGAGCAAGCAGGGAATTTGTTGTTTGGTCAGGGTCATCCATTTTTATATGTAGCAGGCAGGCACACAGTAGGTCATTGCTGAGAGAGGCATATAGTTTTTGTCTGTTTACAAGCTTCAGCAGCTTGCACAGGATTGTATGAGCTGCAGTTTCAGCCTCAGAACCAGCCTCTGATGAAGCATCTTTGAGTTGAGTTTGTTGGATCCACATATCAGACTTAATTTAGTTGATTTAATGTTCTGCCTGAAGTAAACCTCTTTCTTCCTTTTTTCATCTCAGTGTTGTAATTGTCTGATTTCATAACAGCCTGTCTATGTCGGACCTCTGACTGGCATATCGTGAAGAACGTGAGGGGAGAAAAGGCCGGGGTTCAGAACCATGGAGGTTCGCTTTGGTAATATTGTGTTCAGCTCCAAGTTCGACTCAGGGAACCTGGCACGTGTGGAGAAGGTGGAGAAGGGCAGCTCCAGCCCTGCGACCGATGTAGCTCCCAGTGGGACGGGCCTCTCCGGGTCGACCCTGAGCCCTGACTATGAGTTCAATGTGTGGACACAGCCAGACTGCGGCGGCACAGAACACGAGAATGGCAACAGGTACATAAAACTTGTTTGCTTGCTTCACACTGCTCTCTCACTGAGATACATCTCTTATCACGTGCCTAATAATATTTTCTGTTTCAGATCATGGTTTTACTTCAGTGTACGAGGTGCAGCACCTGGGAAGTTACTGAAGATCAATGTGATGAACATGAACAACCAGAGGAAGCTCTACAGCCAGGGCATGGCTCCTCTCGTACGCACTTTACCTGGCAAGAACCGGTGGGAAAGGATCCGTGACAGACCCACATCTGAGGTATATACTGTACACGTCCTCTGAGGTTGTCAGGTAGAGGAGCCAGTGAGGCGGACTGCTGTCACTCCTGACAGCTATTATTATCCTTCTAATAATATGTCTCTTCCTCTTTCCAGATTGTAGATAACCAGTTCATCCTCTCATTCACTCACCGGCTGCTGGAGGTGCGAGGGGCGACCACCTACTTCTCCTTCTGCTACCCGTTCTCTTACAATGAGTGCCAGGAGATGCTGCAGCAGTTAGACAAGAATTTCCCCAATACCGCTCAGCTCAGTCCGAGCAGGTAAAACACAACACAAACACAAAAACACGTGATATCAGCTGATTTCTTTTTCTCTGCCCCTCTATTTTGTACAGTTTCTGACTTTCTCTTTTTCTTTCTCTCTCCATCCTCGACTGCTCTCACCATCAGTACACTGGATACTGTGTATTATCACAGGGAGTTGTTGTGCAACTCTCTAGATGGCAACAGGGTGGACCTGCTCACTGTGACCAACTGCAGCGGGATGCAAGAGGAGAGGGAACCACGTCTGCCGAAGCTGTTTCCTGACACCAACACTCCAAGAGCACACCGCTTCCCTGGCAAAAGGGTAACACCCATTAACACAGAAACATAGAATCAGTATTTTCTTTGGGAACTTAACACCTTTAATGGCTCTATTGACAACACTTACATAAAATCACTCCAAGTCCAAACAGTGATGCTGACCCTCAGCCATCGTGTGTTTGCAGGTGTTTTTTCTCAGCAGCCGAGTGCACCCCGGGGAGACTCCCTCATCCTTTGTGTTTAATGGTTTCCTCAACTTTATCCTAAGAAGAGACGACCCTCGTGCTCATGCGCTTCGAAACATGTTTGTCTTCAAGCTCATTCCAATGCTCAACCCAGACGGGGTTGTTCGTGGGCACTACAGGTAACATCTGCACATGTAGCCACATGCACCTTTCCCACAACAAGTGTGAACATTTGTTGGCTCAGTGAGTGGCACAGTTTACTCTCCGGTCCTGATTACATGGATTGCATGACTTTATGCAAATAGTTGATGTGTTCTTTTCATATGAAAGAGTTTTTTTTTCTCCAGTTATGTGTTTTTGAAAGGTTTTATAAAAAGGCATTCTCATACTGCACTGATCACTTTTTCTAACCATTTAATTTGCTGGTTGTTTTTTCTTTGGTGAAGAACATTTTAGTTTTTTGTCTTTACGTAAGTGTCAACAGTGAGTCAGGCACACCTGTAGCTGCTTGATTTAGTCACTGATTACAGCTAAAGGGCAAAACAATGTTGTCATCCTGTCTAGCACTGTCCCTACATGTTTTAGGTTTTGGATATATTAGTTGGTGGTTTAACTTCGGAGTTTCGAGGATCCTTTGGTTCCTTTTGCTGTATGTCATTGATGAGTTGAGTTGATCAGTAGTGTTGTTTTTTCTTTAAACAGACTCTGTCTTCCTGCACTGTAAACAACTTGGTTGCCGTTATTATTCGATTTTTCAAGGTAGTGCTTGTAGCATTCGTAGTGCTTTGGCATTCGAGGACAGGCTGTAGTGAGAAAACACAGAAGGAATCAACTTCTTCAAAGCCTCTACTCCAATAATGGAAACTGGTGCTCTCATGTACATGAAGACATCAGGTATATCACAAAGCCAGCTGTAACCCAGTTACTTGAATTCATTTAAACACAGTGCTGGCCAGGTAAAGGTGAGAGGAGCCAGGTCAGATTTCACATGCTGACCCTTTCAGCAGGTACAGGTTAAACCAGCATCACAGGTTTAAACCAGCATCTCAGACAATGATGTATTGGGGGTATCAGTAACAGTGACACTTCCTGGCAGAGTGTCAGTGAATGCTTCTTCTTCTGATTGTCAGGAACATGTGCATCTTTATCTTCTCCTTATCTGAAATAAAAAAATCACATAGTAACTGTGAGAAAATAGCCATTAAATGTAGCTAAATGCAGCACATGACAGTGAGTTCAAAACCCTATTGCAGTGCAGAATTGTACAGTAATGATGTTGCTGTTTTTAATGTAATAATATCCCGTCTCTTTTTGTCTTTTCACAGGACTGATTCCAGGGGTGTGAACCTGAACAGGCAATATCTAAACCCCAGCCCTGAGCTGCACCCTTCCATCTATGGAGCCAAATCACTGTTGCTCTACCACCACACACACAACCGCGTTCACAATCCTCAGTCCAGCACTCACTGTAACAGCTCCTCACACACACAGACCACTCCCCTTAACACCAAACCCACCAATCAGCATCCGTCTCCCCCTTTCACTGCCCTTGAAGTCAGCCTGAACCAACGAAATGCAGAGAAGGACGCAATTCCAGAAGTGCCAGATGTTCCCATGGTGACGGAGGAAAATGTCTGGGTCAGCCCAGAGATGGGGAAGGGGGAGCAGAACAGATCATCCAGCTCCTCAGAGAGCGTAGCTCCTGTTACTGTAGAAGTAACTGTACCTCAGGTGGAGGAACCGGAACAGGAATCAATTCCACCACAAGAGGGAGGTGTGGCGTATTATGTGGACTTACATGGCCACGCCTCCAAACGGGGCTGCTTCATGTATGGAAATAACCTTCGTGATGAGAGCCAGCAGGTAAGAGTTATTAACTTTACTCAGCCTCCTGTTGTAGCATTTTTGGAAAATTGTCAGATAACATTCAGTTATCATAAGAGATGTTCCAGTACTATTTTTTCCTTCCCGGTGTTTTGAATCGTGGCCTTGACAAATGAGTTTATCCTCATATGGCAGCAAGTGCACATAGGGTACCATCTCTTTATTTTAAATGTACATCTAAGCTCCTGCAACACTTCCACCTCTCTGTGCAGGTAGAGAACATGCTGTATCCGAGGCTTATCGCTGTGAACTCTGCCCACTTTGATTTCCTGGGCTGCAACTTCTCGGAGAAAAACATGTACGCACGAGACAAGAGAGACGGCCAGTCTAAAGAAGGCAGCGGGCGGGTGGCCATTCACAAGGCCATCGGGCTGCTTCACAGGTCAGATTTCAATGGATTTACAAGCAGCGCAAATAGCACATAGCCAAACCCATTTTGAAGACTTTTGTTATTAATTAAGCTGTAAATGTATATTTTTAACGTGTCCCTTTTATTGGCCCCCCACCAGCTACACCTTGGAGTGCAACTACAACACAGGAAAAACTATGAACACCATCCCACCTGCTTGTCATGACAATGGACGGGCAACCCCACCACCACCTCCATCATTCCCTCCAAAATACACTCCAGAAATATTTGAACAGGTCGGAAAACAGTTTTTTTTTTCCTTTGTGGGTTATGCTAGTGTTTGTTGCACATTTTGAGTATATAAACAAACTGCAAAACCAAATGTACCTTGAAAGTTAAAGCAATTCTGAAGTAATCAAGTATATGTTGTGCATCAGGTTGGGCGTGCGGTGGCTGTCTCAGCCCTGGATATGGCCGAGTGTAACCCCTGGCCACGGCTCGTGCTGTCTGAGCACAGCTGCCTGACCAACCTTCGAGCTTGGATCCTCAAGCATGTCCGCAACACCAAAGGCCTGAACTCACACATCAACGCTCATCCTCCATTAAGAATACACCACAATGGCAGCAAAGCTTCACCACCGAAGAGCTTCAATAGGTGAGTTTACTCACATCTGATTTGTTTTCAACTCAAAGAAACTTCAGTTTGCTCCGTCTCTTTGTCAAATATACTTGGATCATAATTTTTTTACATTTGTCTTTCCGAGCAGCTCTCTGTCCGGCTCAGCGTCGGAGAACACCCTCAGTCGTGTTCGCTGCAACAGCCACAGCAGCAGCAGCCAGACGCCCTCCCCAAAGATGCACAACTCCCCAAGCTTTACTTTCGGCTGCCCCCCATCCCGAAGTCACGCACAGAACAACAGCACGCACGCCGGCGGACGTGGAGGCAACAAGACACTTGGACCAGTCAGAGGTAAGCTGATCTCTCAACCATCTGCTTGTGTCGCTGGCTGGCATTTTCTATCAGCTCTTCATGGGTGTACCTCAGCTCTGTTTGTCTTCTCTTCTCTCATACTTGGTACCATCCTCTCTCTCTGCTCTTGGGGTTGTTAAGAGTGGCTAATGGATGGTGGATGTGTCTGTAGCCCTTTTCACACAAAGGTTCCACATTATGACCACAACGAAGGCTCGCCTTTATGCTGCCTAAGATGGTACATGTAGTGCTTTGGCATAATGCCGCTCCAATGTGTCATTTCATACAACATGTCGGTGTTGCAGACCCCAAAGAGGCATGTCATAAAGTTGAGAACTGTTTTTTTCCCCAAGGTGTTCCACCTATAAATATAAACATGTAACCGCAAACTGTTTATAATCATATGGATGCTGTTTTAATGTGTTGTGATTGAGATCCTGACCCACCATGCATCATGGAAAGGGGCAAAGATACTTTTTTATCACATACTCGCCATTAGTAAATAGCAGCGGACGCTGTCTGGCTCTCACTCGCGGGGAGGGATGTTGTTTTCTGGGGGGTAAAGTCTCAACACAAGTTGCCAAAGACAGTAACAGCAACAACACAATAGTGGAAGGTGACAAAGACATGGTGAGTTTAAGTTTTTTACCCTGAATAGCTTCACATGATCGCCGCCATTCAACTGTGGGAGCAGACACTTTCTGTGTCTCAATTCAGGGTCTGCATTTTCCGAAGGACCCGGCCTTTGCGGTCTTCGACGGCGAGTCCTTCTGAGAGACCTTGTTAACCGCATCAGCTGTTGTTAAATGGGACGGTCTAGCCTTTGGAGCATTTCCTGGTTGCGTCACCAGATGTTTTACCCTTACATCATGATTTCTGCTGTCCAGGCCCGCGAAATTCTTTTTTGGGCGCGCAAAGAATCTTGGGATATGTGAGGCCACGAAGGATAGTAGTGGTGCATCCTCCAAAAACGGGTAAAAGAAGGCCGCATTTGTGGGCTGCATTTGAAGGAGCCTTTGAATTGAGACAGCCTTCGCCGGGCATTGTGACGTAATTGGCCTTCAAATGCGTCCTTCGAAGGATGCAGACCCTGAATTGAGACACAGCAAATATTTTTGGGCAGAAATTTGACGAAGACAGACGGGATGACAGCTACCTTTTCACATATAAATGCTGTATTCTGGGGCGAATGGGGCTTGTGTGACAGCTGGCTTCAGGTTTATTGTGATAGCGATGTAAAACTGGTCGCAGATTTTTGGTCAGCCTGATTTTAGAAACAAAAGGATCCATGTCCCGGATGTCTGTGGCCTGGAACTGTCTGCATGACCCCTGCATGACCCCACCTGTTGCTAATGTGTGTGCATGCGTTTTGTCACCTCTGAAGATGAAGATGAAACCACGAGCCGTGTTCCTGAGCACTAAGACCAAAATCAATTACTTGGATCGATTACATCTTTTTTCAACTTAGATCCAAGTATTGCATATTTCCCATCATACACATTCTTATGGAGAGAGATACGTCTTTTAAAGTATTTGTAAAAGCATGAACCACGATCCACAAATATTCCAAGATTTACACATAAGTCTTTCTATCCTTTTACACAAAATCCCTTACTTGTGACTACTTGCCATTAAAAGGTATGTGCTATGGTTTGTAAAAAATCTGTCTTTTGTCAATACATCGTTTGTAATTTGTAGAAATACTTTGTGCGTGCATTTTTCATGAAATGTAGATTTTTAGACCTGCAATTCTGTGTGTGAAGTGTTGAATCTGCATTTTGTGGATGGAGCTATACACGCATTAATTCATTCTGAAGATGATGTAATTTTGAGAAATTTGTTTCGCCTTTCTACGATCCACACACACACAGCTCCTGATCCACACGTGTGCCCCCCAACCCCCCACCCCATCGCCACTAGGCGGCAGTGTTGTACTCTGGCTCTGCCTCGATGGCTCGAGTGCATCCAGGAAAAATCAGTGAACCTGACTGACATTGACAACATAGCTGGACACGGAGAATTCCTCGCTGTGACTGCTTTAGTAAGTACAAATCATTTGGAAATGCCTTCCTTGCTTGACAGTGAGAATAAAACCAGTTTACATATTAAATTAGTTACTTTATAAGTGATTGCACATGCTGATTGCCCTCAAGCATTATATTGCAGGCCCAGATACCGGCTGAGGCGATCCAGTGGACCAAATTCAAACCTATTGGTACCCATTAGCCATTAAGACACCAACATGGGGGGCACACGTGTGGATCAGGTGAAAGGAATGTCTGAAAATGAAGTCATCAGCAAGAATGAGTGTGTATCGCTTGATCTACTTCACACACAGAGTATTAAGCACTAGTAAGTAATTTTACAAATCATGGCACATTCATTTAAATGGCAACTTACAAGTCATGGGTAAGGAATAATTTGTAAATCGTGGAACATTTGTGGATCATGACACATCTCTCTCTTCATACATTCTCACCAGTTTTCTCACTCAGAGCACCTGAACGTCGTTTGTCTCAGAACATGGCTCTAAAGTTTCAACAAGTAGCCACCTTGTGTTTTTGTGTGCACACAATCCTTGCACGTCTTTGAGCAGGTGTGTGTGTCTCCCTCTCCGTAGACCCTAAGCCTCAGGAGAAGAGACGCCCCCCCCACCACCGCTCCATCCTACGGTCTCCCAGCAACAGTCACGCTCCCTCCCGCCCCCCACTCTCACCCCCTTCCTCCTCGTCGTCCTCGTCTTCCTCAGTGTGTGCGGCGGGGACCTGTCCCCTCCCGGCCTCCGTCAGTATGACAGGTCTGTACTCCCTCCAGTCCCCCAGCCTCTCCACCTTGCTCCCCTCCCTGCAGGCTCTGCCCCGCCCCGGGCTGCTCTCCAAACTGAGTCCCCTGCTCCTTCAGGGCCTGCCGCCAGCCACCAGTGCTCCAGCTGGGCCCACCCAGGACTGAATCTAAACTAGCCTGTGAGAGGTTGGGCTTAGCTGTGTGTGTGTGTGTGTGTGTGTGTGTGTGTGTGTGTGTGTGTGTGTAGTGAGTGCAAGCTCTTAAAGTAGCTTGGAGTACCAGACAGGTGGTGTTGTATCAAGAGACTTGTCTTTACAGAAACAAGTACCTGCCTGGCACTTCATGTAGGTCAAATCCATTGACTGCATATAAAGATGGACAACGCGTATCAACTTCCTTTCTCTGTATGAAAATGAAGCCAAAATATCTCAGATATGGTGCTGCTATCTTGGGCCGGTGACGTCATTGGCACCAGAGTCGTGAGGGCAGTAGTCAGCAGGGCTCAGCTGTCCATCATGATGTCACTCCCACTATTTATAGCATCAGATTGCAGCCTAACTTTTAGGAAAATGAACTCCAAGATACACCAGTGTAAACCGCTGTTTGACGTGTACTTTGAGTTCTTAGTTTGACGTTATGACCGGTACTGCAGCCAGCCACAAGGTGGCGATCAAGATGATTTGGCTTCACTTTTGTTGTGTCATCCATCTTTATACACAGTCTGTGATTGTGCGTGTGTGTGTGAGAAACATCACTGGTGCTAGCTCTCCTATATTTGCCTCAAATATTATTGTTTTTCCTTCTGCACATATCTCTGTAACGACATGTATCTCCAGTATTGGCACCTTAGGATGGATAATTGAACACATCAGAGAGTCCAACTGTTCCTCAAATCTCAATTCTGACTGAAATGTGTTGACAAATGTTTTTGGGTGCCATTACTGACATTGAATCAAGCTTTGCTTCTGTTAATTCTTGTCGTGTTCTTTACTGAACGAAGCAGTTGACAGTTTAGTGTGTGAGTATAATAAGCAAACCAGAGACAGTTGTTTGGCTACATAATCTACATGGTTGACTAGGATGTCAGAATATACAGTATATGCATAATGCATTAATATATAAACGAGTATAATAATGGGTCACATTACAATAAATATGTCTCTTTTTCAGTCTGTACACAAGTAATAAGCTGAGAGGAATCTCCATGTTACTGTGCTGATGTGTGGGAAATGTCCCTTCTTCTTCTTCTTCCTCACAGTTACTGTTAAGTTTTAATGGAAGCTCGTCACGAACAGCTGCAGTATGATTTACATACTTTTATTTTGCCGTGTTGCACTTTAATTATTTTTAAATATTTGTTTTAGTTTTGAGAAATTACTTTTGTAGAGTTAGACTGAACACATCTGTAAAATCTTTTAAAGCACCTTCCTTTCTTTTATCGTTGTTTTCAATACGTTTTTGTTTTTTTTTTTTGTTTTTTTTAGCTCTGTGATGTTTATGTAAAACAGTGCAAGTTGCTCATGTAGTCACATTTGGAGTCTGTTCAGAGTCGGACCGAGCGCTGCGCAGACTACATTTAACTTCTAGTGATTGAAATTCCCGTTACAAAAAAGGACTGTGGTTTACTTTTTGTTTGTGAGGAAATGATTGATTTCTTTAATAGTTCTGTAACCTGTATCATTCCAGTGTCAGTCCAGTCCTGGTCTTGACATTATGATGTTCACAGTGTAGCCTACTGCCAGAAACCTCATGTGGACCATCGCTGACTAAATCCTTTAAGTTTCCTCGGGATAAAAAGGGTCGTGGAGGGTTTAAGGAGCTGTTCGCCACCAAGCAATATCGTATAAAAACACTTTGTTTGGTTCTGTGTTTGAGCATTTTGACTAAGTCAAAGCTGGCACGTGTTTATAATTTTCTAACAAGATACCAGTATTGATTATGGTGTAAATAAAGTGTAAAGTCTTTTTTAATTTAATGACATTTCATCAAACTGGTGAAGACTAAGCATCGATCATTATTTATTCAAGCACATTTGTGTGTTTCCTAGTGTAAATGAAACTTGGCAGGTTTGTAGTAGGCTGTCGATGGTCAAACGTAATATATTTTGTGGTTAGCAGAGGTGAGACATTTTTTTTTGGTTGTCTTGGTGTAAACGTTAGCCTCATAGATTAATTGTGGAATTATAATATTTCGTCTGTAATTCAGTTTCGTGTGCCGTCATCCGAGTACTTGATGAAGGCCCGTGTTTCAGGACCAGCCACTTTTTTTTTTAGATGCGGAGGTAGAGAGTGTGAGAAGAGGTTTTTATGAGCAGCAGATGAAGCAGATAATTAACGGATTAGATCGAAATAGGTTTCAGAAGGTCTGGCCTTGATTTTCTGTAGCTTTTTATTCTGTTCCAGTGCCGTGAGACTTTGTAGTTACAGTGTGCCTTCCTCTGGTGGCTGTTGTAAGCAGTAGGTGCAACAAAGAGAGAAAAAATATGGATCGTTCATTTATAATTAAGTGGCTTTGTGAGTATACAGGCCTAGAACAATGTATGGTTAAATGACCTATATATATATATACATATGTATGTAAAACCAGATCATGGTTTGACATTAAGTTAAAGGGGCATATTCGGGACTTTGGTCGACCTTTTCACAAAGGAAAAAGCAAGCAAATTAGAGCAAATACATAAAAAGATAACTAGTGTCAACTGCAAATGTGATGTTCATTTTGTGCTCCGGGGACATAAAAGTCTTACGTAACGCTCCTTTAATATCTATGATTTTCATGTAGCCTCTGCCCGCTGCATTCAGCACAGTGGGAGCGATGTATTACGAGCTTTCCACTTTAGATCAGTGCCCTGAAAAACTGGGAGAGTGTACTGTAGTCTTCTTCTGCTTTCTCACTGTGAACTTTGATGTCCAGTTTTCCTCGGTGGTTCCTGCCCTTAAGCTTTACACCTTCATCCAGAAAGACAAAAAAAAAAATACAAATAAAAGCTTTCGGCGGAAACACACTGTATGCATAGTCACATTCTCACTAGGTCTCTCTGCTTTATATTCCTTATGAGAACTGTGCCGTTTTCCTTTTAATGTGGTGCTGACCTTCTATACCGGACTACGGTTAAGTGTTTGTCTGTGCAACATCTTTACGAATATCACCTTTCTTGAATGTGCTGCTGTCTTTTACTGCCTCTCTGTTTAACCTCTGGAATAAAAACTAGCCCTTTGTGAAGCAACTACTGTGTGTGGGTCCTGTAATCTCTATCGCCTCTGTGTGTGTGTGTGTAATCTCTCCTTTTTTTCAGCTTCGATGTCGAATATAGTGGATCATACATGTCAAACCTCCCCTCTATTAGACTGGATATTTAAAGGATCTGTCGTAGGTATATTAGTACAGATCTTTTGTGAATGCAGGCCAGGTATATCTTCCTCATATGTAGGTTTCCACTCTCTGTTTCCTGTATTCATGTCCCTTCATCTGGTTAACAGGCCTCAGCTGCCCAGACTTTCAGGCTGGTGGATTCACTTCAGCGAGTTGGTCCAAAACGCCCTTCCCCATGCGTTCTGGTCGTGTGGGGAGAGGGTGCCGAGCTCTTACAATCACTCACCCCCCCGCAGAGGCACGCACAGAGGTTAGCTGACCCCTGCTGGCTCTTTCACAGAGAGCACATTCTCCTAATTCTTCTGTACAAGCAGTTTTTTTCTATAGTATATCCTATAAAGGTCATTATGAAGTGTCATTTCGATGTCTCCATCTGTCACAGGCTGCTAAAGACTCGGGGCCTGAACACATCCTCTCTTCCATCAAATTTAGCAAGTGAGTCCAGTCGTGTCTAAGTGTCTAAAGAGCGGCTTTTAAGTCGTAGAAGTCAAACAAGCGTTGCAGATCTCAAATGGAGTGAAACCCATATAGAAAAGTAAGCGATGACAAATATTAACCTGACTCTGTCGCCTGCCCAGGTGTGAGCTGCAGCCTCATACGAGCCGCATCCCCATCCGGAGGACGGGGTCGACTGAAACCCCTCCCGCACATGACAGTAAAACATCCCCCACCAGCATTAGCCCCGTCTCGCCCGGAGATAAAGACGAGTCAGCTACCATGAAGGTCTGGAAGCTGATTAGACCCGGCCTCCATCGACATCTGTCACTGTCAGGCATGTAGACCTACACATTGTGTCCTGATAGCTCTGTTTGGGCTGACAGGGAGTTACCTGACCAATGATTGTGTCAGTCAGTCCAGACAGACACAAGTTCAGCATCACCTTAAAAGGAAATTGTTTACTTCTTTTGAAAACAACAAATAATACAACTATTATGTCATCCTGCACTATTATGACACCTTTTAGCCTGAAATATCTCAACAACTAGTGAATGGGTTGTCACTGAATATGACACAGGCGCTCTCGCCCCCATCTGGATGACTCAAAATCTCTTTGGTGCTCCCTTAACTCATTTATTTAACCAAATACTGACTGAACTATTCACATTCCCCTCAGCTGTACTTTGCGTTCAGAGCTAATTATCAAGCAGAAACATCCTGACGCTCGGCGCTAACATGATAAACAACATGACACCTTCCAATCCTGTTAGCGTTGTTGCTTTGAGCATGACGCTGATGTTATTACTCAGCTGTGACAGCTATAACAACAATAATGCAGTTAGTGTAGTTTTAGAGAGGAAGTGAAATATCCAGTGACTGAATCTACAAAATCACCTGTCTGTGAAATGTTATGCAATTTCAAAACTGCCGCTCCCCACTTCTATATTTTAAGGACATTTTTGGATTTCATCTCTCAACAATAACATGCAGTATACAGCAAGTTAACACCACTTTTATTTCACTTCGCAGGCGTTTCGGCGAAAGAAGGTGCGCTTCAGTTGGCCTCTAAAGCACTGATGAAGAAGAGCACAGACAGGAGTCTCCACTACACCGGAAGTACGATTATAGAAACCGCACTTGAGACGGATGAATCTCTGAAACAGGTGATACACACACACACACACACACACTGTGTCGAATAGCATTAAAGGAAAAGTCCACCCAAAAATGAAAATTCAGTCATTATCTACTCTGATGAGAGATGAAGCTGATGAAGTTTCTAGCACTTTCTGAAAGCAAAAAACAACATTTGCACCTCTGAAAGGATTAGCGTTGCAGCTACAGCGAAGATTTTGGACTATTAGGAGGAAATAATGTCTTTCTAAATCAATGTGGGATCTTTTGGCTTCAGGAGAGTGTGCTGGACAAGCTGTAGCCATTTCGTGTTTTTATTGCTCAGCGGTTTTCATTTATGGGTGAACTTATCTGTGAATGTATATTGAGAGAGAAGCTGAATGAATCAGATCGGTAAGCTTTAAGAAGGCTGTATGATGTTCTGTTTTAAGGTTGAGGACGCTCCGGTCATCCCTCTGCCTGAGACAGTGACCCTGTGTGAGACAGTGACCCTGTGTGGAGAAGCTTAGGAACTACAAGGAAGCAGAGGTTTTATGTCTATACTGTTTGTTTTGTATTTGCTTACTGTGAGTGTAAATCATCATATTGTGATCAGAAGCATTCAAAACCAGGACGCATGTGGGGGCGTTACCACCACAGGAGGATTTATTTGGGATATCTTAACGTGCAATACAACATTTTTTAACATTATTTATTGGGACTGTGCAGAAGATGCATGGTGGTTTCAACCAGTACTGTAGACCTACTGTACTGTCGGAGCTGTCCAGAGCGACTGTCGGGCAGCTTGAGCTGGGTGAGGGTTAAGTGCCTTGCTCAATGAAACCACAGCAGTGGCTGAGGTAAGGGAGACGTACAAACTTAAATAGACTTGAAAATATCTGTTAACATTTCAGCTACTATCATTGCAACTAGCATATCTGTTTTTGTCGTTTTAATCCTATCCCGAAAAAACATGTTTAATGCACTCGGACCAACACTGTTACACACTGATAAGTATTTTCACAGTCAGCCTCTCACAGCAAAGCGTTGATTTTAACACAGACTGACAAGCACAGCAGCACCTTTAGATCCTCGTTATTTCCAGTGTGAGTTTAGATACAAATGTTTGAGTGAAGTGTGTATTTAATGTGATTATTCCAGATACTTTGCATATAGTGACTGTAAAAAGTATCCGTCCCTTTGGACTTTTATATATGACACTGATCAGCAGAGAGACTGAAATGTAAGACTGCACTGAGTTGAGTATTCAAACCCTTTATTAAAAGTCACTGCTCAAAAAAAACAAACACATTAATCACACATCAGATCTTGTTGCATTGATTATTCAAGTTTAAAATCTTTACTGCTGTGCATTGTATGATATGTCGAGAACAAAATTATGTCACAACGGTCAGTTGTAACTGAAATCATCTACCCAGTGAGGCCTGGGTTCAAAATCACACTGAAAATCATCAAGTAATCAAGTAAATAATATAAATCGCAGCCTGATTCAAATCACAGTGAGACTCAGTAGGGTGTATGGCCCCCACGTGCCCGTATGTATGTACTCCCGACAACGTCTGGGCATGCTCCTGATGAGTTGGCAGATGGTCCTCCCAGACCTTAACCAGGGCATCAGTGAGCTCCTGGATGGTCTGTGGTGGTACTTGGCAGCGTCAGATGCACAGATATGTAACGCCCCACAGGCGCTCAGTTGGATTTAGACCAGGGGAAGAGGAGGGCCCAGCCCCCCCTCGAGGACGTCAGGCCCTCATGCCACCCTCATTGAGTCTGTTGTGGTCAGAAACATGCACAACAGTAGCCTGCTGGAGGTCATTTTGTAGGTTGTTGGCAGTGCTCCTCCTCAGACAAAAGAGGAAATACCAGTCTGGCTGCCGGGTTGATTACAGCTCCGTCCAGCTCTCCTGGTCTCCCCTGTGCTCTCGAGACTGTGCTGTGCCATCCTGGAGGAGCTGGACTACTTGTGCCACCTGATTAGGCCGCAGGTGCCTCCTCACCCGACCAGTAGTGACATGGACACTATTGAAAAAATCAGTGATAAGGAAAGAGCAACTGTCTGTGGCAACTACATGCAAAACCATTCCATTTTAAGGGTCGTTGGATTTGCCTCTCCATTGCAACAAAAGTAGTTGAAATTGTGCTTCCTCAATGGACGGATAAATATCCTTAAAGTTTAACTAATTTAAGTGTTATACTGTGGGATTAAGTGTTAATTTTTTTGAGCAGTGTTTATTCACATTATCAAAAGTGAAGCCAGTTGTTTTAAGCATTTTAATGGAGAATGGAGATCTCATAAGTCATTTTAGGATAAATACTTAAACCTGGAGGGTCCAACTACTAGTTAAAAAGGGAAATAAAGACAAGATTATATAAAAAAAAAATATATATATATGAGCATATCAATTCCAAGGCTCTGAATGGCTGGAGTAAAGTAGATGTATTTTTAAAAAACATTGACAAACCTTACAGATATTTGGCTTAAATTGATGCCAAAGCTGCATCCAAGAAATAATTTTACTTTGATTTGAGTGTTAAGAGTCGAGAACTATACGTGGCTAAATACTCTTATACACACTATAACTGTATGAAACACACTTTCCCTGTCACATTCCTTTAAAGTGTTTTGCTCCACAGCACACCAATATGGAAACATATCCTTTATTACCATATATATTCATATGATATAGATATTTTGTGTAATGAAAACTGTTACAGGAGTTGTTTTTTAAACTGTACTCAGTATACCCAGTACCTGACTTTTACCAAATTAATTATACTGTGACTGGTATGATACTGTGTTGGAACTTGAAACAAACTTGAACTATGAATAAATGAGCTTGAAAACAAAACACATTTTTGCTTTTTTGCAGTATTTAAGTCAGCGAGTGCATCTAGTGTGCATGCAGAATAACTTGTTGAGAGGTAAATGCAAATTGATTTCAAACATTTTTATTAGAAAAAACACTACTGTGCAATGTTACAAAGAAATTCATCTTTTGGAAAGAGGCCTTGAAGTGGGGAATGTTGTTTCCATGGTGGTGGGAGTCCCATCTCACCTGTGAAGGGGAAATAAACTTGACTTTAAGCATGTTCACGGGTGTTTAACATTGGAAAGAAAAGACCTCTTTGTAGCTGAATGTGCTTTGACTTTATCAGCTGTGCGATTAAAATTAAAATTCATGTGGCATGATGACTTTTATGTTTTACACCAACAAAACACTTGACTTACTACTTCACTCATATGTATACCATACCTTTCTAATAAAAGGGAACAACTTAACAAATTCAATAATTCAGAACAGCTACAGTGGAACATGACTGACAGAAAAACAAAAATAAATAGTACTCACCTCTCCAATCATTTTGGCTGACTCTACTCCTGTTTCTTGGGGTTATTGACAGCAACATAGTGATACAGCACAACCAGCAGGAACAATGACACGCCAAGCATGTTGGCAAATATAGCCAGCTGCACGTCCGTCACCATTCTGCAGAGAATAAACAGATATCAGTCAAAGAAAGCTGATGAGACTCAAAGGAAAGTCTGCTGTCATTAGCATGAGGTGCTGTCGTAGAGAGCAGCTGAGGCTAACGATATCAGTCAAGTGTCTTTGCATATTTAAATCATCTCTGTCGATATCATACAGTATATCACACAGTTTTGAATAAGACTGAGAGCCAGGAATTCACAGTGCAGTTGTACACATGGCTGTCATCGTTATGCACGTTTAAAATCTCTCATACCTCATTTAACATTAGCAATTTTATTGTATTAAAAATAGGGCAACAACGAAAGAAGGAAAGATGCGTTCACATCTTCTTTACTGGTAGCTCTGTTCAGCATGTGCATATTCTGTACATATATCCGAACATCATCGGAGTAAATGCAACATTCATCACATATTGAATTATTTGGGCTGGTCTGTTAAATCGTGACACATATTGAAAATGGACCAGAAATCTGTGCTACGTTAGCGTTAGCTAGCTAGCTAACTCGTAGAACCAACACAGGCTAAATTAACGAATTAGGGCAAAGCTGCGTAGCGAGCTTAATGAAGATTACAAACTTAAAGCTAATGCATTGTAGTTATAGCTGTGTTATTACTTACATTATCCGTTAAAGTGGGTTTTTACAGTCGGTTCGAGAGATTTTCAGCCGCTCAGCAGCGAACAAGCAGACCTGTCTCTCACTTCCGGTCAGAGGGGCAGAGCCACGTCACGTTAACGGCGCCGTAGAAATACATTCAATAGATCAGACACCCGTGATCAATTAACACAAATAAAACCTCATTGCGTCACCTCAGAAACGATTAAAAATGTGTTTTCTCAAGTGGAACTTTCATTTATTAAAATCACGTTAATTTGGTCCACTCGAATAAGCTACATGGCTGTTTTTCCTCATTCTTTTATGGCGGTCATCCAGGCCGGAGGGGGGCGCTGGCGAGCTCCGCCTCGGCTGGATGTTTGCACCCCCGTAGGAGTGGCCCAACCGTTTCGACATCGCCTCACCCGGCGTGAACGACAGCGGCCAAGCTAGATGGTACTTCGAATCGGCAGCTAACGTTTGGGGATTTGCATTTCCAAGAAGCGATACCCATTTCTCTCACCGTGGAGCCAGACTTTTACCACCATGGCTCTCTACGAATATGTCACTCAGGAGCAGCTCGCGGGCTTCGACAAATACAAGGTATGATTTAAAAGTGCAGCCTCCTGCTAGCAGCTAGCCATCGAGCCGACAGTGCGTGTGTGTATGTGTGTGCTCGACATCGAGCTGTCACGATCCGCAGGGTGCTTCCCTGGCAGGAGAGAGAAGCGTGTGAAGCTAGCAGCTGTTAGCCAGCTGAAACAACACCAGACAGTGGTCGTGTTTCCCGTAGGAAATAAAAGCGTGGTGTTTTTATTTAGTTAGTTTACGTTAGTCCAGTAAAGACGGTTAAAGTTAATTTGGGCTCAGCAACGAAAAGGAAGGTGTTAACTCAAGATCACAGTTGAATTAAACACGTATTTTCAAGTAGGAAGATGCTTAATAAGTACCTAAAAAATATATTTCGTTATTTCAAGCTAAGGAAAGGGAATATTTCATATTTTACTTTGAAAGGGACGACCGGAAGTCTCCTTGTTGTCTATGTAGTACTTGACACTGGCGCAAATGCTAACAGTTAGCTAGCAACTCTCCCTCCACGCCAGTGCCTGCCTATAAAACTAAGGCTTTACAATGTCTTTTAACACATTTCAGACATTGTCTCTTCCGCCTCCTCTTTATATGGAAGAACTGTTCTTTAACGTTTGCTAATATTTGTGCACCACAGTCCACAGAAGAGAAAGTCAACCAAGTAGCTAGCTGCTGTAATGGATAAGTAAAGGGACAGCACTCAACTTGAACCAGTGTCTGATGGGGGAAACCCGACAATAAACCTAGAAATCTCTTTCATATGAATTACAGTGAGCACAGAATTTTATTGTTCAGCTGTTTAAAACAATAGCACCCTTCATGCATGTCAAACAAAACCTTATAGTGTCCAGCTTATCCCCAAGATGAAGATGAGCAGTAGTGTGGCAGTACACACAACAAGGACTCTGTTGTGTTGTCAGTGCCCGTGGAGGGCTGCAGAAAACAGGAGTGGCAGCTGTTCATGGATCTAATGACACACTTTTGATAAGGGGGATGTAATTTAACTTGGGCGCTGTTCATAATATATTACTTTACAATCAGTATAATACACACTGTATTCATGAAGGTTTACAGACAAGCATCATGTAAAGCTTTGTGCCGTGTAACAAGACCTGGCACGTTAGTCGATTCATGCATTAAGTCGCAATTTGAAGACGTCTCTGGGAAATTGTGATGAGGATTTACCAAATTCTTTTGAGGTTTTACAGACTAGTCGTTAGGGGGTTACTCCTTTGATGAAAGTAATCATCAGCTTGCAGCCCTACCTCATCCAATTAGACCTGTATGTTTTGCAATAATGATTTCATTGTTTTGGATTTTCTGGCTCATGCTGTCTGTCCTTAAATTACAACAAGCACAAGCAGAGGTTATTCAGGCTCTCTCCCTAATACCTCCTCCTTTGATTACCGCATGAAACTGCTCCCCTGAGCTGTTTCTCCACCAGAGACCTTTTTCCAATAATTGCTTTTTAAGTGGCTCGCTCCATGTGTTGGCTGCCGAGCCTGCAGGAGAGCGAAGCATGACAGTTATGAATGAGCCGAGCTGAAGGAGTGTGGCTCTCTTTGACGGCGAGTTTGTATTCTTGAAAGGTGCGCGGACGAAAGCGTGCAGGTGGAAGGAATATTTCTCATGCCGTCATCCATCTTTAGACCCTCTCACATCCTGTGTCACACTTAAACCACGCTGTGAAAGTAACTAGTGTCTCTGTAAAGATGCATGCATCTGCTTTCATTTGCACAGAGACTGTGCCCTTCTCTGATTGTCGGTTTAAGGGCAACTCCACTAATTTGACGCAATAAAGTTCGTTTTCAAGTCTTGGGAAATTCGTCTGCATGTGTGAATTAAGTATTATAAAGCCTTCTGTGACTCCAGAGGAAGCTGATGTCACTTAGCAGGCACATTTGTTGTTCTTGTCAGTTGCATTATGGGTAATTAAATCACCAGGTTTTGAAAAGCCTTCCACTAGTCAAGCATTGCCGTCCTATAACACATATTATGGACAGTTTAAAAACAAATACAGCATAGATATCCCTTTTTTATTACATGTATTCTTCTGCCTTGGTGCATACATCACCCACAATGCAACTTAGCCACTGAGTGACATCACTGGAGGCAATTTTATCAGATTACTAAGATGTAGCTAAGAGTTGTAAACTCACTTCAAAGTGTAATATCGGTGGAGTTACCCTTTGATACATTTTTATTTAGTTAAATTCTTAACAGCAATGAATGGGTCGATTAATCATTGATTTCCCTAGTTTGAACACGCAGACTTCATAGTGGTAAAGCCTCAGTGAGTCTACTACACCCGTGAGAATCATGCCATTAAAAATCAACAACGAATCCACTTGTAGTCATCTGAAAGTGCAGACTTCTTCCAAAAGACCAAGGGTTGAGACTGAGATTGAAATCTAGAAGTTGAAACACAAAACAGCCCCCCTTAGAAGATTTTTAACATCAGAGAAGCCATGTTTACTCTGACTCGGAAAGCTCAACACGGCCTTGCGCGCTTCGTAAACACCAGAGTGTACATTACACTGTGGCACACACACGTGTTCGTCGTGCCTGGATAGTGTAACAGAGGCTGGAATCAGGTTTGTTTTGATCTGCGTGATGACAGGCTCCCAAATTAGCCAGTAAACAAGTTATGGATGAGGTCATAGTCCCAGCACACCTGCAGAAGGATGAAATGAACCAGAATAATTAAAAAAAAAAAGAAGAATGTGATCACCGCATCCTGACTAATAGATCTGTGTCTCTTTTACAGTACAGCGCGGTGGATTCCAACCCTCTGTCCGTCTACGTCATGCACCCTTTCTGGAACTTTGTGGTTAAGGTGAGGAAAAACCTGTGCAACTGAATGTGTGTGTCTCTATCTGTGTGTGTCTCTATCTGTGTGTGTGTGTGTGTGTGTGTGTGTGTGCGTGTACATCATTAATGAGGTTTCCAAGCGTCTGCTGTGATAGAGTGACAGGACTGACTGCCTGAGTCAGAACACATCAGTCTCTGGTTCTAACCAGGTTCTGGTCATGTAGCTGATAATCAGACGGTTCAGTCCTTAGATTCATGAGTCTGGCTTCCTTGTAAACAGTATGTTCAGGGCGCCGACACATTTATCTACTTATCCACATCAAACCTTTGTTTTTCACGTCAATCTCTGCTTGACTGCAGCCTGATCTTCATTTGACAAAATCCCTGTCCCTGTCTGTGGAACAGTTACGTAACCAGCCATAAAGTGTGACAGCAGTAATTACTGTCGAGTTATTTTAATCAATATTATGATGAGAAGACAAGTGACATGTTCATTAACTGTGACTCACTAACTTCTTGTCTCTCTCTCAACAGTTTCTACCCACATGGTTGGCTCCAAACCTCATTACATTTACAGGCTTTATGTTCCTTGTGTTGAATTTCCTCATGTTGGCCTTCTACGACTTTGACTTCACTGCCTCTGGTAGGTCCTCCGCACTACCTCTTTTACCAATGTTATGTTTGTTTAGTGCGTGGGGGATTCAGTTTACTTCCTCTTGCGACAGACTATGGCGTGGTTGAATCCACCCCACCTTTTTTAGAAGATGAGGAGTTGTTAGGTGGTGAGTTGGTTTACTAAAGGCAAAGTCCATCACTCATTGTAACATGAGGGCCTGCGGTGGCTCGGGGTAATCGCTAACCCATGACATCACACACATAAACACACACCCAGCTACAACTGTTAACATTTACAGCCGAATATTTGTATTATAAACAAAGACAGACTCTACGCTGTAAAGATACAGTGCTGTATCTGGTCTGTTTTCTTATATAACAGCTTTCTACACAGACATCACTGTAAGACTGGTGAAAATGTCCTCACAAGAACAGCCAAGCCAAATTATGCACACATGTTAATGGTTCACCTAAAAATGTACTCCTTAGCACTTCTTATTAACTTGTAGAGCTGCAACTAACAATCATTTTCACCACCGACTAATCTGCTTATTATTTTCACAAGTAATCGATTTCATTGTTTTCGTCTCAAAATCTGGAAAATGCTCAAATGTCCTAAAATCTAAATCGATGCCCTCAAATTGCTTCTTTTACCAAACCAACACTTCATAACCTAAAGACTCTTCATTTACTTTCATCGGTGAAAAAAAAAAAAAAGACATTTTGGAAGCTGGAACCTGAAAATGTTGAAAAAGTGAAAGTGATTCATTTTCTTTCAATCGACTAATCGCTGTATCTCTAGTTGCTTGTGCGTTCTCTGCATTTTAAGATGATATATCTTTAAACCAAACTCTGAGAAAAGTGAAAACCCATCCTGCTGGTCCATGGCTGTCTGTGTGGTATGCTGCATATTTACATTCTGTGTGTCTCAGCTGCAGGACATGAACACGTGCCTAGTTGGGTCTGGGTTGCTGCAGGGATCTTCAACTTCTTGGCCTATACACTCGGTGAGTCCGAAACCCCTGCGACCCCTGCGTGTTGTTGTTTCTCTGGCTTTTCGAGAGGCACGGGGGAAGTTCGTCCAAATGGAATGTGACCCTGAGACTCTCTCCATAAACACTTTTTTTTTTTAAAAAAGTTGAACACAGTGAATACAAGGTGTTTCTTGCTTGTAGTAAGTTAAAAAAAATAACCAGTGGAACAAATCAAAATTGTGTGAAAGCATGTTTCATTTATGTTTGTGAGATGCTACGTTCTATGTGATTTTACCTTTAATCAGATGACACATTTTTACTAAAAATAAGACTTACATCCATGGTAAGATTTTGAGTTTTTGCTGTGTGTGCGTTCTAAAACATATTGCGCCTGAGGTGGCGATATATTTACTTCTGTTCCGCCATATTATCGCTGAGATAAACAAGGTGCTGTGTTGTGTGTTGAAATGTGATTGCAGTGTCTGTGTAATCAATTAATTCTTGCCTCTGGTAAATACAGATATAGATATCAACAGGATGTCTCTAATAGCAATCAAATCATCATCACAATATACTTGTTTGTTTGGAGATTTTGCAGCGAGGAAACTGAAATTGAAATGAAGAAGTGAATGGACAGTTTCCATGTGCATAAAAAACACACTGAAATGTAGAAATCCACCATGTAGAGAATGTGATTTCACTTCAGAGTCTTTCAGTCTGTATCTAATGTTAAAGTAATAGGCTCTGATTTTGGCTGCACGCTGCGCTACGGACTACTTTAAGTGTGTGTCTGATAGGAAACCAGGTGGGAGGAGCCGGACATGAAATGTGGACGAGGAAGTTTACAATGTCTTTCAGCAGCTACTGTTTTAGTGCCCTCGAGAAAGATATTTCAAGCTGTTAACGTGAAGGACGATCTCGGCATTCATGGCATCTTTGAACACATTTAGCTGACTGTCAACATGGATGACACACAAACATTTGTGTAACCTGTTTGTCTTTCATTATTGAAAGTGGGAATTACGAATGTGTGTAACGTGAAAGTTGTTTGCTCGTATCTGATATTTTGTCTGGAGTCGGTAGAGAGCAAAACACAGCTATTGAACGGTACATGGAGGCAGAAGGCAACTCATCATAGAGGAAAACAGTCGCCTGAAATGCTGCCAGAATGTCTGTGAAAATGTAGAAAAAGCATTGTAGCAGCTGTGTACTCTCTCTCTCTTTGTTGCATTGTGTGATGAGTCAGAAACAATTAAGACTTTTTGGCCCCAAATAGCCGTTTATTGTGATAACGACAGATTCATATGCAGTTGGCTGTGAGAGCACAAATTGCACGGGGACAGTAAACAGGAGACTGGAAACAATATGTTCAAAAAATATGTACAAAATATAAGTATATGTACATGAACAGGACTCATATTAGGTCTTTGACAGCTAACGTTGTCGTGATAAGCTCCACAAATAGCCACAACACAGAAAGGAATAATTCAGCTTACTGTCGGTTAGCAAGTTACAGCACAGAGATTTTCTTATGAGGCTAAAATCAAGACAGCAAAGTCACAGATAGCGTGTTGAATTCAACAAATTACTCTAAAACAAATCAATATAATAGCATTTGATATTGAATTTGGACTCCCAGACATAAGAGTTTTACTCTGTTGGTAGTGCGTCCTGTTCACTGCAGTTATTAGGCATTTTTCTGCTGTTTTCTAGCAGATATAAATAACAAGGAGAGGGCACCTGCTCTGTCTCTGTACAGCACCTAGATTACTGCTGACACATGCATCATAACAGCTGCATAAGGTGTTAATGTGTCAGTATTGTGTTCTCAGCTTTTTGCACTGCCCCCAGGTGTTCCTAACATTAATTCAGTTGCAATTTAATGCTAGGTGAAGATGGGTTTTGCTCTAAGAGTTAGGATCCGCCCCGATCCTTCAAGCAGCATTAGTCACTCCATCAGAGCACTATCTGCAGAGTGAGAAGTAACATGAATCATGATGCATGTTTGGACATGTGTTACTGTTTTTTCAGACCAGGAGCACCTGAGTAATGCCTCCAATCTGAAAGCAGTTGTAGTTTATCGCATTGCTTCACGAATATTAGCTAAACCGTCTAAGCTCATAGGAATTCTGACAGAAGTGCCAGAGAGGGCAGCTCAGTGTGATCTTTTATTCTTATTTAAATCACTGAGAGTGCCAAAGTAACTGAGTAATGCAGATGCCCTCAAATTTTTCCCCCCGGCAGTCAGTAAATCTGATTTATTTTATTGTCGAATTCCTTCTCTGTTTGTGTGTTTGTTCGTGTGTGGACGTGTACTCTGTGAACTGGGCTGGAGTCAGTTTTAAAGGCTTGCTGACCATTCTTCGTGATCCATTAAAATAAAGTCAGTTTCCATATGGTGTTTCATATGATGATGTGTTTGCAGAACACTTCCATGTGTGGATGAAATGAGGGAAGTCCAGAAGTTCTGTCGCTGGGACAGTGAGTCCAGTGGTGGGAAGGAAGAATGTGGCTGTTTTTCAAAGACTGTGTCCAGTAATGTGTGTGTGTGTGGGCAGCAGCAGCTTTGGCTGAGTGTAAATTAAAGTCATGTTTATAAAAATTCTTTAGCACTTTGTATGTTATTGTGCTTCATTATAAATGTCCCCATAAACATGTACTGGATGTAATGATCCGTGTCTTTTATTTCAGATGGAGTTGATGGTAAACAGGCTCGTCGCACCAACTCCTCCACGCCACTAGGGGAGCTGTTCGACCACGGCCTGGACAGTTGGGCCTGCATCTTTTTTGTGGCCACCGTCTACTCCATATTCGGCCGCTTGGAAAGTGGCGTAGGCGTGACCACACTATATTACATCCTGTGGGTGGTGCTGTTCTCGTTCATTCTGTCTCACTGGGAGAAATATAACACTGGCATCTTGTTTTTGCCCTGGGGGTACGACATCAGCCAAGTGGTGAGGATGCACACACAAGCACACACTCACAGACTCACACACATACGAGTAGAAGTGAAATAAGATTAAATGCACAGCTAATTGTTGATTGTTTGGCTCGTATGCAGGTTATAATAAAAACAGTCATATTTACCATCAAAATTCCTGTAGATATAGCTAACTTATGTTAGCTTCATAGGTTGGTTAAAATCGCAGTCTACAGCTCACTTTTTGATGTTTCCATCTGATTGGTTTCAAAATAATTAAATTGAGACCATAAATATGCACTTGATAGCTACATACATGACATCGTCGTAACAGAATGAGACTTATGCTACATGGCCCAGGCTAAAAGGTTAGCATGCTAAAAACAAAATAAAGTTAGAAAACTGTTCCTGTATTAAAGTGTAGAGCTACTTAACACTAGTATTATAGGTATAATACTTTAAATAACTGTACTTTTAAATAATAAAATTTTTGCATTTAAGATATTTAATTTCTGTAATACGTTTTCAAACGGTACATTTAAAGGTGCAATATGTGAGAATTTGCATTTAAAATAAATTCTACAATTATCAACAGAATGTGAAAAAATAACGTTTTTTACATTACGTCAGAGACATCTGTGTAGTAGGTTGCAGATATAATCATTCAAGTTAGCATGCTAATAAGCTAGCACCTAGCCATTTTTCTTACTCAAGACAGGATCATCGGAAGTAAACAACACTAACACTCCTGGTGCACTGAGCTCCCAGCCTGGGCAGAGTTGGCTTATAAGATTACTCGCTAACTGCACAGTTAATTTAGCTTACAAGCTAACAGCAGCTACAGTTAGCAGCGCTAAGCAGCTATATTTGGAGTTGTTTAGAGGTAGTTGGCTAATTTGTATATATAGCAATGTTAACTTTCAACAGGCTACTTGAATTAAACTTTAAAGTCAGTTTCTCACACTTGTGCTCAGGTGTTTTTGGTTTCAGAGAGGGTAGAATAAAAACACACCACTATCCCAACTCTTTTTATACGGGGTATTGCTTTTCTCGTCTCCTTCCAGACCATCTCCCTCGTTTACTTAGTCACTGCCGTGGTCGGCGTGGAAACATGGTACCAGCCAATCCTGTGGCACTTCCTCTACAGAGACCTTTTCAGCTTTATGATCATCGGTGAGCTGTGATTGGTCACACTGTACACACTCATTCACTTCCTGAGGCAGCTGTAATAACTCATGTTTTTTTTTATTCCCAGCCTGCTCTTTCACTGTCACCCTACCCATGAGCCTCTACAATGTCCTGAAGTAAGTCGACTTTTCATCAGAGCTTTATTGTAGTTTGGTTATCTCACACGGCGCCCTGAACTCTTCACCCTCCGTGTTTTTGCAGAGCTCACCGCAGTAACACTCTGAAGCACAGCAGCCTGTACGAGGCCTTCCTGCCCTTCCTGTCTCCCATCCTCCTCTTTGTCCTCTCGACGATTTGGGTGGTCTGCTCTCCATCCAACATCATCGAGCTGCAGCCCAGGATCTACTACCTCATGGTGGGGACGGCCTTCGCTAACGTCACGGTGAGCGTCTGCTGTTTTTCACACGCAGTCTTCTTATGAAAAAATATCTCTATTCAGGCGTTCATACGTGTTTTTATTTATGTGTGAATATCTGCTTTTCTGTTTCAGTGTAAGCTCATTGTGTGTCAGATGAGTAACACGCGCTGCCAGCCGCTGAGCTGGCTGTTGCTGCCAATGGTGGCTGTGGTGTTGTTAGCGGTGACCGGGGTGTTTGCCAACGAGACCCTGCTGCTGTATCTGTGGACAGCTTTTGTCATACTGGCACACATACACTACGGCGTATCAGTGGTAAGAGCACACACACAAACAAACACACAGTAACTCTGTTGAAATGAAGATTCAAGATTCAAGATTTAATCCCCCAGAAAATAAAAGTGTATTTCCAAAATGTCAAACCTTTTTCACAAAAAATACAAAAAGTGTGTGTAGCCTTTTTTACAACAGCAGATAAAGATGTCTGAGTAAGAATCTGAGCAGTTTTCTTTCGTCTTTTAGTTTTGATTTTAAGGCTCCATTCAGACAGAATCGAAAGCATCCAGGCGCAGGGTTGCGTGACGGTGTCATTTCACGTTCCCTTTGTGCGGCTTCATGTTCTGGAATTTAACCCCTGCAGGTCCAGAAGGTGGCGGTAATACACCTCATACTGGTTCACCAACACCCTTTAAATTACAAAGGACAAGCTGCCATGTTGCTCTGCCTAGCATACTGGTCCTACTAGTGCTCGTTTGTCCACATCGTAAAATAAAAAGATAATGATAAACAACCGAGGCATATCACTGCAGTGGATTTGAACTGGTGAACAAGACTAAACTGAGGGATTGCAAGTGAAACACGGCGTTACACAGAGAAATGTCTGTTGTTTTTCCCCCCTGTAGCATTTAGCCATGCTGCTAGCAAGCATGCAACTGACTCGTCCTTCTCTGCGTCTGATCTTCTGCATAAGTATCAGTGATTATCTGCATCAAAAAATTAAAAGAAAGTGTTTTTAAATGGATGCAAAAAGGCCAAATGGAGTGAATACACATGGACTTTAAGAAGAGAAACAGAATGATCCATCTCGGTCTCGTGCTGACAAATCTTGAAAAGGAAACCTGTTTTTTTTTTTTTTTTATTGAATACAAATGTGAATTTTAATCATGTGTTCTTTCGTTGCCAGGTACAACAGCTCAGCGGCCACTTCAACATCCTCGCCTTCTCCCTTAAAAAGCCCAACAGTGACTGACAGGAGGAGGAACGAATCGGCTTGAAAGAAGCGGAGGTTTAGGCTGCTCCCCTCCTCGGCTTATCGACACTTCACTTTCATCACCACGGAAACCGCATCCCCTCTTCCTCCTCCTCCATCCCTGAGGACACTGCAAGTGGAACAGACCATGGCCCTTTTTTCCACTGTCCCCCCAAAAAACACACATTCACACACAACACACTCTCTCTCTCACACACATATTCCTGACCAATCAAACTCTGGTGTCTGCGATGGGAGGCGGGCCCAGGGGCTCTGGCTTCCGTCACTTGGTGATTGGCTGACTTGGTTGAGCCAATGAGGTGCAATTGTTTCCTACGGAAATGTGCTTCAGTCATGAGAACAGGAGCCTTCAAACACACACACACAAACACACATTATTCTGCTTTCGTGCAGATCATTTATATCAGTGGCTGGTATCTCAAACACACACACACACACACACGGTCTCATATAGTATTATGAATGTATGATATATGCCTTGGGGAAACGCCATTTAAGTTTTATTATATTAACAGGAATGCCTCAAGTAGTGTCGTTTCAAACTGGACCCAAACTCTAGATTCTGGCCTGATGTGTCCGGAGTTTAAAGGTTCGGTCACTTTTTCTCATCATCGGATGATTTTCAGTTGGAAATCCCTGTGATAAATGTTAATAGCTATATATATATCTATATATATATATATAATGTATGTGTGGAGGGTTTGGGGCATTTTATTTTCGAACTGAAATCAAACAAAAAAACAAACAAAAAAAACTGAAGATTACTCCTGTAAAACATTGTACAAACTTCCCTCTAATTAATTCCACACTCTGGTTTTGCGGTGACGGTTTTCACAAGTGAACAGAGTTGGATTTTTGGATTTGGACTAACCAGGGCATGAACTGACCAGGGCGACCTTCCGACCTTCTGAACTCTACTAACCTTCCACTTCGACCTCTGTCTGAGCACTGGCCTCCTGGCTCTCCGTCTCCTCCGAGGTGTCGTGTCTTCACGCTGATTCGTTCACTTTTTATTTTTTGTTTATTTGTCTGTTGCCATGGCATTGCTTTTGTGGTTTAGTCGCGCAGCGCTTGAATGAAGAGTGCGTTCAAAAACCGTCGCCGGAGCGGACTCACTCTGAGGGAACAAGCCGTCGCACAGAACACCACAAACGCCGCAACACCGCCCGCCGTCGCACGCGCACAGACGTCGTCACACCTTTTATACTGTGTCTGTCAGATAACCTGTATGTTGTTGTTTTGTTTTGTTTTTTTCTTTTTCAGTCTGTTAAACACTGTTCCTCTGTGTGATTCGAACAATGGCTGTGGACTGGACTTTGTTTCACATAAAACCTGGTTTTGGCTGCCAGGCCGTTTAGGATTCGACAGGGCTAACTACTCGTGTCACCTCATTACATTAAAAAAAATCCGTCATTGTCGTCATGTTACAACAAAGACAGTTTGTCAGTGTGGTGTAAATTGATTCTTTCAGTGGTGGGCGATCTGGCCAAAAGAAAAAAAATCCCAATCCACAATCGACAGTTTGAATGTCTTTGTAGACTTTAGCCGGACATTTAATAACCTGCGACTTTCTCTGTTTCCTCCATTATGACACAAGATTGCGTTTACAGCGTGTCACCGGAGGGATATTAAGCTACGAGGTTGTGTGAGGATTAAAAACAGAAGTTTGAAGACATTAAAAACTCGGATTTCTAGGATTTGCCGGAAAAATAGATTGCAGACGCCTTCGAGATCGATCACGATCTGAAATGGTCAGATCGCCCACCCGTCTGGTGTCCAGTATCTGTTGACATATGGCAAAAAAAATTTAAAAATCCAAGCTACGCTCAAGAGTTTCACAATTTAGGCCGATTGAAACTGAAACGATCAACGTGGAGACGAGATTAAAGTCGTTATTTTAACTGTACCGGACTTTTTGGGCTAAACTTTTCATATCTTGCCTCACTTTTAGGTGGATCCAGTCAAGATTTAAGAAAAAAAAACATCTGGTTCTGAAGGAAAATAGTGAACATGAACCAAGATGAACTGCCTTGCCTTGAGAACAGCGAGCTCGAGTCGGCTGCGCCCGAAAAGCCTGAATGTTAATCATCTCACGTGCGGTCGAAGTGCGGCGATAACGATGCGATTTAAAGCGACATAGGAAACATACTCTGATCTTTTGGATCGTTTTTACCACTTATTGACGAGTTTTGTACACAAACTGCTATCGAGCAACACTGAACGTTCAGACCGCAGCCTTGTAGCGTCCCTGCAGTAAACGCCACGACCGGGACACACAAACGGAAAATGTAAAATCTACTGCCATCATAAAGTAAAGTAGCTCGTTTTGGTTTTTGCGGTGCACCTGGGGAAAGCTTGTACGCAGTCATTAAGCACATTGTAATAGCTGACATTTTGATTGGACGTGTTGAAGCCCCACATCTGTGACTTTGAGGACCGTAGATTGTAGAAACGTGAGAACAACTGTGACTGAGATTTTTTTTTTCCGCCACCGAAGCGGTTGATGTGGCGGGAACGTGCACTGTCTGGGTATGTGCATATCCTTGTATAATCTGTATGTTTGTGTGGATATCTGTGTAAATACATATATTATTTCTTCATTTTTATTTTGTTTTTGTTTTTTTTTAAACTACAAAACGGGATTGTTTTCTTGGTAGGAAGATTTTATTTTATTTTCTCTTAAAGCATTGTTGACTTTTTAGACCGGGTGAAAGACGCCATTCAGCGGCGTTTCTTCTCGTTAGCTACCAAAACCATCCCGTGTAGCAGTTCGCATCATCAGACAGGCTTTTTATTTTTTATTTTTTAACAATTCTCATCTCTTGCTGATTGGATGTGAGGATAGAAGACCTCCGCGCCCCCCCCCCCACCCCCCCCCAGGCTGCAGACACTACAAACAATGCTAAACGTCCGCTGGGTGAGAAGAAATTGTGCCATTCAACGAAAAAAACAAAACGTGAGGCCGAAAAACATCAGAACAAAACCACGAAAAAACACGTGAGATTCTCATCCGGCTGGAAATCGGTTTTATTTCGGATACTTTTTTTAAAATCTCTCGAGCATTTTTTGTAGTGTGCTCCTCAGCGTTACTCACCACTTTCTAGGAAAAACAGTCTGAATCCCCCCTGGATCAATGAACCAAGCTGTTGAAGTTGTGACTAAGTTGTTGTATGATGCTGCCCTGGCCAAACACTCCAGGACTTCATTGTGGCTACTTGTGATGTTGTATTTAACCAGTGAAAGGAAGGACTGTCCAGAAACAAAATAAAAAGCAAATTTTCTTTAACCGCTCTGATGTGTCGTAGCCAGAAAACTTGAACCTTTACGAGCTGCTGTTCCTTCAACTTCCACCAGAGACCGGCAGCCTCGCGTCTCCAGAGACCGGCCTTTAATAAGGTACCAGTGAGATTTCACTTCGTCCATTTTCACACACGTTTCTTACAAAAGACTCTCATTACCAAGTACAATAACATCAGAAGCACTAGCTTTTCTTTTCACACACGGCACATGTTGCAACGCATGCTCTCAAAACAGCATCAAGTCAAAATTGGTGTCTGGGAACATGTTTTTTTTTTGTAAATACAGGCAAAATCGGCTGAATTTGTGTTTTTAATAATAAAAAACTAAAACTCTTTGTGATCAGGTGGAGTTCAGACGGCCAGAAACCAAAGTAAGTTCATCCTCAGCGTTTTAAATAAAGTCATGCTTCGATAACATAAAAACCCAAAAATGAAAAAGGTTGAGTGTTCTGTACGCTACTATTCTGCAGCTAGACTACTTAAACACTTTTATATCTACTAAAAAACTTATAAAAAACATCTACTTAAATCCATATTATTCAGTTCAGCTGTTTTCTGGCCTACAAAGAATCCAAACTGAAACTTAAAGCCACAATATTTGTAGATTTTGATCATTTTCTTTACTTTGGCGCCATCCAGTGGTAACAATCATTAAAACAAATCTACACATAGAAGCTTTAAACCAAAGTGTTAGCTCAGTTTTTAATATTGGGACTTCAGTTTTGACCTTCTAACCTTCATAAACCATCCAACAATAGAAAAAATACATTTCATTCTACATCATCTGAGAATTTGAGTGCTCAAGCTTCAACTTGCCGCCTTCTGAAGGCCACTTTCCTCTCAAATCTTTTTTTTTCTTTCTCTAAAGCGACATGCATCATTCACTTTCACACCATCTGATAAAATACAAAACACCACAAAGTTGAGATGGTTTTTGTCCCATAAACCAAAATTATTTTGAGGAATAATTCAGTTTTTCTGTCCTGCGGGATGAAATCGACTTCTGGGCCGGACATCGCTGACTTGTTTGGTGCATTCTAGTGTTTTACAGATGATGTGTTAGAGTTTTGCGACTGAGAGCAGATGAAACAGCAACACAGCCTGCGGTTCACAGATCCAGCAGCAGATGGAGCTGCACAACAATACATGTCACACGATGTTCTGCTGTGTGTCGACGGTTGCAGCCGTTGGGGACTCGCAGTGTGGAGTCATGAAAGCTCCTGCACTCATTTCCTCCCCCGAAAAAACTGAGTTCCACAGGTCGAACAACAGTTGGTATTTTTATAATCTTCTTCACCGCCGCTGAACTTTACACCCCTTGACTCATGTGGCTCTCCGCGTTCCGTTCCAGACTTCATTAGTAATTGATTGTCTTCTCGCCTGCGAGCTCGTCTGGCGGCAAACGCTTTGTGTTCGTTTTAATCATCTCCGCACTTTCACAGCAACTCTCAGCACGCTCCGGGATCACGCGTTTGACTCTCAAAACCCGAGAGCAATCAGAGATCCTCGAGTTAATCCGCCAGAGAACATCAAAAGGTGGAAACTACACGGCGGGTTTTCCTTTAATAAGCGCTTGTATATCATTGGGTCGGTCGTGTTTGAACGTGGAGGCCCAGCATGTCTGTCTTGAATCTGCCCCCTTTTTTATTGTGAAAGCGTAGGTGCTGAGTTCTGCCTGTCAAAACAGCTGGCAGCCGCTCACGACCGCCGCTTATCATGACGGGATCTTTTTCATCCAGAAATACGACTCTCACCGAGCTATGATTCATCCAAACAATGTGCTGCGAGCCGGCCAGAGGTTCGCTCGTCCATTAAATATGCGATCCGCCTCATTGTGTGGGAGCAGCCGAACGCACCAAAGTGTTTTCGTTGAGTCGAGATCAGCGCTGAAATAAACGTGGACGAGATTGTTTCAGCAGCTCTGACGAAAACATATTTCTGTCTGTGTGCACTTTGGTTTTTTTCCTCTCATTTCCAGGTTCTTCAGTTCGTGCAGCCGTATTATAGAAACTGTCAAGCGAAAGTCTCAAGCTGTGCAGACGTCGAAAGGAATTTGTTTTGTTCTAATCTTTAAAAGGAACACTCGACCAAAAACCTGCGATTCCACTCAGTTTGATAGCTGTCGTCGGCTCGGGCTCTCGGCAGCTACCAGTGATTCTAACAGCAGTTTGAAAAAAGAGAAAAGACAAAAGAAAAGAAGTATAAAAACCAACTCGGAGCTATCCTACAGCGAATCCACGACCCTGGTGTTTAATGCAGATTCAGTCATTTTCTCCAAAGCTAGAACCACTATCTAATAAATCAGCTTTTATATAAGATTGATACGTTGTAACTGAAGACTTTAATGATGGTTATTGAAGCGGTTACTGATCCTCTGACCGTTGTATTGTAAGCCGCACGGCACACTGACAACAAGCCAGTTATCAATCATTCATTAATATTTAATTAACTGCAGACTTGTTGGATTGTTGTCATTTACTACAAAGATAAACTGAAATACCACACGAGACGAGACGGGCTTCAAACTCAAAGATATATTATTCAACATTCCTGCAATAAAATGTCTAAAAAAAATCAACCAGGACTTTGTTATAAATTGAGTTGAGTCGTTTCCAGCAATGTTTAAACCCGAATAAATCTCTCACAACGGCTCTATTGTCTGATTAGTGATGTGAAACGTGACGTCAGCTTCAGATAGAAATCACAGACAGGCTTGATTGCGGGAAGTGGGAATGAGGTCGAAGCAAGATTTTTGACCCGTGTCTAAAAAAAAAACCCCATGACAGTCAAACTGACTCATGATCCTTTTATATTGTATTGTGTTACATGTGTGTAACTGCAGATTTTACGATATTACCAATAACTGACTAAATACCACAGGTGAGAAACTTAAAGTTGTTTTAAGTCAGTTATTAATTATTTAACTGACCTATAAGATATTAGAGAAGCACTTATGAACCCTTTATTATATTTAATTTAAGTCCATTTATCAGGTGTTTAAAGGACAGACATTACAATGGGAGAACCAGAGGAGGGGGAGAGGAAGGTCCAAGTAAATGTTCAAGGATTACAGAATACAATCAACAGGTAAATACCGATAAAAAATAAAAAATAAAGGAAAATTTAGAGAAGGAAATTGGGAAAGAAATGAACCCTTTAGTGAGGACACTTGAATGATGAAATGATAATTAACACCCCCAAAAATTACTTTGTAGAAGGTCATAAGTAGCAAACTCCAGTCAAAGAATCAGTCCTGGACTTTGGCGCCTCCCTCAATTACAGCGAGGGACAGAAATTCAATTAAAGAGGAGACACAAAGTCGTCCCATCAAAACAATCTGCAAGACGTTACAGTCACGTGTGAATTTTTACACATAGTGGCTTTAAGTTTGTGTTTCCGACGACCTTTTCCTTTAATTAATCCTGAAATGACCCTTTATCCACGTTCACGCTCGAACGCTTTGAGCAGCTCGACAGAAGAACAAGATTTCCCTCCCGATAATCGACCCTGTTTTCCCGACGATGCGGAGTCCGAGGTTAAAGTGGTCAGAGCGTCTTTTAGCGAATTAGCTGGTGTTGATCCCAAACTGACAGTTAATCAGAGGTGGCATCAATTAAACAGAGTCCGGGCTCGGGTTGCTGCTCTGCGGCGCTGGACGTTTTGTGCGCCGCTGACCCCCGTGACTCGTGCACACACACACACACACACACGCGAACACACACGAACACACGCTCTGTCATGGCGGGGACTAGTTAACCACCGCGCCACCCTGGACCGCTCCACCCTCCCCCGCGAGGTGAAACTCAATTATGGATGACCATCATTAGAAACCAGACACGCCGGAACACAGGCTTACCCAGACTGACACACACACACACACACACACACACACACACACACACACACACACACTGTGATGGGCACGGCGATTATTCTCAGAGACACCCAAGACTACTGAAGTGCTAATGGAGTAACACCATCCATTCCATTCCATAACCACTGCACCTGCTCACCTCTGTGGCCTCCAGGTGACCACCAGCACGCTCCTTCATATCAGAATCATTATTAACTAATTACAATTATGATATTACCCAAAACTCATGACATTTTACGCCTTTTTTGTTTGCATCTCTCTCCGGTTCGTGTCGGGGTCGGCTGCGTATTGGTTCCCTCGTCTCGTCTCTTAATCCTCCATTTGTTGTATTAAACGGCGAACACACAAAGCGCTCGTCTGTCTTCGGTCATTAACGGGGATTAAGCTGCGATATATCAAGTGATGGCAGCGATGGTGACTCATCCACAATGTAAACACACACACACACACACACACACACACATCCAGTGACCCTAACCCAAGTCTCACCTCTCAGACTGGACTCTGGTTCTGCCTTTCTTAATCGTATCGCATCAGAACTGTATCGTGTCGGAGAGTAACGTTAGCTAGAATGTGGGTTGAATGCTAACGTTAGCTGTTGTCTAATGAAAGCTAATCAATCCCGTTGTTTCACCTTGAAATAAAGTCTGTTGACTGCATGAAAAAGGAAAGAGACTGGAGGGAAATAACTGCAAGAAGTGTAGTTCTGAGTTGAGCTGAACACAAACACAAAGACACAGTTGTGCATCTGTTGGCAGCTCGTGGCAAACATCTGTACAGTTGACTTTCTGGTTGAACACTCTTTGTCACTCGGTGCCTTCAACCTGGAGTGGGAAACATAACGTTCATTATACTCAACTGGACTGAGGACCACGTGGATCCACAACCTCAGAGGCTCCTGTCGATGTAAAACAAGAGAGACGGACATGATTCAGGATCAGATGTTGGACTACAACAGGTTATAAATCTACTTGTTCAGACTGAGGCTTCGCTAATCAGTTACTAGTTCAATAAGACAAAATACCAAGTGGACGTGTCCAGGCATGTCTTCGATGATGCCAACAAACCTGATCAAACAGACATACGTACGCATGACTGCCGACCAACAGGTCGTCTCTATAGCTTCGGACCCCCCTGGCCATGACAGTGGCTGAAACTTAAATACAACGAAACACTTATTCTGTTGTATCGGCAAGTGAGAGGACGGGAAGTGGAGCCAAGCTGGTGTTAAAGGAGGATCCCAACATATGTGAGGTTATATCTCAGGGTGAGAGAAGAGAAATTAGCAAATATTTCATCCTCACTGAATTAACATGTGATTTATAGTATGAACTAATGAGTAAAGATGCCTAGTTTCGTATTTAAAGATACATAATTATCTTTGGATATTAATCAATGAAGTCACCTCATTACTTCTCATATTCCTTAACAGACATTGCGCATCACTTCCCCTTATGAAGCCAGAGACAAGTTCAGGGTCTGCATCCCTCGAAGGACTTGGTCTTTGCGGTCTTGTTAACAACGTCAGCCGTTGTTAAATGTGACGGTCTAGCCTTTGGAGCATTTCCTGGTTGCGTCACCAGATGTTTTACCCTTACATCGCGATTTCTGCCGCCCAGGCCCGCAAAAGTGACGATCAAGTGTCGCCATTTTCTCTCTTTCTTTCTTCTTTTTTGGGCGCAAAGAAACTTGGGATATCTGATATCAAATGCTCCTCTGAAGGATGCAGACACAGCAAAGGTGAACCCTACAGGAAGCTGGCGCTGGCCTTTACAAGACAATTCTGCAGGTCAGACTCTCACTTTGCGTCGCGTTGTGATTTCGTGGTGGCTCTCGGTGAATGTGGAAACGTGTCCGAGTCACAGTTCGATGTCACCGTCGCAGCCACACGGCTCCTCTGACGAAACAATGTTCACTGTAGCGTGCACGTAAACGCAACGTTCCCATCCAGTAGCCATGGATGCATACGTACGTGCGACATGCATTATTAACCGAGTTTCCATACCGCGTTTGTCCAATTCTTACGCACATGCACCGTTCACATTCAGGCCCGACTGAGCTCAGTTCTCGATGGATGGCCTGCTTCCACCCGTAAACATCTCCAGCATCTAAAACAAGCTTTATATTGTATTTTATTTCCGTTGCGTATGTAATTTAAAGACCTTATGTCACCGCATCACCCAGAAAATTGCCTTGATTGGTTTCTGGAGCATGCACCCTTAACATTTCTGTAGGCTGACTCAACTTGGCACGTCGACTGTAGCCGCTTCTTGTTTAGTGTAAAGCCATTGTGCAGCTTGAATGTGTGTGTGTGTGTGTGTGTGTGTGTGTGTGTGTGTTTGTCTGATACAGCATCAGAGCTTACTGGTTCATATCACTGTTAAGTAGCCAGAGAGGTAACTGGAGTGGGGGATGTATCCACCTCAGTGGGTTCAATCTGTCCTCATTGGGCACACGCAGAACAAGCGCCATACCCTTAACACACACACACACACACCCTTAACACACACACACACACACACACACACACACACACACAGACTATCAGGTAACAGCCCCTCAATTATTCAGCAGCCACGAAGAGCGTTCCCAAAGCAGCAACCAGATTCCTCCACCTGTTTTTTTGCAGCACACCTGAATATTAATGATCCTCAGACTGACATGACGAAAGAAGGGCGCAGCGTGCAGACAGACGGCGAGCGGAGGGAGAAGATACGTGTCAGAGATTTTGTGGGGGAGAGATTGTTTTGAACTTGGGGGGGGGTATATATTAACGAAGTAAAAAAAAAAAAACTGAGCAGCGGAGGGAAAAAATATATTTAGCGAGCAATTCTGTCACAAAAAGTAAAATGGACAACTAAATAAGTAACAAATAAATAATGAAAAAGTTTTTAAAAGCTGTCAAAAATGTTTAGGTTATTGCTGTGAACTGCCGGTCGCCATTTTGGCTCTTGTACATGTAAAAAAAACAGTCTAAATTATGATTTGACGAAGGAACAAACCAGAAGCATATTTCTAATTATTAACAGGTAACTTTTAACTCTTAATTTATTCTTAAATGCTGTAAAGAAGTTGCCATTAAGACACAACAACAACAACAAAAGGGTAGAACTGAGACTTTGTTTTTACTTTGAGCTTCAACGTTAGTACAAAAATGTAATAAAGAACAGTGAATACAAATAGAACCATAAATAATGTGTGCGTTCTGCACTTCACATTGGATCAGGTGGAGATCGACGTGACCGTGGTCCAGCTACCAAAGGCAGATTTCAGTGTTTAGAGTGTAATCAGATTTTTTGGCACTTGAGCATCCCGTTGTCTGTTTGGTAATGAGTCCTGTTTGGTGGCATGAATGGAACAGAGAGGTAAGAAGCCACGGTCACCTCCTCTCCGACGCGTCCCGCTGTCTGTGGATCAGTAGTCCATACTGTGCAGCTGGTTCTTCCTGTCCGACTTCCCCTGCACGGCTGTAGGAAGCAGCGGCAGATTGAGGTCCGCCACCCGGCGCTGGAGAGACGAACGTAACTGAACTGAGTTTCTCTTTGCTGCGTTCATCCCTCCTCCTGCCGTCCCTCTATCTCCTCCTCCTCCTCCTCCTGTCGACAGATCTCGTCTCTTGCTCCTCTCCTGCCTGAGGCTCTTAATGACCAAAGTATGCTGTCTCTGCGAGGGGAAGGCGGGAGGCTTGGACCCGTTCACCAGGAGTCCTGGAGGTCCGGGCCGGGTCAACCCTACCCACGTCATCTTCCTGCCTCGTCCGTCTTTCAGCCCCACGTTGCGCAGGCGGGGCAGCGGGGCGGAGGGTGACGTCTGCGTCCTCTCCGCGGCGCCCAGGTGGTCTCTGTCTGAGGAGTGTGTGGTGTGTGTGTCGGCCTCCAGCAGCATCCTGGGAGAGACGCCGTTCTTCTCCGCGGAGTAAAATGTCTGCAGCTTCTCCAGACGCTCGTTGATGCTCAGGTGATGAGCGCGGTCGTCCTGGTGGCGGCTGTCGTGGAAGCAGTCTGACCCCGGGTCTGCGGCGCCGTCCGACTGGGTCGTCCTGAGCAGGTGTGCGTGTCGCATCGGCCTCGACGTGCTGCTGTCTCTGATCGGCTCCGCGGGGACTTGGCAAGGTGCGGAGTCGCAGAGTTGGGATGCAGAGGTTTTGGGGGGAGAGAGATGGACGAGCTCCCGGTCTCCGAACACAGTCACTGGAACACACACACACACACAGATACATGATAGTGTTTGGTTACGTTTGTTTCGGTCGTTGCTACAAATCCTCACCTTCAGGAAACAGCGTCTCTCTGGTGTCCAGGGTGATGGCGATTTCCTCATCAGTGGCTGCGTCCTCTGCAGACAGACGGACGGGGGAGGGGGAGGGAGGCAGGCGAGGCGGTACGGAGGGGGAGGCGGAGCGAGGAAGCTGCGGCAGAGACGGAGACGGGGGACGGTTCTCGGCGTCCTCCCTGTGGTCCTTTCTGTGCAGGTCCTCGGGCCGCTTCCTGCTGCTCTGACATTCGGTTGTCTGCTGGGCTCTCAGAGGCCGGCTGGACTGCTTGGAGCTTTTCTCATTGGTTGGTTCGTTCTGACGACAAGCAGTGATTAGTCGTCAGGAGCCCCGACAACGTTTATCTGCTGTCAACCTCTGGGGTAATAAAGACTGCTGTTCCTTCAGGTTGTAGATCTTTAACCTCTTAGCATAAGATCAGGGGGGTTTTTTTTGGATATTATTTTAACTACAAAATCCACACTGTTGCACCGGTTGGCATCTTACTGCATCACCAGGAACAAGGACACTGGAGTTTATTTTAAATCCTACACACATCTTCCAGCTCCTGTAAATAAAACTGACTTGTGTATTAATTCACGTCTGAAAATAGTGCCCAAGAAATGCTCCATTTACTTCTGTTTGAGTAACTTTTGCTAAAAAAAACCCACAGTGCCCAGCTGCTTCAGGAAACCACAGAAAGAAAACTATATATTTTTGATAAACACTTGGCAGAAGATCTCTATTATGGGATTAGTTGACATTAAAAATAGAATACTATTATTTTAACACCTCTAAGTGATAGCTGTATTTGTGTTAATGATGCCACTGACATAATTACCTGTTGTTGCTGCGTCTTTGACTCGGTGTTGTTCCGCTCTCTCCATGTATTCTTGCTGGGAAGACTCCAGTCGTTGCTCTCCATCTTCTGCCAAATCAACAAGGGTTAGCTGTTACAACTTCACAGCAGAACACGAGAACGGTGTTATTTATAATGTCACACTGATCCAGAAGTTTGTTCATGGCATCGGGCAACGTCGTGTTTGAAAATGAGGTGTGAACCTTGCTGGCCTTGGCTCCTTTCTGGCTCCTGCTGAGCTTGTTGAGCAGCAGGTGATAGGAGGCCATGATGGCGGAGGGTCGGTTGGTGGTGAGCGTGTGCATGATCTCCGACAGCGAGTAGCCCAGCGTCTCCGTCATGTACGCCAGCACGGACGAGTTGAGATCCTCCGGACACAGCCTGGGAAACAACGTGAGAGAAAGAGAGAGAGAGAGAGGGATGGAAAAAACTGGAACGAATTGTTCGGGGGTCATTGAGGATTTTGTTGGTGAGGAATGACCAGGGAAACTGTGCAACTTTGGTTTGACGATTTTTTTAACCGGGAGAAGAAACAGAGCTGGAACAGTTTGTGCTTCATTCATGTGGATTTTCAGCAAAGGGTATTATTGCCAGGAGGAGCCATACATGATTGCATTTCCACACTGCGTAAAGTGATAAAAGCCTTTTAGTCATGCTATATTATACAAAGCTGTTACCCGACTGGCCACAAAAATTTTCATTTTGTTAGAAAACTCGCAGTGATTTGCTTCTTGGTTCTGTTGCCCACATTATAATGTTTGCTGTAAAACTTTTCCCCGAGGAGAGCCTCTGTGTCTCACTGTGCTCTCATGGCACAAATAGACAAATGACAAACAGCGCGATACAATATATTTAAAAAGCAAATGTGAAAATATGTTGAGATATATTTCGAAATATGATTTTTTCTTCTTTTTACAGGATGAAAATGGGTAAATTTGGCAGCATAAATTATTAAAACTGTACATTTATTGAATCTCAAGTTGCTTTCGGGTGTGTATGTAGGCGATGTGTCAAAGGTTAGTCACACGGTATGTATCAGCTTACCTGTTTTTATGAGAGAGTGCGTGCAGCGGCTTCTTGGCGTATCCCTCGTTGATCCATCGCTCCTCCATCGCAGCTCTGACGCTGGGTCTCTTAGCCGGGTCAGGCTCCAGGAGAGACAACACAAAAGCTGCTGCGCCTGAATCAGGAGCGTGAATGAAGCAGTGTTTCTTAAAATTCAGTGATTTCTGGCCTTTGGTATCAATTCTTTCTACCAAGTTTCAATCTCTTTCCGCTCTTTGTTTTGGTTTTATAGCTTGCAACTTTACTGTTTCGTTTCTTGTCGCTCTCAAAACTCAAAACCTCGACTGAATGCTCACTGTATGCCCAGAACCAAACAGGAGATGGATGTGTCTGTGAACATAGTGGAGTATTTAGAAGCTCAAGTGCCGAATATCTCCCTCAAGAGTTGGTTGAGACCAAAAAACAGAGCTAAAAGGAGAAGATTTGCGAGGGTCAGAGAGGTCTGAAAATCAATTACTGCAGGTTTAAAAAGTCATAATCACAAATCAAACATCACCTGCGTGAACATCAGTGAACACCCCACAGTCTATATTCTAAGCTGGAGCAACAACTGTCGTGTTTTATGAATTAAACTCAAATGTGCTTGGAAGAATTGCGCTAAATGATGCGTCACAATAGCTCATATTCACCCGCGCACTGATGGCCATACTCGGCCTGATGGTCTGGGGCAGTTTTGGGTTAGTCTCGTGTGGTTTTAAGGGTCCTTTAGGCAAGCAGACTGGTTTTAAGATCAGACCACCAACCGAGCTGATTCTTTGCCTGGCCGGATGGACCGAACTAAAAAGAGCCATTGTTACACAACTACTCCAGGACTGCCAGGCTGATGTCACTCATTGTGACTCCACTGAAACTGTATCGGAGCCGACAGGACGGAGGAGAGGCAGGATTTCCCTGCAGGACAACCGATTCAGCCCGTGACATGTAGCTGTCCTGTGACAGCCAAGAGGGGTTGATAGTTTGACTCCAGATGGGCATTCCTGATAAGCTCCACGGTCTGGAGGAGTGGATGGGCTCGAACAAGGCTGCCGAACAAGACTTTTCCATTCTGTTGGGCCGCTATCAGTTGCCTTCGCTTTCGATGACAAAGCCAAGGCAGCTCGTCTCGGTCAAGGTCGACTCAGTTTGTTTCCTACTGATAACAAACAACCGCACCATCTGTTGATTTCATCTATAATGTGTGTAATAATGGCCTCATGACACTCAGTTTGTTTGCAGCGATAAAAATCAAAGATAACATAAAAAAATGACTTGTGGATTTGAAGACGACGAGCTCACGAAACACCAAACAAACACATGAGCGAACGAAGTTACGAGTGGTTCGGTGCGACGAGAGTTACCGCGGCAATAAAAGAAAGACGGTTTGAAAAACAACCTCGTTTAGAGGCGGGATGCAGCCTGGGAGTTTATGTCGATGTCTCAGATGCCCAGCCTGGGCAGCGATACAGCCACTAATCTGATCTTGTCACAGTTTCAGAGCATCAGAGCTGTGCTGGCTTCGGCCTCAGTAACAGGAGCTATGTTTGTTTGTGGTGACATGGCGCCGTGACAGAGTGTAATAGGGTGACTATGTGTTTGAGAGAGAGAGACCGAAATAGAGAAAAAAAAAAAAAAACACAGAGACACTAAGGCAACTGTGTGAGTAAGAAATAAGTGAAACATTTCTTTCCTTCGGCTTTTTCTTTCTCATGACTCAGACGGCTGGAGTTTGTGTTTACAAGGAGTCATTTACGAAAAGCTGGACACTAATTTCTCACAATTAACGTGAGCGCGAGTTTAGAATAAGCACGACCAGTCTTTTTTCCAAATGGAAATCCAGTCACCGTTCATTTGGTCCATTTTCATTTCATCCCTCAGGTTTTGAAAACGTTTTTTGCTGATTCGACCAAATTTTGCAGCACGTCTGTTTTCATGAGACGGAGGAGTGGACGAAAAGTTGCAATCAAACTCCTGCAAACTGTCTAACCTGCCAAAATACATGTTTTTATGAGGTTTGACTACCAAACCATGTTGCCTGATGAAGGTCGAGCACTGAAACTTTGCAAATAAAAGCACTTTTGCGAGTTAGACAGGTGTTTTAATTACCACCCAGTGTTGTTTTTGGCAGCGATTTTAGATTTAGTCTTAGTCTTTTGGACTAAAATGCTTTTTAATTTTAGTCAAATTTTTGTCACTTCTATATGTGATAGTTTTAGTCCAGTTCTAGTCGACGAAAACTCAAACAGGTTTTAGTCTAGTTTTAGACAGTTTAAATATAAAAGTATAGTCTTTTATCAAATTAATTTAGGTCAATAAAAAGATCTACAGGCTCACAATGTGTTGCAATGTGTTGAACTTTTAGATCTGCTACTTTCACAACCTATGTGTGACACTCTTGTATGATGAAGTCGGGCATCAATTCATGAAAAAACAGTTGAAATGTGCCGATATGTGCTGATTGTTATTCTATACCTTGTGGTTTTGTACACTTAAATTGTTCAATAAAAAAAAAATTTAAAAAGTGACAACGAATTTGTCTTCAAAATAAGAGTTTTACATTGCACCCTATTTGAGTTTAGAACTGGGGTCTTAGCGGGGGGCTTTTAATTTGAAAGTAGCGACCGTTGCTAGCTTGCTGCTACAACAGCAAGTGAACAACGAAGACAGAGACCGAACATTAAGCAGAGATGTCACGCATTTTGAACGTCTGACAGACCAACCACTAACATTTACGTCCATTCTCGTCTCGTCAACAAGAACTCATTCACGTCTCGTCATGTTTTAGTCATCAAAGAGCCATGTTTATCTCCTCACCGTCTCGTTATCGTCATGAAAAAAAGGGGCGTCAACAAAATAATTTCGTCATCGTCATCGTCGACGAAAACAACACTGTTACCACCCCATCGTTTCTTTCTTGTGACTTCTTGCAAGTGTTCACAACACATTTACCTTCTTTAACGTAGCACGTGTACTCTTGAGTGCGCTCGTGGATTTACCTTTGCTGACGTCACTCGGGATGCTGCTGATCTCCCCGTTCACCATCTTCTGGTGCAGCTGCTTGATGTTGAACGGCTCGACCGTGAAGGGCAGAGTCCCTGTGAGCATCGCAAACATACTCACACCTCTGCGCGACACAAGCAGAGCGCGAAGAAACACAAACACATTTACAGGGTGCACACGGAGAAAATGCAATCTGTAATTTGCTTTCAAACGGCAAATAAGACCACAGGGGGAGACTAAAAAAAGAAGAAGAAAACAGCCTCAGCTGTGATGGAGGCGACAGGACAGCAGGCCTCCTCCACACACACACTGAGACTTCATCACTTACACGGACCAGACGTCAACTTTGGGTCCGTACTTCCTGTGAGCGAGCAGCTCGGGGGCAGCGTAGGCAGGACTTCCACACTGGGTGTTGAGGAGCTCCAGGGACAGAGATTCAGCCTTCAGAGTGTTGCTCAGGCCAAAGTCTGTGTGAAACATCATCGTTTTAACAGCGGAGCGCATGCACAGATGGACTTGATGGCTAAGACAGGTTCTGCCACACTGATCTGTCCAACCTTTTTTTTTTTTTTTACAGCGGTGCAGATGTCTAACAGGGTCAGATGTCATTGGAGGAAGCGAGAACGTCAACATACCCACAATCTTTATGTTGTTGTGCTCGTCCAGAAGGAAGTTTTCGATCTTTAAATCTCTGCAAGAGACAAGTAGGGAGAGAGATAGAGAGAGAAAGAGGGCTGTTAGGAAAGAAAAGCAGATTGTGGTATTTTCACGAGCTCTGTCCTTAATCCTACAAGAATTTCTAAAGTGATTTTTTCCTCTCAGACGAAGGTTTTGGAGCCGTTCGCCTGACAGACAATATGGTGGTTGGTCAATTTAAGAAGTCCTCAATGTGTGTTGGCCTTACAAAGCTTTTTCTGTATATTTATGGACAACCAGATGAGATGGGACCAGACTGGACCCACAGAAGCAAAGCAAAACCAAAAAGGCTAAATCTGGGTTTGGGTAGAGCTCAAGCTTTTAAAAACACTGGTAAAAAATAGTTTTATTTGCAAGTTTTCTGGATGAACATTTAACGGTAATTCGGGGGATTCGTTTCTTTTGGACCGATCGTGATTTTCAAATCAAGCCGCACTGAAATTCTCATTGAGGCGAAGCTCTTCTTGACTTACTCACTCTTTCTACAGCAGAGTAATATCTCTGTTTTCACCTGGAAAAGTTGCTCGATCCCCCCCCGCCCCCCCCACCCGAAAGTACCCCAGCCTCACCACCAACCACACGGCCTGCTCTGAAACTACCGAGCTAAATGAAAATCTGCGGTCGGGACAGAGAGAGAGAGAGAGAGAGATCCCCCTATAAACTACAGCCTGGGAATCAGCCATGTTCCTTTCATCTGCCTTCATCTAACCAACAGACACTCCGGGTCTCAAAAATCCAGAAAACACGGCTCACACAACCCCAAGAAAAGTTCAAAGACAGATGAGGAGGGGGGGGGGAAGCGAAGAGAGGAAAAAGAGCAAGAGGAGAGAGCGAGAGCAGACATTGTCATAAAGGAGAAAATGTATGTGGTAAACCTACTGGATGTGGGTGGCATGAGGTGCATTAAAGTGCAAATTTTCCATTTATTTCCAGTTTAATCATCTCTGTGTGGGACTGTGGCGCAGAGTGTGTGAGCGCCAGTGAGTGTGTGTGTGTGTGTGTGTGTGAGCATGTGGGTGTGTGTTGGTGTGTGTGTGTGTGTGTGACAGAGCGAGGTGCTATTGAAGGGTTGGGAGCGATGTCGTTGAGGGACTTCATTAGAGAGGAAGTCCATGATGTTGTGATGATGTGTGAATCATGGCGCCGGCGCAGGATGATGAGGTCATTGCCTGGTAATCACATTCCCACCTTCAGAGGAGCCAAGGTCTTAAACAAAAGCCCAGCACTGTGCATAGTGTGTGTGCGTGTGTGTGTGTGTGTGTGTGTGTGTGTGGGTATTGGGTCTCTAACACCTACACATACTAAAATGCCACTAAAATAACACTCTCAACTCCCACGCCGCACTCCGCCTTCTCTTGCAGCGTTTCCTCTCCTGTATGCTGTTAATGCCCCGAAAACTACCACGTGTATGTGAAACTACAAAATCTGACCTTAACATCCACCGTGCAACAAACAGCTACTGTGTGCAGGTAAATCTGGCTTTCTTACGGTACTGGACGGTGACATTTTGAGACAACTGCCTACAAAACGTACAAAAATCTGGGTGAAAACTGCTAGATTTATTAGAAAAGTGACTTTTTCCTAGATAGCTTGGCTAGCATTGTTCCAACAGTTTAAGGATTTGATCCATAGCCATTTAATGTTGGAACAATGGTTATATAGATGTCTAAATACTTTCTGGCCCATTTAAAAGTTCTGTGACCTACAAATTATTGAAGTTAAATATTTATAAATGCATATTTAGGGCCAGAAGAGTTATCTTAGCTTAGAATAAAGCCTGGAAACACTGAAAACTAAACTGACTCAGCCCAAAGGAAACAAAAGTCGGACTAACAGCCACTCTAAAGCTGATAAGCTGACAGGTTAGATCATGTTTGTGGTTTTATGCGGGGGTTATGTGCCAGATTATTTCTTGGACAGGTGCTGGAGACAGATCTACCTTGGCTTCCGTTCTACCCCACAATAGAATTATTACCATTATTAGCGAACCTACTGTGTGTGTGTGTGTGTGTGTGTGTGTGTGTGTGTGTGTGTGCAGTCTCACCTGTGCACGATGCCGTGTTTGTGCAGGTGCTCCACCGCAGACAGGATCTGACGGGTGTAGCGTCGCACCTCCCTCTCCTCCAGCCGCTTCCTCTCACAGATCCGGTCCATCAGGTCTCCTCCGGCACACAGCTCCATGGCCATGTAGTAGCTGTTCTCTGTCTCCAGAGTCTGACACACACACAGTTATCCATGTGCACATTACATAGACAGATTAATTAATTAGATGCAGATATATGATAATCTTTGGATGGACGTGGATTTGAGCAGGTGCAGTGTAACGTGAGCGTTTATATTTTAGTTTTCTACCTCCAGCAGGACGACGATGTGAGGGTGTCGGATCATCTGATGAATTCGAGGTTCTCTCTTCATGTTCTTCAACACGTACGAGTCCTGCCGCGCCTTCTTCTTGTCAATCACTTTGATGGCAACCTAAACACACAAGTGCACACATGCAAACGGATGTTTCTTGCCCCTTAATTCTTAAAGGGAAAGATGAATTTCCACTAAGGTACTTTCTCTGGGGACTATGATCCTTTTTGGGGACGTTATTTTAACTCCACTGCGTTAAAGAAACCAAGTTCTGGGTACTACAGGCAGAGTGATCTTACATTTTTAACACTGATGGCATAAAAGCACCGAAATGCAGAAGAATTTAAATTCCTAAAAGCTGATATTGAAATGATCCAGCTTGTTCAGGCGACTTCAGTTTGTGTCAGATAACTAATCAGGTGGAAACTGACAGTAAATAGTTGGTCGGTTCTAGTTTGGTGTTTGGTTATTTGGTTCTAAATTAATCCTAAAAGTCTACAACAGCCCGTGTTTAAATATTTGAACCTGACCTGCACAGGTCCGCTACCTGCAGAGGGTAACAGGGGTCAAGAGGAGCAAACATCCCCGGAGATGAGTTTGGTCGTTGCCATGGCGACCAGGTCAGGGACTCAGTGAAAGAAAGTCTCACACACATACACACCATTCCCCCCCTTCACAATAAGAGCACATCTCTATTGTCTACTTGTCAGGTAAAATGATAATAAATGAATCTTGCATCTTTAAAATCATGTTTACAAGTCATTTAAAATTATTGTCATTTTGTTTTTATAAAATTCCCCGATACATTGAGCATAAAACAGAGAGGGTTTTTTTTGTAAAATACCTTTGAGAGTCATGATATGTCCGCCTGCGTTTTCTTTCTACACATCGCAAGAATAATAACAGGCCACTGCCTTCTTAAATGCGGTATAATGATCGGTGACAAGTTCACAAGTTGTAAACGAGTAATCATAATCTCGTATGTGTGTGATCTTTCTCACAGCCGATGTGCCACCCTCACAGTCCGAGGCGTCTCTCCTCGTGTCTCCTTCGCACTGTAAATCAGAGAGAAAGCACCGACCTTTTCCCCCGTGCCGATGTGTAGCCCCTCCATCACTTTGGCAAACGAGCCCTTGTTGATCATCTTCCCCACCAGGTAGGACCCCACCCGTTTGGAGTGGGGGAAGCTTCGCAGCAGCTCCCTGGGGACCTTCAGGGAGGGCAGAGGCGGCCGCTCTCGGCCCGGCCCCGTGGCTTCCCACTGGGACACGCCGCGCTCTCCTTCGCCCCTTCCCTCCGCCACCATGTCCTCCGGAGCGGGCTTCACTGCTGCAGCTGGCATCCTGGACAGGGCCCAGGCCCCATGTGGCCACCTCTCACACACACAAAAGCCCGAAACAGGTCGGTCTACGTACAGCACACATACTCACACACACAGACACCCATAAACACACACACTGGTTGATTGGAGGAAGAAAAAAATCTGTCTTCAGGAGCAGGTGCGTGTCCTCGTCTGTCCTCCTTCCTCCCTAACAACAGTAAATCCTTTATTCCAGTCTGCTGAAAGATTCCTCTTTTCTTCTTTTGTTTAGTTTTTTTACCTTTCACCAAAGTCAAGTGCCTCAAAGTGTCTCAATCCAACCGTGCAGCATGCAACACATTAGCTCCTCTCTCCCCTCTCTCGCTCCGTCTCTCTCTGCCGGTTAGTGGATGATTAACTGTTGTGCTCTCAGGTCAGCTCCAGTGATGAGGAGGACATTCTACACCGTAATTACCCCCCCACTGCACACACACACCGAAGGCACACACAGACACTCACAGCCACACAGTTACCATTCAAACTTCTCCTTAAATTCTAATTTTGAATATCATGTGCATTTTTGTTTCCTAGTGACGGAATCATGCCATTCCATTTCACTTTGAAGGCATGTCGGGGTTGTTATGATGCACTCATGTGGACTGGGAAAGAATGAGAGGCGAGATGGATACATGAACATCAGCTAGAGATTTAGAAAAGCCTGAAATTTGGACCCAGGAGTCTTATTTTTTTTAAGCAACTCAATCTGTCATGTATGGTGTGTTGTGTTTAACATGTTAACTAGGGAACTTTAGAGAGCTCTACTAGCTGTTTCCCCTTACTTGCAGTCTGCATGCTAATCACAAAGGTGCAATATGTGCAATAAGTATCGGCATCTTGTCGAATTCACACCAAAAAAGAGGGCAGAATATCACCGAAACGACCGCTAACTGCTGCTCCAGGGGAGTGTTGAGGTTTACGCTGTTAGCACAGAGGCTTTGGACCAAGACAGGCTAAAGCTAGCTGGTTAGAATGCTAATTTCTACGGACATCATGATGTTTAAACTGTTATTTCTCACGCTCTTGTTGATCATCTCTTACATATTGCACCTTTATGCTAACCGTCTGCTTGGTAGAACTTCATATTTACTGTACAGACGTGAGGGCGGTATCAATCTTCTCAACTAACCTTCAGTGAGAACAATAAATAAAAGCATATTCAAAAGCATAATGTATTCACTTACCAACTAAATCTCATAACACTTACCAGGTACATAACAATACACATGGCTTTCATTGGCTAATAAAGGAGCAGGGAATTTCATAACACAAACATCTTCCCACCTTAATTACTGACCACTCAAGGTAATTATCTGTTGTTTAGCCCCTGAAAGGTCAAAGGTCAGGGAGGGTCAACAGAGGATCAGCTGCTGGTGGGGATTCAGTGTCCTTTCTTAACCACCACTCAGCGAGGCAGCACATCTGCCAGCTTCTTACCACGAAACCATCGACAACCGACGACGACGACCATGATTTTTACTTGAACAGTGAGTGCGCACAATAACACTCATCGTTTCTGTCAAAAGCAAAAGTGGAGTTGTAAGATTTTGAGGTGATATTAATGATATAATGCAACACTGGAGAAAAAAAAAAGGGAGATCAGGGCCCACAGAGTGTGTTATGACAGTGGTGATCAATGGAAAGCAGCGGTGAGGTTTTGTGCCGTTGACTGACGGCTAGCGTTGAAGTATGACGGCTTTTTTTTTTTTTTTCTGCAACCGTGTGTATTAAAAAGTGCACACGTGTGTGTGTCTGTGTGTGCACGTCGGGGGTCAGATTGCAGTGTGTTGCTGCTCGATTCTTCCTCACTCAGCTGATGAAAGGAGGGATAGAGCCTTATATCCGCCGTGTAACCCAATACGCTCACACACTCTCAAACGCACGCACACACACACACACACACACACACAAAACCTCACACAACCTTTAACTGGGCGACTGTAGTAGCCAAGTGAAGCTTCTAGAGTTACGTTGTTTTGTTTTAAACATGTTGATACTGTATAATTTGATTTGGCGTGCAGAGCGCACACACAGTTGCTGCAGCCGTGACACTTTTTCCTCCTTTCTGTGAGCGGCCAGGCGCCGTTAAAGTCGACGAAATCACAGTCAAAACACTTTGTCGACTCCTTCTCTCTCTTTCGGTGGCCGTGTACCAACGCCTAAGAACTCTTTACGAGATGCAATCAGCAGCATTGACCAATAAAAAGGTCCAAACTGTCTTAAACCATAATTAAAAAAGATAGACACATAATATAAAAAATTACCCATGCTGTACTTTGGTGTCAACAGCTTTTTTCCAGAATATTCTGCAACGAGCCGCAAAACACAGCGCGGTCCACCATTAATGCTGTGAAAACATTCAACCAAACTCCCGTCAAGATAATCGCTAATTTTCCAAAACACACTAAATCTCACATCTCTCTCCTCCTCCTCTTCTTCTTCTTCTTCTTCTTCTTCTTCTTCTTCTTCTTCTTCTTCTTCTTCTTCTTCATGAACGCCAGGAGCCCCTGCACTTCATAAACGGGTCTTAAGGCCCTGGCGTGTGTTGTGGGAGGAGGTGTTAACACACCCTCCCCCCTGATGCCGAGGAAGGGTGTCAAGCTGTATCTGGCTCTGCATTGGACGGGAAAAAAAGAAAAAGAAAAAGGAAAGAAAGTGTGACAGAGAGAAGAAGAAACGGCGTGCTGCGTCCATCGCCCCGACATAGAAAGTGATGGATGAGGGACGGGAAGCGGGTGAAAAACCAACAACTGCAGGGAGAGACGGGGATGAGTGAGAAGGAGAGAAACCGAGCTTCACGACTGAAAAACAAATGTGAATTAATAAGACCTCAGGAGGCTTTTTATATAACCTCGGCACTGCCATGCTTAAACGTTTTTTAGAGGCTTCTCTGTGTGTGTGTGTGCCTGTGTGTGCGTTAATGTGTGTTTCCATGGTTCAGAAAAGGTCATTCTCACTGCCAGAGACCACAGTCTATTTGTGTGTGTGTGTGTGTTTTATGCACACACGCACACACACGTTTGAACGCCGTTTCTAAAAAGCACAGCGACGTGTGTGTTTTTCAGATTACGAGTCTTTGCATCTACACATGTGCATCCATAAGCCCCCATTTACATGCCTTACAGTATAATTATGCGAGTATACAAAGTCGAGTGTGTGTGTGTGTGTGTGTGTGTGTGTGTGTGTGTGTGTGTGTGTGTGTGTGTTGCGTTGGCGCACAGGAATGCTGGCTTGCCTGTAGGACTTGGCGACCTTCTCGGCGGTCACATTAAATGAGAAGAGAAACCCCCTTCTGCTTCCTGCCTGTAATAAATGGATCCCCAGCAACCATTAAGGCATATTTTAACACCAAATAACTCCCCCAAACCACACTAGAACAGACGCCGTCGGCCCCCACCCCTCTCACCATCTTTCTCACTCTCTCTGTCTTCTACTCTGTTTCTTGCATTTCTCCCTCGACCCTACTGCGTCGACACAAAAAGGGCCAGAAGCTAAACGTTCGGATGAGATGCTTTTTGATGCTGCAGCAGGACGTGAGATAAAACGCTCGAGTCAAATGTCCTTTACGTACTCTGTCTTCGAATGCTTTAAAGTAGACGTCAGAGATTTGTTGTTGCAAATACAGATAATAGGAAATCAAGTGTCTTTCAATCGAGTCATTATCTGCCACCCATGCGGACTGAATTTCATAAAACGTTTCTGGAGTCGCACAACAGAACAGCGACTTGTTGCATACCATGGCTCCATACAGCTGCTCCTGTGTAATCCAAGTCTTTCAAATCGATTGAAGACTTTATTTACATCCGTCTTCTTAAGCCATAGTCTTTAGTTTCTAAGATAAAAGTATTAGTGCTCACCCTGGACACTTGGATTATGCTGTATGGAGCCATTTTATGTGTTTTTCTCCAGTGGTTTTCTAACATTTTAAAACAAATCTCCGTCTACTTAAGTTCTTTAGGAACGCTGTTTTTGCTGTAAAGCTCCGGAAATGTTTGGTGGACTACAAAACGTCCCCGACTTTCCATCCACAAGAGGATGAATACATAATGCCTGTAATACAGTAGGTGGCAGAAGAAGAAGGAGGAGAAGAAGACGACAAAGAAAAGGAAGAAGAAGAAGAAGAAGACAACAAAGAAAAGGAAGAAGACGACAAAGAAAAGGAAGAAGAAGTAGAAGACCACAAAGAAAAGGAAGAAGAAGATGGCAAAGAAAAGGAAGAAGACAACAAAGAAGAAGAAGAAGAAGAAGAATATGACAAAGAAAAGGAAGAAGAGGACGAAAAAGGAAGAAGAAGACCACAAGGAAAAGGAAGAAGAAGAAGATGGCAAAGAAAAGGAAGAAGACAACAAAGAAGAGGAAGAAGAAGAAGATGACAAAGAAAAGGAAGAAGACAACAAAGAAGAGGAAGAAGAAGAAGAAGAAGAAGACGACAAAGAAAAGGAAGAAGACAACAAAGAAGACTTTGACTTTGAAGTAACTTTATTTAAAAACATTCTAAAAAAACTCTTAAATACTTATTTCAAATTGATGCATAACTGATCTCACAAAACACTATAGAACAACCATCATTCTAAAAAACAACAAAGAAGAGGAAGAAGAAGAAGATGACAAAGAAAAGGAAGGAGAAGAAGATGACAAAGAAAAGCAAGGAGAAGAAGAAGAAGAAGAAGAAGATTTTGTGGTTTTTCTTTACTAGTGTTTTATTTATTTAGGCTATTCCCATATTCTGTTTCTTTCAAAAGGGCATACTTATATTATTTTCCTGTCATCATTATATCAGTGGCATTGAACAGTCTGATTAATTATCAATAATATCACTGATCACAGTTGTTTCTGGTCCAACAGAAGCTGTTATTGTGACATGTCTTATTATAATAATGTCCAGGCAGATCATCAGTATCAGGTCTGCTCTCTGTGCACCTCTGTGAGGGAACAGGAGCTGCTGTCCCTGTCTGCCCTCCAGTGGACACAACAGACCGATGCAAGGAACGGCATGAACAGCCACAAGAAAGAATAATCCAAAAGGGAATGTTTTCTGTCTCTCTTTCTTATTTCTCCAGTTATACAGCAAACACAAACAGTAACTCAGAGGTGAAAGGTCAGAGAAGGTGTGGCATCAGTCCCACATCATGACGACTTCTTTCTAGAGAAATCAACCCGACATGAGGCAGAAATATCACCACACACACGTTCAGCCTGCAGACCAGAGCAGCAGGTCTTTCTCTCTCTTTGCTTCAGACGGCCTCACTCTCACCACCTGCATACTTCACCCACAGCAGAGTGCAACAAGTGTGTAACACGTTAACACTCATTGTGTAAGGGGGGTCGTTGTTGTCAGAAGGGATTTGGGGATAATGTAGGAAATAATTAACTGAAGCCAGCGATTGCAGCTCGAGGGAAAGTGAGTCACCTCATCCCAACACAACTGCTGCAGTGGAGTAAACAGCACAGAGCGAAGTTGTGTAACTGCATGAGAGGATACTTGGATGGACCAGCAGGAGAATTTTGCAAATTGGGGGAAAAAACGGTTGACGATGACGAAGAACACGGACAAATGTTGGAGCAGAGAGTGAGAGTGCTAGTGCTTTTAATTAGCTGAAAGTGAGGGGACAAGGACTATTTTCTTTCCGTATGGCTGCGCAGAAGGAAATATGCATGCGGTCATGGACGAGAGGTTAGCAAACTGAGCTAAATAAGTTAGCTAATGTTACAGCTGAGCCAAGGAGAACGCCATTAATGTTTACACCCTCCACAAGCAGGTCAAAATTAGCAAACAAACACCAAACAATCTAGATGCATGTATTAAAGGGATATTCCGGTGTAAGTTTAATCCATGGTCTAACACACCGTGAAACTGTGTTAGACTCCCTCTCGAGAGATCAAGTTAGCAGACCGCTAATTTACGGAGTTTTATCAACCTCAGAAACGACCGCACGACAACAATACACTGCAGTAAATGGATCCAAATATAAACTGCCGCCAAAAAGCCACAAATAATGCTCAGAACAGCACCGAACTTCAGCAACAGTACAAATAGGGTCTCAGCACATAGTCCGGGGCATCTAACCTCCGCTAGCTTAGCTGGATTTCTACTAAAAAGCTGACTAAATTTACCACTCTTCTGCAGCAGCTTCCTGTTGACGGGAAGTCCCGACGAGTCGATTACCGAGTGCAGTAGAGTTCCGCGGCTCATGGATGAAAATTTATGATTATGACTCCATGGAAAAGTCAATCAAAGTTCATATGTGTCTTACCTGCCAGTTTATAACAGTTATTATCGAGAGCGGACAGGGAAAAGAACAGAATTGAGCATTTCTAACCGCACTCGGTAATCGTCGCGTCGGGACTTCCCCGACCCGGAAGCTGATGGAGGAGAGTTGAAGTCTGTTTTTAGCTTCACAATAGAAATCCAGCTAGGCTAGCGGAGGTTAGATGCCCCGGACTATGTGCTAAGACCCTATTTGTACTGTTGCTGAAGTTTGCTGCTGTTCTGAGCATTTTTTGTGGCTTTTTGGTGGCGGTTTATATTTGGATCCATTTACTGCAGTGTATTGTTGTCATGTAGTAGTTTCTGAGGTTGATAAAACTCCGTAAATTAGCGGTCTGCTAACTTGATCTCTTGAGAGGGAGTCTAACACAGTTTCACAGTGATTTAGACCATGGATTAAACTTACACCGGAATATCCCTTTAAGAAAGCACCACAGGTAAGAGATAAATCATGTGTTTTGGGGTGAACTGTCCCTTTAAGAAGACAACATTGGCCCTCCTACATGATCACTCTTGTAGTTCTGGGGTTAAGAGGAAGGGGGGGAAGGAAGATGGCTGTCAATCACTGACGACTGCGTCTGTGACCGCAGCCCTCCTGATGTGTCATCATCCGTCAGTGACAACCGCCGTCACTTCACCGTGTCATCGTCAGTCAGCGCAGCGTGGCGTGCCTCGCATGTCATCAGTCAGCGCCTGCATGTTGCCTGCGGTGGAGCCCCTCTCATGTTCTGTGGTCTCTGCGTCAGTGATGCTGATTGGAAACGTTCTCCACGGCTTCTAAACAGACAAACAACGCGCTGCACTCTTTAAGACTTTGAGCTCCGCGTCCTCCACATCATATACTGCGAGAGCAGCACACGCACCAAACTGCCGCTGCCCACAGAAACATTTCAATGAGATCGGGTTGCTTCAGCACCGAATTCGAGCAGAAATGGTGCTGAATTACCTCTCCGAACAGTTAGGGGAAGTGTGTTTTATGAAAACGACATGTGCCAAAGAAAACTGAAATAAAGAGAGAGGCAAAAAAATAATTAAATAACACTAGTAGCATGTTTGATTTAAGGCTTTCTTGAATTCTTAACTCACGTCTAGACTCAGTGTGGAGATATTTAAGTGCTGATGTATCAGATGAACTCGTCTGCAGCATCACTTTTTGAACATTTCAAATGTAAAATGGTTGTGGTTGAAACACAGCTTCACTCGTTAGAATACTGCAGAACTATTTTGAATTTTTTGAGCACTGAAAATTTTAATTGGGTACGTAACACGTGAGATATGAATCACACCTGCCTGAAATGTTTTAGTGACATTTGATTCAATTAAACGGTTCAGTGTCTGTACATTTTGTCTCCCAACACAACCAACTCCCATAAAAGCTTGTTAACAGCATTTGTCCTCACTGTGGGGGATATAATATTTATTTTCTGAAGATATAATATGTCACATTTCTGTGTTAAATTGTCTAACTATGACAGATTTTTGTTGTACATTTTGCTGAGTTGTGTACCAACATTTTACCAAATGTTTCCACTGAAATCTGTAACGTTCTTCTGTTTTTATTCACCCGTCGCTATAACCTGCGGTAGAGAGTCAGAGAATGAGGGAGGGAGTTGGTAAATGCGATTTAAAATTATGTGAATAAACCTTTAATTACGTCGTCCCGGAACATTTCTGTACAAGTCAAAACCACACAGATCAGTGATCGTTTAACAATGAAGGCAACAACTCCCAAACTTTGTGTTTAAGATATTGTCTGTAAAAACAAACCCATTAGAACAGGCCAAAAAGAAATCAGTAGGATGTTTAATAAATATATAATAAACTCCTTCTCCATCGTATCTAATTCAGTCTGTTGGTGTTGAGTTCTTGACAACAAATTGACTCATTGTGTTACTTTTCACTGGCTCTAAAGTCAATTTGTGCTGTCTTAAAGTCCACTGTGTGCAGAGTGTTGTAGCTCAAACACACACACACACACACACACACACACACACACACACACACACTACAATACACATCCATAAAAAAATGTCTTTCCCAGAGCTTCAGTCCATCACACTCTGCTAATCCCACACAATCCTGACCAAGCCTGAAATGGGAGTTTGTGTCACGGGTGGTTTAGAGGTTTTCTACTGTCAACAAAACACTGACGAGAGAGAGAGTGAGAGAGAGAGAGAGAGAGAGAGAGAGAGAGAGAGAGAGAAAGAGAGGGGGAGAGAGAGAGAGAGAGAGAGAAGAGGGGGGGAGAGAGAGAGAGGGAGAGGTGGAATAAAATACAGAAAGAAAGGGATGAAAAAGAGCCCACCCCTTTGAGCTGACAGGCTGAAAACAGAGCGGTGTAACACCAAAAAAAAGTGCAACTCCCACTGTCACTAATGCGGACCGTGTGTGTCTGTGCCTGAGCGCGTGTGTGCAGATGTGTGGCAGTGTGTGTTTGGGTGCACGCGCACGAGTGTGTGTACGTGCAGATGTGCAAGTGTGTGTGTGTGTGTGTGTGTGTGTGTGCTGGAGCAGCCTGCTGTGCCGTTCCCAAATTGAAATGTGAAAGAAACGTGTTGGAAGGTGATGACAAGAGTGAAGTGAACCAGTCGTTTCCTGAAGGCCCAGGCCAGATGTGTCGCACACAGAGCCTCAGAAATCTGCTGCACATTTCTCTTTAATAACCAGGATATTTAACCAGGGGAGGCGGTAGGAACTGCGGCTGTGTGTGTGTGTTTTATTTTTTTGTACCTGTGTGAGCGAATGTGTGCGTGTGTGTTACGTGTTTGTGTTTGCTGGAGGAAGCCGGTGTGAGTGTGTGTTTTGGGGCTGGATGGGATGTGTGGTTTATTACTTTAATTGGACTTTTTTTTTTTTTTTTGCAGCCCTGCAGAAAGTGAAGGAAGGAGAGGAGGAGCGGGACGACAGGGAAAGAAGTCTGACAGACTGACGGCCACACCTCCGATCACCACTCAGGACACACACACACACACACACACACACACACACACACACTGGGTCTATTCCATACTGTACTCAGCTACTGACCACAATGCCCGCCACTTCCTCCAGGAGCAAAGCCCTGGCGCCTAGAATAACAAAGAAAATATTCAGCTCCATACTGTCTGATGTCTTAATATTTCCAACCCTTCTGTTCTCATATACGCATGATTCATGGACTATAACTTAGAAATACAATCAGATCCTTTTCCACTGATCCCTCTGCTAGTTAAATAAAGCTTTCGGAGGAGGAAATACTGCAGGGGTGTTGCAGATTCTGCGAAGGCCAGTTTCTGTGAGAGGACGGTCGACTACACCGAATCTACTGACCGTACAATAAATTCACCGTATAGGCGCAGTTTAAGTGGGATTAAAGTGTGCTGAAAACAGATTTTCAAGTCTTGAAAGCACAATGAAACAATAACTCTAAGGAAGATGAAAAGCGCATACGCACCTAATTATTTGTTGCAGTTATTGTTTTATTTTCATTCCGTCCTTTTTTTATAACGGCACAACTGACAGCTGGTGTTTTCTTTTTCAGAAAGTTAACAACCTTCCGCAGAAAGCCAGGATTAATCAAACAACATATGTTGTTACAAGATCAGCCTCATCTTTTATAATCAATCAGCTTAATACGTGATTTAGCCTGGAGCCAGGAAGTGATTAGCCTAGCTTAGCATGAAGTTTGGAAGCAGGGGCGAACAGCTAGCCTTGCTTCGTCAAGTACCTCATAATTAACACGCTGCATCTTGGTTGTTTGGTCACACAAACAGAAACGTAAAGAAAAAATGGTGATCGGTTTAATGTGCAATATGTTAGAATTTGCCGCTTTTCAAATTCAAATAGAGAGCAGCATATTTACCAGAGTAACACATAGCTGCCATTAGCTAATTAGCTTAGTTAGCCATGCAGACTTTGACCAGACTGGGATCTTGCAGCACCAGGGAGGCTAGTGGCTAGAGGCTAGCTGGTTAGCATGCTAACTCCTGTAGATGTCTCTGCAACACAATACATAGACATCTTTGATTAAGTTTTTTAATCCTTTCTGTGAATAATTTCAATACATTTGAATGTTTTCAACTAGAATGTTTACATATTGCACCTTTAACAGACCATATTATCGAACTCAGTCCATTTGGAGTCACAGATTCATGTATTTAAAAGCTCATCAGAAGCCAAAACACTGCAGAACTCTTTCAAAAACTCACAGACGGGATTTTACAACTTTGGAAAGTTATCGTTGTTTCCTCACAAGGATCATGAGATAATCGGGAGAAATGGATTACAAAGTAATCCGACAGGAATGTGCGCTTGCATCTTGTTTTAAATCATCTGAAATTGTAATCAATTACCAGATGAAATGCACTCTGCTAAAGCTGCTCAAATGTCTTGGCCAAAACGTCCTAAATCTGGATAAGGGATAAAGTCACGCTGGTCCAATTCCAGATGCTGATACCGACCCAAAGCTCGTTTTAGTGCTGCTAACTGAGGCAAAATTCTCAGCCCAAAACCTAGCCGATTCTAGCATCCATAAATGGGCCACAACGAGCTCGCATTTGTTCTCTTTGGTGCCAGAACACGGCCGAATGTGCTGATGCTCGGCCACAACAGGACCAACACGGCTTGGGTTGGTTTTCTTGTCGTTAGCTGCTGCATGCGAGCGTAATATTTTCAAAACCCAGACGCGGTCCCCACAATCGGCTGCAGCGGGACAGCGTGAATGGCGGCATTGTGCGTGCTGCAGAAGAAGAGGTGCAGTTTGCTTGGGCAGGAGGAAGCTGCTATTTACACAAAAGGTGTTGGACCAGCGCACATTTAATCGCTTTGGCTTGTGCGTGTCTGTGCGAGTGTGTAATGAGAGAGTGTTTAGCTGTGTAAGCCCGTGTGTGTGAACATAATCGCCCATGATATACAACATTATGGCCGTTTCTTAATAGCAGTGTTTTAAGAACAGCCATTAATGCAGCTTGTAAAATATTCCCAACACCACGCCAAACACTCCCTTCAACTTCACCTCCCTCTCTCCTCCCTCGCTCTCTACCTCTCTCCACCTCGCTCTGCCCCTCTCGCTTTCCCTCACCTCATTTGTGGGAGAATTTATTTAACTCGTTAAAAACAATTCTCTGAATATTCCCAGCTGAGTGACCAGGCTTCCGTTTTTTTTTTTTTTTCCGCCCTCGTTCTCTCTCTCTCTCTCTCTCAGCTTTGTTTTTTTTCCTCTCTTCTCTTAAACTAACCTGTATAATGTTGTCAGAACTGCTTGAGAATGAAGTGCTAAGTGTTGCTTTTTATGGGGAGGAAACAGACTGGAACAGCGGGTGTGTGTTTTCTGATGCCTACTAGACACACACACACACACACACACACACACACACACACACACACACACATATATACATACATATACACGGTCAGAAAACCTCGGAGTGAATATGTTATGAATTACAACCTGTTCATTGATGAGATAGCCCCGAAGCTTTAAGCTAGTAGATCATTAGCGTTTGTGAGTATGTAGTTGCGCTCCAGTGTGTGTGTGTGTGTTTGTGTGTGTTTGTGTGTGTTTAGGGTTGACAATGTCATTAAGGCACCTGGTGAAAATCTGTTCTCAATTGTTGTGGTGATTTCTGCTGTTTTAATTTGGACAGTAAAGGCGCTGCCAGCTCTACCCGCCGTGATGCCGTGACCACTTAGCAATGTTAACTCCATTCCCATGCACACCAGCCCTGTAGGCTCCACACACACACACACACACACACACACACACACACACACACACACACACACACACACACACACACACACACACACACACACACACACGCTTTGTTTTATGTATTGTGTCCATAAAAACTCAGCTCATAATTTGTTTTCCAAAATCGTGATGTGTCGTGAGCGAGGAGACTTTGTTTAAAAGGGTGTGAATAATGTGCAGAAAATTACTAAATAAAACTGTCATTCAAAGGATTGTGAAGAAAAACCCGATGCCCTTCCCTTCTTTTCTCTGTCTGTGCAGAACAGCGTCAGTAAAAAAAAAAAAAAAAAACTGATACCAGGAATGGAAGAACGAAACAACAAAATGGAGGAACGGCCCACAAATTTTTTTTAAAAGCGCAGCCGTCTGAAGAAAACCTCTGAATACCTTCTCTTAAATACCACATAATAATACAGTTAAAACCTTTATTTGTATGGACAGTATCTGATCTGACGATGACCCAAATCACCCAAAAGGGCATAAAAACATTGCTTAAGTTTATAAAGAACTGGTTTTAGTAGAGGTATAAAAGAAAAGGTCACTGAGGGAACGAAACAAGGTTTAAAGTTTCGATCGAGGAAATGTTACAAACGTTTCTGTAGACTGCCAGTTTGTGCCGTGTGCTACTTTATTAACGTGATAATCAAAAGAACGATTGAGATTAAAAAAACAACTTTTCTTTTTATGCATAATTGCAGCTCCCACGTTATCAACTCTAATATGGAATTCTGCTGAGTTTTCAAGCTGTACAGGAGACAACAGTGATGATTTGACATTTGAGCACTCGTGTTTCATTTCTGCATCATCTGCACATATTTATTTTGGTCATTTTTCATGTGACCTCTGTTCTGTGAGGGCTTGAATTTGATCAGTGCTCTTTTTTTGCTTCCCTGGCTCCCTCTCCATCCATCCCTCCCTCCCTCCCTCCCTCCCTCCCTCCAGGCCCTCTGCTGTCCCAGCTGACAGCTGGCTACGAGCACCTCTGACTCTGCCTGAGGATGAGATAAGCTCAAACACGATTGGATGGAACTAAAACAATTCCTGAAGGGTGAAACTGTGCAGTTGCATCAGAAAAAAGAAATGAATACCCGCTGAGCAAATATCACATTAAAAAACTGCATCCACAACACTATTGTTTGCCAGGCCCGGATTAAGGACGTTTTTCTTTTCCCTTTTGTTTTACTTTTAAATGGATTTCCGTGCTCTAAAAAAAAAAAAAGCTGCTTATACATCATGTTGAAACATTAGCGGGGGTTTTAATGGTAGTAATGGTGGTGCTGCTGGTGCTGCCGAACAGTGAGGGGTCCCGGGAATCAAACGGAAACCAGATGGATGCTTGGATGGCACCGAGTTCCTTCACCTCAACCAAACAGGAAATGGAATTACGGCTGATTATTCACGCTGCTCGCAGCTTTCGAATCTCAGCTTACATGTGTATGATAGCCTTGTTTTCGACTTGCTTGGGGAAATGTGCATGCGTTGCTCTGTGTGTGTGTGTATGTACGTGATTAGGTATGTGGGGTGTTGGCCGTTAAAGACAGCTAATAAAGTCTGTTCCCTTTCATTAGTGTGTGTTAGAAAAATGGGCCCGGCGAAATGAGTTTGTGTTCATGTGTGTTTCGGCGTAGGTGAGTTTGACTGTGTCTGCGTTAACTAGGTAATATCATGCATGTTGAGACGGCGTGCACTCGAGCGCCTGTGTGTGTGTGTGTGTGTGTGTGTGTGTGTGCGTTTGTGCGAGTGTGTGTTCAATAAGCATGTGTTATGTTGTTAATAGCACACCTCGTTGGCCGGGCAAAAATGAGGTCGTTAAACCGGTGCACAACTATGCTTGTGTACTCTGACTTAACAAAGACAGGTCTATATTTGTGAACGTAAGGCTAGTGTGTGTGTGTGTGTGTGTGTGTGTGTGTGTGTGTGTGTGTGTGTGTGTGTGTGTGTTTCTCCAGTATTACTTCACACAGCTGTGTTGTAGCATGTGAGATGCTAGCATGATACTCCTTGTTTTCCAAACCAGGCCAACTCCGGCAAATCGATTATACTCGGTTACGAATTCTGCTCATTAAGTCTTGGTCGGGCCACAAACAAGGTCATGGGCCAGTTTTCCGAAGGATCCACAGGTCAAGGTAAAGGTAGAGTTGTCAGGAGGGTTTTCATGAATATCGATATCATATAATAGGATTGAAACAAGTATCCGTGACAAATAATGTACTTTTTAAAGTACTAGAATTGTCAAAAATTCATATAAGTCAAATATGAAAGCAGCTTTTTACAACCCATATTTACGTTTCATGTTTGGCGGCGACCTGAAGTGACTGTAGCCATTATTAAACATGAAAAGGAGGACGGGACTATGACTCAGGAGATGGCTGATCGTGTCCAGTGTGACACCAGAAGTCAACGGTAAGTTGTTGAAACTTATCAACGTAGTTACGTAACGGTTACGTAGTCGCCCCCCTCGTGGCTCAACTGTTGAAAAACGCGCGCTAAAGTGCCCTCCTGGGAGCCAAAATGTGTGCTAAAGTGCCCTCTTGGTTGGCAAAACACACTAAACTGCCCCCTTGGCTGGTTAAAACATGATAAACTGCCCTCTTGGGAGCCAAAACACGCGCTAAAGTGCCCTCCTGGGATCCAAAATGTGTGCCAAAGTGCCCTCTTGGTTGGCAAAACACACTAAACTGCCCCCTTGGCTGGTTAAAACATGATAAACTGCCCTCTTGGGAGCCAAAACACACGCTAAAGTGCCCTCTTGGGAGCCAAAACACACGCTTAAGTGCCCTACTGGGTTCCAAAATGTGTGCTAAAGTGCCCTCTTGGTTGGCAAAACACACTAAACTGCCCCCTTGGCTGGTTAAAACATGATAAACTGCCCTCTCGGGAGCCAAAAACGCACGCTAAAGTGCCCTCTTGGGAGCCAAAAGGCGTGCTAAAGTGCCCTCTTGGTTGGCAACACACACTAAACTGCCCCCTTGGCTGGTTAAAACATGATAAACTGCCCTCTCTGGAGCCAAAAACGCACGCTAAAGTGCCCTCTTGGGAGCCAAAAGGCGTGCTAAAGTGCCCTTCTTTTCGCCCCCGCCCTTCAAAAAGTCTGTGCACGCCACTGTGTAAGATAAAGGAGTAAGGAGTTAAACCCAAATTACTATGTTTTTCTAAACCTAACCAAGTAGTTTTCTTGTCTAAATGTATTCATGGGTCATATTTTTAATATCCATCTCAGTCAACTCCCTTTTAACTGCTAAATACTTCATTATTTTCACTAGCTTAGTCTGTTTGTCACTTGGTGCTGGGCAGGTAGTGTTCAGTGGGGTATTGAAGGTTCCTCTGAAAACAGCTGCCTGCTGAGATTAAAGGAACAGGCCGTAAAAAACAAAACAAAGAGCTGAAGGAGGTTAAAATGCTGCATAGAGCTGAGAGGAGCTGCAGAAAAAGGTGATCATTTCAGTGGATTCATCACTACAAGCAACCTCTTTCATATTACACTTACTCAAACTAAACACTTTGATGAGAGAAGCTTTACATGAACCGAGCATGGACTCTGTGGTAGCAGGTATTCGGAGGGTGGGACTACTTTCTTCCGATCCTGCCAGTCACCAGGAGCACAGATGATGATATGTTCACACAGCTGCAATCTCAGATGTGGCTGTTTTAGCAGCTCCTAACTCTACACCTCGCAACGGGATACACTTTATTACAACACACACACACACGAATGTGCACACAGCACCCCTCCCAGTCATGCCTGGCAACTTTGTAGTTTCTCACAGCTCGGTTCCCTGGAATCATTAAAAACGAGGCCAAAAAAAAAGCCTAACCTTGATACCTGTGACATGCTTCAATCATTTTCCAGCCTTTAAACAGGGAGGGAGGTGGAAAAAGAGAAAGTTTTACATTAAGTTTAACCGACTCTAATCGGTGTGCTCTTTAGCAGCTCGTCGTGTGGGCTAATTACGGCAAAAAAAAAGTTTGGGAAAAGGGAAAAAACTGTGCATGAAGACGAAGGCTGCAAACCTTCAAGAAACAAGCAACACAATGAGAGTGAACACACACGACCAGGAGAGCTACTCAAGACTGCTGGTCATCATGTGTATCCATGTGAACAGGTGGCATGGTTTTCAGTGTGCTTTCTACACCACTGTAAAATACAGGAAGTCGTAAACATAAAAGACCAAGTCTGAACCTGGACTGTGGATTTCTCTGAGAAGGACTCGGGTCGGATTTTTGCCTCGTCTCAGCGCCGCTCGATCCTCCGTCCTTAACGGTAGCTAACATTAGCAAACGACCGGCTTCTCCGACACGACACAGAGGTTCAACAGAGCCCCTTTAACATTTCAACACAACACATCGGCAGCCACCAATACCTCTCAGCCAACTTCAGATAAGAACTGAATTATCTCCTGATATGTATCCAAGCACGTGTGTTGAATTACGCCAGCTAATTCACGTATCAGTCCGCCCTGCTGAATGCAGCTCGGACTGCCTCACAGCTGTTCAGGAAACGCTGAGTGTGATCTAGTCCAACAGTTTTTCTAATATAACAATGCGGACATCAAACCAAATGCTCATCTCAAACCAGAACTATCTGCATGACCACGTTACTAAACGTTTCTTCCCGTTTGTTTTGCCCGGTGCACGAAAAGCGCATAGAAGCTCGTAAAATGATCCGAGCAGGCGAAGCTCTTCCTGCTTCATCAAAACGAGGTCAACCTGCCCCTTTATGATTGTGTGCAAAGTCTAAAAGCTGCAATCATGACTCAAACTTTTACCATCTGTTAATGAAGGCGGATGGAGTTTGCCTTTAATTTAGTGCAACTTTTATGTCTGCCTTTAATGAGTCGTACACCATGTGTGCCAATGTCATCTGTTAGCCGGGGCCTTTCCCGTGGTGCCTGCCTGCTCGTCCTCCAGTGCTAATGTGCTAATCTGCTGTTTAGTCCAACCAGATGGGCCTCTCTCTCTCTCTTTCCCCCCATCGCACTGGGGGAAAAGATGTGGGAGAGTGGGGAGGAGGGAGGAGAGGAAGTTACCTGCAGAGATCTACACTCATTAAAAATCCCTCTGCCGAAATTACACACCCCTCCCTTCCCTGTCTCCCCCTCCTTCCATCCCCCCTCTTTTTTTTTTCTTCCCGGGATAACCGAGCAAACTTTTTACAAGGCAATGACAGGCTCCGACACCCAAAACTCTCCCTCGCTTTTCCTCCCTCCATCTCTCTTTCTCCCGTGCAGATATTTACTTCCCCTCCAATTATTCGTTCGGATCCATCTCGAAAAGCTAACGGTCTGACAGTTCGCCTGAAGAGATTCGTCATACTTTGGCGTCCACATCACAGGCCTGTTGGCATATGCGCTGACTTCACATAAAACTAACACATTCCTCGCTGTGGATGAGAATAAAATGAGAGCGAGAGATGAAAGCGGGTGAGATCTGAGCGCGAGATTGATATATACGTGTAGAAACACAATATGTTAAAGAAAGAGGGAGATGAAAAAACACGTATGAAATCCAATCAGGAAGACCACACGTGCTCTATCCATCATTCGCGTACATGCGTACGTGCACATGCTAACGGCGCCCTCGCCGATGCCCTCTGAACGTCTATCAAGTTCAGACCATCATGCATGAGTGCGTTCAACAAGCAAAGGGAGGTGTAAAGGCCGAGGGCAGGAGGAAAGAGGGATGGAAGGAGGGGGGAGGCGTAGAAAACCTTCCTTGGAGGGCAAATAACAGAACAGTGTTTAAAAGCCTGATCCAAATTCTTACGCTTTATTGCTCTGCTTTTTAAGTGGGCTGTCGACAAAAAAAAAAAAAAGACAAAAGGGAGCAAAGAAAAAGAGGAAGAAGGCGAGAGGAGCAGCGCTGCGAGGCAGGGCCGATTCTCAGAAAAGACCCTTTTTAACAACGGAAACTCCGCTCCGACAAATCCCCTCACATCGCGGGCGAAAAAAAAAAGACGGAGGGAGAGAGGAGCCGCTGAAACCTTCATATCAAATCACGAACTCATGGATAAACATGTGACCGACGTTAACAGCGGCGTTTCACGCATGCACACGCACTCACACAGGCTCCATCTATCATCACAAGACAATGATCTCTTTTCCTGGACTGTCTACACACTCGCACACTCAAAACCAAAACCGCGGGACTAAAACTGGGTCCATGTCATAGTCTATTAGGAGTAAATTTGCTGTGTCCACAGAGTTGTTTCTCTTTCTTTCCCATTGCTGCTCCTTTCACCGTGTTTTGATTGCTCACTGGATTTGGTCCTCTCACCGCCTCGTAGTATTAAGGAAGATTCATCTGCTTCCATCCGCCACCCGGCAGCCTGATCAACAGACAACACCAGACCAGCGCTACGTCTTCGAAATGAGGCTCGTATGCAACTGATCTGCACCAGCAGAGAAGTTCTGAGGCCAACATAAAGCAGACAGAGAGATGTTTTCTCTCAACGAAATGAGGAAATGTTTGTCAGATAATGTAACTGGCAAGTTTGCAAGTTGTTTTTCTACCAAAAATACGCCAGTCCGCATCAGAAAAATGATCATATTGTATGAAAATGGAGCTTGTAAAGTAGTTTTGGCGCCTAAACCTAATCAACCGTACAATGACGATGCGGCAGGCGTGTCGCTGTTACACTGCAGCGGTCGTGTTGTTTTGGGAGATGCTGACAACCTGATTAGTCCGTTAGGTATCCGGATGTATTGGCACTCTATCAATACGTGATCCATTAGTGACGACAGCATTATTCAACAGTTTCATGGTTGTGTTTAGGCGCTGGCAGCACTTCTATGGTAAAATATCATCTGTTTTAATACATAAAGAGTGAGCAGTGATTTAAGATAAATGAGTTTTTTATTCACAGTTCACCTGTTTTGTAAAATGTACCTCAACCACAGACAGGAGTCTGGACCTGAACCCCTGTCAGTGGTGACACGGTCCTGCACTCTGAACGTGTTTCACTCACTCAAAGAAAAAGTCTCTGAACACAATCCAGGCAGTGATTATGTCGATCACCGCAACGTAATTATGAATTTAGTGATACACAAATGTCATTTTTGTGGAGACGTCGGACATGTTTTCCAAAAGGAGCCAGTGAATGAACTGCAACAATCCATTTTCTCCCGTCTGTCAAGAAATCTACAGCTACTTTTTTAAAACTCTTTTGTTTCTTGTTTCTTTCCACAACTGTGAAATACTGCTAACAACATGGCACAGAAAGCGACTTACAAAATGAAATAACTCAATCAGCGGTATTGGAAACAGTTTGTCTTTGTCTCCTTGGGATTAAAAATCAGCTGTTTGATAAATATTCTTTTCATTATTTTAAATTTTTCAGTATTTTCCACATCATTATTCTTAATGATTGGTATAAACAGGCAACCCTGTCACAAGACAAAACACTGACGGAAGACATTTGTCGCAAAAACTTGGATCGCTTTAAAAAGAAAAACAAATTTTTGTTTCCAGTGCCTTTAACGCCATTTTGGGAAATGTCACAATTATGTGAGACAATCAGGTTTCTTATAAAGGGTTTCTGCACACAATTAAGTTTCCTTGTTATTTCGGTCTTAACAATAAACACAGTAATTACTAGATGGATTTTTTTAAAAGCGGTGAAAAGCAGGAAGTGAGAGAAAAACTGACAACAACAAAGATATCAGCAAAAATAATGAACAACATCATCAAAGACACATTAATGTTGGAGTCTTGGCATCACATCACATAACACTTGCTGGGCAGTTATGGAAGTTACGCTGAAACCGCGTTAGCCATGTTCCTGCGGGCGGGAACAGCTGAGAAAGTCACATGTTTCAAGCCTTTGTGTGAAGCTAAGCTAACTAGCTGCTGGCTGTAGCTTCAAGCTGTATTTGCAGATGTGAGAGGAATCAATCTTCTTATCTAGCTGCAAAAAATATCAAAGTATTCCTTAAAAAGATATTTATTCCAGCATTGTGGTCACGCTTGAGTTCGCATCAGCTGCTTGACTTTGACGGGACTTTGATGCCTTTTAATAATCACAGAACAACACATCCCTTTTTGTTTCTCTTGCTCAATCATTCAATATGAGTTATAGATAAAACCAACCAAACAACAACACAATGATGTTTTCTCTCACTCATCATCAGCTCGTAGATCAACAACTCGTGTTGCCGTCTGACCCGCAAGGACAAAAACACCCCCGACCGGTCTCTGCTGCTCAGTTTTTGGAGCTCGAGTGCTTCATAAAGTCAAGGTTTCCAAAATATTTTCAAATCAGGACCCATAAAAAAAAAAAAAAACACACACACCAAAAAAAATCATGCGGCTGCGCCAAAACACATTAAAACCCAACAGAAAAAGAAGCATGACCCATTTAAGGTTGTTAACTACAGTTTTGACTCCAAGCTGTAACTCAGAGGTCCGACTACAGCTTCAAAAAGAAAAAGGTCATTATGTGTTACATCAACGCAACGAGGCGCACGTTAACCCCACCTATCAGTCCCGTCTATCTGCCGGTTGCGCGTCTACTCGTCCTCGTCGAAAGGAAAGAGAAGAGAAGAATAAAGTGAAGCCTGGAGAAAGAGAGAGGACGAGATGCTGCGGGATGTCCAGTAAGAAGAGCAGAGAGGATGATGATGATGAGGGGTTTTGGCTGCGTTGCTTGCTGTATCTGTCAGTAAAAACCCTCCATACTTTGAGGGCTCCAACACTCACATTGTACTTCTGCCCAGGCAACAGTCGTCCGCCAGCGCAGCCCAAGAGACTGCCTGTTATAATTACCTGCACCGCTCGGAGCCCATTATGAAAGGGAAACAAACTGTCACATACACCATTAACTGTTCCTCCGACCCCCAGTAACACGGGGGTGTTTCTAATAAACCCATAATTGTTGTTTACACAGGCGCAGAGTCAAAGGACGCGGACACTGATGCTCCCTGACACTAATGCCGGCTGTTAATCTGCGTACGTCCAACCCGAAGACTTTTTCTTGGCTCGGCGGCGTTAGGAACTTCTGAAACTGGGCTTTCGTTGCACCACGCAGTCAGGATGGATTTGGGTAAAAAAGAACGTCTCATTTTTGAGCCTCGATGCTGCGGTTTTGTGCAAATGATTTATTTGTAAAAGAAAAAAAAGATGCAGTGTGTGTGTAGATGTACAAAGTGGTGGCCGATGAGTCAAAGGAGTGAAAAAGAAAACTACCGTGCCATGTGAGTTTACACTTATTTCAGAAAAGATTTGGTAATGTTTGATTCCTCCTCCGTCTAAAGCATTATTTTGATCCATGTGGCCGGGAATGAATACAGCTGGGCTTCATCGCTTAGATGACAAGACTGATTAATTTGTGAATAACATACAGACGGCACAAAACAGCAACACGACAAGAATAAATCTTGCACGTCACAGGCTGGAATTACATGTTATTGTTCATTTAACAGGATTTAATACACTGAAATACTGCGCTGGTTATTCTGTTTGTTACCTTCTACTGTTTATGGCCAGAGGAACTACATTTACTCCTTTACGTGTACTTTATTAACTTCTCAAGAGTTAATTGTACTTGTCAGAGTAGTTTTAATGCCGAATACGCTTTCATTACTTTTACACAATCCATCATGCTACTTTTATTAATCATTTTATAAGTTAAATGGACCTTCGATTAAGAGGCAGATGGTCAGCTGGGTCACGGTCTTATCACAGCCACACCGCCGCATGACAGCACAATGGATGAAACTTATATTTAAATACCGTTAAAAATGATGTCGTTTCTTAAGTAACTCACCCAGAATGTACCTTCTCGTACGCTAACTCAACCAGTTTACTTCTACTTGTTTTTTGGCCACTCTACCCACTTCTGTTTATTGTTTATTAGCATCCCTGTTAGCTTTTGTATTTTTTCTCTTGGTCCACAACGATTTGATTACCAACACTTACGACAAACATGGAGGATACCTGTCAGTCGAACAAGAAAATATAGAATTTAGAGTTCGACGTAAACAAATATTGGTAATAATGGTTACTGACCAAACTAATTAGTTAATTACCCATCCTAAACAAAATATTATAACATGTGGCGTTTTTCCTGTTGTGTGCCGTCTCTTATAAGTTTCTGTTTGAGGGATTTTTCATCTGCATTTGTATTTTCAAGTTGAGTTTTGGCTTCGGAAGTTCAAGAAGACATGATGTTGACAGACAAAACAAACTGTTAAGTCACACTTGTGGGTGTCCGTGCCTGTTTATTGCAATAAGCCATCACTGTATCGTGTTGATGTTGTTACCATGAAGATGCTTTAGTGTGTACTGTGAATCATCTGCTGATGTAAAATGAGCTCATGTCATTTTATCATGAGAATAAATACAGTGTAGGAGGGTTGAAGTACAAGCTACATAAAAATATCAGTAAGCTAACTTCTTCCAGTCATTTTACTTTGGAAATATGACCATCCTTCCTTAAAGAAGGATCCCGGGAGGCTTTTTGTTGTGCTGTTTGGTGTAAATCAGCCTTTGAGGTGAAGCACATCTTAGAGTTGATTGATGATTAATCTTTTTAATCTTTTGGACACTTGGGGGCAGCAGAACAAGTTGTAAACACAACAATGACCATACAGAGTTGTTGTGAGACACATGATAGCAAATACTTGCTCGTCCACGCAGCCAGCAGACACGTGTCGACATTAACATTCAGTTAAAGTTTGAAGGATTTCTGGTCACCTGAGATCCAAAACTTCAGGCTCCGTTTAGCTGATGATTGTTGGTGAACATCTGGAGTTACATCTGGCTCTTTAACGTGGCTTGGTGCTGAGCAGGTCGCATAAAAGGTGAGTAAAAAAGTAGATTTGTCCAAGTTCCAGTCCAAATATCTCATTACACTAAAAAAAAAGACACAATCACCTACAAAGAAACATTTCTGAGACATATAGGGACTTTAAAAAAAGCGTGTTAGAAGGAAGAAACAGCTTGTATTTATTGTTTTGTGTTTTTCTTCCTGTCTTTTTTTGAAGTTGCTTTTTTTCAGTGTTCATAAGAGCAATTCAAAAATATCCTGATATCCTGCAGATGCAGTTAAATATTGAATTTATATTAAACATATTAATTTAATCAGTTTTTATTAAAGGAATATAGATTAATGCCATGTTCTAACTACCTTAGAAAGTCTAATTGATACATTACTCTAGAAAATACTGTATATTTCCCTCACATAAGTGCTCCTGTGCATCTGAGTTTTTCTTTTTTTACTGATCATACTATACGGTAGTTCATATTTAGTTTGTCCCGCTCCACAGGGAGGTCAAACGTTGGCATCAGGTACAGATCATTAACTTTAAACTGCTCCAGGAAAACAGAGAGGTTTTCAAACCGAAGCTGCTCAGCTTCCACATCTTTCAGAAATGTTTTCTCTGCCGTCTTAACAACAGGCAAACAAAGCTGGCATCACCTTGGCAGGGGGGGGGGCGCGTGATGTCAGCAGGTGTGACCGGCACCAGACCAGCTGCATCCTCCTCCGCGTGGCGTGAGCAACATCCTCACCGCCTCATAAACAAATCATAAAATCTTCACATGGGTATTTATGGTGTGTGTGTGTGTGTCAGTGTGCGACAATGTTGAGATGGTAAGTTCATGTGAAAAAGATGAAAGCATGAAACACTCTGCCAGCTGATGATGAGTACAATCACACACACACACACACACACACACACACACACACACACACACATTGACAAGTGGACTGTGTCAAAATGTGCAGTTTTTTGGATTAATTGGGGGGTTTGGATTGAAGGACTGCCAGCGTCACAGCGGGTGTGTGGGATAAAATAAAGTCAACAACTCTTAGTTTTTCTAAAGTGCGTGAATGATGAATGGGTGATGGAGGCACAGATGGCTACAAACAGAGAGCTGATGGGCGGTACCGAGCAGATAGAAAAGAAACGAGATGGGCCGGTCGAGAAAGCGAAGGCACAGCAGCCTACAGAAAGTCTTATTCTCCACACGGCTCGGCTACGAAATAGGAATGTAATAATAATAATATTCCACTCTATAAACATCAGTCCAAACCAGAGTCCTAGTAAATTCTTCAGCTTTAATATCATTTTTCTGTCGGTACATGTGAACCATTTATTTGCCGCCTGCTCCGTCCACAATCTGTTCGAAGCAGTCAACATCTTTGGAGTTTATTTGGAGCCACAATGACACGTGGCAGTTTTGCAGGGATGAAAAATATCCCTCGGCCTTGTTAATATACGGTGAAACCCTATAGTTGTGAATTCGCACAACTGTATAAAAAAAAAAAAAAAGACAGATACACACACGCTTTTTTTTTTTTTTTTTTTTTCTCAACATGTGCGTGTGCGACTAGGCTATAATATGTTTTGGACGGAGCAGGATGCCAGGCAGTGCCCGTTAAAGGCTCTAATGTGGCGGTGGTTTCATGGTGGTTGGCACAGATCAGCAGGAAGAGGGCAAAGAGAGGGATATAAAAAAAGAGGGAGTGATGGGGGGAGAGGTGGAGGGGTGGGGGGGGTCTGGAGGGAGGGAGGGAGGGAAAGAGCGAGAGCAAGCTAAAGAAAGAGGGCTATAGTTACAGAGGCACACCACAGGCATCAAACGGTGGTGGATATATGAATTCTCTCTCTCTCTCTCTCTCTCTCTTGCTTTTCCTCTCTCTGTCCTCACTTCATCCCTCCCTCTCTCTCGGGGTGAACGGTCCATTCACAGTGTGGTCCTGGGGTGATCAGAGTGGACCCTGCCCTCTCTCCTCTCCTTCTTTCATTCTCTTCCCCCCAGTCTTTCATCCCATCTTTTCTTTTTCTTTTTGCCATACAGCGAAGAGAGTAAGGGGGGGGGAATCAAAACAGTCATACTTCCCCCCCACACACACCCTTAAACTCATCTTTTATTAATCAGACCTCAGCAGTGTGTCAGGGGGAAGAGTGACGCACACGGGTTTGTGAGTTTAAAGTGAACATGGGCGCGCACACACACACACACACACACACACACAAGCTAAAGAGCAAGTACATGCAACTGACCGCTGACAAATGCCTCGGGGTGTTTCATATTTCCTCCGCTGCAAAACAGGCCATCGCGGAGGAACAGCAGAGGGTTCGGTTTGTGTCTGAGTATGTGTCAAAGAGAGAGACGGAGAGCGAAGGAGAAAAAGAAATTAGCGAGACAGACGACTTGACTGCACCACACGACCTCCGTCTCCCTGTCATTCATAAAGCCTCTCGCGCTCTCTCTCTCTTCTTTTTCCTATCTCCCTATAACACACACACACACACACACACACACACACACCGGCTCACAGGCGGAGCGGAGCGGATATTCTGGGTGGTGTTATTCCAGGTGTGGAGTCGTTGAGGTCTCCATGCTGTGACCCTGTTATCCTGGGAAGAGGGAGAGTATTAGAGGCATGCCGGGAGAGGAAGAGACTCTATATCAAAAACACATTTCGCCCCCGAGGCTGTGTCACTGCAGCTATACGGCTACAGATAAAGAGATGTGCACATGTGCAGCACGTAGGTACGCACGCATGTTTGTGTTTACATGCGGGCGTACACATGTGCGCAGATGTCGGTACACTGAGTGCATGTGCAGCAACCGTCTGATGGACTGTGTCAATCATTCACAGGAAGAAGGTCGACAAGGACACGAAACAGTCGGAGCAGACGTGAAGAAAGAATCGTCTGGTACTACGTCATCCTATAAATGCAACATCCTACACTTTATTTCTACTCACAAACTCATAAATAAAAGTTATTTGTTGCATTTTTTTGATTTATTGCTGCTCTTACATTTAAGAGAATACCAGAAGTCTCTCTGAGTAGATGCCGACAAAAGCACACACCTTCTGAGAGCTTTTTGTTTTTAAGGGAGCAATTAAAGCAAAGATTAATCTGACGTAGATTGCTGTACATCATTTGCAATTTCAATTATTTCATTGTATTAATCCATATTTACGTATAACACATTAAAGATCTTTGGTAAAGTCAGATTTTAATTGCTGGCAGAAATAATAAGGATTATTTTGCTAATAAAAATAATCTTAAAAATCATCTGTGTTTCTTCCGCGGCTTAATCACATTGTGTCTGATTGGCTGTTTCCGCTCTGAGCTTCCACATCATAAACCATGTGATAATTTCAGAGTTCCCTTAAATTACACATCACCTCATTTCATCGTTAGCGCAACCCAGATTCCCCCAGAACGTTCTGTAAAACAAAAACAGGATGTGATAATTCGCTTTTGACGTACACTCAATTGAAAACAGCCCAAGACAGAATATTTACTGTTTCACCTCATCAACTTCATTACTTGTAAACATATGCTGATGCTGAATTTGACTGCAGCAGCACGTTTCAAACAACATTCCGCCAGGTAAACGGGTTCACAGGCAACAGGTGACGGTGTCGTGACTGGGTATGAAGGTCTCAGGTGTTCACGAGCAAAAATGGGGGTGAGGTTCAGCACTTTGTGAAACCGAGATTGTATGAATTATATCACAGCATGGGCACAGGAACGCTTCATAAAAACGCTAATCATATTTGCAAATGATCACATTCTGTTTTAGTTTTGCTCCACACATCCAAACTGCAGCCTACCTATTTAAGAATCAGGGTTTTAGGAGTGAGCTGCTTGATAAATCTCTCGTTGCTCACGTACGAGTGTTCTACTCCTCAGTCGGCTCTTTACTGCATTTCTAAGAGTAATTCTCAGATGTTTCATATTTACAGTCATCCAGACAAACTCAGCGATGACCACTTCCCTTCAGTCCTCTCAAGGCGTCCTTACATTTGTACATAAGCGTACATACAAGTGTGTGACGGTGCGCCTTTTCGACGGATACACAAACTTTTGGAAATAAACGTTTGCTAACTGACCACTGAGAAATGGCCTGTGTTGTGTTGTTTCATATTGTGCATGCATAGATGTTGTGTGTGTGTGTGTGTGTGTGTGTGTGTGTGTGTGTGTGTGTGTGTGTTATTGTGAACAGTGTGTATAAAACTTTGATGTCCTCAGTCTCATTCAGAGTTTGTTCTTTCACTCCATAATTAAAAACTGTATCATTACGACCAATTAGATCCTCTGCAAGGTCGAAAAATAGTAACTGGCACCGACAAGAAAACACAGGAAAAAAAAAAACTGAAATGCCGTTTTTGTAACAAGGTAGTCAGATTTGGCACATACATATGCATGTTCTGCGCACGCTTTAACGCAGACATTCCTTAAATACAGTAATAAAATAAAACAGCAATCCGTAAATCTGCGCTAAATGCTAGTTAGCGCTGGGCTGGACGTCGAGCGCAGGCGGGAGAGGAGAGGCAGGCCTCACCGGACGCCTTCACCGCCAATCCTCGATTTTAACGACTTTGTTCTTTGATTAAAAAACGCCTAAACGGTTCCAGTTGAGCCAGAGAAAGAGAAAAGAAATAAAACTCTGACTTCTAAGAGATGAAAATAACCGTTGTTCTCCGGGTTTTAAGAGGCACGTGTGTTGGGGTTGGCCTGAGACGTCAGTTACGAGCTGCAGATGTTTGTATGGTTTTTTATGATTGTTGTTATTTTCAAATTGCGGCGTTTCCGTGATGAGCTTTACACTCATTAGTGTGTGCGCTCGCATGGGCGTGTTCGCCTGCGTGCGTGCGTGCACGGGCGAATGAGAGAGCAACATCCGAGGAAAGAAAAAGTCTCAAGTACTTTGAGCTTAATTAACCATAGTCCTAATCTGTGTGCCTTTTTAGCAGCTCATTATGCAGCCTAATGACAGGAAACTATAGAGGTGATTACACACTGATACACTACCCACATGTGCACAGTCACACACACACACACACCTCTGAATTCAAGCATTCCCTGGCAGTGAATAATAAGGGGTGATTAAAAAAAAAACCATCTCTGCATAAACAGTCTTTCTCGCTAATGACCTCATGCACACAAACACTCACACACACACACACACACACACACCGGTCGGATCGAATCTTCATGTGGTTTCACGGGTTATGAGAGGAGAAAATGTTTTCACCTCTTCTCCGCTCGATGGAGAAAAGCCGTAAAAACAGCACCTGCTCGCCTGTTCTCTCCCCTCCTCCTCCTCCTCCTCCTCCGTCCGTCTTTGAAGGCAGAAACAAAAGCAGTGAGGTAATGAGACGACTTGTTTTGTTGCCATGAGACGGCATGAAACACATTTACAATCGAGCCCGCTCTCGTCCAACGCATCTTAAAAAAATGATGATGATTGGGGCAGGTAAAGGTTTAGCACCCTCGCTCAAGGGGTAAGGCCGGGGTCAAACCTGCCGAGCTCAACGCAGCTTCAACCATCCTGCCTCTTACCTGCCCTCAGGTATAAATCACCCAGGTGAAGGTTAGGAGCCGATGAAAGCACTTTACCTCGGCAACAGTGTCAGGAGCAGACCTGCCGGACACAATAGACCTGCTTCACGGTGTGTTCAGCGCCAGCAAATAGTTTACTTCCGCAAATTGTGACCCCAGCTTTGTAATTAATAGACCCGAGATCAGCCGGAGAAATGTGCCTAACTGTGTCTCCTGCTGACTCGAGTAAATACGACTGGAGCCGGTCCTGCAGAGCTGCTGACCTCTGCTGACCCGATTTAAGTTCAAAGTCTGTTACGTAAAGCTACAAAACCACAGATCCCGCAGATTATCAGGAAGAGCTGCTGGTATCTTTCACATCCCTACTGTAACTACACAACAGTGTTACACGCCATCTCTAGTTTCAGGGCTGTGATTGTAATACATACTGGCGGGGGACACATCCCCATTGATTATGTATTAGCACACAAATTAGTCAAATGTCAGTCTGATCAGTTGGTGGAAGGTGCTACGGATTACGGCCTCGGATGCCGAAGTTGTTTTCCATTTGTTTTCCCAACCTGGAAGACATTTGGCATCCCATCCCACCTCGACAGCGAGTGCTACAGAGATTAGCTTCCCCTTCCCTGGTATCCATAAAAATCTACTTAGTTTGGGCAAACTGCCCACAGAAGCATCTTTATCCTTTTATTCAGCCAATATGTTTTTTAAAAACAGAATACCAAACTAATCTTCTAAATCTTTTTCAAAACTAATCTAAATCGATAACAGACAAACGACCTCTGGCTTCCTCTTAACAACTCAGACAATCTCCACGCTGCAGCTGAAAATGTAAAATGTAGAGACTTTAAACAAACTGCATGTGGGATGGGAAAACAAATGAGCTTGTCAGTTGGATCGTGTGATTAGCTCGTCCTGAGAAAGTGCCGTCGATTTATTACGGTCTTCCTCTTGTTTACTCGTGTCTCATGCCTTCTCTGAAACGCTTTTGTTTCTCAAATGCACAAAGAGTTCGTCTCCACGTTCTGTATGCCATTAGGAAAATACCATCGATTAACTGTATTAGTATCACACTGTGATCTACAATAGGAGAAGAAGAAGAAGAAGAAGAAGAAGAAGAAGAAGAAGAAGAAGGAGGAGGAGGAGACGGAGAAGGAGAAGGAGAAGGAGAAGAAGAAACAAAAGAAGAACGAGAAGAAGAAGGAGGAGGAGACAGAGAAGAAGAAGAAGAAGAAAAATCACAGTCTTATTTATTTTTTTATACACACACACACACACACACACACACAGGCCCATAATACACACAACTGGGTCCGACACTCATGCATTACTGTGTGGAGTGATGTCAGAGAAAAAAGGGAACCAGCTCCAAGCAGCTGCCTTGCTCAGGGGCACATCAACACCTGGCACTTCCTCACCTACTAGTCCACACTCCAGTATTACAAACAGTATTGATAACAGTCAAAAACAAATACAGGAGTTATTAACTAAAACTGGTGGGTGGATCAATAACGTTTCATACCCTATAAAAGAGGTCACACTAACACTCACCTCTGATTTTAAACGCCCCAGCAAACGTCGATGTAAATGACGTAAAACCTGGCAGACTAATATCAGTTTTTGGTCATTTCTCTCTCTTTCCTCGCTTCCCACCACGGCTCCATTTATGACTCACGGCTTCCTTTCCAATCGACTGGTTCTTAACACTGATAGTTTTGGCAGTGATCGAACTTATTTATGGACAGTGAAGAGTCGTCCTAAATGTGCTTCGGTTTGATCTCATCAAAATAATGATGTGATAGGCTGCGTAGTGACAGACCTGGCTTAGCTCGGCGAAGCATTTTTGATCTATGAAGAAGAGAATCTGTGAATCTGACGCCCGTCCAGCTGTTGAGCTGGACAGAACTTGAGTCATCTGTGTCTCTGTCTGTCTGTCTGTCTGTTTATGTGTGTGTGTGTGTGTGTGTGTGTGTGTGCGTGTGTGTGACAACCCATTGCAGCCAGAGCAGGAGTTCAACTTGAATAACATCCGAGGCGCACGGAGGCCTGAATAAACGGCGTCGCGACCAGAACCGGCTCGTAAAAAGAATTCAATAAATGTCATACATCCATCAGTTTCTATCAAGCGCGTCAGTAAATACCACGTTCTCAATGGAAGGTTAACTTTATGAAAGAGAGCAGGGGTCGCTTCACTCGGATGACGAGTGACTCTGGGCCAGCATAAGCAGGATATGCTCGCAGGGGCCCCCCGGCCGCTTGCTTCAGCAGCGCTGGCACGACTGCGGATAGGCATGGAAGTTCAAGTTATGACTTTCCCAATGGAGCCATACAGGGGATCCGGCGGTTATTGTCTGCGAGTTGGCCCCCCCCCCCCCATGACGGGCTGCGAGGGTGGAGGTGCTGGTGGGGACGACGCCTGGAAGCTGGAAGCTGCATATCTCTCTGGATATATCACTGTCTCCGTCTAACTACACGGCTTACGGCTCTCTCTCTCCGGGTCAGCTGAAGCACTAAACCACACTGACCTCAGGAAAGATCAAACTGACACATAACAGCGCTGTGGAAAGGTTTTTCACTCCTGAAGCCTTTAAGAAGCCCTACATTACCCCGTCACTGTGTGTAGGTCTCTCTCTCTCTCACACACACACACTGGAACCCACACACCTTCCCCACCGCTCATGCCACTTCCGCCATAAAAAGCCCTGGCAGTGATCCACGTGCCCATTAGCACGCGCTAAATAACTGTTAACAATGTATTACCCAGACTCCCCTGCTCCGACACCTCTGCCCTCCCACCCCCCCCGCGCCCCTTCAAAAGCTCGCAGGTAATTATGTCAAAGGTTTTTTAATAAACAGCCTATTCAGTGCGCGGAGGGTTCGGCCCACGTTCACAGCGACAACGCGCATTTTTTAAAAACGATGAAAAGTCAAAATGTCTGCAGCGAGAAGACGAGCAGGAGGAGCACAGGTGAAACTTCTTAATTAATGGTTTAATTCCATTTAGTTGAGCTTGAACTGGGACATGGTTAAACATTACTGGCCACACCTGTGCTGCTCCTGCTTGAAGAGGCCCCTGCGCTCTGATTGGCTGTTAAATATCACCAGGTAAACACACACCTGGCACCTGACAGCAGAATGTGGGCTACATGTAAGAAGTGTCTTGTAGTGTATTATCATCATAAATAAATATTCAATACATATCTTTAAATGTATCACTCTGCTAGAATAAATTGATAAATATATTTTCAATTAATGCAACTAAATCTTTTTAATTGTATATAATTAATTGCTAATTTAAAACGCACCAAACCAAATCTGAGACGCTTTGTGACGCAGCAGCACGTTCATATTTTTTTTATGAATGGAGGAGGAGAAGGCTGCGTGCGCAACCTGTGATTTACGCGTGTTTAACAAAAGCAGCATCTTAAATATCTCGCACACAGGGAGGCTTATACGTAGCTTAGCTTACACCCTGCTATTAAATGTGTTTTAATTGATCCAATTAAGCTCAGGTGCTCAGTTTATCTTCCACCTGAAATAAATAATTTAATTAAAAAAAATAGGTCACACGTAGAAATTCAAATGAAATAAATTAAAAGAGGGTATTTTTACGCAGCTTTACGTCCACAACTAAAAGATGTGCGGAGCTGCCAGATCCTGCACACAGCGGCCGGCGACAGAGAGCCTCCAGTATTTTTAGAGCCCGATGCGTCTGCAGAGTTACACTGAGACTCATCGGCCGACCACAGAGAAATTGAATCAGCCTATAGCCTGTGTTTGTGTGTGCAGAGGCCCGGAGACGAGTGCAGCAGCTACAATCCCACAAGCTTCCCGGTCATCTCGGTCTGTTTCTACATGACTTACATAACAATACGCGTTTTATCTCGCTGTGTCCAAATGTTCCTGCACGGTTTGACTGAACCGCTCTGTAAAAAGCAATATTTTACATTAGTATAATATCATAAAGGCGTTAAAGAGGCGGGGGGCTCAGTGATCTCTGGGGCGGAAGAGGCCTGCGCACCTGTTAACGCACGACAAATAAATAATAAAAAAACAAAAAACACAAACTCGTGTGTTTATAAAGCTGCACTACACATCACTGCAACGAAAAGCTTTTTATTTAAAACCAACAGATCATATTATTCGTAAGATGCGCCAATTAACAGTAATGGGATTACAATCAGTGTCGGGCCTAATTATGGCCTGATATTCTGCTGAACGAACCATTTATCTGGTTTATGTTATGCAAAACGATTAAACATCAAATTCGAATGATTATTATTATTATTATCATTTTATTAATAATATTATAATTATTACTTCCTGTTGCCTTTTGTCTGTTTTCCAAGTTTTATTTGCTACAATAAAAGACGAGAACTTGCTAATTTATTTTATTTTGTTAACTGTTTTTGAACTCTTAACATTTAATGTGAGGATATTAAACATTATCTCTTGTCATCCTTCTCTTCCTGAAGCTGTTCTGCTAAAAATACGATTAAAAAGGAAGGTGAAGTTTTGTGTGTTTACGTGCAGAATCAAGAAACATTATTAATAACAATAATTAACGTGCTGTGTGAGTAAGAATCTGTCTTTACGCGCAGGACGCGAGCAAACATCTCGGTTTGTGTGTGTTTCCTCTGAGCTGATGCTGAATCAAGAAAAAATCTAAACTCCACGTCAGACTGAGCCTCAACCTATTTAATTCTCACGGAGGTATTTAAGAAACGGCCCCGGGGAGCTGAAACACGAGGCGTTTGATCTGATAACCGACGCGGACGCGGGCACGGAGCTTCTCTGCTCTGACGTCCGATCATTTACACTGAATTTGTGCCAATAAACGATGAAGACGTGTTGTTTATTTAACCGACAGAACCGCCAGAGGCCTTGAGAGCTCGGCAGAGAAACACCACCGGACCAGAGGGGAAACTTAAAATAAATAATAATCCAATCCTGATGCCAGCAGCTCTGGTGTTGTTACACAATGAGGCTCATCAAATTGTAAATTATCAGCCCGCGTCAGGTTGTAACGTGGAAGATTGAACGCGGCATTAATTGCTCCATTTAATAAATTAAATGCTCGATGGTGCGTATTGAACTGCTCTGCGGTCACTTGGGTGTTAAATGGAATGTGTGGGTTTTTTAAGTCTGAAAACACACAAACACACACACACACACACACACACACACACACGCCTTGTTTATTTATAGCCAGGTCCTCCACCTCCATATGTTACAGCCTCCACACACGCGCACGCATTCCCCGCGTGACCGCACGCTCATTTACGCGGGGCCTTGAACGTCTCAATTAAAATCTGTGATCCTGTAAACTATCAACTCTTAATCACACAGATGGATAAAAGTGCTTTTTACTATACTTATTCCCTCAAGTACACATGTAAATAGTTTATTTCGCAGCACTTGCAGGTTTGTAATTATAACAAAGCCCCAGTTTTAAATCTTTAAATATACATTTTCATTGTTTTTGTTTCTTCTATGTGCACCGAGCCAGGATTCGTTCGGATATTTGACATTTGACAAATAAAACTATACATCTTGTCAGGCGATGGTACTTTTCTGTTTCCAGTGAAACATTTGTGCTGTTGCATTTACATTAGTGGGGATTTGATTGCACGTTGGACTCGAGGATGCTGGTAGTAATCTTTCACGCTAACATCGAGCTGTTCTCTTTTTTTTTTTTTTTTTTTTTTTTTTTTATTGTGTTGGCTTGTTGAAATATAAGAAGCTTTTGTCAACCCAGGAAAGTCCCGAAATGACACTGGAGAGCCTACATTCATTTTTTTTTTTAAAGGAGTTCTTTTGTTGGGCACAAAAACAAAAAGTAAATCCTGAACATATATATATATATATATTTCTGATATGTGCCAGTGAAAGTGCAGCAGAAACATATTTATGTTTGCAGCTCGTGGTTGTGATGATTTCCTGACACACACGCGCAGCCCCAACGCTCATTTCCAGGTTTGGGGAGGGGGCACAACTGGTCACCGTGCACGAGGTACTAATGGGCAGATATGCAAAGCATGTCGGGCCGGTGTGTGAAAATGCGCGCAATGCCCCAGAGAGACGCTCCTCGAGGCTCCTTCTCCTGCAGACATGATTCAATCACCAGCTTTACTTTGACCACATAAGGCGGCACGAGCGGCCCCCATAGCGGGCGGTACCAGGGAGAAGTTCCGGGGGGCTGTGATTACTCCTGATTGGTTGCGCTGCGTTGTGACTGACAGGTCGCCCTTCTCCGGCTCTGCTCTAAGCGCTCCGGTTGTTGACACTCTCCAAAAAAGTCCGCACGGCTCTCACGGATAACGGAGACGTTATTACAGCTCGTCCCCGGCTCCTCTCCGCTGCTCCTCGAGGACGGACACAACCAACTGGGAGCGTCAGCGTGGATTTGCTTTTCCGTCTGTGTTTTTGAACTTTTTCTTGCCTCCTCCTGCTAAAAAAAAAGAAAAGAAAAAAAAGCTTCGTGACGCCGTCCCGTTTCTTCTCCTTCCTCCGAGAGAAGCGAGAGAAATGGCAGAGAAGCGGCGGTCCCCGTGCGCAATGAGCGTCAAGGCGCACGCATTCTCGGTGGAGGCGCTGATCGGCGCGGAAAAGAGGCGCAGGACGTCCGGAGAGGATGCGGCGTCCCCCGGCTACGAGGACGGAACTGATGTGTCTGATCTCACCGGGAGCCCGGGGCCGCGGGCCGACAGAGCGTGCACCAGCGACCGGGGCAGCGAGGCGGAGTGTGCAAGCGACGGATCCCGTAAGTAAATATAACTATAATAAATATAAGAATTGTAATAATAATGACTTAATTTAAAGGACTGCAAAAAATAAGCATGGTGCTGTAGTCCTCCAGGTGAACCAGACTTTATCATAGGCTGTCATTGTTTTTTTAATACAGCAAATTATACAATCTGTCAACAACAAGTCATTTAATATCACATCACCATTTATAAGAGAAGAAATATTAAAGCTGACGTTTCTCAATTTTTTCAGTGAGAATTTATTTTCATCTTCTGCTTTATTACCGAGAGAAAATCAGCAATAAGACGCAAATAAATTAAAATAGCAGAACAATCGCGAGCTCCGGTCAGAGAGGCACACTGTGCGGGGAAATGTGATATCATATCACGGCCCTGGTCTAGTAAATATGAGCGGTGTGAGTGTGACTAATGTGAGACGCTTTATGGGTTGTGTTGCAATCATAAACACGCCAATTAGCAGCGCGTAAAGGCAAAAGGGAAACGGGAGGCTGCCACGGAGAGGATGCAGAGAAAAAGGCACAAAAACCCTCCTGACAAATCACGATTTAAATCTGGATGCGAGGTGGGGGGAAAAAAACGCACTTGGCTGCGGATTTGTCTTTGTGTTAGTTTGCCTTGTTAGGCCCACGTCTAGTGTCCATAAATTTCCCCAGCACCTGGCGAGGCCCTGTGCTGAACAGCGCAAATAACAACAGCGGTGAGACACATAAACACCGCTGTTAGGGGTGTCCTCCACGGTAAAACACGGATTTAAACTCAAAGTGCTCCATCGTGAAAATCATTACGCGCGTCCTGGTTGGAGTGCTGCGGTTGAACGTGCCATTTATTGACCTATACAGCAGCATAATGAGTGCAAAGAGTTTGCGGAGACATATATTACTTATAATACATTTATAAACCCGAGCTTTCACTGCAGCAGTATTAAAGAAAGAGGAGGCGTTTTTATCTCCTTGAAATAATCAAATAACAAACAGTTGTGAGCTTTTCCTCGGCTGCTGGAGGTTTATTTCATTAATAGTCACAGCAGTGGTATTATTCTTAATAATAACTCATTTAAAATCGTGTTTTAATACACTTATATCTTTCATGATCTGATCTTATCCTGTAACAGGGAGTTCATCTTTCTGTTTGTGCGTTTTTAAAATGTATTGTGGTCTGAATTTTAGTGAAAAACGCCTCCAGGAGTAACACCTTTCAGTGAGTAACACTCAGCCTGCTGGTTTGTGCCACGGTTAATAAAACGTTGTTGATCTCGCCTATTTTTTCCGGTGCAGCAGAGAGCGAGGACGCGCTGCTGGAGAGCCCGCAGCCCGCAGCTGTGTGCGCGGCGCCGGTGACCGGCACCGGAGAGGAGACCCGCGTGGACCTGCAGGGATCAGACCTGTGGAAACGGTTCCACGAGATTGGCACGGAGATGATTATTACAAAGGCTGGACGGTAAGACTGGAGATCAAATAATAAATAAAATAAATAGTAATGAAGAAGAGTTATAATGTGATTTGTTTCTAATTTCATGCGTAAAAATATAAAATATTAACAGTTCTGGCAGAAAATCCATGAAAAAGAAAGCTTTGAAAAACATAATCAGATGACGCAGCCTTTTTCTGATGCTGGGCTATTTTTATTAAGATATTATTAATGTTGTTATCATTACTACTATCCTGCGTGTTCGTGTAGTTCTGCAGTTGAGCTGAGATCTCCAATGCAGATGATTTATTTGGTTTTCCCGTCAGGCGGATGTTCCCCGCCATGCGCGTCAAGATTACGGGTTTGGACCCACATCAGCAGTATTACATCGCCATGGATATAATCCCTGTGGACAACAAACGATACAGGTGAGACGCATGCGCACACACACACACACACACACACACACACACACACACACACACACACACTGATGAACGAGGCTATTAAACCTTGTGATCCTTTCATGGATTTCCAAATGACTCCTGATTGAAATTAAAGAGAAATTAAAGATTCGTGATGTATCTACGTGGCTGTAACCTCACAACACGCACGTCCTATAGAAATTGGAATATGACAGTGATTTTCTTCAGCATGGAGTCTGTATTTAGACTCCAAACACTGTTCCTGGGACAACATTGATTTTTCAATTGTGCAACCCCGGCCCTGTCTCCACAAATGGCGCTTGGCACCGGTGTTTTGTCACGGCGGTTTTGCCGTCCCTTTTGGACAAAGGCCTTTTGGACGCGTAACCTCTCCCACCCCTGGAAGGTCAAACCGACACATGTCGCTATAAATGCGGCACAAAACAGCGCGTTGCTGCACCGGCGGCGACGCAAGTGGAGAAAAAAAAGCCAAGTCTTTGCACGCCATACGCTGCAGGTCTGTCATTTCATACTATCACGACCCCGTTTATATGCGAACACATTTTTAGCGGCGCGCAGGAGTGATGAGTGACATGTTACTCTGCCTGACACACACACACACACACACACACACACACACACACACACACACACACACACACACACACACGGTCCAGAGCTGCAGGCGAGTGGTGCAGGTTTTTAAAACCAAACGCTTCACAGCAGGTGATGAACGCACCTTCAACCAGATGAGGAACTAATTATCAGAGTCTGTAGCTGAAGGGCCATCACAGCCACCGCTCACTCATTTTAATCTGTTTAACTGCAAAGAGCCCAAAATATTAATATGAATATAAATACATCAAAATCTTTAGGCCTGCTTTAAAATGAAAGCGGACATTTGGCTGGACTGAAGCTCATCCATATGAACAGTAGCATACAAAGAAATACTTATTAAAATGTTCATATTTCTTACCTTTAAGATAAATATGTGGAATACAGCCTTAATATAATTATTTTTTAATTGTCTTTAAATCCTCTCTCGATTTTAAAAAAAAAGAAATATTTCCGGTGCATGCGTAATGGTGTGCACAGCAGGACGAAATAAAAATAAAATAAAATCAAAAATAAATCTCGAGTCCTTGTCTTCATCCACCATCTTGTGTGTGTGTGCAGGTACGTGTACCACAGCTCCAAGTGGATGGTGGCGGGGAACGCGGACTCTCCTGTGCCGCCCAGAGTGTACATCCACCCGGATTCCCCGGCCTCAGGTGAGACGTGGATGCGTCAGGTGGTCAGCTTCGACAAACTGAAGCTGACCAACAACGAGCTGGACGACCAGGGACATGTAAGTGCCGACAACAACACACTGTGGAAAATATTCATATGATGTTATTGTCTGTGATTTTCATACTTTAACCTCGTTGTTCCCACTTAAATGGTATTTTATCACATAGTTAAATATTTTGGCTATTCAATTTTTTTTTACATTTGTTGTTTTTTTAAGGTAATAAAATCCAAAAGTAACAAAACCTTCCAGTCTTCATCCAACTGCGTATTAAAAACCATATTATGGGTGTTTGTGTGTGCAGGTGCATATGCACTCATTACCCAGCAATCATGTTTTATAGCTGTGCATAACATACAAATTGCTGTTATGTAATTTAAAGCCTTAAAGCAACATTTTTTTTTTTTTGCCTCTCCCTGCTCAGATCATTCTTCACTCCATGCACAAATACCAGCCGCGCGTCCATGTGATCCGTAAGGAGTGCGGAGAGGAGTTATCCCCGGTGAAAGCAGTCCCAGCTGGGGAAGGCACCCGCACCTTCTCCTTCCCGGAGACCGTGTTCACCACCGTCACTGCCTATCAGAACCAACAGGTAGACACAGCTGACCTCCACACACACACACACACACACACACACACACACAAACCACATTCCCCTCTTTAAAAAAAACCAAAACACCACTGGATGATCCAAACATAATGAAATAGCCACCCTGGCCAACAAACCCACATGTTTCCAGCATGGCGGACCCTGTTGTTAACAGACACTCTGGGTTGTTTTGCAGTTAGATAAAGAGTTTAGCTGTGAGTGTCAGACAGAACAGATGAAATAAGAATCTATTTGAATTTATGTATCACATGAATTTGCATCATGGTATATGCATGAATGTGTGTTTTTTGCAAAACAGAGGCTTATTATAGTGATTATCAAGAAATAAGCTTTTCACATAAGATGTCTTTTTTAAGTACTTACTCATATTTTCTGTTTTTTTGCCCACCAAATTTCAAAGCCACTGTTTTTATTTTTGTTTTTTATCCACTGGTTTCTCTGGAGTTCTGCACTGGACCAGTCAGTGTGGAGCTTTTGAAGTAGGATGTCAGCGCCGGTTGGCTGGCTGAAGTTAGAACATGGTGGCGGCTGCCTATAAAAGTTCCCTTTTGGATGCGGGTCACAGAGCCGGGCCTTAAACACCACCCACAGCCTGGGCAGCCCCACAGACATTAACGAACGTGCAGCATGAAAACTACTCGAGTACAAACGCGCGTTCCCACACATACTCAACGCACACGAGCAACATAATTAGCAGCTAACGATGCACAAGGATGTCTTTATTTATAGACGTGATTGAAAGATTACAGAGAGGAGGAGAATTATTTTTGAATGGAGAAATCTTCCATTATGCACTATATGGTATCGTGGACTTTGTGATCGCAACATTTTGGGGAAATAATTAGAGTCTTATTTCAACTTTGCAGATTACAAGGCTGAAAATTGACAGAAACCCATTTGCCAAAGGCTTCAGAGACTCTGGCAGAAACCGGTGAGTTCATTTCAACCACAGAGATTTTCACATTATCTAGTGCATTAGGGGTAATGTGGGATGCATGACTGCTTTATATTCTGGCTTGGTTGTGGTTTTTGTCACGGCTATTTCTGTTCCGATTTTTATGGGGAGCAAAGCTATGTATTTATTTATTTTTTTCCCCTAATGGAAAATGTGCAACAGGCTTCCCCATTAAATCTGCCCCTCGAATGGCAGGAAAAAGGGAGTCGACCGAACCGAAACCGACGTGGCGCTTATTATCGCGATTTCACCGTATTAATCAGCGATTGCATTTTCATTTAAATGTGCTAACTTTAAAAGGCACATTAATTCCCCCCGCAATTGCACAGTTACAGGCGCGAGCTTCTTGAGAGGAGGAGTTGGGGGGGGGGGGGGGGGGGGGAATATCTAACCCCTAGGATACAAACCTAAATGGAGCGTCAGATTCCAGCCGGCCTCGGGAACATAAACATCAACAGCAAAATAATAAAAGTCAAGAGACTCCTGGAGAAAAATCTGTATAAACACATTTTCTAAACATATATAAACACTGCATTAAAACAACACAGCAGTAAAACTCCCAACAGTCTCCAAACAGCCGCTCCCCTGAGGCCTCACAGAAAATCATTAGAGAGGAGGGGAGAGAAAGGGGGGAGAGCGGGAGAAAGAGGAGGAGAAGGGAACAAAAAAATTGAGAGGGAGGAAGGTGGAGAACGGCAAACTGGATAACCCTGACAGCTGACCCTATAAAAGTTAAACTCAGGAAGGTTGGGAAAAAAAAAAAAGAACTCCCCTTAAATATTACAGGAAGAGTTAAGCAGTTTGCTAAATAAACTTCTGCTCTGATAGGCTGCTTCGGAGCACACAGACCCGCTCCGGGCAGCTTGTCTAAATTATCACCGTGGCTACAACCCCGCGGGGGGGAGGACTTTTATCCTCACGCTAACGAGGGGTAACAGAGCACTCGCATTACCCCGCCACAGCAACCCTCTGCCCCACCTAGAGGAGGAGGGAGACGCAGATTTGGGGGGGGGGGGGGGAAGGGGAGTCCCACCTCATAAATCCTTGCTGCGGCTTCCTGCTCCTTCGTCCTGATTCGCCCGTAAAAGCCGTGTGAAAGCAATTACCTCCGAGCACCCGGCTGGCAGCAGCCAATCGCAACGTGGCGTTTATGCCCCTCATTACCTGCAGTCTCCATGGAGACGGCGAGAGAGGCCCCCACGGGTGACTAAGATGGCCGCCAGGTGGTTGGCGTAATGTACAAAAAAACCCGGAGAGGCATGCTGGGAGAGCGGCTGCAGCTGCGTCGATGCGTGCTGCAGAAAGTGCGAGACGTGGAGTGATTTTGCGATGATTGATAAGTAACGTTGATGTACGTGTGCTGACGCCTCCGTTCATGTGTGTTTTTACAGGATGGGCCTGGAGGCTTTGGTGGAGTCCTACGCATTCTGGCGTCCATCTCTGCGAACACTCACGTTTGAGGACATCCCCGGCATGGCCAAGCAAGGTAGAGATGACCGACAGGATGCTGAGAATGGGTTCTCCGGGTTCTTGTAACCATGACCGCAATCTTTTCAAAACTACCACCAACAATGTCTGTTCGTAAGAAGTGTTGTGCAAAAGGTGACGCCCCTGTCAAAGTCTCCGTCTGTCTACCTCCACTCCAACCGCCCAAAGAGGTTTTGCCAAAATAATACTTCAGAGCGAGAGACAGTTATTATTTGCGCAGCCACAAGAGGAAGATAATCGTAGGCTCATTCTTTCAGGAAGACCCGATCCAACATTTTTACCTCCGGACACCAATCATGATACCACAAGTATCTGTTGATACCAAGGGATTAAACAGGGATTGAATTAATGTAACTGATGAATTTCATGGCTCTGAAAAAGAATGAGTGTAAAGATCAGTCCAGTCGGGGACAGTACTCAATTTGTGTAAGCCAATTCAAAATGAAGGACTGAGTATTTAGGAGGCTGATCAATATCTCACTCTCTACAGCTTCAGTTTGACCACCTTGTCCTTTAATGCCCTCTAATGTGGCCCCTTTAAGTGGATCTAGGTTTGATGTTTCTGTTTTTCTGGTTCTGTTTCCGTAGGGGTCCCAGGAGCTCATGGAGGGGTCGGAGCCTCGCCTCATCTTCTCTCCACGTCTCCGTGCTCCTCACCTTTCCAGGTTTGCACTCTCAGCCCGCCTGATTACGCCTGCAGCCGACCCACGCACCCTCTCCACCGTTACGGCAACCCCCCGGAGCCGTTCCCCCCTCCCAGAGGTCCGTCCATGTACGAGAGCGAAGGACTCTGTTCCCTGCCTCTCCCTGGTTCTCAGCTCGGCTATCTATCCAACCCCACTCCGCAGGGTTACGCCGGGCTTCGCCTCCACACGCCACCCTACAGCCTGTACGGTTACACATTCCCTCCCTCACCGCGCCTCGCTGCCAGCCCTGATAAAATGGCCGCCGCTGCCACTGCCAATCACCCGAGTCCCTTCCTTGGCTCCTCTCCCAGTGGGACTCTAACGGACAGTCTGGGCGTGCTCAGCGGAGGACAGCAGGGCTTCTTGTTTGACTCTCGGACTTTAGGACTGGCAGGCAGCCAGGCGGGAGGTGGTGCCTCGCAGGTCACTGCCCACATGGGCTGAAATTCACTCCAGACATCTAGGGCTGTCACGAAGACAAAATGACACCCTGGAATGGGTGTAAGTTGCTTTTGGTTCCGAAGGCTCTGCAAGTTAATCCTCCATGTGCTGAACAAGCAACAGGCTGAACTGTGGACAAACAGAGAGGAGTGACTGATCCAGCCATTGTCTCTGTGAGCATACAGAGCTGTCAAAGCTTCTTTAACTGAAGGGAATATTTCACCAAGTTCTTATCTTTCAAGTATGTTCTCTTGGACACGCATGCGCAGCTGCAGTGGTCATATAAGGGAAAAACGTCCCGCGGCTTTTGGATACGAAGTCCAAACGATGTTACCCAGTGACTGAACTGGAACTGAATATGGATTGGGCAGAAACTGGGCTGGCCCAGGCACTCAAAGCAAGCACTTCAACCCCTGGCAGGAGGCCCTGAAGCAGAAACTATTAGCATTACACATCATGGATGGAGTTACTCAATACTACTTTTAAATTTGTTTTTTTATGGGATATATCGACTAAATTCTACCAATTAAATACTTTGTCTTTAGATGCCTGGTGGTGTTCTCAGTCATGTCTTTGGAGTAACAGACACGTAGCTAAAGTCCATGTAGTAACATGCACTACAGACGGGGCCTTTTCACCACTAAGACTTTAAAAAAAGACACTCTCACACACACACGACACCAGGAGCCTGTCACATAATCACACGATGACATCACGGCCCTGATGAGGGACACGTCCCAGTGACAGTTATGGACTGACGAGGTTAGAAGCTGCGGGAGGATTGACGGATGACAGACTGACACGACGTCTGGTTTGACAGACGTTGACGGTGCAGTCGTTTGGACACGTCGGGCCGAAGAACATCTTGTGCGACACAGACATGACTGCACATGATGACTCTGTATATAGCGGGGGAAGGGATGCGAGACGTGTATATAAAGGGCTGAGTGACCCTTCGCACTTAAGAAAAAAAAAAAAAAAAAAACCCAATGCACCTGCTTCTGCTCTTTAGACTGGGTCAGGTACGCAACAGCCAACCCTGAACTTGACCGGAAAAAGCTTTGCAACACGCGCTATATCAGCAGCACGCCCTTTCTGGCCCGAGGACATTTACATGTTCTGTGACCTTTTTTTTTTTTTTTTGTTGTCGAGCCAAATAAAATATATATATTCATGTCACAATGTTAATATGTAATCAATATCTTACTAATTTAACTGATTTCATATTGTTTATTAAGGCAATTGTGAACATATGTGTGTGTGTCAGCGTTTTATTTACACATTTTTCCTAACTGAAGCAATCGCGAGTGCTTACAATATAATATTTCCTTGTGAAAACAAACAGACGACTGTATGCTTATGTGTTCTTACTCGTGTGTGCTCGTGTGTGTGTGTGTGTGTGTGTCCGTCTGTGATGAAACAGTCAAAAAAAAAACGGACTTGTTCCAGATGCCAGAGAAATGAAAAATACCACAGGAGACAGGGAGAAAGAATAACCCCTCAGGCGCAAACACACACACATGCAGACACACACACACACACACACACACAACACACTTTCTGTATTGTGTAATGGCCGTGCAAACTAATACCTACAACACAAGGCAGGGTGTTGCACTGAATGTGGGTGTGAGGGTGCGGATATGTGTGTGTGCACATTTGCGTGTGTGGTAACAGGTGGTTGAGTTGTCAGCGAGTGTGTGTGACCTCACAGTCTCAAAGTTCATGTGGATCCTTGAGAATTGACCCCCCTCTCCTCCCCTCTCCTCCCCTCGCCTCCCTCCCTCCCTCCCGTCCTCCAAAGTCATACTACTCTGCCGAAAGCGTGAGCCAAGATTTTTTTTTTTTTTTTTTTGCGGAGAGCCGTTTGCCGTCACCGAAGCTTTGTCATTTTAACCCATTTTAGCACCTGAACAAGCAGCTCCGACTAAAAGCTCCGAGTAACCAAGACAAAACACAGAGACATATTTCCTCTGTAGCTCGTTCCCAAAATAAATCTTGAAAGGAAAACAGGACAAGTGCTGCACACTTCATCTCTCGTAACAGCCGGCACTGAGGAGACGTTGTTGGGAAGGATACAAAAAGAATAATTTAAAATAAAAGACAACATAGCAGCTACTCATAACCATACAGTAATTAATCTTCATGACGTTTACTGCATGTGTGAGCCAAGAAATCATATTTTTTTTATTACAAATGAGCTCAAAACAACTAAATAAGATGTCGATGATGACACATATCTTTAAATCACTTGACTGTGATTGTGACAGCTGGCTCTCATGACTCAGTGATGATCTTTCCCCTCCAGGTGTGATTACGTGCTGAGAACTCGACCTGATTTACTGGATCAAAACATTTTTCTTTCCCATTCCCGAGCATTCATCCCCAAAAAAGCTGCTGACTCTCTCCTGCCGTCACCTGTTTCCTGCCCCCCCTCAGTTGTCTCCTGTCACTCTGAAGGTGAGAGGTGCTGACGAGAGGAGCACATGTGAAGGTTGGTGGGTGGGTGGTGGGAGAGGAGGCGAGAGGAGGACGGAAAAGGGGGGAGGAGAGCTTATTTTAGAACCCAGGAATGATTGGCTTGTTGTTTCTGAGTGACAGGGGACGGGACCCCTGCCTGGTGCATCCGTACCACACACACAGCCAAATGTAAGCACATTTATACACGGCGCTATCTTTAAGTCTCCTTCACCTCCCCGGCAATTTATTTAGAAAACGTAGAAAACGAGTTCTGATTTTGGGAGGATAGATTAGAAAAATATGAGTTTAAAGCTTCAGATGCTCTCAGGCACACACACATTTACACACACTTCTGCCTGGTGTCAGTGGTCCGGTGATTCTCGGCCGAGGTGGGGACATTAACACTTGTGTTCGACCAGGTGCCGACGTGACAGATCTGTCACGCTATCTGCCTGGAGGAGGAGGACAAGGAGGGGAGGAGGAACAGGGTGTGTGTGTGTGTGTGTGTGTTCAAGGTCTGTATGAAATCTATCGAGTCCATTCATCAGCAGCTCGGGACTATTTTGGGGGGAAATCCCGACAGTACGACATCCGAACTTAATTCAGACTTTCAAGAGAACCTGTCTTATAGATTATTAGTTTATGTACAAACATAAAATGTCAGGAGGTCTTTGTGGTTCATCCTCTGGAGACGAGGAACATTCTCAACATCAGACCACAAAAACATCTTGGGTGACTATCACAGAAATCCAAGAATTAAAGATAGGAGAGCTACAAACAGAATTAATAGGAATCATCCTCTGGTGATCATGAATATCCAAACTAAATATTATGGACTTGCTTTCCAATGAAGTGTTGGACAAACACACAAAATTACAATTTTCCCAAGAATTATGTAATTTATTTGCAAGAAAAATAAATTTTGTGGAAGAAGTAATTCCACAAAATAATATCAATTTTAATCAATATATGAGACACAATATTTATGTTAACAATATCTGCAAAATGTTGATGGTAGATCAGGTCAAGAGCTTCACAGTAAAACAGAGTTGCAGCATATTCCTGAACAACTGAAGTAGATCAGGACCTGCGTGAGTGATCGCAACAAAGAATGTCTGTTAACCTTCATTTGTAGCTCCAAAAACATACAGATACGCGGCACAACGAGTAGATAACACCGATCAGGGCAACAAAACAATCTTTACAAATTGGTTCGAGATCTCACAGCTTCCAGATTTGACTGGATGTAGCCATTTTCATCTGCTTCAGGAAGGATCTAGAATGCCACTAGACTGTTTTGCTGTGAAGCTCCAGAGATGTTTTGTAGACTGAAAACCACATTTAATACAACATATATGACTATACATCCTGCAAACAGCTTCCAAAACAAACGCACAGTGCCGCCAGAATCAACACAAAAATCTAAGTTCCTTGTAGCTGCTTTAACGTGTCATCACAATAAATTTCACAGCGATACAAATGAGGGTGTTCAGTGTATCATCTTTACATGTTACATCTATTATTATCTGACCATCAGACCACTTTGATTTACTGTTAACATCAGCTGTACATAAATACACACACTTTGCAGCGCTGCCAAAGCTTCTCATCATGTCACAGAATATCCCCCAAAGCTCCGAGGCATCGAATCAAAGCTGAGAGACATCACTCTTCGTTTTAGAGTGTGTTTGCATGTGTGGGTGTGTATTAACGCCAGCTCAGGCATACTAATATAGACATACTCCATAAAAGTGAAGCATGAATGAGAGCGAGTGAGCGAATGAGAGTATTCTGGACACACACACACACACACACACTTCTTGCATTGCTAAAATATGAAGTCTTGCATTTTCCACTTGTCGCTTTGTGACGAACGCTACAAGGAACTACGAGCACTTCTGACCTTTTCCAGTCGCGGTTGTTTCCACAAACAGCCAGAGTTAAGCTCATGAACTCCAACGCCGACTTAAGCGCAGCCCCTAAAAATGACCGTACTGTACTCGGGAGACTTTTTAAGCCACTTGGGGGTAGAAAATAGTGTTTTTTATCTTAAAATAAACCGGATTAAGCACAGAAAGCATAAGAAAGATGTGGCTATGTTGGGAAAACGGTTCATTAGCATTGCCTCCAAATGTTTTCCCATGTACAGCGTGATGGTCTCTGGCTCTCCTCGAACAGTGAGTCTTGGCTTAAGTGGAATAAACCTATTTAGCATATCTTTCCTCTACACCCGCTGCCTTTCTTCCCCTCAGGGAATTGGCTACCCCGAGCACTCAACACAGAAGTTAGCATTTGCATAGAGGCCAGTTATGTGGTTTTAGCGTCTCGTGTGATTGAAGCGCGCATTAACATACGGGCCGACGACGTGACCACGTGGTTGACCGTGCTCAGAGGGGAGTTGCGGCCTGCCGTGCGTGACCAGGCATATGTGCCGAGGAAGTCCACAGGTGAGGTCATGTTGGGCAGCGACAAGAAAGTTCCCTCGAGCGCAGAACACGGTTTGGCACGGAGACTCGGAGGCAAAAAAAAAGAGGTCTGTTTGTATCTGATGAGAAGCATATTTGAATTACAAATGGCGGTTTCGGCGAACTTATCGTCGCATAAAGGAACGTTTCGTGAAGACAAAAGGACTCTCAAAGGTGGTTATCTTAAATTATGTGTCAACACTTGCGTCGGCTGGACTTCAGTTTCTGTCGAGACCTCGAGATTCATTTCGGGGGTCACCTCCTCGAGCCTGGGTGTTGCAGTGTTTCTCGATTTTAAAGAGCCAAAGATTTATGGAGGAGAGGGGACGGGACAGAATAGTGGAGGTCCTTCGGCCCCTGCTGCCGTTCCAGGAAGTGCACCTGTGTTCTGGGGGGCCTTCAGCTGGTGACAAGAGGAGGGTGGGTGTGCTGATGATGTTGCAGGCTCAGCTCAGTTACTCCTGCGTGACCTGTTAATGGCCCAGCGGGTATTTGATGACAGTTGCAAGAATCTGAGGCTCAGGGTGTCCTTTACAGCCGCTAAATCTTTGTCATCAAATCTCCAACCGCTAAGCTGATTTATGGTCAGCTCCACAGGGTGCGTTTCTCAGTACCCCCCCCCCCTCTATTAGACACCCCATGAACTCTGATCTATGAGGAAGGTGTTGAGAAATAATTATGACACAATATTTTCCTGTAATCTTTCCGTGTCAACAAAAAGGACATGAGCACCTCGGACCACTCGCCCTCCTGTTCTGCAGCGAAGTGAAGGCAAACGCGTGAATACACATGTACACTTCAGAGAAACACTGCGTGCTTGTGAGAGACACTGAGAAGGTCTGATAGACTGAGTGTCGAGCCAAAATGTAAGGACAAGCCCTGCGATGTCTTGTAAACGTCTATCAGTTCTTTAGCCATGTGATATGAGTCCACGTCCTTCATGAGCTTTCCAGCCAACACATAACCGAATGCATCGCAGTTATTCACAGCTGCCTTAGGCAGACAGTTTTAAGGGCTGAGGACTTTTTTGGAACTTGAATTAACACTTGACCTAAGCACCTGCTAACACCGACACCGAAGCCAAAACAGAGGAAAGACGCCCAAATTAGAACAAATAATTTGGGATCACTACATAATGCTGTGAGGTTTTAAAGTGTGTTAAAGGAATAATCCCAGAGCTGCTCAAGAGCACCTGAATGATGAAATGTCGGCCTCATGGGAGCCGAAGTGAAACCAAAACTTCCAGGTTCTGTTCTTGGCGATAAGGGAACTCAAAATCACAGTGACTGAGTAATAAAGCAGAGTAATAGTAAGTTCAATGAATTTCTAGAGACAAGGACGGTACATGTACTGTAAATGAGCCCAGTGTAATGTTTTCTTATGTTAAATATTTCAGTATTTTGTGGACCTCAGCCCAGAGTCCTTTGGATTTACATCTGTACTGGACGACGATGCCCGATACATTCAGTGACAGTACAGGAAGCAGTGAGTGTACATAATGTGAGCAGCGGAGCAGAAAGTGAGGGTGTGGAGGTGGTGAGTCGGCCCGGACAAGAGTTTGTGTCTTTGCAATTAAAGTGAAACTCTCGCCAAAAAGCAAACAAGGCTTTATTTGTGATTGAATATGAGTCAAACCTTCGAATACATGCATAAGTTTTAAGATTTGCCGTAGTTTGATTTTTGGGGAAGCTGATTTTTAATGGAGTGCTACGGGCACTCTTATGCTAGCATCAAAATCGCTATTTCTAAAACAGTAAGAAGGCTCGACACAACATCAAACTTTGCTCGTAGTATCACCAGGGTCTCTACACATGAACACGAGCACTGAGAACATTGTTTGTGTACGCAGAGTTTACTAAAAAGATCTCCGCTCCGACGGTGTCTTAGTGTTTTAAAAATAGCAATTTAGATGCTAGCGTGCCAGTGACCCATGCACTCCATTAAAAATGAGCTTGCCCGAAAAATTAGCTTGCCTCTTTCGTCATAATTATGCATTTACACGAAGGTTTGACTCATATTCAATCACAAATAAAGCCTTGGTTGCTTTTTGGCGAGAGTTTCACTTTCATGCTCATCTTCCAACTTGCATAAATATACACAATAATGTATTTACCACACCTGCAATTCTTTACTTAACCCCAAAGGAACAGTTAAAATTCTATTTATCCATCTAGATTGTTCTGGTTTTGAGCTCCTGAGTGTTGGAGATATGTCTGCCTTCTCTTGAACACAATGGAACAAGCTGGCTAGTAATGTCTCTTTACTATAATCATGACCCAGTAACCCAAGACAAATTCACAAATCTTGTTGTGAGCAGTTTCATGTGGAAACTAGATGGACTATTAGGCGAGGAGTACACCGTTAATGTTTACATCCCACATCCAAGCGGGATGGGAAGTTAAGACTGTGACTAGAAGGTCGTCGTTAAGACTTCATGTGAGTGCAATATTTCAAACAAACAACCTATGAACCCTGTGATCCTCCATCACTAACTTAAAGAGACCATCTTGCACGTGTGTTGAAGTGTTACATGATGGTCATCAATTCAAAGTTGTTTTTCTTCATGGATTATCCTAATTGCACAATTTATTCACTCTTACAACATTTGTGTTTTTGCTGCAATTTAGCAACATTAAGAGAGATTTTTCTGCTTTAAATTTACAGGATGACATTTAAAAAAAGTACCAGTTTGCGCTGAAATATAAAGATATAAAGACAAAAGGACTACTGGTCAGCAGCATGCAGGTTACTGATCCACAGTAGACGCTGCTGGAGGTGACTGACAGGGTCGTGCCAGCGTGGGTGTGTTTGTATGTGTATATCTTCCGTCTGTGTTTATATGCTTCCATGTAACGAAAATAGTGCCCTTTCCGGGGGCCCAGCTCTGACATTCTGCTACTAATAGGGATGGTGCGTGTATATATGTGTGTGTGTGTGTGTATTTCTGTGGATGTAGCCCTTGCCTGACCGTGGCCCTGTCCACGTCTTAGCATGCTCATTTATAGCCAAGCAGCCCATCAATCTTAATAGAGGAGAGAAGTGCAAAGAGCCGATGAAATGCCAGACATGATCACTATTCACTCAATGGGGGCGAAGAGAGAGAGAGGAGGGAGTCGCAGGGGAAAGATGAGAGGAGGGGAGATGGAGGAGGCAGGGTGAGGAGGCACGGAGGGAGTGAAAGTGAGGAGGGAGGGAGGGAGCGGGGAAGAAGGATGGGGTGAGAAAGAGAGAGGTCGCAAGTTGTTTATCCTCGCGGGTGATAATAATGATCTGATCCTCTCGCTGCTCCGTCTCGCCCGCTTGAGTGACACTGAAGGTCACATGGAAACTGCTGAACGGGAAGGGGAGCGTGACGTACACGCTCGGATCTCTGGCTTGTTTCTTATAACCGAGCTCCTAAAAGTTTTGTTTAGCACAAAGACTGACTGACAAACACCTCCAGTATCATCTGCGGCGCTGGATGGGTCACATGCCGGGCATTAGATCACACTGTGCTCTGTGCACGTGGTGTGACCATACTGAGACCCGGCCTGGAATGGGCTGGTGTGTGTGTGTGTCGGTGGGGGTAGGAGGTCTGCTGAGAGGTGGGGAATTGCGAGAGGATATTTGGCGATGTGCTGCGAGACTGTGCTGACACAGGACACTGCGTCTTCATGCAACAACGGAGCTGTCACTCTCCCAGCAGGCACGAGGTGCAACGAGGGATTCAAGTATCCGGAATCGAAATTTACAGATTGACGCCGGCCATGTTTATTTGCTAACATCATAATACGATTAAGGAAATAATAACGCATGTGAGGCAGAGCTCACACATAAAAAATCTTCCGCCACTGACGGGGTCTCTAAATCAAAACAGTAAAAACAAAAGACGTAGTGTAATGATGTCGTAAAAGTCCTCTGCAACACAACAGTGAGCTCACGGACAATATTCTACCTCTGTTGGTTTGATAAAAAACATAATTTTGTATCCGTTGTAGGAGAAATAATACCTTAAAACATAAGTTGACATGCTTCCAAGTAGGGCTGAGTGATATGGCCACCAAAAAAAAAGTATGTTGTAGTATTTTTAGACCATATCTTGACAGAATCTAACATTACAATATTTTTGACCAAACCTCTGATGTGACAATATTGTCTTTCACAAAATATCAAAACAATGATATTTTTGATACATAATCACCAGTAAAGTGGATATAATGACTTAGTGGGTAAAGGTAAGTATTAAAACAAGTAAAACAGTCAGGAAATTAAACCCCTTTGCTGTTATTTAGCATTTAAAACCAGGAAAAAAGCATCTTTTATGCCATATCACAATTATGATCTACAGTCTCATATCTCGATAATGACATAATATCTTTACACTTCGAAGTTTCAATCTTAGAGACTTGTGTCTTAAATCATTTCCCTTTGCGTAAGAGACGCAAGAATGTAAGAGATGGGAGAAAAATGACATTGTTTTGTGGAATAATGTGCTCTGAACTTTAGCCAAAGTTAACATCAGAATAAAGAGGTCAGGCTGCAAATTCTTCCAAAGTTTTAAGTCCACATTCAAGATGGATATCTGCACTAAAATTACAGCGGCTTTGGAAGAGACCAGCTTCACTTTTCTGACTCTTTCCACAGTCGGCATGGAGAGCTCAGACTCATCGCATGTTAAAACAGACTTATGAGGACTTCCAGTATCTTTTAAATGTAGGAATGATGACACCGCCCTCTGAGGAAGGTGACACAAGATGCACATTTATATGTTTTAAGACATTAACCCCATAATTTAATGTTGACATTAAGTACTTTACTGTCTGTACTTAGACAGTGGCATCATTAATAAAACAATATAGTCAAGTATAGAGATTAAAAGTGTGTTTGCCTGTATCATTATACTGACAAATCTAGCTTTACAGTGCAATGTAAGCAATGACACTGTGATCAAGATGGATGAAGATGTCATTACACATTAAGTTTGGAATTAAAATATGCTTTTTAAATCCAGCAAAGCCAGATGAATGTGTGCTCCGATAGCCTTTAAAAAAGGGGGGCTGATTTATCTTATTATTGCATGAGATGTGTTCACTTGTTGGTCTGTTGGGCGACATAAATCAAGCACACATCAAAGCAGTTCAAATATTTAAAACCCCCCCCGATTCATGTTTTGTATATTTTGCCTGCAGGTCTGAGCGCCAGGACCACAGAGGGCAGTGCGGTGAGATGAACCTGGGAAGGCCTGCGACAGCTGTGAGAAACCATCAGATCTGCCATTCCTCACACTTCAACAGCCAACAAGAGAGCGATTTACGACGACGGCAGGAGAAGGAGAGAGAAAGAGACGGAGAGAAGGAAGGGCGGAGGGAGAATAAAAAAAAAAGGACGGACGGCGCAGAAGGAGACATAAACAGAGAGGAAGACGGGGAAAGAAATGAAATAAACAGAGAGAGGAGTAAAGACAGAGGAGCTGAAGGGGAGATGTGATAAAGAAAGCAAAAATTAAAGAAGAAAGAAAGATAAATAGACTCGGAGGAAAGGCGAGAGAGTGAAAGAAAACGAGACAGGGAGAGAACAAGATGGCTGACAGAGTGAAGGACAGAGTGGTTTGAGCTACAGAGCAACACTACCAAAACATATATATTCATTTGTATCATTTCTAGTAAGAATATCTTCACCAAGAAAGTAGAATTTCTGCAGAAAAATGTTTGGAGAAAATGCTCACCTTTTTTCTTTTAATTATGACAAAGAAGACGTTATTTATATTATTGTTTTTTTGTATTTTACTTATTTTTAAAGCGCCATTTTACCCATCGAGGACAAAATCACAGATAAAAACCATTTAAATATCAGAATAACATATCTACATACTGTACAATGTGTATTACACATGCGGATGATCATGTTTTCTGATTCTCACAGAGGAATAGACGACTTAATCAGCGTTGTTCGACTCCAAAAACACATCAACACAAGGACAAGGTCAGGCCTTTTACTCATTTGGACAAGCTGGGAAATAGCGACACGGTTCAACAGCCATAAGGCATCGCAGGCAGCCTGATGACAGGCTTACACACTCAACAACAGCATCTTTCTTAGGCTTTCACTGGAGACGTTATTGTGGTAAACTACTGTGCCTACAGCCAGGTCAAAGGTCAGGTAAACTACACAATGATGCTGCTGCTGCCTTCACCGGTGCAGGTGCTGACCTCGTGTTCTTCAGGTAAGGAACAGTCTCCCTTACACACACACTGATCCGGCAAATGAAAGATATTTCCTCCGTCAGCTTCCTCTGAAACTCCTCCACCTCCGCACACATACACACATTTTCTTCCTGTCGCGTTTTTCGATTTCTGTCTGCTTGTCTTGTCTGCGGTGTGGAAAGCTTCGTTTATTTGGTCTTTTAATACAAACTGACCCCTGTCCCCCCGGTGTGTGTGTGTGTCTGTGTGTGTGCATGTGTGTGCGTGTGTGTGTGTGTCTGTGTGAGTGTGTGTGAGTGTGTGCACAGGTCCAGAGAGCACTCTCCCATGACAACTACGTCAACGACCCGGAGACTGTGTCGACAGACGACCACACCACACGGGGAGAACACACACATGAACTCAACGCACACATGCATACGCACATGCGCACAAATAAACTTTAACACACATACACTCGTATATTCAACCGAAAAGTAGAGCACATGAAGAATATGTGTGTGTGTCTGTGTGTGTGTGTGTGTGTGTTTATGTGTGTTTTGGTCCTGAGGAAATCTTCAGCATGTGTTGGATGAATCCCCGGGGCTCTCCCTCGTCTCTGATTGGCCGACCGACTCGCTGTGTTTGTTTCCACAGCGACAGGCCTGTCACTGCCTCCTACCACCCAGGTAGAGCTGTCAATCACACTGGCTCCCAGCCAACCACACGCAGGCCCCGCTTTCAGCCAATCACAACACAGATGCTGTCTGCAGTGGAGTTTCTAGCTAATGATCTGATAATCATCATCATGATCGCCTGACATTAGAAGTGACTTTTCAAAATAAGAGTTAGAAAACAGCTTCTGTTTCACGTTGGAATCAACTCTGGTTCCTAACTGGATTTAGATTTAGAACTGTTTTGTTAAACGGATGATAAGATGAAATATTTCAGCGCTAAAATGCAAAACAGACATTGTTTAATTACAGCTCTGCCTTTGCCTGGAGAAAAATTGGGCATATCCCGTTTCCTTAATCACAACCTTCCATTGGGTGCAGTTCATTCTGCGTTTCATCATACCTTAAATCACAGTCAGCCTTTTATTCAGCCTCTTATTTACGAGATAAATACTGCAGAGGGTGTCTCTCCAAACATTCATCTTCAAAAAGCTGACATCACTTTTTGCTCGTCTCTAAAATTACGAACCTCAAACCAGAGAGAAGTCAGTTTATTGTGGCAGTAAATAGAAGGGTTGTTGATGTGTCAATATTAACCAGCTGGATATTAAAAATAAAACAATTTCAATGTGTAGTATTAGAGCTGGGATGTGTGTTACTGTGTCAATTATAACTTGACTTAATAAAGAGATGGAAGCTAGTTAATTCAATAATATATCATATCTTTCTTCACTTCATCTCTGCTCATAATTTACCATTTTAAAGTGTTCAAACTGGTGTCAGCAACATGTGTTCTCTGCAAAATAGAGCCTGACCAACACCCGATTGTTTGGGGTCCATAGCGCATAATTAAGAGATCAATGTATCGGAAAATGTGCAACCACATTTTTGCAACGACCCCTAAAAATGTCGTCATCAAACGCAGGATATTATAGATGAATTATAGCCAATTAGAAACTAAAGCCAGGCATCTTCATCTGCAAAATAATCCATGAAAGACTGAAGAAAATAATAATTACCAGATCATTGGCTAAGAGCCACTTCAGCATCTTTATCAAAGGGGACATTTGCACTTATGTTGCAATAATGTGAATTATGACATTATACACAAATATTCCCTTGTGATAAAAACAGTTCATGGGCTCTTATTGGCTGAATCGCACATGTTTGCTCATTGGAACATCAGAAGTCACATTTTCTACATTGATAAAAGTAAACAGTCCAGTTTTAATGCACCAGACACTGTATGTTAACTAAACTGAAAAACTATTAATACTACTAGAAGCACAACATTACTCTTCCAATCATGTTGTCATCACAACAAGCTACAAAACTACATCAACTCTATATTTAGATTTAATCTTCCGTCAGTCCCCTTGACACAGGACAGACGCAAATATCGAGAAGGGTCATAAAAAGCTGAAAATAGGCCCCATTCTATGTTGGAGTTGAGGCATATCTGAAGGCGATGAAAAGCAGATGTAACACTATAAAGCAGTGAGGATCTCGCAGAGTAGCATCAGAGAACAGAAACTATCAAGTGCTCACAGACAAACATACACAAGATGTTGAGATACGGGAACGACAGGCAGACAAATTTTGCTTTCTACAAAATCCCTTTTCAGGTCTCAAGGAGGACATCTGTATTTGTTTTAAATGCATGATATATGTACAGGTGTGTGAGCAGTGTGGTAACTGTAGCATTTATGACCTGAGACTGAATGTACTTTACAGTGACACCACACTGGAGTGGAGTCAGAACCCTCAACTCCTGAAAGCTGCAAACTTTTTCAGTTTTTCTGGTCACTGATGATGATGTGTGTGTGTCGGTGCTGTCCGTCATTGTAAATTGGTTTTCTTGCGTGTGTTAAAGTGTGTACATGTGTTTTTGTGTTAATCCCTGTCCTTGCTCAGTGGTCACACACACTGCTGTACACACACAGAGCAGTTTGTCCCCTGTGGGCTACAGTAGCTCCCTCGGTGGGTTCGTGCCCCTGCCCGGCTGAATACAGTAAAGCCTTTTCCACTGTAATCACCGATCAATAATAATGATCACTGGACGATCATCAATAGTTCTCATCTGGTACCATTTGGCCTGAGCAAACAGACACACACACACACACACACACACTTGGACTGGGGGACACACATCCTGAATGAACAGCCTCTGAAACAGCAAACACTCGAAGCTCGCTCAGAGGATTTAACACAATTCTCTAAGATTACAATAATTATTCTAAACATAAACAAAAGTCATGAAAACACACACACACACATATACAAACACATGACAGGAATAATCCCCTCACACACACACACACACAGGTCTACAGTATGAAGCCATCATTAATGCGTTGAGCCGGATGTTGCTGTGACCTTTCTCATTTTAGGCGCGACCCCGGCAGATGACCCTGGAGAGGGATTAGTCTCTGATACGCCTAATTAACCCCGCAGCACACTGCTCAGGCTGGAGCAGCCCTCACTACACCACCCTGTCCCGGCTATATCTCTACTTCCTTTATCTATTTCTTTCATTCGGTTAAGTGTCGGCCTCTCTCAGTTTTCATGTGTCCATGTTTTTCTTCAAAGTTTGTGTCCAACACCTGCAAAATCCATCTTTGAGTCCGCACCACCTAACTCTGAAATCTAAAATCAGCTTTCTAAAACCCCAAAAGTTTTCCAGACACCTCATCCACCTTGACCCATCCACTAATACTCCTCTCGGCCTGAGCTAACCCCGGCGTAATCCCTACGAAGCCTAAACAAGTGAATTTAGACTGTGGGGTTTTCAGAGAGGAAGCGGCTCGGATTTCAACAGGAGTTTAAAAAGCCTGACGAAAACATCCACACCGAAAACCTGCGTGGAGCGCGTTAACATAACACACACGCAGACTCACATTTAGGATAAAAAAGAGGGGTGACGGATCGATTTACACGCTTTAACTCTGCGCCAAAAAACAAAACAATAATGGACTTTTTAAAATAAACCCATTAACATTTAAATCCAAATTGAAGGAGTCATTGAAGGTCCTGTTTTTGTTATTCTGCACCAGTTGTGATTATTTCATATAGACGCTGATCTAATATTAATATGTTTCTGTATAAAAAAACCCTCCATAGCCAGAGGTAGGCATATATCAAATTAGTAAAGCAAGTCCGTTTATATAAGCTCCTGTTTCCTGGAGGCCCAATAGTGACTTAGTGTTTTTAAATATCTGTGTAGGTGTAAATCTGTCGTAACAGCATAGCTTAGGCAGCACTAGGACAGCTGCTATTACAGTATGAATTATTGAGTTTATTGAGTTATTATGAAATTGAGAGAAATTGGCTTCAAAGACTTGGTGGACCTTCAATATTCTGAGGGACATTGAGTTGATGGAAAAGTTTCCATTTTTTGTTTAAAGTGTAGATCCTAACAGTCAAAGACACTTCGCACAGGGTCTGACTGAGAGCAAGAGGAGATATATATTATTATATATCATATTAAACCTCTTTTAAAGTCTTTATACTTATAACCTCTTTGTTTTCTTGTGATTTTAAAACATACCTAATAGTAGATACTGTATTGTATATGCTTAACTTCTAGTTTACAACATATATTGAGGGGTTTCTGAGCATACCTGCACATTAAACCCAAATGTACCACAGAATCCAGGTTAATGAATCACACTGTTTTTTGCACACCTGTGAAAATGTTATGGAAAATGTTCGCGCACGATTTCTGACATTCTTGTGTCAGATGTCTTCGTATTTGAAATTGTTGTCCGTCTTATTGAGGCAACGCTTCCCTTCAGACAAACACGCACACATACGTAAAGACACACACAGCTGTGTTCACCATCACACACTTGCACCCACACGGATACGGTACAGAATGTAAAGTATCCTCGGGCTGGGTTCGGACGACGCAACCCAACACCCGACTGCGAGACAGATGCACGGAACCGGACACTCTGTTTGGAAGGTCACTAGGCAACATCAGCTCCCAGCTTTGATTTTTTTTAATTGGCTGTAGTTAACAGCGCAAATACTCTGACTTTTTCATTCAGTTGGCTTGAGTTACTGCGTTTATCTATAGATTTACGTGACATATGCCGACGCCCATCCTGTTCACACCTCCTTTGCCGCTCCTGCATCTCGTGCGGAGATGAGTATGTGTGTTAGAGTTGCACAAGCAATTGTATCTTTTGTCTGTGTCAGCCAATTTTCTGTGCACGGTGGTTAAACAAGGTTAACTGTTAAATATCTGTTACCATCAACAAAACGTATACACACACACACACTCACATACATGCAATGCACAGGAAACCAACCGTGTCCCTCCAACACCAGCTTCAGTGTGTGTATGTTCTTTATCTCTTCACAGGGTACCTCCCTACAGCTGCAACTTTTCCTGGCTGAGTCATTTCGATAACTCAGCAGTTGTGAATACATGTCTTTGTTTCCGGTGCTGTATAGAAAACATATGTGTGTACGTGTGTGAGTGTGTATGTGTGTGTGTGTGTGTGTGTGTGTTGGTGTGAACCATCTCCGAAGGCCGGCGTCTGCCACGCAGGTGTGAAGGTGTGAAGGAAATGAAATAAACCGCCTCCAAACGTTCGAGCGTGTGTGACCCTGTTGGGCCTGTGAAAGCGGGTGTGTGTGAGAAATTGTACGCGGACACCGTCTGATATTGAAAATCTCACACTATATCACGTTACACATGATTCTGGTTCTATTGTTTGTGTGTGGATGTTCAGTTTTTTATTTTATTCTCGTGCCATCTGTGGTTCACTGCTGCAGCGTTTCACACTTTCAGCACATCACTCGTCGATCAGACGTCGAGACGAGCTCAAGTTTCTGGATTTCAACATAATTTTTTTTTTCCTGCGTTGTCACCCGTGAGAGGACGGGGGGGGGAGAGGGTCCTGGGTTGGGGGGGGGGAGGGCAGAGAGGACAGAGAGGAGGGGGTAACTGGTTATTACAGGCATCCAGAGAGCAGGACAGATGGTTAGACACTGGCCAGAGTTACACAGCAAAAGGTTGTAAAAGAGCTATGGGAAAACCATGTGTGTGTCACGAAGGAACGCATGCACTCTCACACACAGATCCACACATATGTACACCCTTACACCCCTGACGCAGTCGTGCGCACATTTGCCCTAGGTGATGAGAGCAAAGGGTTTGAAGCAAAAGGAGAAACAGACATCGGGAAAAGAAAATAGAACAACCCCGAGATAGTTCCCGTACCTCCATGCAGAGACGTCTTTAACGACAGACTTAACCGACTATTCTAATCAAACACATTTGAGGATGCTACAAATCAGAAACTCAACCTTAATGCAAATAAAATCTAGTTTATTACAACTTGAAGTTTGTTTTTTAAAGCTTTGACTATTCAGTTGTGATAAAAAAGCAACTCAACAACTTGACTGCTGAGATCTCAGACCTCAACGAAATTCATAAAAATAAATCTAAGGAGGTAAAAAGAATGAGAAGTAACAGATAACAAAATAGGTTTGTAACCTTTGTTTCTTTTGGTGATGAAAATGAAGGCGAACAGTAAATTCATTACCTTGACTGTCAGCTGGAAACATCTGTCAGAGTTTACAGACTGATCTGAGGCAATACTCGTATTTTGGTGGGGTTATTACTGACGTTACAAAATTGTTCTCTTTTAGTTTTATCGTTAAATATGGTGATAGCAAAACTGTCTCTTGTGCTATGGCTTCATTTATCATTGCATGAGCACAATTTATGATGTCACTCTGATGTCATTAACCAAAAGTACCAAAGTTCAGAGCAACAACAAAAATACAACTGTTTTGTTTCTGTTTTTATCGATTGCCCATTTAGGAACAAACGTAATTTCTATCTTTTGTTGTTTATAACAATTCCCGAAGGGGTTGGTGTAGTTGTTGTAGTTGTTGTTGTTGTAGGTGTAGTTATTGGTGTTGTTGTAGGTGTAGTTGGTGTTGTTGTAGGTGTAGTTGTTGGTGTTGTTGTAGGTGTTGTTGTAGGTGTAGTTGTTGTAGGTGTAGTTGGTGTTGTTGTAGGTGTAGTTGGTGTTGTTGTAGGTGTAGTTGGTGTTGTTGTAGGTGTAGTTGGTGTTTGTTGTAGGTGTAGTTATTGGTGTTGTTGTAGGTGTAGTTGTTGGTGTTGTTGTAGGTGTTGTTGTAGGTGTAGTTGTTGTAGGTGTAGTTATTGGTGTTGTTGTAGGTGTAGTTGTTTTAGTTGTAGTTGTTGTAGGTGTAGCTATTGGTGTTGTTGTAGGTGTAGTTGTTTTAGTTGTGGTTGTTGTAGGTGTAGTTATTGGTGTTGTTGTTGGTGTTGTTGTAGGTGTAGTTGTTGGTGTTGTTGTAGGTGTAGTTGTTTTAGTTGTAGTTGTTGTAGGTGTAGTTATTGGTGTAGTTGTTGGTGTTGTTGTAGGTGTAGTTGTTTTAGTTGTAGTTGTTGTAGGTGTAGTTATTGGTGTAGTTATTGGTGTTGTTGTAGGTGTAGTTGTTTTAGTTGTAGGTGTAGTTATTGGTGTTGTTGTAGGTGTAGTTATTGGTGTTGTTGTAGGTGTAGTTGGTGTTGTTGTAGGTGTAGTTATTGGTGTTGTTGTAGGTGTAGTTGGTGTTGTTGTAGGCGTAGTTGTTGGTGTTGTTGTATGTGTAGTTGTTGGTGTTGTGTTGGTGTGCTTCCTTTCTTCCTCTTGTGCTTCTTCTTCTTCGTCTTCGTCTTCCTGTACTTATTCTTGTTGTTGTTCTTGGTGTTCTCTGGAATCATCATATTTGGTGAATATTATTTTAACAAAAACCTTGAAACCTTTTCACATGAAAAATCCACATGTGACAGTCTAACATTATCACAGCCATCAGTGCTGGAAAAAGATGGTTGAAATGTTTAAATCTAATCGTGACCTTAAAACTGAAAACCCATCCCTATCTAAATCTACGTACAACAGAAGTTTTAAACAAAGTTCCACACCAAACACTACCAACTTAAAGAAGCATGGCTGCACTTTTTCTCCCTCCTCTATCTGCTCCTGTAAGGACATAACAAGAACAAAGATTCCCACATCATTAAAAAAAACAAAACAACTCCAAGTAGCATCAACAAGCTTTTTCCTCCTGCTCTGCTGTCAGCACCCTCAGGATCCGGGTGACACATCAGTTCACTGGAACCACAGACAGGCGCCAAGGACGAGTCTAATCTGCTCACACATCTCTCTCTCTCTCTGTTTCGCTGCTTTTGTCTGCCTCACTCTCTTTGCCTCTCCTCTGATTCCCTCCACTCACACCAGAGCCTACACTTACACCTGCAGCTAGGCGAGACTATCCGAGCCGGGATCTTTACGGAGGCAGGAGTGTAGATGAGACGGGCTGGACGGAAAAGCCTCATCTGATTCATCTGTAACCAGTTGCTGTGCGATGGTCACTGATGGTTTCTGGTTCGGCTCTGTTTAGACACGTACGCGATCTGTGTTTGTGTGTTTGATTACAAGCGTTGTCGTCTGTGCGATGCCAGTTGTGTTACCATCAGGGCATGTTAAACTGCACCGCTGACAGCAACTTACCTGCCTGATATTATATGGGTCGTATCTGTAATCTGGGTAGCAGAGGTGACTCTTAGGTCAGGTCATACAACATTAAACCTATCGTTCAGTGAATATTCGATTGATGATGAAGAGAAGAGCAAAAGCAGGTAAAGGAAATGAAGTGTCTCTATTAAAGGGATATTCTGATGTAAGTTTAATCCATGGTCTAACACACCGTGAAACTGTGTTAGACTCCCTCTCGAGAGATCAAGTTAGCAGACCGCTAATTTACGGAGTTTTATCAACCTCAGAAATGACCGCACGACAACAATACACTGCAGTAAATGGATCCAAATATAAACCGCCACCAAAAAGCCACAAATAATGCTCAGAACAGCACCAAACTTCAGCAACAGTACAAATAGGGTCTCAGCACATAGTCCGGGGCATCTAACCTCCGCTAGCTTAGCTGGATTTCTACTGAAAAGCTGACTAAATTTACCACTCTTCTGCAGCAGCTTCCTGTTGACGGGAAGTCCCGACGAGTCGATTACCGAGTGCAGTAGAGTTCCGCGGCTCATGGATGAAAATGTATGATTATGACTCCATGGAAAAGCAATCAAAGGTCATATGTGTCTTACCTGCCAGTTTATAACAGTTATTATCGAGAGCGGACAGGGAAAAGAACGGAATTGAGCATTTCTAACCGCACTCGGTAATCGTCGCGTCGGGACTTCCCGACCCGGAAGCTGATGGAGGAGAGTTGAAATCTGTTTTTAGCTTCACAATAGAAATCCAGCTAAGCTAGCGGAGGTTAGATGCCCCGGACTATGTGCTGAGACCCTGTTTGTACTGTTGCTGAAGTTTGGTGCTGTTCTGAGCATTATTTGTGGCTTTTTGGTGGCGGTTTATATTTGGATCCATTTACTGCAGTGTATTGTTGTCGTGCGGTCGTTTCTAAGGTTGATAAAACTCCGTAAATTAGCGGTCTGCTAACTTGATCCCTCGAGAGGGACTCTAACACAGTTTCATGGTGATTTAGACCATGGATTAAACTTACACCGGAATCCCTCTAAGTCTCCTATCACCTACATGACCTACAAGCCTCATGTGAGCGCGCTCCGTTCCCACGACCGACCCGCTGCAGGAGGCGCTGTTGAGAATGACACGCCATTCTGACGCCAATGTAGCATGAGCTCCTATCCCACTAAGACCACGCCGCTGATGGTCGCACATGCATGTGTGTACGTTTCATGACATCATCTCCCAGCGCTGCCATTACACCACACCTTTCCATCCGGTTCAGACCCGTGACCAAATAAACACCATTCACACTCCATCTCAGTCCACGCACACACACACGCGGAGATACAAGGCCTCGTTTCTGTAATTGAAATAAAACGCAGTGTGAGCAGAGGTCACGACCTGGTGGTTTCTGGTGATGCGTTATTAACCCCGCTCGAACCCGGAGAGTTACGGTCTCGCCCTCGCTCTCTCTCTCTCACATTCCCACCAACTATCATCCATCTTTTCACTTCATTTCACATCCGACTTGTCATCGATGCATATTTAGCATCTAATGAAAATATCTCTGTCTGTGTGTGGGTGGATTGTTGCCGGACTTGTCATGAACCCTAAAATTCGCCCTTTTTCACTTGCAGCATTTGTGTGTTTAACTGCCCCGCAGTGCGGTTTGATATCAGCATGAAGGGTTCAAAATAACAGAAGTACTAACAGAAAGGCTTTCGTTTCCCTGGCGGCTCTACAGAGATGTGTTATTGTTATGGTTTTAGTGGACAACTGGGCAACACTTGTGCAAAAAAGAAAGCCTTGATTTCAGTAGAGCGAGGAGCTAAAATCTTGGTTCAAGATTTCCTTAAACTTTTCTCCTGCAGAAAACAGAAAGAGACGATATAAAAATGTACACATCAATAAGTGCAAGGCCTACATATGCAAAAAAAAGTCATCATTACAACAAAGCACAACATGCACATCACTGTCATGACACGAACTGAAAGGTGTGCTAACATTAGCTACCTGGCTTGTCTGGTGTAGCCTGCAGGGCTAAAACCCAGAAACCAAATCCAGTTCTGGTCTCAAAGTCAACTCCCTGAAATGAGGTCTGTGGTTATCACAGGCTTGAGATATTTACAAGTTTTGCTCTATGATATAAAATACATCATTAAATGTCCCACAATTAAATTACAAAGCGCTTATGTGTCTTAAAAATGGCGGTTGGTAACATGTTTCTAAATCAAACAATGATTAGGGACATTAAACTTCATCAAGCTGAACACGAAGAGTTATCTATCATCTTTATAGGCTGACTTTAGTTACATACTGAACAATTAATAGAAACATGTGTAGTAACTGTGCAGCAAGACGCTTCGTGGTAGTGACCGCAATGTAGTCTGTTTGTGGAGTTCTGGAGATTTGATTTACGCTTTGAAAAACACAAAAGTGGCGTTCATCTGTGAAGATTATCTTGCTGCAGAGCTTCATTTCAACTACAATCCAAAATCCAATTCAAGTATCCCTTAGGCTTTTTGTCGAGGGAACCTGGCCGATGCGAACATCCGGGTTAGCCTACAAAAATAAATTATCCCTGCACGACTCTATTCGCAGCCAGAGACAACATCACATCAAACACGATCCGCTGCTCCCTTCCAGAAACTGAGGCCGGAGCGATGTGTTGAGGGGCTCATCGACGGCGGTTTCTGTTCCCAGGTCGCCTTTCACTCCCCCCGCCTTTCCTCGCTCTTTCTCCCCTCTCATTTGTTTTCTCTCAGTGCTAATCTAAATTCCTCGTGAACACCTTCCATCACACGCCTGATGATCCGTGCGCAGCGCCCTCCCTGACGAGCCCGTTTCATCAGTCCTCCGATACACACAGATACTTGCACACAATACACACCGTGGTGTGTTCCTGGCCTTGACCTTTGACTTCGTCTCCCATAATTCCAGTGTGTTTGGATCCCACACACACTAGCCTCGGAGCGCTAACAGATAAAACCAGTACCAACTCAAACAGTAGAGGCGCACGCACATATACATACACAAACTGTTTGTAAATCCCCATGACTATGTGTGATTTTCTTCTGTTTATCCTGCAGTTTTTCGCATTTATCCAACGATGGCTAGCGATGTTAGCATGCTGTCAGTGTGTGTGTGTGTGGCCATGCGCTCTCTCCCCTCTGAGAGTTGTATTTAATCTTGGAGCATGGCTACGACTCCCCTGACCGCTGTAGGCGTCACGCTCTGTAACACCGCAGGGGCCCACAGGAGAGGTCCGAGAAGAGGAGAGCGAGGAGAAGCTGGTGTTGCAACAGGCACACGTAATGAATTTAAAAAAATCTCCAGGTCTCCACTCTTCCTGGTGGTGGCGGGGGTCCCATTCCTAAATAACTAGAATCGCTCTGAGGCTCATGAATCCATCATATCTTTATATTTAGGGAAGAGCAATGCAATGAAAAGGGGGATGCTGACCATTGCTTTTTTTGACAGTATGATACAACATTAATTCCTAAAGCGACGTGACCAAAGCCAGACAAGAACTCTTGGATTTTGGCTGGTCATCGAAGCCACTATCTGGTCGACATGTGGGTTATTTTTTCTTTCGGTTCAGCACGACCAGCGATGTGCTGAGTCCATCCGCTGTGAAACAATCTGCTGATCATGTACATTCAATTTTAGCAGTAGGTTGATTTAATAGCTCTGTCAGGGTTTCAGTGACCACAGGAAACGTTCCAGAAGAAGAAGATCTGTTTATAATATAGCTCATGGGTATTTTGCCATTTTTTGGGGATTTTCCGAACAAACATTCTGATTGTTGCTTCCAACATTCTCTGTGATCGCTAATTTTAAATAAGGAATGAACACAGAAACAGAGAAATATGTAAATGGTCCAGAAAAAGAGGATCTGTTTGAAATATAGTTCACAAGTATTTTGCCATTTTTTGTACAACAAGCTCTTTAAGATCTGATGAAGGGGCTTTTTTTTTTTTTTTTAGCTGCTCTGAATATAACGTTGTTTTGTTGCTTCTAACGTTCTTTGTGATCACTCATTCTAAATGATCAATGAACACAGAAACAGAGAAATATGTGAATCAGAACAGGAGATTACAGGTCGGAGGTTTAACAAGGTGCATTCCTGCCTTACTCATTTTCTCGCTAACCACAAACATAAAATGCCAGCCTTGCTGTGAAGAGTGTACTCTCCTGCAGCCATGACGAAGCCAGAAATCAATCATCATTGCCTATAAGCAGCTCAACATCTGGGCATAGAATAAAAATATCTTAAGGGAAACAACTAAGTAGTTCCGAGGTGTGCAAAAGTAAGAAGGCTACATCTTCCAGGCTACAGATTTCAAATGAGTTTTGATTAAGTTACTAATAAAATGAGCTACTTACAAATCCTGAGAGAGTTCAATAACGGATTCTGATTCAATAAAATGCCATGAAACCTCAGCTTGCTCCTCGTCTACTTGTTCAAACCTCCTCTTGTCAACTCCTTACGTGACCTTGAGGGCTACAGGGGCCAAACAGAACAAACTTATGATACAGCATCTTTTAAAGATCCAATTATGCTCTTTGTACTGCAGCCACACACATTATCCAGGCTTGTGGAGAATGACGGCCTTTAAGCTACATAGACAGAAATCTAAAATTACTCTCCAATTTATTCCAAACAGTAGGCGCCCGGCCACAGATGTCTGTGTTAACCTCAATGTGCAGTCTGAGGACATGCACTGTCTTACCTCAAATCCAATTAGAGCAACAGAGAGGAGCGGCTGGTGTTTGTTTGCGTGCATGTGGGCGCAGGGATGGGTACGTACACAACAAAAAGTGTGTACATCGGTTTGTGCGTTTGCATCTGCTGCATGTCTCCCTATATGAGCCGAGCATGTCTAAATGGGGCCGTGTTAAGCCTTGTAAACACTAAACATAGTGGGCTGTGACCAGCATGCTGCCATGTGATTAGCAGGTTACAGCAGAGTGATCAGAGAGAGCCAGGCGAGCGGAAACCAGGGAATGTATTTTATGTGAACCTTGTTTTAGCGTATATATCCCAGAATTAGCTCCACCGTGGCGAGGACTAATTTCAGACGCAGGGATGTAAACGCTAAATATAACATCGCCAAACATCTGACGGACGCAAAGACAGAAGCTAATAAAATGCAAAGGCTTCTTCTTCTGCCAAGTCAGCAAATAAACATGCGTCGCCGCCGAGCACATGCTACACATCCACCCGAACGGCGCACGGAGCAGATGCTGAGCTGGCGACGCAGCTGGTGCTATATGCGAATCCTGTAAACGTTTCCTCGAAAAGAGACGCTTTTTAAAAAGATTAACATCATAAACACAAACAAGATTCCCAAAATGCAAAGCATGGGTTGGAAAAAATGTGGACATTTCTATTTGCGTATATGCACAACCTCAAAATCCATTTTGGACCAAAGGTCTAAGGTGTCTCATTATCAAGTTCAGAGAGCAGATGTCTTTGTGCACAACACTTCCTCGCATACAGAGGTGCTAACTGAGGTGGCATGGAGGGATCAAAAGAGGTGTAGTCCGAGGAGCCCATTATACCGCCATAAACAACCACACACACACACACACACACACACACACACACACACACACACACACACACACACACTAAAGCCCCCTCTTACCCCTGGGTCAGCTCTCCTTGTTGCCCTGTTGTCCATGTCTGTCAGCAGCCTCCCCTACACACACACACACACACCAGCACCACTGGCACAGGGGCACATAAGCAGTCAAAATAAAGTTATCTCGAGGTAAACATCCACATGGCATTATCACAAAAGTCAGAGAGCGAGGGAGGGGGGGGGGGGGGATGAAAGAGGATAAAGACGGAACGAGACGGAGGGAGGTGTTATCTGTGGTCATCAGCCAGAGAGAGAAGGTGTTGAAAGGAGAAAGCCCCAAATCCTAGACATCTGTATCTGAAAGAGCAGGAAACGCTCATTGACACAAGTGAAAACTAACACCCCGTAACCAACGCGCCGCCATCGAGCATATTAGGGCCCAAAAAACAACTCTCCAGGTAGTCACAAGTCGGGGCAGATGTGATGTGTGTGTGTGTGTGTGCGTGTGTGTGTGTGTGTGTGAAGCCACTGAGGCGTAGAGGTGACGCTGTACAATCTGGATCACTGATCTAAACACACAAACACATAAGCACACTCTCTCGCACACACTCTCACACACTCTCCAGACAATCAGATATTACAGAGACTTGTTATTATGGATTGTGTGTGTGTGTGTGTGTGTGAGTGTATGAGTCAAACCAGGCTGCAACTGTCTCGTTTAAAGCCAACGAGAGGTTGTGGCAGGAACAAACTTTAAAGACAACCAGGGAAAGAAAAAAAAAAAAGAGGAAATGAGTGGAAGGGTCTAACAAGAGTTGTGTGTCGGTCTGTGAGTGTGTCGGAGGGGCGACAGCATGTTGGCAACACCTCCAGAATTAACACCTTATTATTCACACATACATCATTGTGTGTGTGGGTGTGTGTGTGTGTGTGTGTGCGCACAGGCCTGTGTCTACTTTAGAGACAGGATTAAGAGACAGACAGAGGAGGAAGTGTGAATGTATGCGAGGTATTTGGGGCAAAACATGCATTAGTCATTAAGAAAAAAAAAAGATTTAAGGACGTTCTTTTGACGCATCTGAACCCGTGGGCCTGACAAATGATCTCATAATTTTAACCGAGCGTAGTCTAATGTTGACAATGTGTTCATGTTCCTCAAGTTATCTTCAATTGACGGCACCTGACTTGTGATTTCATCTAATCCCAGCACAAACTGAAAGTTATGGACCAAAGAGAATATAAATAGTTTGGGAAGAGATCACGGCGATGGTAGAGGATGGTAGGGTTGATTAACAAATCCAAACACACAGGTTGGGATACTCTCGCTGCTGCGCATTGTTCATAAAGCTCTGCAAAGTTCAACACAGGCTGCAGTAGCACTACATCACCAGCAGGAGAACCACTCACATCCAGTCTAGACGTTGTTTAGAAATAAGATCAATTCCACAACAAAGGTTTTATAAATGACTGCTTGTACGTGGTTTTCTGTTGAAGTCATACTTAACCTTACAACAGACAATTGTTCTGCTTTAACTTATCTGTGGTAAATACTGATTGCACAGTGTAATGACTGCAGAGGAAATGTGCATAAATGTGTATAAATGTGAATATATTGGTCTCTATAAAACCTCGCTTTGACGTTGGGATTCGGTCTGCCACTCGGTTCGATCTATCCCAAAGAAATTAAGGTCAAATTACGGCACAAAGGTCGCGTGTCTGCTAGTGACAAAAGCAAGAAGGCCAAAGGATTTATCTGTTAACGCCACTGTAGAAAAACATGCATTACCTTCAGACGCTGAGGTGGTGTAACAATCACAAGACCTCACCAGCAGAGGTCAGATTTATCACTGGAACACTCCTCTGCTATCTGCTATCCAGCTCATCCTGAGGTTTATAACACACGCTACATCTCATGATTGATGGGTGTTTTTGTTCCTGAAGGGAAAAAAGTGCATTGTCTCAGTATTTCAGCATGTTATAGTTATATACACACACACACACACACACACACACAGAAGACATGTGCAGGGTTCGCCCGTCTGCAATGCTTTGTTTGCTCCACATCATCCGTCTCAAACATGCAGGACGTCCCACCACGTTTCACCATTTACAGTAAGCTTTATGGTGCGAGATAACAAAAACACAGGAATCATACATAATTAAATAAAAACCTTTCCCTCATGCCATGTGGGGGAGACGTGAGAGGGGCTAATGCATTCTTTATGGGGCACGGCGACTCTGCACGGTTACTGACCGGACCAGGAAACAGGAGATGGACCGTGGGCTCTCCCTCCACCCCAAAAAAAAAAAAAAAACGTCCTCTCCAAGTCGACCTCATCGTCACCCCCCGGCCATTATTTAGCTCTCCAGCCCAATGCAGCCAACTACACACACACACACACACACACATTATTGTGTGTTGTGTTCAGCGTTAGCCAGCTAGCAGACACAACGGGAGAGTTTTGGTCTGGCAAACGTTTGCAAGATTTCTCATTTCATCAGCCGAACGGTTTAAAGTTTGGGATTATGACACTGACCTCCTGACACTTCCTCTCACCCTGAGAAGCCATTCATAACAGCAACTCAACAGTTCCCGCACTCTGACTCCTTTCCTCCCCCCCACCCCCCTCTCCTCTTCCTCACCCCCTCCTTTCCCTACCTCCCTCTTTCCATCTATCTCTTCCTCCCCTCCACCTCCCTTACACCCCTCTCTGCCCCGGCAAGAGTTGTGTGTATCACTTCAACCTTCACACACAGAGAAGATAAGTGTGTGAGTGTGTGTGCGTGTGTGTAATTGATGAACTTGCGGGGGTGAGGACATTCCATCAGACGGCTGTCTCCATGCGCAATCAGCCGTCGCCTTGGAAACGCGCGGAAAACAACCAGATTTTCATTAAAACACACGCACACACTAACTTGGACGGAGGCAGACAGGCAGCCACCCTCCTTATTTCAACATTTATCCTATCTCTGACCTTTTAATTACACGCAATTACACGGACAAATACGCCCATTTATCTTCCTCGTGGCTTTACTCTGCCTGATATCACAAAGTGTATCCTGAATCCTTCCTATCGCACGGTTACTAGCCTAACTTCTGGGACTGCTCTCTCTCTTTGTAGTCAGTTGGCTCTGTCCGGTGGCTGTCCGGTCGGTGAGGCCGCCGTTATTTATCACCCGACGGTGAAATGGAGGGGACTTGCTGGGCGCCCCAGCCCTTATTAGTGAGATTTACAGTGTGCAGGAAAAGGCTCTTAAGGGGGAAACTCTCCTATAAGCACCATCAGCTGTTCATCAGATAACACCCACATGACTGGACCAGTACATGAGAACTCAAAACACACATGCACACAAAAGGTAGAGCGGAAACATGCCAATTTCCCGCTGGGTTTGAAACATGGACCGGGGTGACCTTACACCGTCTGTAGTGGTATCTGGTGAGAGTGCGACTTGGATATTTCAATCCCTTCCTCCCATTAACCCTCCCATAACACCGGCACGGACGCAAATACACTGAAATAACAAGCAAATCTTAGCTGAAGTGCAAATAATTCTAAGAAAAGATAAGATCTTATTTTCCAGTGTCGGGAAACTTTGAGCACATGATGTAGTATCACAATTATGATTGCTTCCTTATTTCAAATCAAGTCAGTCACTGACTGAGGCTCTCATGCAGCCTGCAGAAAAACCACATTCATCCTCTGAATTAGAGTTCTGGCTGCAATAGCTGACATTAGTGCGACTTGGCCGGCCCCCGTCATCAAACACAACTGGCGGTGGAGAGCCAGTGAGGGATCAATTATGCTCTTGATGCTGCATTAGTGACTCAAGCGCGCCTGTGCAGATGGCGACTGGATACGTGTGCATGACTTCATACCGACAGCGTTGGGATGTCCGGGGATTTTGGTGTCCTAAAAACTGGACATTTCTTCGGCATTACCAGTGAAGTTATAATAAAAGGAGAAAGCTTGTAAAAGGCAGAGCTGGAGATATCCTGATCCTTCCCACAAAAAAGCCAATCGTCTGCTTTATCGAAACAGAACGGGGAATCATATCAGACTATTGTGTTACTGCTCTGACGCACGCACACAGTCGAGATTCACCACAGTTTCAGCCAGTTTGGTACAGCAGAATGAGTGCGGAAGAGGAGGATATCACACTAATGCAGAGGATTGCCAAGATATTAGAAGTTAAACTCGCGTTTGTTCAAGAGCTCGGGTGGGATGAGCTGACAGCGTCACGTCGCAGCACTCTGGATTTAGATGTAGAAGAAGTTTGTGCTGTCAAACCGTGCACACGCTTAGTAAATGTGTCGAAAAAATATGTTTTAAGTCGCCAATCCTCAAGAGTTCACGAGCAGACGGTTGCCCAGGCTCAGTCAGAGAAAGATAAATATGGGCATCATTATTTAAGTGAGATTAAGTGAAATCTTTTAATAAAGAATAGGAGAATTCTGTGTAAAAACAGAGCGCTCAACATTGCCCAGTGTGAACGTTTCCAAGTTTAATTCCTACTTCGGACACTTCTTGTCACAAGCTTGCATCTAACATCGCCCTCCAGTCACGCAAATAGCCTCTACAGTCCGACACCAAAGTGCTGGCGTTAGCGACACTTGCCCCCGTCAGAGCTGAGGAAGCTCCTCTAATCATCATCATCACACAATGCGAGTGTTAAAGTTAAATGTGTGCTTGTCATATCTCCTGTCGCTGAGCGGTGGGCCTGCACGCTCTTATCGGGGCTGCAAGTGCTGGAGAGGGTGAGAAAAGACAAACAGGGCCTCTGTCAAGTGTCTCTGTCGCAGCCTTCGGGTTCAGGATCTGGTCTCATATCAGCCAACAGCATCATTTGTCACTTGCTGCATGCGTAAGTGTTGTTTGACACCAACGCTACAGACAGAGTCAAATATAAGCTGGTGTTTACTCACACCGATAACAAGTCACAGCCAGTGTCATTTCCTCCGACATCAAAATATCACCCATTAACGTGTCGTTCCACCCCAACTGTGAGCAGATAGCAGCTTCTCAACACTAAAGAATTCAAGTTTAAGGATTTTGACTGCCTTATAATGTTACCCAACGTCTTGCGAATGCTTTGGCAACATGCATTTTCTTGGCAAAACGAGTTCATTGAAATACTGAAAAGCTCTGCAGCAGCCGTTGTGGTTTCACTGGCATCAGAACAACAGCGCAAAAAAAAAAAAAAAAAAAAAAAAAAACCCCTTCCTGGACCTCAAGTTTTGACTTTCATTCAAGCCTTTAACTGTGATGTTATATGTATGAGCCCGCTAAGCAGATCTTGCGGAGCACTTTCGCTATCATCCATATGCAGGAGCTTCTTCCTTCCTCCCGGGGGCGGTTGTGGGCTGGACGCTGCAGACGGCGACGAACGCCCTTCCTCAGAAGCCAAAAGAGATTGGAGTGATTTCTTAAGTTGTTTTCTCGGCCTCTGCTGCGGGTACAACAAAAGTGTTTGTTTTTTTTTATGCGAGTCAGCGGGCGCTCACGTGGCTGCGTATTTGTGTGTGTGTGCGCGTGAATATGATAACGGCGAGGACGATCGTTTTAGATTCAGTTCCTCTGCTCCGCTGAGGCCGTCGGAGAGACAGAGAGGCGGGATGAAAGACGACGGAGAGAAAACCACAGAGGAAGAGTAAGTGTGTGTGTGTGAGAATACAAGCAGCCCATATTTACACGGCAAAAGTTCATTTCTACTCTTTGAAGTGGGGAGTATCAGTATCTTAAGGAAACACAATGAGGAAGGGGCAGTTGACTTTGTGTGTGTGTGTGTGTGTGTGTGTGGAGGGAGAGAGAGAAAAAGAAACAGAGCAGGAGAAAGAGATGAGACCATTAATAACTTCTTTATCACAGGGTCCCTCATCTCCTCCTCATCCTCCCTTCATCCCTCCTCCTGCCTCTCTCAATCTCGCCCCAGTCGGACTTTCTTTCACTACTTGTCTCATCGCAGCAGAATGATGAGCTCTGGTGACTCCAGCCCTCATAAATTTGATAATGAGTCTCTTCATTACTGTGAATGCTAACTCCCCCCTCTCCATCTCCCCTGTGCATGTGTTTGCGTATGTGCGTCCTCACCCTTATCTCCTACAAAGACAGAAGAAGGGGAAAGTCCCTCCAGAGAGGGAAAAGTTCACATATACAGAAAACTGCTGGAGGGGGAAAAAAAAGGGGGGCAGAGGGTTAAAATGAGAAAATGATTAAAAAACAAGTAGATGATAGCCGGGGTAAGAACGTGAAAATGTCATTTTGTGCAGAACTTTGCACTTTGTGTTGAGCGCTAATGTTCGTGCACTGAGCTGAGACGGTGAACATGATAAAAACAGCATGTTAGCATTATTAATGTGCGTATGTTAGCATCCTGATGTCGTAAGCATTTAGTTTAAAGCAATGTTGTAGCTGCTACCATGGTCCATCTTAGCCTGATTGTAAATGAAAGATTTTACACTAAACTATCAATAATTAAAGGATGAATGCACTAAGATGATGTTAGCGGTTTGTCCAAAAATGACTCTTGAAAAGCTAGCATGAGCAGCAATAGCAATAAAATAAAGCAGGTTATGAGTAGGAAAAACATAGGAACTTATTCAAGCTTGATCACTTTCTGTAGTTAGTTATTGCTTGTTTGGAAATCAAGCCACTGTACCAGATTTTCATTACTGTTTTTAACATATATAGCAAGTTCAGCAAAAGCCTGCGTTGGTTTGTGAGAGCTTAATGGAAAAAAGAAAAACAGGCCTTTCAATTTAACACCTCCCTTTTGTACCGCTGTAATCTTAAAAAGCTGATTCTTGTCACAGTCTCGCTTCTAACAAAACAGTCAACTGTCTGTCACACCCCAAAACCCTTTCACCCTTCACCCCATGACCTCCACGTCATCCGCAAAGATTGCCCATAAAAACGCTGACGGGCAGCATGCGAGTCCTCAGATGATGATACCATAAGATCGCATTTTCTTACCTTTGTTCATTAAACGCACACTCTTGTACAACTACACACGACATGTGCACGCGAGCTTCACTGACTTTAAGATGTCTCGTAATAATTTTAATAAGAGATGAGGGGGAAGGGGGGTGTAGAGTAAGAGCGAGATAGAGTCGGGGGGGGAGACAGACAGATGGAGACAGAGAAGCGGGGAGCTCGCTCCATCGCCACCGTGTCCAAAAGGAGCTGGTATCTCCAGATAAAATAATCTGGTTATTCTCAGCAACACCGGGAGGAGACATGCCTTTTACATGGCGTGAACCCTTGCGAGCGTGTGATTGCATGCGTGCGAGTTAATTACATCCACAGGGAAAAGATACGGCACATTATGACACATTAAGATTGCCGCTCTTATTGGAAACCTGGATGGAAGACAGCACGAGATCGAGCGAGAAAAGTCTGAAACCCAGCTACTCGATTAAGGTACTTTTTAGCCGTGTAATCATTTCCACAAAGTCTCAGACAGCTCACGCCCCCCGAACAACACGGTGCACGACTAACACGCTAAGTTACATCTTTAGAAACATGCGTGCAGCATCATCCGCGCTCACTTTAAAAAGCCAGAAATCAGAGTCACAGATGGAGAAATCCCTGAACTGATCCTCTGGTACTGATCACAACATTTACCAAACCACGCTGGCTATGAACGGCTATTTGGTGCTTTGGAGTGTAAAAATGTTCAGGATTATAACGATCATATCAACACAAAGACTACCCAATAATATCCTACAGTGCAGCATAGATTAATTATTCCTGTCCAAGCAGAAAGGTTTTAAAAGGCGATTTAAAAGCTGGATTACTACTAGACGACCTGCGGTGTGTCACCGCTGGCTGATGTTACCGACAGTGAAAGCACGGTGTCGATCTGGCCCGCACGACTCTCATGATGTGACATTCTCTCTCCTTCTCCTTATATTTCCTACCACTCACACATTTGCAGGGCTCACTGACTGTACGTAATGACATTCAGATGATATAAAGACTGTATTTCAAGGTTTCTCTCTGCTTTGGACCCAAATGAGACTTTGGCTGCAATTGTTGCGTGGAGACCAACCAGCAAAAAAAAAAAAAAAAAAAAAGGAAAAGGGGGCTGTGACCTATTTTGGGTGCCGAGCCATAGCTTAAGTAACCACTGTCATTGACAGCATTTCAATAGGTCTATTTCCAACTGTTTTAGTGGCTCAATTTTCACTGCCCCATTGCAAACAGATTGTGGGGTTACGGCCAGGAAAATACTCATAGGTTGATGTTGCATCCAACTGTTTTAGAGCGCAGAACTTTTGATGAAAAGGGTCAAACTCTTTAATATTCTACTTCTGTTGACATAAATTATAAAAGTTGAGGGGTTCTGTTACCGTTTCAGTAAAAAAAAAAAACAACTGGCTGCATGAGCGCAGTGAAAATGGATGAGTGTTACGACTCATTATAAGCTGCTCTATGCTGTTACACAGGCTACTTATCTTAGTTTATATCTTTTACCTGACAGGCCACGTTAGGGAAAAAGAAGATGTAAAAACTGTAACTAATGGGAGATTATAAATGTTTTAATGTAACCTTCGAGTCAGACCTTCGTATAAAAGCATAATTACGACGAAAGAGGCATTTTTAAGATTTACCGTATTTTCGTTTTCAGGTCAGACTCATTTTCAGTGGTAGTGCTACGGGAACTTTTACGATAGCATCAAAATCTCGATTTTTAAAACTCTAAGAAGGCTCGACACAACATGAAACTTTGCTCGTAGTATCACCAGGGTCTCTACACATGAACACGAGCATTGAGAACATTGTTTGTGTACACAGAGTTTACTAAAAAGAAGGTTTTTGAACCACTCACGTTAGCAGTAGCTTGTTCCGCTAAGTGTCGATTTCTGAATGCGGCAACAACTATCCACACAAGATCTCACGTGACTTTTCCGGCTTTTTATTTTAGTACCGTTTCTTATATGAGGCTCCTTTTTGAACTTCAAGGTCAATATTTTTTTTCGCTTATGACAAAACAACGAATGATCTGTGCATTTATATGGAACTGAGCTTTAGGAGCGTTCCACCTTAACTGTCCTCCAGGTTACGTCACTGGGCATGGACGGCGGCTAGCGGAACAAGCTACTGCTAACGTGAGTTGTCCAAAAACTTTCTTTTTAGTAAACTCTGTGTACACAAACAATGTTCTCAATGCTCGTGTTCATGTGTAGAGACCCTGGTGATACTACGAGCAAAGTTTCATGTTGTGTCGAGTCTTCTTAGTGTTTTAAAAATAGAGATTTTGATGCTAGCTTAAAATTGCCCCTAGCACTCTCATTGAAAATGAGTTTGACCCGAAAACGAAAATAGGGTAAATCTTAAAAGTGCCTCTTTCTTCGTAATTATGCTTTTACACGAAGGTTTGACTCATATACCTTTACAAAAAAAGCCTAAGTTGGAATTTGGGAGAAAATGACACAATATTTGGCTATTTTTGCTTCTTTTCTCAAGGAGCCAATCAGTTCAGTCTCTAAAAAGGCCCCTTGTTTCTTCTCTTTACTCTATTTTACTCTCCAAATGTGTGCGGGTACATGTATGACTGGTTTTATCATCAGATTTTACATCATGCTCCGCTCTGAACGTGCTGATGTCATAGCCTAACCTTCAGCAACACATCTGCATCCAGCCAATCACAACTCACCACTAGCTATCGCCATCATCATCACAACAATCGTCAAAACGTTCAGTATCGTCTTGGAACCCACATTCACTGATGTACTGCTGAAGCCAAGTTTGAGGTTACGGTTGTTGGGGGGACTTCTAGATGTGCAGACATGAAAAAACGTTGCGAATGAGTGAACGGCTGCTTCTGGTGCTGAAATATACTTTTGTTTTTCTTTTTAAACTCCGGTGTTGCCGAGGTCGGGAGGGCGGTCAGTCAGTTGAAACACAGCAGAAGCATATTTTGAAGAAGCACGTCTGTTTAGCAGCTTGATAACGACGAATATCAACAAAAAATACCTTCGAAAGCCACGTCATGACTTGGACTTGTGTAAACTGGTCCTGAGCCCGTTCTATCAAACTGATAATGATGAACTGACCATAACAGGCAAACTGCTTTCAACCGAGGCCGTAACTCCCTGTGAGTCACCACTGATGAAACCTCGCGCTAAATGCTTGAATTCTAATTTGACAAACATGAATAATTGGGAATAAACTGTCAGTGCTGCATTAAATTTCAGGATTACGGATAAGAGAGGAAGGAATCTGCAGACACGGCGTTATACCTGCTGAGATGTATCAGTATGTAATAGTATATGGAGATCTCTTTTACATTCTTTCCATTAGTGACTGTTAAGGTATCTCATGAACCTTCAAACTATGTAAAGGTTAAGTGCTCTTGCATGGCTATTAAATGGTAACAAGTGCATCTGCCAAGAGTGTGTGTGTGTGTGTGTGTGTGTGTGTGTGTGTGTGTGTGTGTGTGTGTGTGTGTGTGTGTGTGTGTGTGTGTGTGTCTGTCTAAGTGAAACACACAGGTATCTTACCAGCACTCAAACCAGAATCATGGCACATTGAATGCACATAAAACTGAAGGTGAATATTCGTTTTTTCCGAACCTCCCGAGTCTGTTCCTGCTTTTTCCATCATGAAGCTGATCAGAAGTGGCACATGCAAATATGACACACACTTTCTCTCGTTTCCTCGCGCACACACACACACACACACGCAAACCGCAAGCCCTTACAGACCTATAAGTGCCTGTCCTTAAGCATTAAAACACACAGAGGCCTGTGGGACGGGCAGGGAGAGAGGCCGACACATCGGCGGCTCAGATCCACGGCGACGCAAGGCTCGACCTCAAGCGTCTACATCAGCAGCTTTATCTCAACATTCATCACTTCCTCTCCGATGTATATTTGAAAATACAATAAAGTGAGAAAAACAGTATCAATCTAATGTTTGTGCTTTAAGTACGGAAAGAGAATCAGGATGTCAAACACGAGGTTAACCTTCAAGTCTGGAAGTCAACTTGGTGACCGGACGAGCAAGCGTTGTCGGAGGGAGGGTCGAGCTTAAGTCTTTGTCTCAGCCCTGTGCTCACGGGACCGCAAGAGTAAAAATGTTCCCCTCCTGAGAATGGTTTTACACTCGCGGATTCTGCTCTGTGCACTCGTGTCACGTGCACGCAACTGGTTTTTAGGTGCACAGATTTTGAGAGAAATTGAACACCACAGACAGGGACCATTTCTCTGCATGTCGAGCACTTTTAGTTTTTGATACTTGAAGTCAGTTCTGCTGAAAACACATAGGTGCTCTTACTTTTACTTAAAGGGATATTCCGGTGTAAGTTTAATCCATGTTCTAACACACCGTGACACCGAGTAGGCCCCCCCCCCTCGAGAGATAAAGTGTGCAGACCGCTAGCTTGCGTAGTTTTAGCATCCTCAGTCGATTACCGAGTGCAGTAGAGTCCCGCAGTAATGATCATCACTGAGCTGCGGGACTCTGCTGCACTCGGTAATCGACTCACAGGGCTTCCCCACAACAAGGAAGGCTTCTCGGGTGGTGAGTTTTGTTCATCTTTTCCGACAAATACGGCAACGATATCAAATGTTTGATGCCTCAAATTATGTGCTGGGACCCTGTTTCTAATGTTGCTGAAGTTTGGTGCTGTTCTGAGCATTATTTGTGGCTTTTTGATGGCGGTTTATACTTGGATCCATTTACTGCAGTGTATTGTTGTCGTGCGGTCGTTTCTGAGGATGCTAAAACTACGCAAGCTAGCGGTCTGCAAACTTTATATCTCGGGGGGGGGGGGGGGGTCCTACTCGGTGTCACGTTGTGTTTGAACATGGATTAAACTTACACAGTGTTGTATAAGTACTGTTACTCATAACGAAGATCTTAATACTTCTTCCAACACTGGTCGTTGTTCAAGAAACAGCTTCGGCACGAAACACCAATCATTTAAAGCCGGCTTACCAACTTGTCAGTCTTGATGGGCCTCGAAAGCCACCGGATGAATGAATGTGTAGGTTTCACTATTGTATGTGGAGAACAGAGAACTTAGTTCTCAAATAGAGCTGGTGTCCCGGTGGTATTCCGGAAAAGGAGCGCGGTTGGCTGCTGTGGCATCAATCTTGTCATCAAAGTAAAAGACTAAGACTTCTAATTTTCCTTCAACTCCAGCGGATGACAGAATGATTTGTCCGTCTTTGTTCAAGGTGGTGATGCATGCGGACGAATGCACTCAGAGATATTGTTTAATTCCTGGGAAACGAAGTCCACCCCCCAAAATAAACAGATTTGAAGTTGACACAACTACAAAGTGGAAATCATCACATTGGCTGAACCACATCAAACAAACACTATTAAGTCATTCTCCTGCCCTCTTAAAATCCGTAATATGTCGAGTCTGTTAATCGTTTCCTCACTGCGCAGGGACACGCTGAAATGTGCTGACAATCGAAATAGCGTTTGGTTTATTTTCTCTCCTTTTGGTTACCCTGTATACATGAACATAAAACATGAAATGCAACTCATGGCACTGGCCTCAGTATCCTGCCAAGCAATGACTCTGCCTGTGTGTGTGTGTGTGTGTGTGTGTGTGTGTGTGTGTGTGTGTGTGTGTGTGTGTGTGTGTGTGTGTGTGTGTGTGCGCACCCTGTTGGGTTTCATATTTATCTTGATTGTTTCCTTCCACGTCTTCCTCTTCAAAAAGTTTTCATGTTTCTCGAGGGTGAAACTTTATGTCGACTGTGGTCTCGGGTTTTGGTTATTTTTGAAAGCAAATGCGGAGGAAATATCCCAAACATTTTAACGGCCTCTCTTCAAAGGAAGCTGCCTCTCTGTTGAATTTAATTAACAGACAGAATAGAGATTGGCCCTAAATAGCTCGGCTTTTTTTTTTTTTTTTTTTTTTACTGCGCTTTTCAGAACTACGACATAAAACCACATTTAGCAGTCATCAAGTCTGCAGATCACCACCCCGGTTTATTTAAGCACAAAATTAGGCTAAAATGGGAGAAATCTTTATAAACATAGCGGGACATTTCTGGGACAAGCTTGACTTGAGCGCAGGCATTCACACCCAAAGAGACAGCCTGTAGTTTTTAACAGCTTACATTTCAAAGATAAATCTGGAAATGAGATAATTACATACTGCGTTATGATCTCACTCCATGTTCTTGTGTGCACAATATAAGCAACTTTTTTTTTTAAGTGTCTTCGGGCATTTGTGCTATAATTAGGTAGCAGACGGCGAAAAGAGACGACAAAGGACACCTACATGCACAGTTGATTTATTCTGATGACAGTTAAACAGTTAAAGGGGAATTTCGGTATTTTTAAACGGTGGCTCGTGAGAGGTCAGCTGTTGCAAGAAGGCGTCAGTGGAAAGAGTCGGAGAGGAGAGTTTGAAGTAGGTTTACAGGAAATTATTTAAATTATTTCGTGCACGACGGAGAGAAAACAATAAACGGGACATGGAGACATAATGTTAACAAGCATTTCCTCTACCCGCATATCACAAACGACAACAACTCCGGCCCTACGGCAACTCTGAGGGGACACACCACTTAATTGTGCTCCGATGTTACGATGGTCAGGGATTAGTGTCAGATGCCGGTGATATTTTTGCAAAGCAGTGTTTAAAAAAAAAATTACAATAATTTGGAGATGCACAGGGACCTGATTTTGTTCGATGATTATATTTTGTCCTGTTATTATAGACCAACTGGTTTGCAAAAGTAAGGCCAATCCTCTGCAGCTGATTCGCCCCCACCACCTAGAGGACAGTCTCAGTACTGCACAGCGTCCCCCCCCCCCCCCCAGAGAAAAAAAACCTCTCCTACAGGGAACGAACGAGGTAAGAAAAGATGGAAGGAGTGGTCCAGATGTAGGGGAGCTGGGTGCCTCTGACAGGAAAGAGGCGAAGGGCAGGTGAAGTGACAGCGCTCGTACATGTGTGTGATGTCTTCATTGGTCCGCTGCACCGAGAGCTTTGTGAGTGTGTGATGTCTTCATGTGGGTCCCAATGGGCTGTAGATTTTAACAGAGCATGGATCACCATTACTGTTCCTCAGAGGGAGAGCAGCAGAAAGGGAACCGAGCGGCGCGCACGCACACACACACGCACGCGTACATACATCTGCTTTGTTCCTTTAGTCCAGCAGCTGAAATTCCCATCAGAACTTTACATCGTAAAGCCCCGTCGTCGTCGTCCTCATCATCATCATCATCATCGCTGCCTCTCTTTGCTTCTTTGTTCTTGCTCTCAATCCTTTCATCCATAGGTCACACACTATTCTCTTACAATATTTATAAAACAGAGGAGAAGTGTGTTTACTCTTATTTTTAAAGCAAAATCATTGAGCCAACTTCCAGCTGCAGATATTCATGACAACAGCAGATCTGCATGTGTGTGTGTGTGTGTGTGAACAGCGAGTTTGAAGTTTTTTGTCCCCTCAGGGCGCTATCCAAGAACAAAGATGGTAAAAGTTTTATTCTTCAGAGCACAAAGCTCTCTAAAAAAAGACTACGCAACAGCACGAGTGCGTGTTATGTTGTGGCGACACGCGCTCTCCGACACACACACACGGTCTTTTTCAGAGTGTGAAAGCCTCAGTACAAGTTTTTGCACATGCCTGCTCGGGGTGCAACGGAGGTGACAGCAGTGATGACTACAGCAGAAGCCACATCAGTTGGCGACACCAGGACACACACACACACGAATTAAGTAAGCCACCTCGGAGGCAACATCTTGCCAGCTCATTACACTCACTTGGACAGTGGCCTTTAACACTTGGTACCACCTAGACAGCAGCGCGGCCCCCCCACAGCTGAACACGGAGCAGCGCCGTGTCCAACTCCAACAAACTGAATGAAGTGAGAAAAAGACATCAGCTAATCGTAGAACTGTGTTTTATCGATTTTACAGGCTGTAATGTGCGACTGAAAGCACGTTAAAGCTCGATAAATGAAAGCCTGCGATATGTGTGTTATGTTCTTGTGTGTGCATGTGTGTGTGTGTGTGCACATTCCAACTCCTGAAGTGGCGTGAGGGTCAGAGGTGAGCCGTACGCAGCCCCTCATCAGCTCTCCTGGGGGGGGCCGCTCTCACGGACACACACGGGTCGACGCACACTTGTCGAGCACTTACTCTATTTAAGTGACACGAGTGGGCAACACACAGAAATCTGTTCCCCTGTAGCTCGAACAGAGCGGCCCGTGTCAGCGGCCGTCAGCAGTGAGCCTTCAGGATGATTGTCTCCAGCACACTAACCAGTTACATGAAGAGCAGACTTGATTAACGACATTTTAAATGATGGTTATGTTTTTTATTTTCAACTCTCTGCCATAAACGTAATTGGTACGTAGCAATTAAGTCACAAACTCAGTCGTATAACTTGCAACACGAATCGGAATTTCAAATCTTTTGGACATTTATGCAACTAATCACTAACTAAACAAAGAAAAACTTCTAATTTACAGTTTAAATAGTATCATGTAATAAAACACGTAGACAAAATAATCAACACTGTTTCTAATTTTTTTGTTGTTGGCGAAAATCATACATGTTACATATTTTATCAGGACAAAAAACACATTTGGATTATAAATATATTTTTAAAAGAATTAAGTAAATAAAAGCATGTAACGAAACATGTTAAGCATGTTTACATATTTACAATTAACACTGTCTCTTTCATGTGTATTTCAAAATTAAAATAATATATATTTGATTGATATATTAGTTTTTTACGGTAATTACTATGTTAACTTATGTTAATTTGTGTATCCTCATTATTGCTGTAACTGTTAATATATTTTTAAACTCTCAAATAATATATGAATTAACATGACACCATTAGTAAATTGTTACCTGACACATTGGTTAACTATTAGTTAATTGTTATTACTCGTTACCCTTTTTGTGTGACCAGGTTGGGTGTGAGGTAAACACAAACAGGCACAGGTAAGTAAATAAAACACACCTGGTATGAAGAGTAGGAAAGTAACTTGACCCCGACGCCGCACACTGACTTCATAACCACTTCTTTTCTATTTATCTCCGAGTGTTCGACTGTGTGACAGTGTGTGCTTTCACTAAAAACAGTATTTCCATATAGAAGCTGTGAAGTGAATTCCCACCTTCGCTTTTTTTCATTCTCTACTCATTCATTCACTTTTCCTGCTTTCATTACACACTCACACTCTTTCTCTTTCACACACACACACACACATAAGACACACCCACATATAGCTGGCTCCCCTCCGCTCTGCTTTAAAGCGTTGCCTATCCAAACAGGAAAGTGGCCTCTGCCCCGGCAGCAGTGGAGGGCACAGCAGTGGAGATTTCATTAGTCACAGCTAACAGGCTAATTATCCGCTTCAGCGCACCTGTAAAACTTAACTGTGTGTCAATCTCACACAATCGCAGACACTGCATATAGGTGTGTGGGTGGGTTTGTGGACATGTGGGTCTGTGGGTGGGTGTGTAACAAACCCGTCTGTTTCTGTGTTAATATGTGAACTGTGTGTCAATCAGGCCTCTGTGGGCATGTGAGCGTTTTATGTGCAATAGCGCGACTGCAAATCAAAGCTGCAGGATGCTTATTTATTAAAAAAGGTGCGGGACATCCTGTTAATCGCTACTACAACTTTTATTTTGTGGTATGAAACTGTTTTTTTTTGTTGCAAAAGTTTGACAAGGTAGGGAGGAGGTTTGGGTGGGATAGATGGCTCAACAAAATAGACTTTAACACAGCAATGAGCTCTCATTTCCTTGTTGCCAACAGTTAGCCGTGTTTTGCACGACCAAGATAGTTCCAAAGTCCTTATTTTACTTTATTAAGATGGCGACAGTGCGAGGGGACAGGAAAGACAAGAGGGAGAGAGAGAAGAGGCGACGCGCAGCAACGGGCCGAGGCTTGAATTGAATCCGAGTCGCTGCGGTAAGAACTCTTAATACGTCCAGCCATCAGCGCCACCATGACAATAAAGCTCCCCTGACGATAGCAAAGTAAAAAGAATAACCCACACTGCCATGTTTTCCTAACCCAAGTTATTTTTTGGATTTAAAACTAACCAAACCTTAACCTTGGAAGGCACAAACAAATTAAAATTGCTGTGTCGTTTTGGAGGACATGAACAGTCGATTCATTTCGTCCTGGTTGCATATTGTCTCAGTCCGCACCAACTTTAATAACAAATCAATTTTATTTATATAGCCGCAAAATCCCAATCATATTACAAGTGGGTCCTAACCCTCGATTCGAGTGAGGAAAAACGTCACATGTACAGAACAGAACATCAAAATCCCAATTTACAAACTGCATTGAGAGAATATCTGATACAAATTACACAATATGAATATGAAGGTTGAACTTAGTGACGATAGTTTGTAATAGTTTCAGTTGAGGTCATTTAAAAGCTCATCTGGCTTTTATTATAAAAGGTAAAGCAGGATGTGAGATTCCTTTTACACTGCCGGCTTTTTGCCCTGTGATACTTTTTTTTGAATGAAGGAAAGGAGAATGAAAAAAAAAGAAGAGGAAGAGGAAGATGGCTACAATCAAATGCCCTGTTTGAGGGTTTAGGGTTTTATGTGTTTAAATTAGCCGAAAATAGAAAGATGAAGGAGAGCGGGGGGGGGGGGGGGGGTGGGGGGGGGGGGGGGGGGGGGTGGGGGGGGCTACTGATGTGTTCAAGAGTCTTTGAGGTTGAGGGAATTTCTCACCATTTTACTGCGAGTGCCAAAAACCCGCATCCTGCCCCATGAATAGAGCGGGTAGACACACACACACACACTCAGGCACCGGTACCTCCTGCCTGGCCGCCTCTTTGTAGCCGTGTTGTGATTGTATCAGATGTGGAGCGATGGAGGTTAGGAGTATGGGGGTGTCAGTTGGGGGATGTGTGAATTTGTAATGTGCTTATGCTGGGACCGCAAAAGACAGGAGATAGGGGCACCGAGGCTGTGTTACACTCCCACACACTCACTCAAACACACACACACTAACACACTGTGGGGAGTGCAACTCTAGCTCCCCGAGCTCCTTTCATCCTACTGAAGGTGGAAGTGAGTGCAGAGGTTTCCTGGAGTCACAGCGAGATTCAGCACTCTCTATATCCTCCGCAGAACTACCTGCTGACAGCGAGTGTGTGTGTGTCTTCGCGTGGTTCAAAGGCTCGGAGCGCACAATGTCGAGGTGAGCTATCAGTGTGTGATCTCTGAGGCTATGTGTATAACACATCACAGTTTGAATTATTGCATTAGCCCGTATAGCACCTTTATTAAAAGGTGGCCCCTGCAGAAGCGAGGGCGGAGAACAAGCAGGGGTTTTCAAGATTATATTTTGCTCTACTGTACATTCATTGTCTCTTTCTGGATACTTGTGTTTCTATGAGGTACAAGATTACAACTGCAGGGCCTTTCAAGATCGTATCGTTGCGAGGCCTCCATGTGTGGTTGTGGCTGAGGTCCCGGAAGGTCACCAGAAGCTAAAGAAGGAGCAGCAAATGGTGTCACTTCCCTTTAACGCCAGGTTAGAGGTCAAAGGGGAGCCACACTGGACAGTGGACTGGACTTAGTCGACATACCTACAGCACACTGCAGCAGCACATAAAAGCTACAGTAGATTGCAACACTAATTTCTAGGGCTGCTCCCAAATAGTCGACCAAGCACTGGTCGACCAAAAACTCATTAGCTGACCAAAATTTCATTGGTCGATTGGTCATAGGAAAAAAAAACAAAAAACATTTGGAGCTGTGTCTTGTCAAAATTAAATCAAAATCTATGTGACTGGCAGCTGGCCTGTGTATAAAAGGCTGGAGGGCTTTTAATTTGAAGGGCCAGATACAGGAAGTCGTGACACTCACTCACTGTCAGTGTTTGTTTTTTTAACACGGCAGGTCTCTTCGACATTGCGGTTAGACAGTTAACAATTAATAGCCAAGCATGTCAGGAAAGACGTCTAAAATATGGGATCATTTTGAAAAGAAGAAGGATGACCCCAAGAAGGTGACATGCAAACTTTGCAAGAAAAACTTTGCCTATCACTCCTCCACGATGAACATGATGTACCACCTTAAACATGTAAGTAGCCTAGCTACCTGCCCATGGCGGCCCGAACGTTTGAAAGCAGAGATAAATACATTTTATTATTGTTATATGTGCTAGTATTAGACTATGCGTGTGTACTGGGGAAGCTAAATTATCCAGCTCACTGTGTTTTACTTATTGTGTAAATCTCTCTACAGGCGCATCCAATTTACTACACATCATCGTATAATTACTTGGTGTATTATAGGTCATAAGAACAGCAGGGGAAATCTAGTTGCAGTCAGAAACTAACCTGCCTTCTTAGACTATAATTACACAATGTTGATAAACTCATGTAACACATATAAGAAATAGTAAAAGTGAAAGCAGATGCAATCAGCTAGAGCTGCAACAGTCAGTCAAGGAACTTAATACTTAATACTCAATGCTGGTTCCAGATTAATTTGAAAATAGTTTTGGACCACCGGTTGGACAAAAGAAGCAATTTCAAGACGTCACTGTGGACTTAACGGTTAATCACAAAAGGACTTGGCAGAGCAGTCTACAATGAAAATACTCGTTAGTTGCAGCTTTTAAAATCAGCCATCGCTGTTTCACTTTTGAACCACCCACGACTGATTTTCTACGGCATCCTCCAAATCAAATTCCTCATTCGTCTTCATGTTTCAATCTTTAGGCTGATTAGGGAAGTGAATAAAAGGTAAAACATTCAAAAAGAGACCTCATGGCACATAACTTTCTTTCCCTCCATCCTACGAAAGGCTTTCTTTATATCCTGTAGACCCGCTCCGGCTCCTGACTTTGACAGGCAGGCTTGCTGACTGTGGTGATTTTGTGAGTGCAGTGGACCGTGACACACCCATGGCCACATACATTACACACACTCAACATATGGGTGTGCCTCTACAGCCGGGGGCGCACAGCACGACTGATCTCTAGACAAGATTTGAACATTTTAACAACATTTATTGCTGTTCTTTGCTGGAGATTTTTCTCTTATGATGTGGCACGAACACGGTCACACATTTCACAAATCTCCACTTACGTTTTGACGTGAAGGATCTCCATTTCTTACTGTCTCAAAAGAAAAGTTGGCATTGAAAAAAAAAAAAATGTTGTGCTACATACTGAATTTGAAGGCGCAGATGCTGTCATGGAGCATTAAATAGATCCTAGTTAGTTTAGTCAATGCACGTCACAAAGGAGCACGTTATAAACTTTTTAAAGTTACATTTCAAGTCTACGCTCGGTGATAGTGGTTGTGTTGCTTTAAGGCACTTTAACATTTAGCCATGGTACAGCACAGCCGGTGGATTTCAGTGTCCGTTCTACGTGAGGAATTCTACTTAAATAAATGTAAATGTGACAATATCAATATCATTTTTAGTTTCCATAATATTTACAACATCGAGTCCTCACGTCCTGAAATCCCTGAATGTCTGGACGCCGTTCCGCTGGCTACTGTTATTACGTTTAATCACTCGTCAAGAGTTTTTGTCACCAATCGAGAAAAAAAGTGAAACATGTTGTTTTTTTTACTTCTTATATTATAAGAAAAATTCATTTCTGCTGTACTAAAGCAGCTGTTATTAGAGAGTTGAAACTTTTGTGGTTTTATTTATTTGGCATTCAAATAAATCTACTACAGCTCCACTTACAGTTTTCATGACATCTTTCCCACTTTAACTTCCACTGTGTACCATTACCATTCGACTCATCTCACTCTTATTTTCTAATCATACCTGTTGTCTAGTCACTGTTGAGTCAGGTTGGTTCCTCAGTTTCCCTTCACCTCGCTACCTTAACTTATCTCTGTACGGATGCCTCCCACTCCTGCAGTGATGCTCATTACGGTCGTATGTGATGTTGATGAGCACACACACACCAAGATCAGAGGATTTTCTGCTGCTCAGTGTGGTTGTGGCGGTGTGAGGGTACCTCCTGGCACAGAGCCTCGGCTGGACGGAACGACGGGGGCAGAGGAGAGTGTTTACACACTTTCACCGTGCACGCACACACACACACACACACACACACACACAGAGCCAAGTCTGGCTCCTGTCCCCCTCTGCTTCTCCATATAATATATCAAAGCATCTCTGGGTGTCTACGGATCTCAGAAAATCCGCCCTCACTTCCTCAACCGACCCACTCTCTTTATCTCCCTCACACACACACTCACACACACACACACACACACACGTGCACACACCACGCATGGTGATGAAGGATGGTACCTCTCCGGTCTCCAGCTGATGTACACACACCATTCCTGACAAAACACCTGGAATAACACCACAAACACATATACACACACACAGTGGCCAGAGTCGCTGCACCGCTGCCGGGCCAAGATAACCAGAAACTCACAACCGAACTGTTGTGTTAGACGTGACTGCGGTAACATTATGCTAATAAACGAAAAAGATACCTGTGCTCTGGTGTGTGTGTGTGTTAAATCTCTGTTCTCATCAGGTTGTCACCCAATAAACTCCCATCACTCCATAACTATGATTATGATTTTCAACCAAATACAGCGTCAGCAACAATACTGACACAGACAATCCTACCGTAAATGTATTTATGACCTTTCATTATTAGTTTGACCTTACTTTGACTTCTTCCTTAACATGCCAAAAGGCAGACACAAGGCTTTCGAGGGCGAGACTGAGCTGGAGGACGCAGCGAAACAAATGGCAAAGAAGAGACAAATAAAGAGAACGTGTGTGTTTGTTTTAGCTGAAGAGGTACATCTGTGTCTAAATGTTGAGTTCTCTGTGTGTGTGTTTGTGCACACGTAAGCAAGAGAGAGAGAGTAAAGACGTCTATCTATGATAATACCGTCTATCGCTGTTCACTTCCTGGTCAGGAGGAGGAGGAGGAGGAGGAGGAGGAAGAGGAGCCGGGGGAATATAAAGATAAGAGAAAAACAGTAGAGCCATTCATAGAGCAAGCTCCTTCGGGAACGTGGTGCTTTGTACAGAGAGGAACAGTGTGTTTGAGAAACAAAGGCAGTGAAAGGAACTTTAGAAACAACTTATAATCATATAAAAAGCACAGGAATCAAAATCGAAATAAAGAGGAAGCCAGTTTGATCTTATGTGTAGATACAAATACAGCGTACAGTGTGCCATGCGTGTGGTCTCGTCCTCTCATCCTGTTTAGGAAGGAGAGAGAGACCCCTGTTTCCTTTGGCTCTGAACCCTCTGTTGTGACTACATTACAGCCCCCTCCATCACCACCCCCAACTCCATATGTCTCCCATAGAAAACCCTCTCCACAGGCCCAACACCAGAGTCCACATGAACGGGGTTCAAACCCTAAGCTTTCAACAGTCGCCTCTCTAGCTTTTAATTAAACTCTTTAAGGTTTCGGAAAACATGTGACAAACATCGTGTTTCCATCCGACTGACAAGCGGATTTAAATTTAACTTTGATACAGAAATGTCCCAAAAAAGAAAAAAAAACTAAATGCGGATTAGGCGCTTTTCCCTCAACTGGTTTGGAAACGTGGATACGAAGAGCGTAGTTCTGTCAGAAGTTGGCAGTTACACGGCTACGTTACGCATGGCTGTAGTAAACAGCGTAAAAGTAGAGGTTCTGAGAAATAAACAAAACCAGTCCTTCGCAAACTGCCATCAAACCTCCAAGAAGAAGAAGAAACAAATCCAGTCGCCTCAATGAGACCAGAAATGTTGAGCTCGTCACTCTCGTCTCAGAGCAGAAACAGCTCATCAGTCATGTCAGTAACTTTTATCGAAAAAGGCAAAAAAAAACACCTAAAAGAAGCAGAAAAGCTTCTTTGCAAATTTATTTTTATTTCCTTTAAATATTGCTTTCTTCATCGACCTTTTCTGAAGTGAAATTTCAAAATGCATCCTCATCCCTGCACCCAGATTTAGCCAACATCATGAACTGGTCTTAGGGAACCACGACTGCTTGTATTAAACAGAAGTAATTCCGTGTTTTGGGAAACAATTTCTTGGTGAGCGGCAGGGTGCAGTCGCCTCCTGGAGCCTTGTCATCGCAGTCCAACTGAAGGCAACCAGCACCATAGCAGACATAAAACTTCCCCTAAAATTATAAAACTGTCCACAAGACAAAATACTACATGTTAATTGGTGCTGGGTGCATTTGTGGACAGTCAAAAAAAAGCCCTTTCCCCCTACTTACAGTTTTTATGCCAAACTAAAGCAATCGACTTTAGCTTCATATGTTTCACAGACATGAATGGGATCAATCTTCTCATCTAACTAACTAAATGCCCAATTACATCTTTGTCAACATGTCAGACTAGTAGGATATACATACAGGCAGTCAGAGAAAGACGAAACCTGGAGTGAATTCCTTCGTGTTTACCCAAAATATACAGAGCCCAGTTCCCTCCATCCCAGCCGAGCGTTGACAAATCTGCAGACCGCTTATCAAATTAAACCCCCATTAGCAGCATAAACACACAGGCTCACACACTCGCACAAACAGCGCATTACCAGCACAAACACGCTAGCGTCTCGCACATGTTTAGCCACCTTTCTTGCTCAGAGAGGGGTCGCAGACAAATAGTCCCGCGCACCACAGCTAGACATGTCTCCACCGCCAGGTGAGCTGGTCGCAAACTGCCCCATGTAGCGCGCGCTCCTGACCTCCGCCGTCAACTGTCAGCGCCTGTCATACTCGTGTGTCCGGAAGCATGCGCAGATTTAACCCCGTAACGTCGCACCTGATGAGACACGGCGCCCTGCGTGGAGTCCACGGTCTAATTCTTTCCATGCGCGCTTGTTAACATGTAGGATTTTCTTTGCGGCCGCCATAAAGAAGAGTGTGCAGGTAACACAATCTCATGAAACTTCTCTCTGTCTGGCAGCTGCTAGAGGGATTTACCTCATAATGTAGTAATGTAAACCCCAAAAGTAAGACATTGCCGTAAAAAGGACAATTTCATCCGTCTTCCTTCCTATTCCTGTGTGGCCCTCGGGGGGGACGCCTGACCGGTAGTGGAGGGCGAGAGATTGGGGAAGCGGCGAGTAAATGGAACACTTAATATGCACTCCATCAGCATAAACCAATCATCAGATGATTTTCAGGTAGAGAGCGGTGTTTGGATGAACACGGCGAGGTGCGTTTATGGGCCGTGTCCTAGAAACGGATAGAGGAGGAGTTTAGGAAAACCCTGGAGAGAGCGTAGACGTCCAAGAGTTAAAGAACCAAACTGAGGGCACGTAAAAGAGGAAGGGGCAAAAAAAAAAAACCCAAAACAGTCAAGACGGTCTACGCATCATTAAATAATGCTGCTGACGCTCGATCAACACATTTCACACAACCTGCGTGTCACTCAGCCATAAAGTTTAGCTCAATTACACCGACATGAAATGATTCACTCGATCAAATATAGTAGAAATCACATCAGGAATATCCGTTTTCCACACTTCCGCTCTCATTAAAGTGATACGAGCGAGAAGGGCCGTGTGTCTCAAAGTCTTTGTAAATGTATTAACAGTTTGCCAGAACTTCTTTCACACATCGTCAGGAGTGTGAGTTATACCGGAGGACCCGCAGGAATAGATGTAACCCATGAAACTGCTGCGCTATTTTACTCAGCATTTAGTGTTTGTAAAAAGTTTATAGTCGCTTGCTGAAACATGCTGAAGAGCCATTTTGCTCCTGGCTAAAGTTATGAAAGCAGACCTGCAGTATTTTAAGTGAAATTACATAACTTAACAGTGCTTCTATAGTTAAGCATGCCACTCATAACAAAAAAAATGGATCAAGAAGTTATTTTCATGTGTTTGTGCGTTGCAGAGATGCAGTCTGTGGGCCTGAAATGAATCCAAACAGAAAATCTATAGTTCTGCTGCTTCCTCCGCCTCCTCCTTCTTCCTCTTCCTCCTCCTCCTCCTCCTCTCTGGAATTCTACTCTCTCTGTATTCTAATAAATCTGAAGGGGCCTTTTCCACTTTTTACAGGAACAGCAACTCATTAAATGGTTGATTTCAGATGGCAGAGTGTGAATGTTTTGAGTTAACTTTATTGATCTGTGAGCGGGTCTGCGGGCCAGAGAGAAACTGACGTCCCCTCCGGCACATGGGCAGTAGATTTACACCTCGGCCATTTAAAGACACCTCTAAACCCAGATGGCCGCTGGCCCAGCGCTCTCCTGTGCTGCACTGGCAGGGACGCTGTGGCTGTCTCTCCGGCACATATATTCACATAAATAAAGCAAATATGCGTCTGAAAAGATTATTATATTCACTTACCTGCATGGCTACACATCCTCTCCTCCAGAAGGACTGTGATGGTGCGTAACAGGCTGTTAGTTCATGCCTGGTTTACTTCAGCCTCCTTGGAGCTTCAACTCTGGCTGTCTGTAGCACATAAAGAGGTTGTGTGGCAGTCATACAGAACAAACTCAAAGAAATAAATGACTTAATTTTTAAATGTCCAGGGTAGTTGGAGGACTGGGGGGTGTTGATAACCTCCGCGGGCCAAGTTTTAGCCCATAAATTAATTGACATACAACCAAGCTCACTGGCTCAGAAACAATAAACCAAATTAAACCAAATGATTTTATTCTTTTATGACATGATTATGAAAAATGGCAGAGGCTTCTCTGAGCTCTGCGAGCACTAGCTAACGAAGAGAACTCGGGGGAATACGAAGGGCCAGAAAGACATCACAGCTCGCCTTAATTAAGGAGTCTTTGGTGTTTCAGATGCTGCAGCTCGTATTTGCCCTCCCTTCGGCGTATCAGCCAGGGAGAGCTTGGTCTGTCTCCTACATATGACATCACTCCGCGAGTATGAGCTATTTCCCATAAACCTCTATAGTCCCCAGGGTTTCCGACCCATGAGATCAGGGAATAGGCAGGATGATGATTATAAAAAACGCAAGACCACTTTTCATCAGAAGCAGGTTACGTTTTATCTTGTCTATTTATTTTTTTTGCCCGACCATCCAACGGTTCCCTTTAAAGCCAAACATGCAGAACGTTTCCAAACTCATCTATCTGTTCAAACCTCATCCTCTGTGCAGCCTATTAATCTGTTTAGATTCTGTCTTCCGTCTGTCTGCCTCTCTGTATTTGTCTCCCTCTTCCCCCTCAGGGCTGAAAGCTGTGAGGCTGTAAGGTCCCTCTCTTCCCACAACTGCTCTCAATCGCCCTTGTGACTGCTCGGCTGTCAATCACTTTAACATCAGACCCACACTGAGCAGATCGAGCCTGCTGGCACACACAGACACACACATACGTACACACACACACGGTCTCCGACATCCACACAAAAAAACAGGGTTTTGTAGGGGGAGTGGGGAGATGAAGGGGGTCCTGTCAGCACCTGCTGGGCCTCACCGGAGAATCTGTGGAGACACAGATACACCCACACACACACACATACATACATACACACCGCAGGGCACTAGTTGTAAAAGGTACCACTTTAATTTTGGCAGTATTTACTCAGCCTCCCCCAACGCTGCCTCCAACCATGCTGTCCCACAGTGTCGGTATGAGCCGAGCTGCCCTTTAACCACCGGGCATCTGAGAACCAGGATGCAAAGCACACATGGACAGAAATTACAAAGAGACGCACAGAAGCGTGCATGAACTACAAGTTAAGGGAAGTCTGAGGTCATGCAGTTTGTCATACGCACATGCACAGACACACTAACATATCAACACACACCTAACGTCAGGTATTTTCTATGAGCGAGATAATCTTACAGAAAATATACAGACTCAGTTCTGGAGGTCCTTTCTTATGAAGGCAAAACCTCTCAATTAATTTCATCTGTTTCGGTCCAAAACCACATTCTCTCTCACACACACACACACACACACACACACACACACACACAGCATGCAGACACAACACGTGCACACAAACATACACACACACAGTCCATTAGGCTCATGTGTTGGGCCCAAACCACGGCCCAGAGTGCTCTTTCATGGCTCCATCATTACATCAATAAGTCTTCACATTAATCTCAGCACAGCAGAGCACACAGGCTATTACCAGAGCAGCCCTGCACCACAGAGGCTCGCTCCGGAGCAGACGTGGGCAAAATAGTAGTCAAATATATTCTGGATACTTGATAAACACTCGAGGCGTGCTCGGTTTGTCTCGTTTTTGCTGAGGGACGTGTCCAGTTTGGAGGCTGGTTAAGCGGCGGAGGATAAATTACGTATGCCTCGAGTAGTTCAAATGCATGAAACCATATCTAGATATATTCGGCCATGTGTGCTCTGAAAAGCCCTCAGAAAGACTTCTTTAAGAGTTTTTTTCTTCTTTTTTTTTTTTCTACGTAGACTGCTGATTTAATACAGAGCCCGAAATTATTTCTGAGGAGCTGGTTTCAATAGTGACTAACGAGAATATTTCGCCAAAGCCTTTTCAAATCTGTAACATAAGATCATGCCCTTTTAATGAAGCCGTTGGGAGTAGACTGAAGGGGGAAAAAAAAGAACAAAAAAACATGGTGACTTTCAGAGATTAGCTTACTCCATAGCTTATTATGAAATCAGCCTTTTGGTCTGCAGTTAAGAGCTCCTGTGAGGAAAAAGGCTGCACGGTTAATAATCACTAGGATGAGCTAAGGCGGCTGAGACGAGGCTGCCATCACAAACACGGCATCAATCACATTCAGAAGAAAAAAGAAAAGAAAAAGACGTTCATGCAGTCCAACAAAGATCAAGCTCAGACGGAGAGCGAAGCCGAGAGACAGAGTGGAAGTGAGGAGGGGTGTTTAGCCCTCGTCTGTCTGGACAGGAAACGGGGTTCTTTAACCCCTGACCCGGGTCCACTATGCGGCTGCGAGTGTGTACGTGTGTTTATCCTCCTGCATTTGCCTCAGAACAGGTTCTTTCAGACACCGGTTTGATGGACAGATGGTCCTCGTTGTCATGGCAGTCAGTGCAGGTGCGCACGTGTGGGGTTTCCTGCCCTAAGGTGCACGAGGGGGGCGGTTGGGTGGGGGGGTGTTTATCATCCACAGTGCCAACGGGCAGCCGAGTACCTCCGCTCCCAAGAGGTAAGAGGAATGATGGGGGGAGACGAAAGGAAGGAAGGTGGGGTGACCAGAGAGAGAGAGAGGGGGAGAGAAAGACAGAGAGAGACGGAGGGAGAGAGTGGTAAGCTGTAAAACGCTGGAGGAGCGTCCACTTTTATCACCTTGGATCTGTTCTTGGATGAAAAAAGGCTGTGAAGTATGTTTTTCACTCGTCTCTCGTTCGCTGCCATAATAAGAGAATAAAAGAATATTGCCTCAGAAACCTCCGCCGTTCCCGGAATGGCAGCCTCGGCTCGGATGACCTCAGATATTGTTCCGTTGTATTCTTTTATTCTCCTTTCAACATTTTCGGACCGCAAATCTGAGGCGGAGGGAGAGGAGGAGGAGGAAAGAAGGGGTGCAGCGTGGAGGGAGTTGAGCGGTGGAGGCCAAGGGTCATTGCTGGAGATTCTCCCCTGAAGGCAAGTCTACTGCAAATGGGGTAATAATAAACGTTTGGCGTTTTGAGTTTCTGAGCCCCGCCACCCCGCCCCTCTGTCCCGAGTCCAGCGACTACAGCTCCCGTACCGAACACACATTTACGCCCATCAAAGTTAGTACTGAAAACTTAACATTTGCTTTAAGAATGTCAATCACTTCAGTAAAACTGTCTTGTCTTCATTCAAAAATGTTTTTATCTTGTTGTTTGGCCTTGCACTGCAAAACTAAGAACAAATCTTTGGCAGATTGTTCTTGGGAAACTAACCGGACCACTTTGCTTGCTCATCTTGTTAGCCCCCCCCCCTCAGCTCTGATAGGAACAGCCAGGATTATTATGTTCATCACTGTTTGCAAAGCTCATTTAAAAAATACATTTCTGAGAAAATATGTTTTTTGGGGGATAATTTGAAGCTAAATTGCTCAAATGCTGCGGTTCTAGTGCACGTGCCAACCAGATGCGACTTAAAAAAATAACTGAAGATAAAGTGAAAACTAAATTGATGTCAATATATTTTGTAATGAGCTTCATTTGAAATGAGCAGCATCCAAAAGCTTCTTGGAAAAGTTATTTTGACTTTTAACAAACTAGAAATCAAATTAAATAAATGCTCAAATAACATTATTTTGAAATAAAAACATCTTAAATTCACTGAAACCTAATGACAGCAAAACCACAATTGAATGGGAATAAAAAAAAAAAAAAATGAATAGCAACTCAAATAAACCTGAAAGACACACACACACACACACACACACGGTTTGGCATGGTGGAAATATGTGTCTACCACCCGTCTAATCCCAGGCCTCGCTGTCTGGGTTGTTTGTTTTTGTGTTTACTCTGGAATGTCAGACATCCGAGGACGCAGCGGAGAGGAAGGTCAAAACCGCAGCGCTCCGAAGACTCAACAAACATTATTAAATTCTAATTTGTTATAAAAGGTTTGTGGAAAGAAGTGTAGAGAAGCCATTAACGATTTTTCTGGTTATTTTCGTGTCCTTAAAGGTCTTAATGCAACTTAAATGTAATGTACACACGGAGACTTGACAAGTACGACGTGCTCAGAAAAAGAATCCACAAATCATGTTGGATCTCAAGCGTGAAGTCAATCTTGATTACAGGAAGTGATACAAAAAGCTGCACATGAAGCGAGTAATGAAGTGACTGATTATAAGACAGCGACTCTACAAAATAAAGTCTAAATTTTCTAGTTAGCAAAAATAAATAGCAGAATTTGAATCCTCAACATAAAAAGATGAGGAATCAAAGTTTATCTGTCAAATAATTTCCTTTTCAAATTAAAAATGCATTTCTCTAAGTCACACAAATGGACATAGATTATTTTTTTTATGCATTCACAACAAGCTCTCTAATCTCTATAAACGTAAAAACAGATCTTGAAATCAGGCTCAAGGCTCAAGAAATACAGCTCTGGCTCTTTGAACTCACGGATCTGATTAAATCATACTTTCCTATTCATCTGTCAGAAAAGCAGCCTGATATATTGTTTGGAAGAGCGCAGAGGAAGAGGAGGAAAGAGGGAACAAACAGGGACAGGGTGCTGAAAGGGTTGTAACGTCTGCGATAAATCTTTTGGCTCTCCGCGTCCTGTAGCAACAATGAACTTTGTCGGGGAATATCGACCGAAGCCTCCATGAGGAGAACATGTGTCGCTGTGTGGGCATTCGTATGGACTCCGAGTGTGTGTATGTGTTTTTTTGTGAGTGTGTGTGTGTGTATGCTGCGCACTCATTAGTGAAAAGCCTCAGTGCAGACTAGCTCCAGTTACAGTAGTAAACGCTGCCTTTGAACTTTTAATAGAGCCCTGAAACTCAACCAGGCCTTAAAAAACACAGATCTGCAGGAGAAAGAGGGAAAAAGTGGACAGAAAGAGGTGGAAATGGTCAGAAACAAACCGCACAGAATGTAAATCCACGAGGAGAGAAGGTGAGATGAAAAGCTTACATTACAAACTGGATGATTACGGTCATTTAATCATGAATGGTGCAATGATCTGCCGCCTCGAAATGTATGGACTGACCCGAGTCAACAACGAGGCCGTTAACAGTAACGAAGCGTAACGTATATAAACACACACCTGTTGACTCGGCTCATAGACGCATATTACAGCTCACTGAAGAGGGCAAAAGCATCACAGCCACATCAAGTTTCTCTCAATGCTTCTCTCTCACACGCATATACACACATTATCATCATCATCATCATCATCATCACAAGCGTGTTTAGCCCGGGCACCTGTGTGTGGGTGTGTGTGTGTGTGTGTGTGTGCACAGTAATTAAAACATGCAGACCTCTCTGAGCATGTGGGTTTAAGTGGGTGGGTATTTATCAGGGTGGGTGTCTGTGTTGCAGAATCTTCTGGCACGCATTGCAATAAACAGATGTTGAGTCTTTATGAGGTCTTTACAACAGGTTCAGCGGTGCCCCAGAGCTGTGTGTGTGTGTGTGTGTGTGTGTGTGTGTGTGTGTGTGTGTGTGTGTGTGTGTGTGTGTGTGTGTGTGTGTGTGTGTGTGTGTGTGTGTGTGTGTGTAAGGCTGAGGATACATAGGCCTAACATGGAAACCTCTCATCAGTGAGCCATTAAAAAAAAAGAGACCACAAGTGGAAATGAACAGGAAAGGTGCGGCATCCAAACTGTTTATTACTTATTTCAATAATCCTGCTTTCACAATGCTGCAAATAGTTACAAACAGGCTATTCTCAGCGATTTATACAGAAACAGTGTCATTTTCAGGACTAATCGATTGATATTTTAGTCTATAAAATGCCAAAAGTTGTGGGAAAGCTCATCACAGACTCCCAGAGCCCGAAGTGACGTCTTCAAATTGCTTCTTCTGTCCAACTAACCTTCTAAAAACCAGAAAACTCTTCATATTCTGACATAAATTACAAAGTAAGCAGCAGCCTTACATTTAACAAGACTTGAACAAGCAAACATCAATATTTTTTCTTGAACTACACAACAGCTGATTACAGAAATAGCTGGAGATTAATTTCTTTCAACCCGCGAATCGTTCATCTATCAGTCCTGATTTTATTACACCTGTGCTTTCCCTGCTTACATGTCAGAGTATCGGCTGACACAAAGGTCTATTCAGTGATGGGAAAGAGAAGGGGGGGGGGCCGCGGACAGGACTGTTTATTTGACTACGAGCTGTTTACAGAGATGGAGGCTGCGGAGCTGAGCGACAGCATGAGAAAATACCTCCGATAATATACTGACATGTCGAGAGCTCAGCGGTGAACTCGCTCGTCTCTCAGGACCGACGGGCGTCACTCCACAGCTAATAAGAAAGACATTCATAGGCATGTTTGCAATTCCTCTAGCTCCTATTGCAAAGCTAATTTATAACAATATCCCATCCAACGATATCTAATCTTCTCCTTTATTTGCAGTTATCTAACCCTGGGGGGGGGGTCAACGTGTTATTAACTGAGGGGGATAATTATCACAGAACCCCCTCCCACTGTTAGACGATTCTCTTTACAAGATAAACAATTTCTTAAGATCTGGTCAAGAATTTTAGAGATTGCTAAACAATACTGTACTCCAAAATTAAGCTTGCTGGCATTTCCCCAGTACATTTACACATGGAAGCAGCCCAGTGCAACCGCTGGCCTCAAACAGCGTCCTCTGAGCCACTCCACGACACCGAGGGTCACAGCCACCACGAGGACACTGAGGTCACGTCCTCAGTGGCTCAATATCTTTTATTTCCTGGAGATTAAAACTCAACAATTATAAACAATGACATAGTTTATATTTTATAAGCTGATTCCAGTATTCTTATTATTATTATTATTATTATTATTATTATTATTAGGCACCAGTATGTTTGACTACTTCAAAGCCAACAAAATAATAAAACGCTATGAAACACCATTTAGACCTTCATGTTGAGAAATATAATATAGAGAGTATAACTGCGGCACAAAAACATATAAAACTGAAGGACCTCTTTTTGGTTTCCGGTTTTTAAATGAATTGTGCAAATTTGCATCGTGCACGTACGACAATTACCAGAATAAGCGAGGGCGCCATCGTCTACGTATAGTGCAACGTGTCCTTGTACAAAGTGTACAAATGTTACGCCCCTGTTTACGCTGATGCTATAATTACACAGTCGTTAAAAACTGAACATTTCTGAAAACTATGAAAGTGAGTTAAACATCGAGATCTGCCCGCAAGCTCGGATCACCTCCCGCTGATGGAACGACGATCACCACCTGAACCTTTCGTTAAGCAGAGCCGCATACTGTTGGCTTTTATAACCAATAAAACTGTTCATCGGAAGAGTCTGGAGACGTAAACAATGAAAATCTCCCATTTATTGTGTTCTCTCATTCTATCACCATCTGTTTTTAACAGGGAAGGAGATTTGTGAAGGGAAATAAAAAATGAAACTTGACTTTTTTCTCTTCCCTTTTCACAATAAAGTCCTCGACAGATGACAGCTGTGGACACACAGAGTGCACGCTGCATGTTTTATCGCCTTCACCCATAAATTAAAAAAGAAAGAGTGGAGGAAATACAGTCAAAATATACGATTTATGGCAACGGGCACAGGAGGGAGTCTGGAGATTTCTTGGACAATATGAAAATAAAACTGCAATAAAACTGCATGGGCCTTGATTGTGGTCTATGGAGAGACATGGAGGGCCTCCAACACAGCTAACTTTATTACTTCATCTGAGAGAGCAAGAGAGAGCGAGAGACACATCAACAGATTCAGAGACCATTACAGTCAAATCTTTTTCCCTAAGTGGCCACAGTCTCCATCTCAGGACCCCCAGACCCTTTTCACCCAACATCCAGAGACACAGCGGAGGGGCAAAACCCTCCTCAAATCACTTTATTCAGCTTTTTATTTACGCAACCATCCCCTTTTCTTTGGTTTTTATATAAATCTTTACAACATAATTTCATGGCAGGCATCACAGTAAGCACTGTTAAACAGATGGTAGTTATATAAACATTGTGGAAGAGAGGAATTAATGCTTTTAAGAGTAAAATGGATGCTTGTTTATGTAAGTGGTTGGTAACCTTGTGATGATCACCAACCGAACAAATAATTTACCGCCACTTTCATTTACCACAACATCACAGCGCCCAACTATGTTGCTCTAAGCATTTAAAACCCATTGTGAGAGCGCCATCATTCAGGTCAGGGGAGGAGGGGGGGAACAGAGATATGAGTGATGGAGATGGGCGCAGACAGTCTGCAGGCCTCTCAAGGAAAACGCTCTGGACTTAACAGAAGATTAAGCAGTAAAGAGTTATCCCCTCTTCCTCACTCTCTCTCCCTCTCATATGAAAATAGCCTGTTGTGCTGTGGGTGCTGCATCTTTCTTGGCTGGAGCATCAAGATCTAGAGTTTCACAGAGCATACCGGGGGACCGGCGAAACCAGAGACAATAACAACAAATATGGCCCTGTATTTTTAGGTTGTGATTATAAAGCCCGTTTCACAGTTTAATACTCCGGGGAAACCAAACAAACTCTGGTGTTTAAAGAAACCAGCGTTCCAGAATTGGATCAAATCTCCGCTGCTCACAAATGTTCTTGAAAAATGAAAGGGAAGGGCACACAATAGGTCCACAGAACATGGAGACGACTGCACTTTATATGGCTTCTGGACCAACAGATTAATGACACTGACTCAGCACAAGGCCCTTTTTAAAGTAGTATTTTCTATATTTCCTATAATTTCTACATTTAAACTATTGTAGTACAGTATTTTTCTTTTGTGTCATCATTAAAAAATATATATAGTTTACTGTATCCCACTGTTACCTCATTGATTAGGCCCATAAATGATCTGATCACTAATCAGTGAAACACTGCTTTAAAACATTTATAATAACAAGAGGAAATTATATAATCAAACACAACATTTACCTGTTTATGTATTTGTTCTTAATTGATAATCCGAATGTAATACATTGTAAGGAAATACAGCTATTGTTATCATTATTGTCATTATTTTTTGCATCCTCCTTCAACTAACAGAAGTACTTTAATAAATGTTGAGTGCAGAGATTTGCTCAAAATTATACCAAGTGTGAATACAAAAATAAAGCATTTACTTACTATAAGTATCTACACTAATGTACTGCAGACAATGCACTGTCATATTTTATACTATGCCATTATGTTATACTTTGTTGCCACCTGCTGGACAACCATAGATACTGACTGACCCAAGTCATAATTATTGTTTTGCTTCTGCTGTTCAGAGAGTGACAGCATAATCAGTATATAATTGCTGCTACATAAAAAACTATATCATGCCAGCTGATCACACAGAGGTAAAATGCAAAGGGCTGCATTCATACAATTTGCATCTCATTCATCCATTTACTCACTCACATACAAAGACTCAAAAACGAAACACACACTGCATTTCAATAGATTAGATTACACGCGTAATCTTTAAAAGCTTGAAATAACCCCAAATTAAAGTATGACCATGTATGGACAGGTATAGACAGTTTTCAAGACAGGTAGTTCAACCAGTCAGAACACAGGACAGGTGAAATTAGCCATGGTACTGTCGAGTAAACATACACAACTTTTAGCTAGCTCGTGTTTAGAGCAGGTAACGCTACATACCTGCAGGACGCCTGTCAGTCTTCTCTCCAAAGCCTGTCAGAAATTATTTTAAGCTAGCAGCTGGGTAAACATCAAAAACAAAAACAGTTGAGCACTGATACCTTTAAACGAGCCACTAACTAATTAAATTATTGAATAAATAACTCATTAAAACCTTTTTAAATTTACCTGGAATTCCATGTTTAGGGTCGGCGAGCAGAAGTTTCGGCCAGGCTAACTCAAGACAGAAAAGTAAGCTAACTTTAACTACTTTGTTATGCTGTGTGAAAATTAGCATAATGCTATGCTATCATTCTCTGCTAAGCTTATGTTGTAATTCAGTGGGCTTGAAACGAACAATGTGAAAAGCACTAAATCGGGCAACTTATCACAAAATTCAACTCTGGGAGGAATTAAAGTAAATTGATAACTTATAGCGTTTTACATTAGGCTAACCGATTGACGTTCACGCATGCGCCCTGAGAACTCATTAAGAGAACCAATTACAGGTGCGATGAAGCGGACGCAGATCACGTGATCACAAGTTGGAAAAACGTCACGCAGAATGTGTTTCAAATGTAGTCATATACCTGCCATGTTGGGGACCCACAGGTGTTTCAAACTAATTAATTAGTTCTATGCCAATCAGAAACACAACTCAAATTGAAACACCTGTGTAGGTCCCCAACATGGCAGGTGTAGGACTACATTTGAAACTCATGAATACTCAAAAACGTCCTACAGTACAGAGGTCTTGTGTTTTGTGAGTTTTGGGGATGTTTAGAGTTACATTAAAGCGAAACTCTCGCCAAAATGCAACCTAGGCTTTTTTTGTGAATGTATATGAGTCAAACCTTCGTGTAAAAGCATAATTACGACAAAAGAAGCACTTTTAAGATTGACCGTATTTTCGTTTTCAGCTCATTTTCTCAGTGCAAGGGGCACTTTTACGATAGCATCAAAATGTCTATTTTTAATACACTAAGAAGGCTCGTCACAACATGAAACTTTGCCCGTAGTATCACCAGGGTCTCTACACATGAACACAAGCATTGAGAACATTGTTTGTGTACGCAGAGTTTACTAAAAAAAAAGTTTTTGAACAACTCACGTTAGCAGATGTTTTCTCCACACGCCACCGTCATGGCAGCCGAGAAGTATCAATCTCAGAATGGGATGTAACATGGACGACGGTTAAGGTGGAACGCTCCTAAAGCTTAGCTCCATATAAATGCACAGATAATTCATTGTTTTGTCGTTAGTGAAAAACTATATTGACCTTGAAGTTGAAAAAGGAGCCTCATATAAGAAACAATATTAAAAAAAAACTCTCCTCAAAGTTACGTTGCATTCTGAGATCGATAATTCTCCTCTGCCATGACTGCGGCGAGCGGAAGCTACTGCTAACATGAGTTGTTAGAAAAATGTTCTTTTCAGCAAACTGTGTACACAAACAATGTTCTCAATGCTCGTGTTCATGTGTAGAGACCCGGGTGATACTACGGGCAAAGTTTCATGTTGTGTCGAGCCTTCTTAGAGTTTTAAAAATAGAGATTTTGATGCTATCGTAAAAGTGCCGTAGCACTCCCATTGAAAATGAGTTAGACCTGAAAATGAAAATACAGTAAATCTTAAAAGTGCCTCTGTCATCTTATGCTTTTACACGAATAAGAGTCTGTCTCCATGTTACGCACATCAAGCTAAACGATTGTCAACAACACAACCATATACAGTTAGCTAGCTACAGTAATGTTAGCTAGCTACTGTTAGCTAACTATAAAGTAGGCTAATTTGATGGTACATGATAATAATAACATACTCTTTCACACAATAATCATGAATGTGCAAATGTGTTGTGGAATAGATCAATTTGATGACATCAAAAATGTTCTGAGGTACTTGTGTGGACCATAGTAAATTTACCTGACAGTTACAGTTGATAAGAATCAAAGGTTCCAAAGAGATACCCACTTATGAAAGCTAAAACACAGTTTCTGGTTGATTGTGGACAGTATTGAACCCTTTGTGTGGACATCAGTCAAGAAGACATGCATAAATCTATTTTTTAACATGGGCAGTTATGGGAAATTGAGGCATCCCCAATTTCAGTATTTTTCAATACTTTCCAGCACTTGGATGTCTTAGGACTTTTGGTATATTATACATGACACAATCATGAGACTAGAACAACTGAAAGAGTTTCTGTTGCAATTTGTGTGGGCTTTATGTCGTATAATGCCTGTACTAGAAGGTTTGACTCATATACATTCACAAAAGAATGAAACCTAGGTTGTATTTTGGCGAGACTTTCACTTTAAGACAATTATTTTTGTGTTATAAGATTTATGTTTTTTTAACACAGAGGTTTTTATTCCAAAAAATCCTCTCACAGATCTACCTTCTTTCAGAGAGGCAGGATCTGGCAACACACTGTTTGTAGTGTTTTGACGGAAGTAGACTACAAGTCCCGTCGAGCATTTCGCTTATTGCCATAGCAGCGGGAAGTTGGTTTAAGTGCCCATCAATATGGAGAACCAGAGCCGGGTCTTCGCTGCTATACTACCGGCAGCTGGTCGGGAGTCAGCCGGTAACGAAGCGGAGCTCGGACTCGAGGTGCGAGCCGCTAACCGCCACAGTAACCGGGGGAGGGAGGTCCAGGTGACGGGGACAGCGGAGGTTTGCTGTCCGGCGGACCGAGCGTCGGTGCGGGTCAGTGTGGGCAGCAGCAAAGGGTCCGTCAACGAGGCGACCGACAGCGTTTCACGGCGACTTGAATACATTTTACAAGCTGTCAGGTGAAAACACACATAAAGACATTCAACAGTTCAACTTAAAACGAGTTCAACAGTAGTTTATAGTGAGGCGCTAAACTTTAAGCTAGCTAGCTGTTTGTAGTCAGGCAGAAGCTGCGTACGTTACTAACAAGTGCTGTTCGCTGAGTACAGAGCTATCAACAGACTGACGAGTAAAAGCAAAGGCTACTGTCAAGCTGTGTGAGTTTTAGTGACATTAAACAAAGTCGTATCCATGAAACAAGCAGAAGTCAGAGGTGGAGACCGTGACATCCACCCCGGAGACTCCCAGCGGCGCCTCTTCCTCAGTTTCACCCCGTGTTGGCAGCAGAAGGACGGTTAGCTGCCTCCCAGAACCTCCGGAGGAATGTTTTTTTTTTTTAGTGCTGACCTGATATTTGTGAAAATTATGATTACATTTTTTTTTAAAAACATTTACTGTCTTATACTCCAAACCAATGCCGAATTGTTTTAATGAATGGGACAAATAAGACACACGTCTTTTTATTGCATTTTACTGCTTTTTTTTAAAATTTTATATGAATATTTATAATGAAAATTCAGCAGTTATTTTCAATAGCTTCCATGTAATGTGACCCAGTGACTCCAAACCAATGCCGAATTGTTTTAATGAATGGGAAAAATAAGACACATGTATTTTTTATTACATTTTACTGCTTCTTCTATTTTATATGAATATTTATAATGAAAATTCAGCAGTTATTTGTTAATAGCTTCCATGTCATGTGACCCAGTGACTCAAAACCTATGCTGAATTTTGTTACTTAATGAGACAAGACACAACTCTTATTTTGGATTTTCATGGGAATGTAAGTATAAAGTAGCATTCAATAGAAACACTAATGTAATAGAACTCAAAAGTGCTGGATTGAACATGTACCAGAGTAATTGTTGTTATTGATAAACCAAATGTGGAAGGAAGATGTTATTTTTCTATGTATGCTCACTGCTTATTATGTGTGGAATTCAAATATGTTGATTTCAAGGTGCGTGAGGTCATTTCAACTCGATTGCAAGGAATGTCATTTTTTCTTTCATCCACTCTGCTCAGACAGCATGGCGTCAGTGACAAAGACGCCTCAGTGAGGAGGTTTCTCCATCGAGAGGCAGAGCAGTATCGCATGGATGCAGAGGTGGAGTATTATTACAAACTCTAATGTCTCAAATGTGTCATTATGCTATTTAACTGACTGACAGCATACCTGGGTATTGAGCTTAATATGATGGTGCAACACCGTTTCTCCACAGGTTGTTGTCACCTTCTCAGATTTTGAGAAGATGGAGCAAGTATGTCGTGTCCTGCTGGAGAAGCTGGACAAGAGTGTTTGTGTGGGAACCCCGCAGTTTTACCACAGTGCTGAGTGCCTGAGTAGACTGAGGTATGAAAAACACGCACATCACACAAAAAAAGACTTCCTTTTTCTTGACGAATGCAGGAATTGTAACTAGCGTGTGTTTGTTTGCGCTCTAGGCGGCGTGCGTGCGTGTCAGCGGTGGAAAATGCCCAGCAGAAGGCCTGTGAAGTCAGTCAGCTCCTTGAACAAACTCTGGGATCCCCCCTACTGATCAGAGAGGAGGAGACGAAGGAGTGGAGGAGCGAGGATGACGAGGAGGGAGGCGGAGGTCAGGGTGCCGCACCCCTTCCATACCTTCCCTGCAGACCCACATTCACTGCCTCCTCACGGGTATCTGTGTCCTTCAGCCTCAGAGACAAAGGCAGGAAAAAACTCTGAAGACATTTGAACTGACTCATGAAAGAGCGGACTGTCTCATTTTTAAAGTGTTTTTATTTCTTGGCTGAATTAAAGTGCAGTTTTTCACGGATTTTTTTTTTCTACCTCAGCCGACACAAAAACTACATACATGGAAAAATAACTACATAGATTTAAAAATAGAAAGAAAAAAAAACACTTCAAGCATTTATTGCTATCATTTAACTTAACCGCAGCAAATGTCATTGCAGCAAAATCAAATGGTTTTTTTATCATCTGTATTTTTTGTCAAATCAAATTAAAATACTGTTTGTTTATTTTTACATGGCGATGAAATAAAAGTTGTTCAAATGTAGACTGTTAGTCTTGGAAGACACCCTCGCATCGAGTTCCAGCAAGGAGGGATTTGAAGATTATCCTTTGATCTGCTCAAATCTTTGTTTTTGAATCTAGCAGGTCGATATAACGCGTCACAGCCGAGCGGTCAGACGTCCTCGTTGTCGTCCTCGGGGAACAGCTCTCGGAGCCAGGGCTGCATGACGAAGCGCTCCCCGTCAAAATGTGTGAAGTATTTCTCCAAGGTGGGAATGTCCGGCTAGAAACATCCAACAGTGAGTCTAAGACGTATCGATTCAATGTGTGTGATTATGTGTCGTGATTGTCAGTACGTACCCTCATCCCTGTGATGCGCTCCAGCCGTGTCTGAGGCAAATATCCGACTAACACAGAGGAGGGTCCAGGCCCGCTGAACAGCACTTTATAGTGAGGCGTGTTCTCCGCTGTGACGCCCTGCACACACACACACACACACACACAGTCTCAGAAATCACTGAAGTGGCTAATGTTTAACTTTCCAATCCTGGCTTTAAGCAAATGAAGAGGGGAGGATTTGTGTGTGTGTGGAGTTGTGGATGCTCACCTCGGAGCTGGCGTACACTCTGTCCACCCACTCTTGGGGGGCTCGCATCTCAGGGTCCCAGCTCACCACCACCCCGATCAAGTTGCCGTTCCTCTCCATCACCACCTCTCCCACCCGCAGAAACACGTACGGAGGACGAGGGCTGCGCGCCGTCTTTGAGGCTGCAGGGAGGAAGAAGAGAGAGAGAATTCTGTGTGCTGGGTTTAGATAGAAGTCACCTATGTTTGCTTGCTTCCTTTAAGGGTTTGTTGGAAAACAGCGAGGGTGTCACTGCATCGGCTTCAACATTCGGTCTAAACCAAACACATTTAGTTGCCCTTTCTTGAAAATTAACAGTAAGGAATTACTGGAACACATGTCATGAACTGTTGACTATGTTTTCTTATTTTGCCTGGTGAACAATGGACATTTTGCAAATCATTGTGTGTCTGCATCTGTCTGTGGGCCATCATGAGTAGGAATAATACGTGAAGACCCCTACGGTAGAGACTCGATGTTCTCTTTGCAACTAGGTTTAATTCAAATCAAAACTCACAAACCTCCAAAGAACCCCTGGTCGTTGTCATGAACCATGGCCTCTAATGCAAGAGTCTTTTGTAACATGTCTTCATCCTGCGCCAAACCAAGGAAAGACCTTTGAAAAGCAAAACATATAGTCAAGTTTGGACATACAGGAGATTGACAGAAGTGCCAGAGAGGATCATGAATATAGCCTATCTCAGAATATCTGAAATAATGTGTGTCTCAGTCAATCACAGGGGTTTTTTTTAGTTACAAACATCACTCACTGGACTTTGGACATCTGCTGGTTGGCCCAGTCCATCCACACATCGAAGTATGTTCTCCAGTCTCTCCAAATTTTAAGCAAACTGAAACCCAGTATTATAAATTACAGACACAAACGGGAGACGCATCCATTAGATAAGCATAGTTTCACTTTAATATTTATGCTGGATGTGATACAGTCCACACACGCTGAATCGGCGCATGAAACCCACTTTACGCGCGGATCCGCCGGACCTACCGTGTGGTGGCGTGGAAGCGCTGCGCCGCCGTGGTGCCGCTCCAGCGGGAGATGAAGTACTGCGCGGGCACGGCGGAGAGCAGCAGCACCAGCTGCAGCACCGTGGCGCCTGACAGCTGAGGCATCACTGCGCAGCCGTCACCCGGGGACGGAAACGCAGGTCAGGTGGATGCAGCAGGTGCGACACCCCAAAAAAAGTTTTAACTCAGTCCAAAGTCGATGTGTCAGCCATGTCTGTAAGAGAAAGTGAGCTTTAAAGTAACACAGGCAGTTCTGTTGACACTGTCCTCTCCGGACATGTTGATTTACTGACACGCATGTTTAAACCGCATTTTATAGGAAGTAGGTCGAATATGCTCCAACATACTGCGCTACATAAACATTAAGAGGAAACGCAAGCGAAACGACGTTCGTGTCAAAGCTCGTTATTGTGTTTAATGTGACTCACCCTCGTGTTAAATCCAAAGTCTGTTCTCCAGATATCTGTGACACATGAGCGCGTCTGCTGTGCGCCTGAAAGCAGAGCAGCGCACCCGGTTTCACTTCTGCTTTATTTACATAAACCAAACACTCATCCACATGCCTCCGCCGACACCTGCGGATTTACATGTTTGTGGCCAACAGGTAGTCTGCCCAATCACCGGAGCCCACGGTGAGGTCGGCGGGCCTTTCGCGGCTCGCCACGTCAGGAAGAGCCGAGCCTTGTGGCCCCGGGCAGGAACAAGAGGCTGTTACAGGCAGTAACGCAGCTCCAACGCTGGGTGGAAGAGTTGTTAAACACGACTGAATGTATTATTGTTAACAGGCTGTGTTATAATAACTCTACACTCTTTAGAGAACAAACAAATGTGCTTTTATTTTGAAAATATCCCACATACTGTAACCCTTGAGGGGAGACTACAGGTGACTGGAGTCATATTTTTATTGGATGTCATAATAAAACTTCCTCAATTGATTACTCACATTAAGACAATATATATGCATATATTTGCATTACAAGTTTTCAGATTTATTTTGTTTTTATATGTAAAAATTATCCAATTTAAAAATTGACAAATTTGCATAAATATATTTTAGAGGGACAGGATTTTTCAAATATCAATTTTTCATCACTCCCTTAATTGGGAAATACCATCAGCAGCCATTTAAAATAGATGTTCACCATTGCTTTTGGGGATAAAGTTGTATATTCTATAAATCAGGAACAAAACCCCCTCCATACATAGTATAGTATACATAAGTATAAATAGGCATAAAAGTGGAGAGTTTGATGTATGAAAGGGCAACTGAGGTGGAAAAAATGCCTTTAAATGTGTGTTTTGTAAAATCACACACACTTTTTTGGTGGGGAAATGGTGTAATCGTGTAAAAGGTTTAACTAATAGATATCATATTGACACTTCCCCAGTTCATTACTATTGTCGGGACTATTTTCACATTTTTGCAAGTGTAGAAATGCAAATAAACCAAATTAATTTGCTCTAATTTGAATAAATGAACAGTCTAAAAGAAAGACATGTTATGGGAGCAAAATAACCTGAAATCTCAAAATTCACCACTTCATAAATAGAAGTGTTTCCCCTTCATGTCACGAATAATAAGACTTTAGGTTAAAAACAACAATCAACAACAGCGAGGGAGAGTGGATATGGAAACACAACTTTTATTTACTTAAAATATTGGTATGAACTAACAGGACAGCAGTACTCCCCTACACATACATTCTAGCCTTTATGCTTCTTTTTTGCATTAATTCCTTTATATATAAAAAGTATCCAAACTAACAAAGACATCCTCTTCAACTGGTTCATGTGAGACAAGGCCCCCCCTCTCCACCCGATCCCTTCCCGTTCTTTACCATCCCCACGCTCCCTTTAAAACTTAAAAACGTCCCCAAAAACGCATCCTGGTGGCTCACATGCAGCCGCTCCAGTCACACCCACACACAGTGACCTTTAACCCCCCCGTGACCAAACACTGTGATGATGACGATGCCCGTTCAGGGGCCACAAACAGCACAACTCTGCCAAACTCCGGCACAGGCCCGTGGTAAATGTATGTGTACATGAGCTCCAGCATGCAGCGAGGGTGAAGTTAAGTAAGAGGGCTGATCTGAGCTGCTGGGTGAAGAAATTTAGAATTTTTTTTAATACGAATGCGTCCGAAAACTGAGGTCCACGACTGATATGAATGAATAAAACCAATTCTTATGTATGAACCGAATGATTTGCTTTTAAGGCCCCTCTGACATGATTACAAGCGTTTTATTATTATTACTGAGATGGTTAAAGTAACCTGACCAGCAGCGCTACATCAGCTCTTTTACTTTGACATTTTTGAGAGATACAGGTGGGGGAGTGGGTGATCAGGTGAAGAAGGAGCAACAGCAGAACCAACACAGTCAATGTTTACTTTAATATGACGGCCGCATTCCAACTTAAATTGTGTCTCAATGGGAACTCCACCCGTTCCTCTCTTAATGGGGATATAATGACTGCTGTTGACGGGCTTTATCCAGATTCAAAACGGATGCATCTACAGCTGCGTCGAATGATTATTCTCAGTATCGATTAAAGGATAAGTTCACCTAAATATAAAAAAAAACCTCAGTCATCATCTCCCAACGCCAAAAGGAAAGTCGGATTAAGTTTTGAAGTCCACAAAAAAAATTCTGGAGCTTCGCAGCAAAACAGTGTTGCAGTATTCTCCTGAACAACTGAGGGAGCCGGAGACTTGTTTTAAAACGTAAATGCATACGACAACTGTTGTGTGTTTTTACGTGAATCAGGCCTTAACTGAAGGTATTTTCTCCTGCCTATGTTATAGACAAAGTTTCTTAAATTATAAAAACAAAGTGGCTTCATACAGTTCATCTGACGGGATCCATATCAGTGGGAGCCCTGAAAAACCCAAATTGGTCCGTGATGACATTATTTACTTCACTTTAGCTTCTAAGCTAATAGACTTAGCACACGCCCCATCTAAAGTCGGTGCACAAGCTCGGTCGTGCGTCAAGGGTGTAAATATTTTCTTTTCAAATCATTTTTAGGTTCCCAGGGCGACCCAAGGCTTGGATTACAGCAGACAAACTGTATGGAACCATTTTACGTTTTGCGGCAAGTCTCCGTCTTCTTCAGTGCTGCTATACTGTCCGAGCTTCAGAAATGTTTTGTGGACCACAAAACTTCGGCCACTTTCACGTTCCATCGGCATCAGTTGAGGACATAACGACTGAACTTTCATTCTTTCCGGTGTTGCAAAGTGTCAATCTAATCTGCTCCCCCCGCTGTTGTTGTCATTTACTTTCATAAATGAAAAAGAAAAGCGTCCTGACATTTAAGAAGCTGGAACCAACAAATGTTTGACATTTTTGCTTGAGAATAATTGAAACGATAAATCGATCACAGAAATACTCTGTGATTCATTTTCTTTCAACCCTCTAATCAATTAGTCGCCTCATCGTCGCAGCTGTAGATGCACCCACACCAAAGTCCGGCAAACATCTTGGGAGTCTCGAGCAATGTCTGTCTTAGTCGTCTCATGTAAACATAATGTGTATAAGTGAGCTCATACGTTACGTTTTCAAGAACCCTGGCTCTAAGATTTTGCTTCCTCACTCATGATAATCTGTGCATAAGTAAATATGATTATTTGTGATCGAGATAGGAACAAAAAAATCCAAAACCTGTATGTGCCTATGAAGAGTTTCTTTGTACACAAAACGCATATTTCTGCGGCCAAAGATCATTTTTCGCTTCCTATCCTTTAATAGTAAACGGGACTAGTTATTTTCATGCCAACAGTCATCTGTGGAGGAAGGTGTCAGTGTTTCAGTCTGTCTCAATCTGGAATAAAACTCTTCATATACACAATATAAACACATCTTTTGTGGAGTAAATATAAAGAAAAAAAAAATGAAAAACAGAAGTTGTTAATTGTATCCCCCCCACTCGAACTGCACAGATCTAGCCATCGAAATATCGTCCTGTATGGCGGAGACACAGACAGGAAAAACAACTGACACGTTATAATGTACGTGAGCTCAACGCGTTCACTGCGGAGACAGTAAAATAAAACACATTCAAAAAGCCATGGTCTAAAAACTTCAGTGCCCAAAGACAGAATTTGGCATTGACAAATCCATAACAGAACAACAAAACGACGATAAACAGATGAGATATATATTCACGAATACGTGACAGAAGGATCTATGAAATGAATCAGGTGCATATAGATGCTACTGTCCAGTTCTCCCCAGTGACACCGATGTGACAAGTGGCTGATTTTGGCATCCAGTTGCTTTGTGCTGGGGGTGAAAACAGAAAAAAAACAGGATTAAAGTGGAAGCCTTCATCGTTGTAGAACTCGCTCCAGTAGTTGTGTGTACAGAGAGTGACGTAATATGTTTGTCTCCAGTTCCGGCTTTTCTCTCTTTCACGAGCCGTCCCCCCCCATAGGAGCCTGTCAGGTCCAGTCCAAGTCCTGGTCCAGTTCTCTGAACCAAACGACAAGCAGGAAGTCCAACAAAAAAAATAAAATAAAACTAAAAGAAAGGCCCCAAAAAGCAGAAAACCGAGGATTCAATATGCCAGAGTAGCAAAGGCACACAATCAGAAAGATGAATATAAGACGTGTCTCTCTCAGTCCGATCCAGTTTGATCTGGCTCGGTCCCGTTCGCCCCGGGACAAGCGCCAGAACGCGCGAGACAGAATTGTGTGTGCGTGTGTGCGTGTGTGTGGTCACCATAGAAACATATCAACATTTAAAAAGTGTTTTTATATGTTAACAATTTTTTTAAAATACAAAGGGTTAACTCCCTACGACTGCATTGATAACCGGTCTGTGGTAAGTGCATCTCAAAGCTAGTCACCCAGAGCTCCCCTGGCTGTACCTTAGGTATAAACTGACAATAGGTTGGTTATAGGATAATATATCGACATGAATAATGGTTTTACAACAACAGTAAAGTCTTTTTTTTTTTTTTCCTCAACGCCTATAAATACATTTCTTTGAGAGGTTTTCACAACGATCAAACTGTATGCCACTGTTTGTACGCTGAAAGTGAACGACACACTCGACTGTGTTGTAAAAACACACGCTCCTTCACTCGCACACACTCGCAAAATCGTCACAACCGAGTCCGTACGCATACAGGCACGTGAACTTTGCAGGGCAGAGGCCAAGCACACTTACACGCGCGCACACACACACACACACACACACACACACACACACCAAAGACATAAAGGCACAAGGTATTGCTAATGTTGAGGACGTGTTGAAACATGATCTATCTAGACATGTAAATGAACCCCTTTCACCCATGCATCCTTTTCGTCCTCCTCACAGTAAAAACAGCTTCAAGAAAAAGGAAAGAGATGCTTTTTCTTTCTAATGAACATGCAAAAAAAAAAAACACACACACACACCCACGCACAGTAAACAAAACCTACAGATCTACAGTACCAACAAAAGGTACACCATTTGGTATTTTAGCGCAGACGGACACGCTCAGGTCAGCCAATGTGTAAGACTTCGGAAAACAGAGAGCCGATCATCACGTACAAATCTTAGAAAAAGCAGAGAAGGGGTTCTTATAAAAAAAGAGCGGGGGCAATGAAGAAGAGGGGTGGTGAAAGACCTTGTCAGGCCAGCGGTCTGCAATCCGTCACGGACCGAGCAATTTCAGCCCAGTGGGCGTCTTTGACCGACCCAGCAGAGACTCTTGAAAAAGTCCTCAAAAATAGCAAGAGTGAGATAAGATACATCCATCTCCGCTCTGGGTTTGTTCAAGTACTAAAACTGTTTTGCCCAGTCTGACAGCAACAGTGTTTAAGGTCAGACGGAGGTGAAGAGTGGTTCACTGGACAGGAGGAAGTCACAAGACCACCAGCGTAGGAGTCTGTGAGCTCCCGTGGGATCCAACATGGACCAATAACGTCGGAGGAACAAATGAACATGCTTCATCAGAAAGCCATCGGCCGCCACAAACGATGTGCTCGCTTGGCCGAGAAGGAGGAGGAGTGGACAGATAACAGCGCTCTTGTGTCTCCCCGACGGCTGCAGCTTTAAATAGCAGCAGCTGGACGAGCGGCTCCCCGGACGCACACACATACGCGCACACCAAACGCATACAACACCAAGCACAAGTTCCCCCCCTGCTCCTCCATCACATGAGCTCAGAAATCTCCACCAGATTTCTTTTCTGTCAGAGGAGCCAGCCTCCTCCTCACATCCTGTGTGTCTGCTCTGTTGTCTCTGTTACCAGCCTATCAGATTGGCTTTGGCCTTTTCTGTCAGCTTGCGGACGCGTCCCTTTGAGGAGGTGCCGAAGGTGATTGATGAGTCCTCAAACAGCAGCTGCCTCTGCTCCTCCTCAGAGTCCTCCTCCATGTACCAGGCAGACCGTCGCCCCTGGTTGCGTGTGCGCATCGACCCTCCTTCCCCGTCCCCGTCCCCGTCCCCATCACCGTCCCCTGCCTCCTCCTTCGGAGCCTCCCTCCGACTGGATCGCTGAGGAGCTTGAGCTTGAGGTGGAGGCGTCACCTCCTCGTTGGTTCTCCTGCTGCTCCTCCTCAGTGGCGAGGGCTCGGGTGGCTCCGGTGACTCAGCACGAGGAGCGTCTTCATCAGTTTTTACCGCTCGGGGCCGGCCGCGCCGTCTGGGCGTCGACGCAGTGCCAGAGTCCGACAACACGGATGTTTCCTGCGCGGATGACGTCCCGCCTTCATCCCCCGTCGACTGGTCGAGGTCATCGTCGGGGGTGGAGCTCCTGCGGTTGCCGCTCCTTCTCATCTCCTCCAGCTCCTGCTTGCTCTTCCTGCCTCTCTTCTTGCCGGGAGGGCGGCCCCGGGGTCTGGAAGGGCTCCCTGGAGTCGCGGCTTCTGGAGGACTCACTGGCGCATCCGCCCGGGATTTCCGTCCCCTCCTCCCCACGCCGACGGTCACATGACTGCTGTGGCCATTCAGGTGGACTGTGGTTGGAGATGAAGGGCTGACAGGAGAGCCTGAGAGGGGCGGACATTGATTCACAAGAAGAAAATACGTATCAGTAGCAGGCAGGACGGATCAAATGTATATATTTTCTTCTTAAACTATAAACCTACGCCTCACTTCTCGGTGACAATGGCTCTTACCAGGTGTGTGTCGAACAGGAGTTCTGAGTTTCCTGCGGGTGCTTCCTCCACCGCTACTTTCCGTGGCTGGAGATGGTGTCACCTTTTCAGGAGCTGGTGGTGTTGAAGCCGACACAGAGTTGTGAGCCCTCAGTGAGCGAGTAGACTCTGTAGACAGGAAACAGAAGAAAGTCAATCAAACATGTTAGATGTGGTCATTCATGATGAACGTTGCTATCTTGACAACGGCTAAATGAGCAAACTGGTTCCACTCTTCTGTTTGTACTGTAAAGATAAAGCTAGCAGCTTGTTAGCTTAGCATTGAGACTGGAACCAGCTAGCATGGCTCCGACTAAACTAAATGGGTGGGTACAGTAACTTCCTGCGGTCTTGTTGTCACTGTGAGACTGCGAGGCAAGAAAGCTAACCGGCTGCCACTTTATTATTACTCTAAGTATGAATTTATACCTCATATCTCTTATATCTCACCTGCTGTGCCCTGTGTGTTGCTCGTGGCGTTATGTGAGGAAGAAGAGGAGGGTGGAGTGTGCGTAGAATGGCGTGCCGCACTTCGCGTGCGCCCTGCAGCTGCCGTGTCGGCCTTCCCGTTCACCAGCTGAGGCGGCTGTTTCGGGGGGGCGCTCTGTCTCAGAGAGGAGGGTCGCGAAGGAGCTGGTGGTGACGGCTCTCTTTTTCCGGTCACCCTCGATGATACACGTCTCTTCCTCTCGGGACTGGAAGCAGCACAGGAGGAACAAGGAAAATCACACCTAATGCACAGTGAGAGACACCAAAAACCAGAAATGAAATGACTGTTTTTTTTTTCCTACCTGGATGCGGTGCTGCTGGTCGGAGATTCGCTCCTCCTCCTCCTCCTCTTCATGGCGTGCCGTGTCTGCCTGTCCGTAGTGTGTCGTGTTTGTCTGTCAGTTCCCTGTCTGGTCAGTCTGTCGGTCAGGCCGTGGATGGCCTTGTAGTCGGCCAGGATGGAGCTGACGTGCTCCTCGAAGAGTGCAGAGAGCCTCAGACTCATGCTGTAGATCTGGACACACGAGACAACGCAATGAGTCAACTGTCAGACAACACAAAGACTGAGAAATTTCATCACAGCATGAAAATATGAGAGTGCTACCATGTATATTAAGCTTAATGAGCTTAATGAAAGCGCGTGTGTGTGTGTTTGTGCCTCACCCGAGACTTTTTACTGGGCGTGTAAGCTTTGGAATTGCTGAAAATGAGCCGGACGTCTTTGCAGAGCTCAATTGGCGACTGGTACTTTCCCTCTGTTAGCGTGTTGAGAACGGTGCCAAAGTCCATTGGCGACTCGACTATTTGCAGGTAGTCCTGGGAGAGGCGGAGGGAAGTTGGCACATTTCAATTACACATTTCAAAAGATGGGAACACAAAGTAGCAGAGGAGAGGAAGAGAGGGTAAAGACGTAAGAGATCTGGAGAATTCGGGGTTTTACTTTGAATGGACTAGGGGGAAAAAAAAAACTGAAGCAAAAGAATTCCAGTTTCCTGTTAACAAAGAGAATCGTAGCCCATTGAAACTGTGAGACTTCACATTGTTTCTCCTTCACAACTTTTCCATTAGCTTCGGTCTTCATTACAGACGCTGAATGAAGAGGCCTGAAGAATACCCTCGCTTCAAAACCACCACTCTTTGTGTAATTGAATCGTGGCCACTTGTGGCCCGGTCTAAACTGCATAGTAAAATTCCAGGACCCAAAAAAACGGTAACTGAAAATGCTAATTCATTTGAGCCTAATATTTCGCAGAAAGGCAGAGTTCACATGCAACACAATACTGGATGATAGAGACAGCGAGAGTTTTATGCTGAGGTACCGGGTATTCCTGCAGGTCCACAGGTTCTCTGAAGGGCTCCGAGTCTTCACACTGAAAGAGGAGATCCAGCAGCTCCTTACAGCGCACCCTCCACGCCTGAGGGTCGTACGAAGGGGGACGGGTTCGCAGTTGGCGCCGCATGGGCTTACGACCCTACATGAGAAAAACACAAGTTGTCAAAAGTGAGACACTCTCGTGGACAGCAGCATGTTTGGGAAAACTCTGTTGCTGTTAGATATTTTACCTTGTGTTTTCGTGTGGACGTTCCAGGAGTGTTAGTATCTTCGTCATCCTCCTCCTCCTCCTCCTAAATAGATAGGAGAAGGGAAATTAAATCAAGGTAACATGTTTTGTTTCTACAGTCTGCTCTGCAATCGAGTATTTTATTATTTCAACTCCCCGCTGCCTTTCAGGTGTAATTTGAAGAAGCAATTCACTGGTAGATGGTTGATTTGATTTTTATAAAACTGGGCTGTCAGTGCAGTAGAAAAAGATGCAAATACTAAATAAAACTGAAACAGCTAGCTGTGGTATTTCCTTTTTGCTCAGAAGATATTTACACCTACAAATACTGGAATGGACTGAGCCACGCAGGACTGTAGTCTGAACGCTTTCACTGACGTACTGAGAGTTGGTCGGGCTAGTTTTTTGGCTCATCCGGTTTCAAGCGATGGTTGTCAGGAAATAGGCGGTGTAGAAACAGAATCCTGTTTCATATTTGATCAGCGCCGCATCGTTTTACACATTGATCTCAGTTTCTTCCTTCTGATTAGATTTGACTTCCGTACTCTGTGTCTGCGGAGGCGGGTTTACTAAAATGCAGAAGTATAATCTGTAAACAGCCCAAGAGACGGTGTTTCATATCATCCAGCGGCGGCAAAAATGGAGGGAAGTTAACCACTGTTTATTTGCATATACTTCCCACATTGTAAAAAGTTTCTCTTTAATAACAACAGGAGCATTTTAAAAACGGAACGACTGCTAATAATGTCAGATTTTGGTGCCATGATTTACAACATTTTGGACAAAAAATATTACTTTAATAATATCTTGGCAAAAATGTTGGTGACAAATTTCAGGTAGACTGTGGTGTCAACATGCAGCACTTGAACGCACCTCATCTTCAGAGTCAGAGAAGGTAGCCTTCTTCATAGTCCTGTAGAGCGGCATGATGTCTGTCAGACTTTGGTCCCTGAAGACGACGACAGAAGGAGAGAGCAGAAGTTGTTTTAGGGAATCCAGCTTAAAAAACCTGAACTGGCTGATTAACGTTTTGTTTACAGCCTCTGAGAAGTTGCTTTTCCTTTCCACAGGCTCTTGATACTCACTTAACAAATTGCAAAATGAGGTCAGAGACGAACTTGGCCGTAGTGACGATGAACGATCCGGGCTCATTGAACGTCTGGGTGTTGTGTTCGATGTAACGAACCTCCCACATCAGAGAGGACAGTCGTCTGAAAAGGAAAATACAGATGCGATCGATGTGTGTTTAATTCTCTCTCACACAAACACAGTTGTTTTTCTCTGCCACCTCTTTTTACTCAAACGCGGCTCGATGTGAGGTACCTGTAGAAGCGGTTCACCAGCCTTTGCCGTATGGTGCTGAGGTCGGTGACGTAGGCCACTACCGTGCAGTACGTGGGGTAAGCTTGTAGGTCCACCGGAAAGGAAAATGGCGCCGCGACATCTAAGGGTGGGGAGGAATGACAAACACACAGGAGGAAAAGATTATTACAAGAAACAAATCCACTGTGACAGAAAAAAAGGTGGATGTCTTTTCTGTTTGATATGTGTCTCCTTCAAAATAAAATATCCTGCATATGTTGAATAATACCTTCTCCCCTTTCCTAAAGATTGTCCTACTTACTCTGAATATTCTTAGCTAAATTTAGAAACACCTGCAAGAGTTAAAACAAATCCCGTGCTGTAAGCCAGCTGCAGCATGAAGCGTAGGAGTAACAGGGAGAAATCTGGAAGGATTAAAGCGCGTTTTCTGTTGGCGTTCGTCCGCGTCCGATCCCCAAACTGTCAGCAGAGGGAGCCCTCGGATCAGCTTTCCTCTGGGAGGATTGCAGCAATACAAAGCCTGCACCTAATATGCCATTACATCACTTAACGGGAATTCAAGCAAGCACCTCAATATGCGGCTCAATGTGTTCACAGCTAATTTCTTTTAGCGAGTTGATCTGTGGCTCTGCTGGGCTCATGCTGATGAGCTGAGAGCCGTGACTCATGTTGTGTCGAGAGTCGTGCCGCTTTACGGGAAACGGGCCCTCGTGGCTGAACAACACATCCTTCCTTGCACGACATGAGCGGATTGTTTATTTTTCACAGTGGCTTGATGATGTCATACCGAGCGTGCAGAGCTGGTCGATGGCTTTGATGATGCGGTCGCACTCTTCTGCGCGTGTGCGGCAGCCCCACTCGCCTTCCAACGGGACGTACAGCAGCTCCTTCTGTTCCGCTTCCACCAGCGGGACGCTCATGCCCAACTCCTCCGGGAACGTGGCTGCACAAGGAGCAATTGTACGAGAACCTATGTTTTAATTTGTAAAGACAGATCGTTAAAATGTGTGGGTGCTGTTGTGTGGCTGTATTTTAGCGACCTACCATCATCGGGGATGGGCTCCATATCCCAAGGACTCATCTTCTCCGTGTCTCCATTGTCCCAGCTGGATGAGAAAACAGTGTTGACATGAGTCATCACACCTTTCACAACCTTGTTTTGTAAAGAGCTTTCGCACAGGTGACACACTTGCAAACACCCACAATCTAAAGTGGATGCCATTCTCTAACAAGGTTTTCAAAATAAAGTGACCATGAGCGCTCGGTGCCGACACGAACAACTAACTCAAACAGACAATATGCTCATTAATGATTCAAATTGGAATGTCACGAACGATCAAAGTGCATCAATAGCAAAACAAAGGGCGGCGTCAGTCGGCGTCCTTGTAAAAATCTAATTCAAGCTGTCATCCAGGAGCATTTCATCAAGTTTCTTGAGCGATTCCAACCATGAGGTGTTTGTGCAGTTAATGAGTGTTGTGAGGGGAACGTGTCAGCGGCATAATCACGAGGAGCTATTTGTCTGCAGACAAATCCCTGTTACATGTAAACCATTTTAATGAAATGGGCTCAGCTTCTTATTCTTTCAGTGTGGGGGAGTCAGATGTCAAACTCTTTTAATCCCAGGACTCACACCCTCACAAGATACGAGACCAACTCTACAGTAGACGTAGTGGGAGTAGTGGGAACCCGGTCAGAGGGTTTGTAGGAGCCAAACGTTCAATCGATCTGTAACTTCAAAGTAAAATTTCTTTTGAGTCCCTGCTGCCGTTGGGATGTTGAATAACTTGTAATTCCTAGTTTTTCTCATGCAAATAATTTTTCTGTTGATGAGTGTGATGATTGTGTTACTGCTCGCTGTGCAACAAATAAAGATTACCTTGAACCTTCTCCCTCTGAAACGTCCTTGTATCTGTTTGTTGAGTTGGCTCCACATATAGTCTAGGACTTTGTAAGGTTCATGTCGTGCTGGAATCTGGTTGATCGACTTGCGAAACCTTTTGGTATTCATCGTGACATTTACAGTTTCATCATGTTACTTTGTGTGCTGTTTTACGGGGGTTGAATACATGTCTTGCATAAAACTGTCATGCTGCACCTACGGCAAAATATAATTTAAAAAGGTAATTCTGACGGTTATCATTACCTCGGACTCTGCAAATAAACAACGTGTCTGCTTTAAGAGTGGCTTCCTATGACGGTTTTCATTTCTGTCACTTGTGCAGTCACGCGTATGCAGTTTGTCATTCGCTGATGCCAGTTGTGGAGAAATTAAAAACTCTTGGTTCGCTCCCTAATAATACAACAGATGTTTCATGTGGGAATGAGGTTGTGTAGTGCGTTGATCGATCCGTGCGGCATTATAACAGAATAAATCCAAGCTGTGATCATACCAGACATTGTAGCACTGAAACAGGCTGTCAGGGTACTGAGACTGGTAGGGCTCCTGGCTCTCAATGGTCCCAAACCACCAGGCGTCGTCAATCACTGACCGAAACCTGTCACCTGCACACACACATATCACAGTTAGATCTTTACAAGACCGCAACAGTTGACTTCATGAATTGAGATAAAAAATGTATGTGACATAAATAGATAAGTGGATTGAGAGGTCACTTTGGGCTTAACAATGAATAGATTAATGGTGAACATATTATTAGATTAACTGATAATGAAAAGGAAAGACATAGTTGGTATTCTGCACCACAAAGAGACCATGAAGTGAAAACTGTCTGACCTATAGCCCACTGTCTCTTTCTGGCATTGTCAAACTGCTGCCGCAGCACCAGGAAGTCGATGACATCAGGCATGTCGTGGTATCTGCAACGAGACAAACGGTTACGTGTAAGTCAAAGACTATAACAAAGCGAAAGGAATTAATAAAACAACCACATTGAAAGTGCAAAATAGATCAAACGCATAGAATTCGGAGGAGCACTTTGCCGTTCCCATAACAGTCCTTACTTCTTGTATCATCAGTCAACTGGATTTAATGTTTTATGAGTACTGTCTTGTCTCGTGTCAAGATGAGAATTCATTTAGGGAAAGGAATGTTATATTTAAACTCAGCAGAGGGGGGAGGCAAACGGATTACTGAGGAGAACAGTTTCACACTCTGTGAGCACTGAATTTCTGCATATTGTTGAAAAATGGACAGCTGCTCTTAAGAACAGGATATGTCACACTGGATTGCTTACTTCATAGAGAAGGATCCTCCGGTCAGTTTTCCGGTGTCAGGGTCCAGAAAGGAAAGCTTCAGACAGCACAGCGTGGGCAGGCCCACCTCGTACTTGATGCCAACTATCTTCATCAATTCCTGCTCCTGAACGCCACAGATAAAAAGACGAATGATTGAAATTAATCAATTTCTTATCAGGAGACATCATCCACATACCCTGGAGCCCTGAGGTCAATGCACTGCCTTTCATTTTCTATTGATAAACAGTGTATTCTTTTCACTGAGAGAGAGCCAGCTATGGCACAGTAAGTTTTTCAAGCTGAGAAAAGTGATGCTTCAGTGTTGTCTGGCCTGTTTGTTCAAACGACCCAAAAAAAAAAGGAATAGAAGGAAACGCTGCGCTTCACACGTCGCGGGCAATACATTCACAAAGATGCACACTGTGCCTGCAATGCATTACAGACCGCTGTCTGCACAGAAATTGCTGTGTTCTGCCTCCACACATAGAGAAGAAGTAAAGAATACACGAGAATACAATCCCATAAACTGTTACGTTTAAGAGGTAGAAGTCTGTTTTACACTCTTTGAGACAGTTTCACAAACAGGGATGGGACCTTTTCTTCTGCAGACAGTTTTTCTTTTAGGTTATTAGGAAGGAAACGGATTCAAGTAAACATGAGAGTGAAACCAGACAAGTGTCTGCGATACAGAGGAAATACTGCTGAGAGATTTTCAAGCTAAAGACTGTGCGGTGTGTGCAACGGGGGAATGATGACCTCATTGTGGCTTGAGATTATTCAGGTTCCTTGGAATCACTATCTATCCTTTTTTTTTTCCTTTTTAGTCATCACTGAAAGAAAGTCGTTTATGTTCTGGCCAGTTTGGGAATCATTTATATAATTTACCTAAACTGGAGAAGTAACTAGTAACTGAAGTTGTCAAATAAACGCAGTGGAGTAAAAAGTAGAGTAGAAATATAGAGCGGCAGAAAATGGAGTAAAGTTCAAGCTCCTCAAAACTCTACCCATGTAAAGCACTTGAGTAAATGTACTTAGTTACTATCCACCACTTCCAGGATCAGCAGGATCTGATGTTCATGTCTTTAATTCAAGCTGTAATTTTTACTTTTATGGAATTGTGATTGCTTTGCAGTACAAATGTATTCCCACTATATGAGGACTGTTTTTATTGATTTATTTTTCATGGATCTGCTGTGATTTTTATGAGGGCCGTCTCCTCAGCGGTTGTGTACACAAATACAGAGACATTATAAATCTGCAGGTACACCGGCTCTCTGTTCAGTGAGTCTTCGATCCGTCTTTGTCACTCTGTTTCTTACCCGGAGCTCCATCTTGTGCCAGGGCTGCTTCTTAGGATTGATGCTGTAAATCTTTTTCTGTTTGGCCATCTCCACATAGGCTTCATGGCCCTGTCTGAAGTAGTATACCTGCACACACACACACACACACACACACAAAGAAAAACACAATCAAATATACCAAAAGAACTGTATCTTGTATACAACTCTAAAACTTGTGGCAACATACTTTTCAGCTGCTTTTAGGGATAGCGATCAGACAGTGTGCCCCCTATTTTCTTGTGTGTAATGGGCATCACAGCCTCAAGGGGCAGCTAAATTTAGTGCAGAGTTTTAGTCTTGTTGCTATGTAAAACATGAGCCAGTGTTTTGGACTGAGGAGACATGTGGGGCACATGTGGTGAGGACACTGTAACAGAAACAGGCGGCGTGTACCTCGTCTCCCATCTGGGGTATGTAAGGACATCTGCGGGGGACCGTGTCTGTGATCCAGGCGGAGGGAAGCCACTCCTCCAGAGTGAGCCCTTGCTCCTGCAGCTCTGTCCTCTAAAAAGGACACACGACAAAGTAAATCATTTCATACTTAAATTAAGGTTTTGCATGATGTAACATTTGTTTTCTTAACCAAGACTTACGTAAGCGCCCACACTTGGCTGTAAGTTCTATTCATTTTCCTCTTAATTTATATGTACTTGATATTCAAAAACTGCAATTTGTGTAATTTCTCTAATGTGCAGAAAATATTCCAAAAGACGCTTTTGTCACATGTAAAAGCAGAAAGTAATAACTCTGAATGAAGTTACTGATGACAAACCTTCCTCTTCTCCTTTGGCTGCTTCTTCTTTGGTAACGCGCCGTCTTTGTCGGCTTTCTCTTTCTTCCGCTCCTTCTTCCCGTCCCTCTTCTTCTCCTCATCCTCTTCGGAGCCTCTGCTTTTCTTTTTTACCTTTACACTCTTCTTGGGTGGTTCAAGGTTGATCCCTGCATCTGCCGTCCAGTCGGAATAATCGCTGGAGTAGTCGCTGCGAAGACAGAAGATTAAATTCACAGATGTGTCTAAAGTTTTGATTTGCATACAAAACATGCTCGTATCCGTACGAGATAGTGGATATGATAAATGTGTGTGATATGCCGTGTGTGTCTTACCTTGAACTACTGTGGTCGTCCGGCCAGGGCTCCTTTTCCTCCTCCTCCTTCTCCTCCTCTGAGGAATGGCCGTTGATTTGCCGCACCTCCACCTCTCCCTGGTAGCACATATTATTTTATGTCAGCACACAGAATCAGTGAAAAGGAAAGGCTTCAGAAATGGACTGCAGGTGGATGTATGTTCAATGTTCCTGGAATAAAATATTTCCATTGTTAGATTCTTGTAATGAAAGTGGACGTAGAGTTTTTAAAGATGTATTTCACTGTTGGGCAGCTTACTTGCTATGAAGGTTGGGAAACATTTTTCAGATTATTTTGGAAAAAATAACACAACAAAGAGAAAAGGTCTGGTATAAGGAGGAGTCAGTAATTGTTTTATGCTCTGGTAAAGTCCGGATGCAAAACAATAGGCGGTAAAAAGGTTGACGAGTTAGCAAAGTCTGAATAAGTGAACTCAGCAGCTGTAAAACTGGACTAAAAGACAAACGAGTGCAAGCAGCTTAGATGAGCTAACTAAAATGGCAAATTTAAAAACTGAAAATCATGAAAACTTAAAATCATTTGAATACAACAAAAACTAGTTTTTGATGCCAGAATCTATTTGTGTTTTCGAGCTTCAAGAAGTGTTAACCACTTGGCAAAACGAGGCAGTTGTATTTTTATCACATCCACCTCTGAGATGCTTTCGTCGTCATCGGCAGCCTCGGCGCTCTGGCGGCTCGTCTCCTCCATGGCGGCGCGAGTTTGATAGCCGTGGTTACCCTGGCTCCTCCTCGCCTCGTCGACTACACACTCTGACGTCAGATGGACCTGCGGTGAACAAAGTCGGATGATATTATGATGCGTGCTGAAACGGAATAAGAGTTTAACAAGAAACAGGAAATCTCTATCATGAATAAGTTGGTTATGGGAGAAAAATAATGATATTTCCGTCAAACAATAATGTTTGTATACAACTGTGTGTGTGTGTGTGTGTGTGTGTGTGTGTGTGTTAATTCACTTACCCTGCTCTCCTTGGGGAGCGAGTGGATGGTGCGTCTCCTCCTTTCTGACTGATAAATATTGATCTCCTCCTCCCCTTTAGCCTCACGCCAGTTCACCTGTCTCCTACAAAACAAACACACACACACACACACACAGAGTGATGACATGCATTAATAGCATCACCTCAGAAATCCGGCTCCTCTCTGTGATGTGTGTACAGTACGTGTGTTACCTGACGGAGGCGTCCTCCAGCTCAGGGACCAGCACCCTGCGGCTCCAGGCCACCAGGTCTCCCTCTGTGGCCATCTGGCTGCGCGGGGCGTTGCTGTGCATCTGGCGGACGCCCTCGATCTGCCCGCTGCGACGCAGACCCACGTTGGGCGGAGAGTGGACCTCTGTGGGCGAACCGACCGATCCTGAGGGAAAGAGATGTCGAGGAGAGAGAAAAACGTGATCAACAGCCTTTAAGTGATCTTGTTTTGGGTGAAATCAGGTTAAAAAGTTGATAAAGGACAGCAACACTTTCTAATACAGCTCATTTAATTCCAGGTGGAAGCACAATGTGCTGCACAGAGCTACCAGACTTAAAACAAACGCGTCAAAAATAAATAAAACAATTAAGATCACAGGTGGGAGTGCAAATACTTTTCTTAATTTAGTTAAGTAGATTTTTCTGGTATGTGTAATTTACTTCAGTATTTATTATTCTGACAACTTTCTATTTTAATGCCATCAAAACCAGCTCGTTCCTTTAGTTTTAATGCACCATTACACCCTGTCTTCCCAACATCACAAGACTGATTTCAACCTATCAGTACATATCACGCAATAGTCTTATAATTCTATTAAGGTGATGTGAGGTTCAGTGAGCTTTGCACAGACAGGAGATGCTTTTTACTTTGGTCACATTTCAGAGCCTGTGTTTCATTACTTTTACTTAAAGAAGTTGAATCAGTACTTTTTACTTTTACCAGAGACTTTATTTACACAAGCATCTGAACTACAACGAGTCTGTGGACTAAAAGTGTTTCTTCTCTGAATTTAGTGAAATAGTCTTTGTTGTTAAACATAATGGGGGAAAAATAGAAAGCAGCTCATGATGATCGATTATCACCTTAAACTGACTGACGTCTTCAAGTTGCTCATTTTGTTCGACCAAAAGAAGCTTAAACCGTAAATCACGTAACAAAAACGTTGCTGATTATTCCTGTGTTGATTGACTAATCAGTTTATTAAACACTGTTTCAGCAGAGAAGAGTGAAGATTAAAGGATACGAAGAGCACTTTACATTAATTTAAAATAATTTGCATTCATTAAAAAATAAAAGTCTCTACATTTATGTCGTTCTCTCTGATTTGTATTTTCTTTTTTTTCAGTCTACAATTTATTTTCCATTTGAAGTTAAAGTTGCTGTAAACACATATTTTTCAACTCCAAAGAAGACCTAATGAATTGAATTTAGAGACTAGAGAAAATTAGATGATTTGAACTAACAGGGATGCCAGTTACTCGAGTTAGTTAATGATATTTCATTTGTAAAATAGAATTTACCAAGTGCGCAATAAAGACAGCTGCATGCAGGCAATTACTTATCATAGCGTGTGTTAATGCGTTGGTATGGAGAACCTGGATTTACCACTGAGTGTTTTCATCATTTAATGGATAAGAAGAGCAAAAAGGGGGATATGATGACACACTGATGCACTTTCAGGGTTTCCTGTGTAATTCTCACTAAGCTGCTCAAAATCCTTGTTTTATAAATTTGGAGATAATGCACGCTGCTGTTTCCCTATGAAAAATAACAAGTAAAATAAATATAAAATAAGTTTGCAATGTACAAATGCCACAACCTTAAGATGGATTCGGTACGTTCGCTTCATTTCAATGACCCAGTGGAACGTCCTCGCTACTCCCATGCAGTTGGAAACTAAAACAAACACACAGAGCGGCACAATAGTTTGACCTTCCTGCTCAAAGGCGGTCTTACCTCTGCTGGCCCTGGTCTCATTGGTTCCCAGTCTTTGGTCCTGTTCCTGCTGCAGCCTCTGAATCATAGTATCCAGGGGACTGGAGCCGTCCACCGCCTGCTCGCTCACCACTTGATTAAGGCCTGACGCAGACAGGAATTGGAAAAGTGCAGGAGAGAGAGCGTTAACTTAAATCCAACAAATTACAGTTTCACCACTACTGTTTTATAATCACTGGATGCCCATATTGCTCTGTCGTGGAGCATGTAGAGTCATATCATCTCACACGCACTGTGTACTACTAATGCATTTCAATTGTTACTGTTTATATCCCTGCCAAGTTTTTAAACAGCCATATTAATTCTGGGTTTAATTGCCGATGCTGGTGTAGTTTCAATAAAAGCCCCTCATTAGGCACATTTGAGGACGGATAACTTGTCAGGCTACGAGAGCTGTATGACACAGCTCGACAAAAGTGTCTTTGATCAGCTGGTAGATGAGTTCAGACAGCCTCGCCTGCAGGTAGAGACCTGATCTGAAGAGTACAAGCAAACAAGAGCGGAGCCGAGCTACAACTGAGTTCGTGCCTTCGCTTTATGAAGAGAACAGATTCTCCCGAGGGTCGGATTTTAGCCTCCGTACCTGAGGAAGTGACCCCCATCTGCGGGATCAGCTGCTCGTCCCTGCAGCCCTCCCTGCCAGGCACCAGCCGCTGGTATCTCGGGGGGTGAGGGTTCCCGTCCACATCCACCAGGAAGGGTGGGGGCATCAGGTGCGGCGCCTGCTGAGTCTGCTCGTCCAGCACGTAGTTGTTGGCATCCCGGATCAGCGGCCGGTAGTCAGTGTGGAAGAACATCTGGTCCGCTATCTGAAAAGTAACGAGCTACATTAACTCACGCACATAAAGCTGATCCTTCTGTATGTTTTAAATGAGGCAGTAATTGCAACTTAGCGCTGATAAAATTGGGAGGAGCTGCAAAGTGTCAGGTGGAGGGAGGCCTTGTTGCTTTACCTTGTCATACTTGCTGCTGGAGCCGAAGCCAAAGATGAGCAGGTGTCCGTGGGAGTCGGTGGCGGCAAAGTGCTGCCCATCTGGACTACATTTGCAGTCAAACAATGCTCCGTGCCCTTGGCCCTCAATCTATCCACACACAAAGAGGAGAGGGGAGGGGGGGAAAGGTGCACACTGTAAATCATAATATTACACTACCAGGGGGAATTCTGAGCAACTGTAGCAATTGTTTGGCGTGCACACCCCCAACTTCAAATATCCAGCACACGATATCAGCTGCAGTATTCAATAAGTCATCTGAATGGCACTTAACAAGCAATGATTAATAACGATTTTACAGCAGCAATTACTTAATAAATGATAAATAAAGAATAATAAATGTATCACTGGCGGTTTTTAATATAAATAAAATGAAAAAAAAAATGGCTGTCACACTGTACTTCCCATTTTCCAGCAGCAACAGAGAAACAAACAGAAGATAAGAGCAGCGATAAAACACAACACCGGCTGAAGAGGCTAAATCTTTATCAACAGAAAACCTTAACTGTTCTGGCAGTCAGCCTGCTGTTGCCTTTATTTTATTCTGTAGGTATTCCTTCACTCGCACAATAACTCCATTCTCTCATTGTTTTTAGAGTTTCTGCTTCTCTCTGTGTCCCCTATTATCAGTAAAACATAGCAAACAACACAACACAGATTAACCTGATGCAATAAAAAAAACTCCCATTCATCTTCTACTGTGTGTTTTTTTTATTCAGCTGCAGGAACAGGCAACTCTAGATGTAGTTAAATAGTGTTATTAATAGACTGAGCAAATATCCAGGTATAAAAATGGTAGAGGACAACCTTTTCTATCACACTTACAGGAGTTTTTAAAGAACCCCCGTCGCGAGCAAAGAAACAAATAAGGGCTACAGGAGCAACAGCGCCGATGAAACGGTGTTTAGCAGCGGATTTGGCGAAGTAAGGATGAGCAGAGCATGACTGTTAAACCAACCAGCCTTATTGCAAATGCTGTTTTGGGATATATGACGACGCAGTGAGTTAATAATGTAATAATGTAAAACAAGGGTGAACCTCTGCTCGCACCGGCTTGGTCCCGTTAAATCAAGGCTATGTAGCTTCCAAGAGAATTAAAGCATATTCTTTCTTTTTGTAAATTGAAAGTTAAATCAATACTTCTTCTGCTAAAGTCTTATTGTAACATACCACACAGCAGACTCAATTAGTTTTCAAGACAGCCTAGTCTGAGGTTTTCTTTCCTCTCCTGCTGTACGAGCACTAGCAACCTTTAGACACATATCTGTGTACCTGACATGAACGAGCCTGTTCTCTCACCTTATGAATCATTTATACTTGTGCTTTTTGAACGCTACCTTTCAAAATGTACCATCAGCCTGATATTGTCACTTGTGCCATTGTGTCCATTATTTAGCAAAGGGGCCAAGTAAAAGTTTCAAACTGAAATTTGGGCCATGTCACAATCACATGTAGTAAATATAGACTGTACAAACAAATAGCCGCTGGGTCTGAAAAGTGAAGCCAATGCACAAGTGTCTTTAACTTGCATGTCCAGAAGGAAACAACGCACTTGGTTTCAAAAAAGAAGTCTGATGTATGGAAGTCTATGCAAAAAAAATGAACCCACATCTCACTCGATTTGTACTTCAGTAAATTGTTTCCACAGGAGTTTGTTTCAAGTCTTCTTCAATAGAAAAGGATGATCATTTTGCACATTATGGTTTCATTTATAGTCAAGGAGACAATAATAGCTCCACCCCCTCGTCCAAATATAGTCCCCTCAGGCTCCAAAATACCAAGATGGCGACGGCCAACGTACCAAACTCAAGACCTCAGAACATCAGTCCACAAACCGATGGTCGACATCATGGCCACTTTTTTCGCACAATCTATCGTTCCTGAACATTATTCACAGTCTATGATCGACGCAGAGATTTGGGCCTGATGAGTGACTCACTTGTTCTGACGATGTGATTAAAGCCGTCCTTGGTTACCATAGAGACACAAGCAGGAAATAAAACAGTGGCAACAATGATTAACACACTAGGTGAATATGTACAGTGGCATATGCACTTCATCGTGGTGTCATGATTTCACTCTACCCTTGACTCGTGCCCACGGCCACACACCGTGGTGCCTTTAATGACAGGGAAAATTCAAGCGTGGGGGAGGCGAGAACAGCAAAGAGCCAAAGTGAAAGTGATCAGAGGGGAAGAACAGTGACGGCTTAGAGGGAAAGAATGTGACACAAAGAGTGACAACCGTGAAAGGAAAGGGAAAGCGTGTGTGGTGGGAAAGAAGCAAAGACCAAAGGAGGGGAAAAAAATTAATAACAAAGCTGGTTTGTTTCTTTTTTGCTCATTTCACTGTGCATGAAAACACGACATCTGTGTCACATGTGACAGGGGACAAATATCTGGATCTGGTCACTTTCAGCTTCAGTGTGAATACAGCCAAAGAGAACACAGTGGGTGAGAGGCAATGAGACGAAGAGACTGGAGAATCAGAGAGGCGCGGAGTGGTCAGCAGTCTCACCATGTTGAAGTACGAGCGGATCTTCACTCCTCTGGCCAGGTCCCACACGATGCAATTCCCGTCATGACCCGCTGAGAAAAGGATTCTTGGATCGAAGGGGTGCGGCTCCAGAACAAACACCTCGTCCTCATGACCCTGTTGTTAGACGACATCAACGGTGAGATTACAGCACCCCAAGAAATGAAAAAAGGCCGAAAAAAGCCTCATCCTCGTGAGGAGACGTAGTCAGTTTTGACTCATTATGTTTGCACGCGCACGTGTTTAATCGCTACGTACCATGAGGACGTGGACGAGGTTGCCGGTCGTTGAGTTCCACACCTTCAGCGTGAGATTGTTGGCCGCTGTGATCACCGTGCCGTCGTGGCGGTCCCATGCTACCATGGTAACCTTCAGCTTGGTCACCTTGTCCTCCAGCGGTGGAGGGTTGTACTTTCTGAAGGGAAAGACGTTGAAAACACTGACGTCAAGTTTGTACCAATAAGGATCCGTTTTGTTTGTTTTTGGAAAATAAAAAGACATCTGGTGAAACAGATAAATGTCATAAAAAATAAATGCATCCTCTTTTCTGAGCTATTGATCAAAGATGTGAACAATTCATCGCCTGGCTTTTCCTGCTAATGAATTTAATCTGTTATCCTCTGTGCCTTTATACACAATTAATGAGGATCTAGCCAGTCTGACAGCTCGACCTTATCTACTTACACTTTAGGATAATTATTCACAACATCTGCTGTTAATGTTTACATGTGTAAACTGTGAAAACCAGCACTTCCAAAACATGTCGACACCTTCTTGAGCAATTTCCTGACTCTGGTTGTGTTAAGGACAAGACCGCGGGTGAAAGACAAGGGTACTGAACTTATTTTGAGAGCACCAACCAAATTATGTCGGTGCTGCAGAGAACCAGCTCAGGTTTAATCAACTGGTGCCAAAGTTCAGTTCCTGAGAGCACATCTAGGTGAGAGAGTAACTTAGAATAAAAAGCGAGAGAGCAAGACGGTGTCTACCCTGCAACTTGTTCCGAGTCACAGTGAGTCAGGGCTATGGTGAGCTTAACGCAGTCCAAAACACGGCTACACTTTTCAGAACTCAGTAACGGCAATATCTGGAACATGAAAGGCGGCCAGGGCAACAAGTCTAACCTGAGGAAACACCTAGTCAAACACAAAATAAATCTAAAAGCTGAGGAGCGCACTGTGTATGACAGCTCCCCTGCAGCAGCCACAGCTAACGTTAGCACGGCTTCAGGGGAGAAGAAGAAGAAGTTGAAACCTCAAGTGAGACGTCGACAAATTCACCCACATCTTCAGCTAATTTATCAGCTGATTGGATAAGTTGTTGTTGGAAATAAATGTTTTGGTAGCTTTAAAGATTGGACTCACTTTTCACAACTGGAATTACATTGTTAATGTTAACGGGACCCAACTTTGTGGTAATACATCAGTTTAGTTGTATTGTTCAGATTTGTTTCGTCGTGTTTTTCAGTCTTTAAAATAACATCTAAGCTTCAGATTTTAGAAACCGTCACATATATTTGGAGATAACCAGGATTACCATCTTAAAATCTGTATTTATTCTCATGTTTGTTGTGTTCACTCAGGCAATAGACACTTAAATAGCCTGTCAGTGTCATCTTCATTCATTCACTGTCTGTGATGGCTGCAGTAAATCTATATTCTGTCTGGGAGAAGTCGGGCAATCAATCACTGTGTCACGCTTTCATGCCACAGGTGGGAAGATGTTTTTTTTCCTTCTAATTTAATTATCCATGTGCTGTAGATTACGCAGTAGGTCACCATACTCAAAAAACAGATAAATGCAGGTCTAAATAATTGTGAGAGAAGCGTTTTGCTGCTGGCACGAAGGGCAGCAAGTCCTCGTTTAGCTCTTTCTTATAAAATGTATTTATTTCAAAACAGTGCGTTGTTTTCAAGTGGGAATCTTTGCACACTACAGGTCTGGCACTTTTGCACACAAGAAGATTGATTTCTGTAAAATTTAGAGTGACATTTTAACCCGCAGGATCATCCCAACCCACGGCTCTGAGCTGTGAGCGCAGCAGCGCGCCAGACTTTTGACAGCCGTGCACACACACATACCCGGGTAATTTGGTCTGCATGTCCAGCAGAATGCTCCTCCAGCCCTGAGGCTGCAGCTGCCAGATTCGCGCTGTACCATCTCTGCTCCCACTTACGAACCTGCAACACAAATAACAAACACACACACACCGATTTGTGAGCACAAATTCATGCAGCAAGTAAACTGTAAATATAACGCTCGGTTCTGTTTCAGCTTTCTGCAGTACAATGAATGCTTTCATCTTCAAACATCAGGATACGCTAATTATGTGAACCCTCCCGCCCGTCTCCTTCTCCATCTCCTCCACCCATTCTTTTTGCATAGACAGTCTACCTCCCTCGCTGCTGATATCACTGCAACCCAGGGGAATTACAGCTGAGCTTGTTTTTCTGCAAACTCCACATAGGCACACACAATTTAACACCAGGAGAGTGCATGATGTGTGCAAGTCTATGCCTGTGTGTGTGTGTGTATATGCCTGTGTGTGTGTGTGTGTGTGTGTGTGTGTCAGGATGTGTTTCAGAGCATGTATCAGATAGCAAGTAAAGCAAGTGTTTCTGCTGACATCATCAAGTCACGTTACAACACCCTGAGGTTCCATAAAAACAAACGGCGGTGCGCACACAAAAATTAACTACAGCTATTCTGTAGCTTGCATATACACATACACGCACACACACCAACTGTGCAACCCTACCTGTCACTGCAATGTGAAAATTGGATGCTGTCAACTTTGTCCTAGGTGAGAAAAACACAGGAGAAAAATCAAAACAATGCCACGAGTAACAAACATTCTCTCCGCTAGCGTTGCAAATAATAACAAAAATAAACTTTTACAGAGCTTTGCTTCGTTGCCATGGAGAATGATGACCCATATTTTCAAGGCTACGACATTTCCAAGACAGCTTAGCAAACATTATCTGCTGAGGAAGTCCATCAGATACAGTTTGAAGCTTTGGGAAGCAAGAAGCTGACTTTTTGGGGGGTCAAACTACTAACTACTAACTAACTGTGCTGAATGATGCACATACAAAATGTACTTTTATACATTTTTCATATGTCCCATTTTAAAAATAGAAAACAGATGGCGTATAAAACAAACAATACCTTGACATACAGAGTTATTTATAAGCACAGTCTTTGTGACAAAGCACTGTGGTGACTCACCGTATGGGACTCAAGCTCAGAGATCTTCTCTGGTTGGCCTGACCCGAAGTAATACACCCGGATGATGTGATCCGTGCTTCCTGTTGCCAGGAACATACCACCTGGACACACACACATAAAAGCATCTGAGTAACAAAATTCATACATTCCAGCAAGAGACATTACAGTTGTGTATCATATGTTTAAGGTCAACGGCATCTCAAATCAGAAAATACGCTCTCAATAACTGTCAAGCACACTTATTCCACATTTATTGAAAATCAGCGACCCACTTGAGCATGGATGTCTGCTGTGCGAAGCTCTTCACTTAATCTGGACTAAATGAGCACATTTTTTTCCAGCTCTGATACCGTTTCCCCTCCGGTGATCTGGAAGCATGCGTGAAAATCAAAAGCGAGCTGTGCCTTCACCTGCGCTGAAGGACGAGCAGATCATCTGGACGCCAGGTCTGGAACGCTCCGTGAACTTACTGGGCCTCTGACTGGACACACACACACACACACACACGGAAAAGTGGTATTTATAAAAGAAACATTCAGCCAGTAAAGAAAGTGACACGTCATCCCAAATCTGTTTGTAGTTAAGATCAGTAGTCTAACAGAATGTTCTGCATAAGGCAAAGACATCAAGATAACATACAGCATAATATGTTCAGCATGTACCAAACACAAACAACTATGAAAAACAAAACATGTGCGCACAAAGCTGAACAGCATGTAGATGTAAAAGGTGTGAACAGCACTTGTGCAGGTGAGACCGTGGGTACTGTGTGTGCTGCGTCTTGTGTTTCTCACCCGAACTTGAGCGTGCGCGCATCCCACTGCCAGAAGCAGATGGTGCCGTCAGCTCCGGTGGAGGACAGGTAGCGCTTGGAGCCGCTACAGAGGGGAGAAAACTGCAAACACAACCAATTAGAGGTTACAGCTGAGTATACTGGGTGATAAAAAGATGTTGCTAACACTCCAGTAAGAAAAGAAAAGGGACAATTAATCCATGTGAGCTTAAAAAGCTTCCACGACAACAAAGGAAGAGGTGAGAAGATGCACAAAACCTCAAATAAGCAGATGCACCGATAAATATGCAAACAAAAAAAACAGTGTGTGATCAAGCATTTACAGGATGTGGCTGGCAATGCTGTGTATTCTTCTCACTGTCTATGAATCCCATGAGAAGATCAAAAATAAAAATGTCCTGATCCTACCAAGAAGCTGTGTCTGTGTACAACTGATTGAGCCACATCTAAAACCCCTGAATTAGCTCTCTTCCTTTATTACAATGAACTTGGGCACTGAAGTCTATTTTCCACCAGCAAAGTGCGCTAGTCTCTCTCGTTTGGGCGATGTTTACTAAACACTGCAGTGCCCAGCTGTTTCAGGAAATCACCTTTTGAGATTCACATTTTCAGTAGCAACAAACAGCTTAAGGCTGAATGCCACAGACAGGAAAGGGGAAAATGGATTTTCATGGGATAATAAGAAAAGACACAGAAAAACATCAATAATACATTTCTGATTGTTAAAATGAGCCTTCTCATGGAAACAACACTGGCATTTTACTGGATACTGGACGCCAGCCAGGCCTGTCAGCGGCGTCTTCTTGACCTCATCATCTTAACGTTAACGAACCCGCAGCGGATTGTACGACAGTTTGTCATGAGCTAATTATTGCTTTAGTGGCTTTTACATTCTAGAGAATGTAATTACACAGAATGCATCATATTTGACAGCATTAAATCAATCAAACATGCATCATATTTAGTCTCTTAAACTGTCTAGTGCGGATGAAGTTTCTAAAATATAAAGTTACAGACACTCCACAGACAGACACTCAGACAGTCTGGTGAAAAGTATTGTTATAAATATTAAAGTGGTTTCCATTCCTCTTTTTGTGCAAACCATATACAAGGAGACAAACATGAATGTGAAGCCAAACATCCCGCGTACCTGCAGTGAGGTGATGGAGGCTGCGTGTCCCTCCAGGACGGCCAAAGGGGCGCAGGTCTGTAAGCACCACACTCTGATAGTCTTGTCACAGGAGCCGGCAGCGATCATGGTGTTCTCGTAGCTGACGGCCATGTCTGAGATCTCGGCGGCGTGGCCGCGTAGAGTCGCCAGCAGCCGCCCGTCATCTGTTCCCCAGATCTTAACGAGGCAGTCGTCTGAGCCCTGGAAACGAAAGACAGCACAGCCGATATGTGGTGAGTGAAGACAAGTATTTTATATATGCCTGGCTCTAAGGCACACTTCAAAAAAGACAAATTAAACATGTCAAATTCAAAACGATCTGAAAATATATCTGGGCCGACTGCAGCCTTAGACCCTCAGCAGATTGGTAAACTAGAAGGACAAACAGAAGGAGGATGAAGTTCTTCAGATTCAGAAACATTTCAAGGCACCAGACTGTCGTCTGCACAAGTGAATACAAGGCAACATGTGAGCACTGCAACTGTCATGTACAATCCTTTAAATTATTTTAGACTATCTGAATAAAAATACCGTACAAAATTAGAAATATAACTGACAGGCTGATTGTTAAAGTGGTGTCAGTATTTGTAAGTTTGTGTTTGATTATGCGAGGACATGAGGAGTGTAGGCTACTTTTTACTAAAATATCCTCCATTTATGCTGATTTCTTCTGGCTGGATGATTATGAAAAAGTGAAGTTGTGCTTCAGGACGGGGAAGCTTTGTTGTAGCACATTTTGTTTTACCGAGTTTTGGGAGAGAAGGCAACTTGTAATTGTGCGGTGAATTGAAATGTTTGACAGCTGCCTCTGTGCTGAGGGTTGAGCTCTTTGTGTGACTGTCACAAAAATAAAAGAAATCAATTAATTAATCAGTCATTATGCTGAACATATACAAGGAGACGAACTTTAGGTTGTATTTCTGTCCACACAAAGAGCAACTCAGCTGTCAGCGGTAGAAAATCAAATTAAATCAAAATAACTTTGCAAATACAGAAACAATCAGAATAATAAGTAATGACTATTTTTTACCTTTTAATGTGTAATGTAACTATTACATTATTACATTGATTCGGAGCTTCACAGTGATGGAGTAACAGTGTGCAGGTGAGTATATTGAATATCATTCAGCACACTGTTGTAACACAAGCAACAGGACACACTCGCTCACTACCCAGACAGTTCAGAACTGAGATTCTTCACACCACTGTGAGATAGACCGGCCTGCTCTGTGAGGACTCCTCGCATCACCCTGAACTACAGCTACACCAAAGGAGAAGAGGAAGCTCAAACTGTAGAGAAACGCTTCTGTGAATCGGCTGAGGACCGAATAAAATGTCACATGTCTTATTTTGATAAAAGATGTTGTGGGCTCAGTGAGGAGGCCCTCATTACATTTAACTCAAATAAAGGAAGCTAAGAAAAGAACACAACACTCCTTTTAAGATAAAAAGGTCATAATGATACATAATCCATAAAGCCGAGTCTATAAGAAGTTTGGTAGCCTGCAGGCGGCTTCCTACACAGTCTTTAGTCTGTCCAATCAAGACCTTTAATCAAGACATGGAAACAGCCTACAGGGACTCGCGTAAGAATCTCTGGCTGTGCTCCAGCTCGTAAGGCGTTAAAGGTTTTTTTGTGATTCAACATGGTGCCAGACCCATCTGTGCCTTGATTACGATCTGAAAATAATTTTTTAAAAAACCAACAGGTAACCACTGTCGAGCACAGCGTGACACAATCTCATGTCTTCATTTTTAAAAAAAGACAAACTGCCTGTGCGATAAAGAAGTGACTAATAGGGAAGGCAGAAGTACACACAGAGCCACATCACAGAAACGAGAATGTGATGTTGGAAATGTAAGTGCGTTTAACAAATGTGATTCCACTATTTTTCAAAACCCGATTATCAAGTTTGCCTTCCAAACAACAGATTAGATTCCAGCTAGTTAGTCAGATTCAGATCACTCAGCCTTTTTATATCCGCAACGTATCTAACGAGGCAGCCGGCGTTATCAGCATCAGCACAGATTTGAGAGGAAATGTGAGATGAAAACACCAACCCCCTCCTTTGAATAAATCATAATCACTCGCTCCATCACCAGTGGAACTGAATCCGACTGGAGCTGTTATTCTGCGTAGACTGATCAAAACATCAAGCATCCCCCTTAGTGATTTAAGAAAGAAACAGCTCAAGGACAAACTGACAGAACGATTGTTTATCCTATAAAATGTGAAAAGGCTGTGCAAAAAGCTCATCACAATATCCTGGTGATGTCTTCAAAATTGCTTCTTTTGATCAACTAACAATGCAAAACATAACGACTTCTTATTCTATATCATCATATAGAAGAAAAACAGCAAATCCTTACTTTAAGAATCATGAACAATTAAGTGTTTGATGTTTTTTTTCCTTGCACAATACAGAGACGAGCCTGAAAGGTGCAGAGAGGCTCGACACAAACTTTCTTTAGTTGCCTCCGATGTGAAGTTGCGTTAGCTACCATCACAGGGACAAACAATGCATACAGCTCTGTGTCTCATCCGTCTTTCCCGGCAGCTATGATAATGAACTTGCAGCCATTACCAAAGCTAAATTACACAAATCAATGTGGCCGTTTGCCAATCAATTGTTCAACCAAATAAACATGCGCTCGCTCATTGATCACAGATGAAACAGTCAATGATCAATCAATCAATCAATCCGCCTTCCACTGCAGCAAAAAAAAAAAATCTGTGTTAAAAAGCACCGGAGAGCTCAAAAAATAAGGAAAATATATAAATAAAAATGATCTTGTGATGAAAGGAGACAGCAAGAGAGGCGGAGAGAAAACGAGTGGAGAGAAAAAAGGGTAGTGAGGGAGACCAAGAACGAATTTTAATTCTGGCACTTAGCCAGCGCCTCAGAGGAAACATTTTCTCCAGTTATGATGAGAAATAGCAAGAAGAGAGGAGAGGCGAGAGGGAGGGAGGGAGGAGAGGAACAGAGGAGGGGCAGCGCAGGATGAGAGACGGTCGGGGGAGAGAAAAAGAAAGAGAGCGAGCGAGAGAGAGAGAGAGTGCAGGGAGTGTACAAACGGTGGAAAGAAAGAGAGATAACAGGAAAAGAGAGACACAGAGTCAATCTATCCCTCCCTCCCTCCCTCCCTCCCCTCTCAGCAGCCAGCCATTTTTAGAGATTTAAGAAGTGAAAGCTGAAAATGGTGTATAGCAGCAGGCAGTGTTTGACTCAAGGATGCAAACAGAAGGACGACAACATTAAATCAACATTATCTCAATGCTCCCTCAATATTTAACTCTCCGCCCGAGCTGCGTCTTCAACCAAACCGTGTGACAAAGGGAGCTAAAACAGCACAAGGGGGCGTTCAGAGGGCAAAGGTCGACTTCCTCGTTGAGAATAGCTTGTTTTCCTTTTTTGAAAATATGATATAATTTGCACCCCTGCAGGCTGATTCCAGGCTATAGCTGTGAGTCATTCAATAAAGGCGCCCCACCACAGCTAGGTAAACAGTAATTACCTCCTACCAGAACTGTTACAACAGGGAAAAGAGACGCCGGGTCATCGTGGTACGACAGCTTGTAACAGCCGAACACATAAGCACGCAGCACACAAGCGGTGACACTAAACAGATGCAGGGAAAACACGAGCGCACAATAATGTCACTGGAATCACTTCTAAAGGACTCCTTAAACACACAGCTGAGGTCAACACACACAAACACGCGCGCACGCACAAATTACCGTGAAGATGCGTCGTCCCGTCCTGTCGAAGGTGACGCAGTACACGGACGACAGGTGTCCCAGGATCCTCTTGTGCATCTTCATGTGCTGGTACACGGCCGTGGGCACCAGCTGCCGGAGACGGTAGGAGCCATTCAGCCGGCGCCCGAAGCTCGTCTCGACTGGACGGCGAAGACAGAATAAAGTAGTGTGTCATCGTGTGTGAAAAAAAATCAGCAGCAAACCCAAAGTGAAACTTATTCAATAAAATGGCCTTTAAAGAACATGTAAAAGGGCTGCAAGTGTGTTCATCCACTGTGCATAAAATAGCCTGTGATACTGAAGGAAATCAATAATAACACATCCTGTCAAATGCTACTGGCACTGAGGACCTTGGCGGACAGAGATACAGCGTAAGATGTAGGATCTGACTCATACGTTGAATATCAAAGGTACAAACAAAGAGGAAGAACGGTTGAATCGTATTTTTTTTTTTGTTCTGCATATTTCTTTACCGATATTAGGCGGGCTGCCGTAGATAATAGGCGGCTCCGGTGGTCGCCCACAGTGCAGCGCAGCCAGCGCTGAGCCCTTCCACACAACATGCTTGCAACCTGCAGTAAAACAAACACAACAGATCTGCATTAAGACTCACATTGTACAGTCTGTAATATGACTCGCTATGCTCTTCTGAATGCATGAATTCATATTTGCATAATCTCATGAGAAACATTTATTTTACATTAATCTGCACACACAGGCAGAGAGATGTAACACAGTGGTCTCCGAGTGGGTGTGTTAGCATATGTGTAAACTGACGTAGCTCGTGTGCTACGTCATGCGCTACGTATCCACTCACTCTTTGCGGTGCGGAGGAGATTCTGCCTGCCGGCCCCCAGCAAGCTCGTGAGTCCAGGCACGCTGGCGGGGACCTCCCTCTCCAGCAGCGGACAAACTCTGGAGCAGACCTGCAACAGGTGGTCTGCACTGACATGTCGGTACAGTTTCACCTGGAGACACACACACACACATTCTTAGTTCGGCTTGTAGTCAGACAGGAAAATGACAAAACATCAGCCCGAGGTTAGCAGCTTTAAAAAAACTTGTTCAAGCAGCATTAAGACATCAAACTCACACCTGCACTGCATTTTCTAGTTTCTTTATTCGTCTCTGACATTAAACTAAATATCTTTCTGTTGTAGAGAACAAAAAGACATTTGAGGACATCATCTTGAGCTTTAGGAGGCATCTTTTTCACTTCACTTACTTTTTTTAAAAACAAACAACTAATTAACAAATCCAGAAAATAATCGACAGATTAAACAACAATGTCAGTAATCATTAGTTGCAGCTCTACTCAGCCTGAGGTGACTCTGATAAAGGAAAAAAAGGAAAAAAATATCTAGTAATATAAAAACAACCATTCACAGTCTTTTTCTATTAATTAGGGGAATAATTAAGTAGTAACAAGTGGCTGTTGACTGCAGACACGAAGGTTTGTTCTCTGGATTGAGTCCATGTAGTTATAAACTCTAAAATAAAATTATTTTCAGCAGAATTCAGCAGCTGAAAACAAAAACAAGGTCACTCCTCCCAAACACCTGCTGTACTTCCATTTCAGTGCCTTTTAAAAATGATATCAATAACTAGGGCTGAACAACTGATTGTAAAATAACCCAAAATCGCAATAAGACTAAGAACAATTATCCAAAATCACAAAACTGTAATTAATCTTTTAAAGCTAACATGTGTCACAAAACAGTGTTTGAATGAAATGCTCCTGCCTACAAAGCTTGTTCTCCAGATGTCATAAAACGTGTTTGTTTGGCAGCGACCGGGAGAAATGCCAAATCATCATGATTTTACTGGTTTTTGAAACGACAATGAAAAATGTTGAGTAAAATTGAATCATCCATAATAATCAGGAATCATATCGCAAACGCAAAATCTGTCAAAGATAATCACAATATCACCTTTTGTCCATATCATGCAGCCGAATCAATATCAATCCTCTAAAGACTTCAAGGAAATAACTGAGTAGGACTACGAAGAATAACATTTTTAAATGTAAAATTGACTCTCCGTCATGCTGACATTCATTCCCAAACTGCAAAAGTCCTCATTTAAAGCCCTCTGACAAAATAATTAATTATTCAATATTTACACCACAAAATGACAAGAGTATAAAATAAACACAACATCTAAACAAATGCTGAAATACAGCTAAATGTTTGTCTTCTAAAAGGACACGGATCCAGTTCACGTGCAGCGAAGTGAAAGCAGAGAAGGGGGGTGTGGCGCACAACATGCGGCATGAAGCAGAATGAAAGCCACAGTCTTGTAAACACAGTGTGTGTGTGTGCGTCTCTGGCTCCACCGACACATGGGGGGACACTCCTCCTGCACTGGCCTATACCACTGAAGAAACACACACACACACAAACACACACACACACACACTCACACACACACACACATCTCGAGCTGCTTGAAACCGCTGGACGGGAGACATAAACATGCAGCCTGCAGCAGCAGCACTGTGTTTATTTCAGGAATATTCTGAATAAATTAATTTAGATCAGACATGCGGTAATCAGTTTTGTTTCAGTCACATCTGATTTAAATATCTGAACGGGGTCAAATAAGCCTGAAATTAAACAATTAATGCACAACCACACACACACACACACACACACACACACACACACACACACACATACACACAGACTCTCTCTCCCTCACCCATTCACCCACCCACACACACACACACACACACACACACACACACACACACACACACACACAATTAATGACCCCTTAATTGCTTTCACATCCTTGCTGGTTCGGGGGAACGTGATCGGTGTTTCTAAGCACATATCAGGGCACAATCCCCCGCTCAGGTACACGCAGAGCCACGACGAACACACACACACACACACACACACACACACACACACACACACATCAACCGAGCGACATCTATCAACAATTTGCTCCATTTTTCCTTCTTGCTTATCTCTCGGTCACAACAGCAGCAGCAGAGAGCACATGGTCCTAAACACACACACACACACTGCAAGTTACCCTCCTTACGACCATCCCCTATTTCTGCTCAAAAAACAATAAACATCACTTATTCAGGACGTTATTCCCTTTAATATAGCGTCATAATTGACATCTGACATGTTTTAAATCATTTCAAGCAAAAAATAAAAAAATACTAAAATGGTGTAAAAATGGTTAAAATGGCAAAATGTCGCTATTTCCACATAAAATCTGCCCATACTCTTGTGTAAATTGTGTTTTTTCTGTTCAATTATATAGGCAAAATTATAATAATTATGTATCTAATTAATCCGCCTTAATTAATTAACCACAATTAATATCCTTAATTATTGCAGTATCACTGAAGTCTGTGTTGATTCCTCACTGTTGCCCAACCCCCTTTTTCTTCAGTACCAGCCGCAGAACCCAACCTGCCCACAAACACGTCCGAACCATGTCTCTAAACACCCTCCTTTCCCCCCCCCATTCGCTTTAATAATAATTTTCAAAAAAAAAAAAAACCTCTGCAAGATCTTGTTTTATTTTTTTCAATCGAGGAAAAATTATGCACAATAGACAGGAGGCAAGGCTGGGAATGAGGAGGAGGAGGAGGAAGAGGAGGACGAGGAGGAGGGACGGAGAGCCGAATGAGCCAAGCAGGAAGAGAGAGAGAGCGAAAAAAAAAAAACACACACACGGGAAGAAAGAAACTGTCAATAATGTCTTAAACGTTAAAGATTCACAATCCTGGTGGATCCACACTACACGCGGTCTCGTGCTGGATCTCCACGCGTCTCGTCTGTGCGCACGAGGGGAGGAAAAAAATCCGCGAAAACGGCAGCTCATACAAACATGGCCACTGGTCGTTAATTTTAATATCATAAATAAACCTTCTAAAATAGCAGAAATCCAACTGTGGGTGTATATTCTCGGGAAATCAAATATCCCCCCGCGATGATTAATTCTCTCCACGCCTCCATGCGTAAAAGAAAAACGCGCTTTCGATCGAGTCTTCCCTCGTTTGTTTACATGACAATTAGCACTTAATAAAAAAAAAAAAAGATATCATATCAGATATCATCCTTAAAAAAAACACGTTACCTCGCGTCTTCACATAACCTCATCTGCTTCTCCTCCATCCGAAAGCTTGCACCACAATGCTCATCTCTTCCCCCTCCACCCACCAACTAACCCCCCAGAAAAAAGCCACTCTCACAACCAGCTCCATCAGCTGGGAGATCCAAACTCCAAGCTTTACTGAACATACTGTTTATATTCTCCTGTTTTCTAACTCTTGCCCCCCCTGTGTGTTTTCAAACCCCGTGCACACATATTATGGTTCTTGCAGGACGAGAGCGCCTCCATCTCTCACTCTCTCACTCTCTCTCTCTCTCTGGCTTGTGGCGCAGGGAGTCCCTCCTCCGGATCCTGGCGCTCCTACACCACAACACTCATGACGTATCAACATTTCACACACATTTTCTCCCAACAACTATTAAAAAGCTTTCTGCACATGCATGGCAGCAAACTCGCACACCACGGTGCACAGGGGAGCGCCGGGAGCTCGACCCCTCGGTGCCACCCCCCTCAACCACGACCACCACCAACTTGCTCGCCCTGCAAAAGTCCTGTGCAGTTTTTTTTTTCCTTTGCCACCTGATTTAAAAATTGCGGGAAATTCAATTTTTATTTTGCTCTCTAAAAACTTTTTCCTCAGTTATAGGGCTCCCTTACCAAATTTTCGTACGTCCCGGGGTGCTCCAGCCCGGTCCAGTCCAGCCTTCTGGGCAGCAGCTAGGACGGGGAAAATAGTGTCGACTGTGATCATCCACGTTCAGAAACATATCGGGTGATGTTTTAAAACAGTAAATGATAAATCAGAGTGAAAGCAACAACACAAAGTACAGTGCGGAGAGAAGCATCTCTCTCGTACTGCTGACTGCTTACCTCCTTCTCCTCCACCTCCCTTATCAGGGTCTGAAAATAGGATAAAAAATACAAAATTACACCCCGTGACAATTTCGGACATGTTATAAATTATCCTAAAATGCACAAACACCAACCTCGGCTGCTTTCTGACACGGTCCAGCTTCTAGAAATCGGGCTATTAGGAAGTACAGTTCTGGTATGGTTGGAGGGGAGAGAGAGAAGAGGACGGGAGCTGCGTTAGAAGAGGGCAACCGAGGAAATTGAGGGGGTATTACAACAACCATGACATATTCTGCCGATCTCCTTTACTCACCAGAAGTCAACTGCGCGATGTGTGTACTGTCTGAAGCCATTTTGGTGTTGTTTGCCAGGGCAGCGCCAGAGCCTGTGTGGTGGGTCTAGGTGGCTGCCCTGTAGCTGTCACTGTTTATCCACCAGGAAGAGGCTGCCTCCATTCAGCTCCGCTCGCACGAAGTCCCGGCTGCGTCGAGTATCCCTCCGCCAAAACGCGGGGGGGAACTAGTGCGCGCGTGCAGCGTTTTACCTCCCCCTCGAAACACCGTCTTCCTCCCGAAAAGACCCAACCGCAAACATGTCGCTGGACTGGGTATCCCTCGGGGTGAATTTTAAAGGCGGTTGGTCGGCTGTGGAGCCATGTTTCTCTAAATCCCCCTCCCCCTCAAAAGGAGAAAAAAAAAAGCGCTAGCCGTTTGCGGAAGAATACAGGTGGTGTGTTGCACGCACGCGTCTGTACAGAGGGGAGGTAGAAATGGCAGCCTGCTATAGGAGAGGACACACTGCTGCAGAAAGGCTATTACTTCGTAGATAAATGTCATTTATCACGTTTGAATAATTACAGGCTCGCAAGCCCGTCGTTTTAAACGTCGTTTCGCGGATCGCTGCGACGTAAACTCCTGTTAAATATGTGTTTTTTGCTAGCTGCGGATGTAGAAACATGGCTTCCCGTGTTTGAGGAGGATTAACGGCCGAGCTAACCGTCTCAGCTCGGTCGTTCTGTTGAATTATCTTAGCTAGCTAGTGTTCAGTTTTTTCCTGTGTGTGTGTGTGTGTGTGTGTTCCCGTTGTGTTATTGCTCTGTCGTTATTGTGTAACAAGATGTCTGGCTTTTTACACAGACACACACACACACACCCACTCTCCCTCTCTCACTCTCTGGGAGCCGTTTGGTGGGGAAGTCGTCCATTTCTCTTCCAAATACTGCCAGGGCAGTAAAATGGGGGAAGGGTTGGAAAAGGAAAAAAAAAGGGGGGGAATGCAGCTTAATGAATGAAACCCTCGTGAGTTACAGGAATTTAATGTCTAAGAGACATTTATGCAAGATAGAGAGATCATGAAGGAAGGTTATCATGGAAATATATGGCAGCACACTTCTACTGTGGTTCACGGGAAAGTTGTGGGAAAAAAAAAGGGAAAGCAGCACTAAGGTGTAATCTCCAATTAATTAAAATAATGCTATTATTAAGGATCTATCATAGGTCTTTAATTAATACATGTGTTTTACAGCCCACGCAAATCAAACGCCCAGTCTGTTACTCACCATATGAGCTGTTTACCCTTTATTTAATATATAAAGTAAGACATTGGTAAAAGCACATGCGGTTAATTAGCTCACTAATAATTATTAACGTGCAGCCTCAGTCTTGTCACAAGCGGTTGAAAATGACTTGACACCACTTCACTCATCGCCAAAACAAACCACCCGCTGAGTGAAGGCCGGCGTTGGGTGTGTGTGTTTTTTCAATCCAGTGAACACGCAAGCTAACAATCAATATTTACAGAAATAATTTACACGCCCTGAGAGGAATGAAATAACACAAATACGAAATAAGTTGAATTGTTTTTTTCACACATTTTCCTCTCTGTTAATTATTTTACCAGGCTAAACACTGCGCAGGTGTTCATGTAGTGGAAATAAGAAAATGTTCCTCTTTTTTCTATATGATATGCATTGTAGCTTTTTTTAATTTTTATTATCCTGAAGCGTTGTTTCAAAAATTATAGACACTGGTTTAGAAACCACGCTCCTATTTATATAGCACATGTCTCACTTAAATTCCTGGCAGAGACTCGGAGGGAACAGACAAGTTTGTGGTTTTGGAAGATGACAATGATACGAAAAACTTGAGCAGATGACTCACAAATTCTCAGCCTCTGTTATTTATTGAAAATGTTGGCTTTTATATTTTTCCCCCTGATGAAGCTAAAGAGTACTTCTTGGCTTTTAATACTGCTTTATTGTAGTTTTTCATACGACACATCACGCGTTTGCATGTGAAATACATCAGTCGACACAAACTTACTGCTTCTGCTCGATTGGATAGAATATCAAAATGCTTTTTATTTGTGAGAGACAACAAGGTGTGAATCATCTATATGTTTATACATTAATATGTCGTAATATGTCGGCAGTGTCAACCACAAACACACTCAGAAAAGAAACAGTGGAAATAAAAGCAGACATCACCAGACAAGCAGGAATTATACAGGGAATGTGGCTCCACTAAAAACCTTATTTGTTGTATTTTGTTTTTGGTGTCTCAGGCGCTCTGCTTTCTTTCTACTCCACGAGGAAGCACGGGCGTCTTCTGCCCCTTTCTGCATCCACATATGTATCTTCACTCGCCACGGACAAAGTAAGGTCAGCTGAAAATACAACACACACATCATTATACACACATCAGGCCAGAGATGGTATTTGTTTTGTAAAGGAGGACACATTTTTCCATAAAAATCCTGTTCCATCGCTGCTTGTGAACACAATCTTTGTGGTTGTATGTTTCACTGAGCACGTCAGGATTAATGTTGACAGTATCATCCACAAACTAAACTGACATTAAAACCAGACAGGGAGGAAATAATACCGAGAATGCAAGAAGTAGTGGCTCCAACACCGACCTTAAGTGCTCTGGCAAGATTATTAAACTTGCTCTCCACTCTCACGAGGAAGCAGCCGGCATATTTTGTACTTCTTGCGTCCACATACGTATGAATCCGCTGATATAGTGAGCTCAGCTGTGTTGTATTTTGCTTCTGTCACATCTGGCTGTTTCTTTTTTTTTTGTAGTAATTCCCATGAATTTGAATGGGAGGTAAACACAGTACAGTTTGACTTACAAGCACCTTCATTAGAATTATAATCATATCCACAGCCTTTTGATTATAAGAGGGGGCTTGATTGATGATTATTGTTTTTGCATACTCGCCTCTGACGCTGCGAGGAATTCAGAGAGAAAGTTCAACTGCTGCATTGCAAATTAAGCGACGCTCTATTAATGGTTTCTTTAACGACTACACTTCCATCCTGCAATGTGTAAAAACATGAATGAATGGCTTTACGATGAACAACACGGTGGTTTGGAATAATGACAGGTTTGAATCTTTAGGCCTCGTCGGTCACTTCTACGTTACTTTTCGTCCTGACCCCTCAAGTGTACTTGTTGTTATTGTGCTGGCTGACATGACCACAAGGAGGCAACCTCACTCTGTTGCACTTTTTGTGCACAGGGCCACAGAGGAGTCAAAGGTTATGATGAGGAATGACTAACCAGTTACACATTTAATTTTCTGTAACAGAAATAGAAGATTACTGGTTATTAGTGATGTAATAATTAGTCCTCTGGTTTGTCTTGATCTTGACCATCTGTGTTGTTCTGTTAAATGATGAACACAAAGGTTATATAACTGCTACAGCAAATTTCTAATATTATTATTAATTTAAAGCCAAATAGACGACCACATAAATCCACACCCTTTGCTAAATCGCTTCCTGACATTATTGCCATATGTCTTATTGTGTTGGACTAATCGGATCAGTGCATGAATCCAGGAAGCAGCTTTATTTAAAATGGGCTCTGTGGAAATTCTGTGTTCTGCTGGAAGCCGGACGAGGCAACTTAAACAACGAGGACGGGGTCATATTTCACTTCATGTTACAATCCGCTCACATACGGCCAATAAAAAAGTGATTCATAAATGTAAATTGCTACATAGAGCCCCTTTAATGCACCTGTTGCAACTTAAGTCTTAGCTTGCAGCTCTGAGGTCTGCATGTTTGGACGGAGATTTTCTATCATTATATCATACTTTATATGTTGTACCTGTTCAGATTTAGTCTGGATTAAGTGGTTTTGTGTCTGGATTAAAACAAGGCACAAGGCAAAACTGGCACACTGTCAGGTTAGATGTGGCCCCACAGATGTTTTTGCAGAAAATCATGATAATATAATAACATTAAAAAAAATATTATGTAAATTGATGATTGTGATGGTAAAAAAGATTCCTAATTATTAATACTTTTTCATCATCTTAGAGACTTTTCAGAGGAATCCAGTCAATTCAGGGAAGTGTGATCATACTACTACTTTTAAACATTTGCATTTTTCATAGCAATGCAATAAAATTAATTACAATATCTACTTGCTCTTGGTCTTAGCCTTACATTAACCTGTAAGAACACATGGTGACACCCTTGTAACAAACACTTTAAATGTCCTAAATGTCCACTTTAAATGTCTTAAAAATGGAGCTGGGTTCTTATGGGTTAAGTTTCAGTTCTGGCCCTCTGAGGGGAAAACGTTTGGTCACCCCAAGGTTAAAACTTAAGATCATCAGAGAAAAACAAAAAGATTTCCATTAATTTTATCACCACTGTATCCTGCTTGTACTTTTTGTTAATAGGCATCATATTGTTGACCACGTTGGCTCATAATAATAATATATCTGCCATATTCAAACATCATTACTCGACACCTTCACATCATGAACTCCAGATCATTGGTCCACGAGTGTGAATGACGGTTCGTCCCTCAATGAAGAGACTGTACGGGTTCATCGTTCCCACCACTCTGGCAAATGCTGACCTTTCACTTCCTGACACAGCAGTTGTATTTAACACAGCCACGTGCCACTGGCGACCTCACACACACACATACACACACAAAGCACAGTGCTGGCTTTGTGTTGGTTTAAAAAGTAACTCTAAACATGAACAGTAGCTCTCGAACCCATAAAGAACAGACCACATGCGAACACGTGTCTCTTAGAGCTTTACACAGACTACCTGAGTTTTCCAAACTACAAAAAAAGCAGCATACAATTACAGGATGTCTCCTATAACAAAAGATAGAGAAAATACAGACACAATGCACATTATATATTATTATTTTATACACCAATAAGAGAAGAGACAGGAAAAAAAAACAGACAAACTCCCGTGTGTGACATCTACTTTTTCTTTTATTTCAAAATATTCTCCCAACAGGATGAAACTCAAAGAAGGCCAGAGAGCCCAAAGCCAATAGAGCCATCTAGAACAGAAGCACCACTCATTATTGCTATGTCACTCTGCTGCAGGACAAGGCGTTCAGAGGGTGGGAAAAAAAGAAGAAAAGAAAAAGAAAAGAAAAATAAAGGATGGGGCAGGGGGTGGGGGGACAAAGTGAACTAAGTCAAACACAGAGACCCACAAACACATTCGCTCCAGCACACACATATACAAAAGGAGCTATGTGAAACACAGTAGTAGTGACTCTAAAAACTAATGTCTTTTTTTTTTTCTTTTAAAAACGCTGCAGATGTTCTCCTTGGCGACTATGAAACTTCTTGTAATCTCTAGCATCCAAACTGCTGTTACACATCCACAAATCCTCACCATAACCGTCAGGGGGGAAAGTAGTCCGAGTGCCAATAATAGTAATAATGATCGTCAAATGTAGAGACTACAAATATAGGCAGAGCTGGTTTTAGAGATCATAACAGTCGTGTTTACGGCCCCCTTCAGGCGGGATGAAGAACATCTGCAGCCGTCTGATAAAAACACTTCATTCTGTCTTCTTCGCTGCTGTTTTCTGAGAGGCGTGTGGTGACACCGAATGGAGGAGGGAGGAGAATCGAAGCAAAAACATACTGTAGGTAGAGGAGCTGTAAGGATTGTGAACGTATCGGGGCTGCTGGTTGTCCGTCTCTACTATCACAAGTCTAAAAAAAATTCAGCATGGTACAAAAATCGTCAGTAAAAAAAGATGCTTTGCTGCCATGGAGTCAGAGGGGGGCGGGTCGGTGGACGCGCCCCGGTCTTTACGCCTTCTCCTCAGTCGCCTCCTCCGCCGCTTCAGTTACCTGCAGGGGCGAGGAGAGGGGAGAGTTACGACAGGGTAAATGTGAAACTGATCAATCACGCAGCAGGTTGTCAAAAGTCAACACAAAATCAGCCTCGTCCAGCGGAAAGATTACAGGTGATGAACGTACCAATCAGACTTCTGCTTTTGGTTTTAGCTTGATGGCTCCAACTAGCGCATTTTCTGATTTTCGTTTTCATCGCCAAGAGTTAGATGAGAAGATCGATACCGCTCTCATGTCTGCACGCTAGGTATGAAGCTAGCCCCAGTAGAAGGTTAGCTTAGCACGAAGACTGGAAACAGCTAGTTCTGGTAGTTCTGTTGAAAAGCTAAAAAAAAAAAAAGATTTGCTATCTATATCTGACTAAACAAATCTTGTGTAAGAAACACGTGACCCGAAAACATAGCTGGGCTTGAGGCTCGCTGTTTCACTCGTTTCCAGTCTTTATGCTAAGCTAGCGTTGCATTTTTGGTTCTAGCTTCACATTCAGCGTACATCAATAGGAGCAGTATTGACCTTTTCATTTAACTTTCAGCAAGAAATTGAATAAGTACATTTCCCAACACATATTTTACACTGACAGTTTTCGAAGACAGCAGCCATGTTTTTCTTTGAAAACCTGACTGGGCTTGTTGGAAGCAGGTTTATCGAGTTATCTATCATGATTATTTTTTCCTGAGGAAAGCTGAAATCCCTTCAAATCTGGAACATGAAAGCAGATAGTTTTGGTTTTATGTGCTGAGTTTTTTTTTTTAGGATTTCCAAATCAGAAAAGCTACAAAAGAATGTGTCAATTTGTTTCTCTGGTCTGAAGTATTTCCAATGATAACTCTTACCTGATAGCATCTTTTCTGAAAACTGGCTAGTATTGAGTTTTTCAAATGTCGCTTTTCTTTCCTTTCTTTTTTTTTTCTTTTTTAAATGCTGGAAGCAGAACAAACAAAATGTCATTCACCTCCATAAAGGTGGAATGTCAGAAATGGATTTCTTCAAACCTCAGCAAATAAAACCAACATTGTCAGGGGGATTCCATGAGGCTGAGAAAATATGTTTCTATGATTTGGTATTTTTTCTTTGAAATCTACGTACAAAGCCAAGGTGAAGCGGGCGGTAATGAGTTTCAAGAGCTAGACTGTGACAACTCACCACAATTTCAAGATTGTTACGGCTTCGAGCTGCGAGCTCAAATGATAACCAGCGATCGTTTAACTGCCTAAAGTTTAAGAATTCACATCATTTGCTTGTTTAACATAACTTAAAATACCGATTTTTTAACCTCCATGGCTCATATTTAACACTAGAGCTGCAGGATTAGTCGATGAATTGATTTGTAAATGGAAAGAAAATTAATCTTCATACTTCAATTAAGTATTTTTAATGAGTGATTAATCATTTCAGTAATTTTTCCCAGCAAAAGTGGGAAACATTTGCTGGATGCAGCTTCTTAAATGTAATGATTTGCTTCTTTTCTTTGAAATCTAATCTAAAAAAATTTTTTTTTTTGACATTTTACAGACTAATCAATTAATAAGATGCTAGTTGCAGCCCTAGTATTTACTTAGCTGCTCTGAAAAGCTACTCACAACTCGTCAACAATCTAATCCGGATGGTGGGATCACTCCGGAGCAAACGTCTCCTGTCTATTTCCCTCGGCCCTGACCACTAGTGGAGCGGGCTGTCAGAACGCATTGAGCCAATCACATTTCACATCACAGCTGTGTGAGCAGCGAACCCTCCTGCTGATGTGTAAAAAAGTTGTCCTTGGCCCACTTCACTGCACACCGCGTCAAAAAAAAAAAAACCCAGACATCCTCGCTTCTTCTCTATCGCCGCTGTCGCTTTCTCTCTCTCGCTCAAAAACACAGCACACCAAAGCACTCTGGGTAAATGTTAACTCAATTAACATGCAATTTCTGTAAAAGCGATGAGTTAGTGGAGGAGCACACGCACACGATTAGAAACGCTGGAGCATACCCTTAACTCTGACAGTCTCACTCTGCCCTCTCACTGACATCAAGGAGGGAGCGGTGTTTCTGATGGAGGACACACTGACAGACGGACGAGACACGTAGATCTGTGTGTGTGTGTGTGTTTGTACGTGTGCGTGTGTGTGTCAGCATGCATATGTGTGATTGACAGAGATGTGTATTTGTTACAGCAAGCGGTGTGATTATGGAGGAATACAGGTGTTGTATGTGTGTACACAGATTGACATAACAAGGGAGTGAAGATCGTTATTTTCTTGTCTGTCTCTGACTCAATGTTGCATCAACATGTTTTTTTTTTTTTTCAGTTTTCCCTCGTCATACCTCATTGGTCTTGGTCTCTCCATTCTGGGCGGGGCCGTCATCCTTCTTCCCTTTGGGGCCGCCCTTCTTCGCCTTCATCGCCTTATCGTCTGCCACCTTCTGCAAGGAAGAAATGACAAGAACGTGCATAGAGATTACAAGATGGCAGGTATAATCACATATGGGAAATATTTCCAGAACAACCTGAAAAGTGTCCATCGTTCTGTGTGCCTGATGCTCTTCAGTATCAGGTGTATCAGGTGAACCAGACTTTAAAGGTGCAATGTGTAAGAATTCCAATTGAAACCATTCAAAAAATGAACTAAAATTACCAACAGAATTTGAAGAAATAATATTATCCTCCTCCTGTGCTAACGTTGTAAACACCAACACTCCACTAACTAGCTAAAGTCAGCTACAGTTTGCAGCAGTTAGCAGTTACACTGGTGATATGCTGACCCCTTTTTGTGTTGAGCACGACTACAACATCTGGACAATTTTGACACATTGCACCTTAAATATTCTCACAAGGATGCATTTTAGTTTCCCTCTGTTTCCTTCTGCAAAATAATAATGCTCACCATACGCTTCTCATTATAGAACGAGGAGATAAAAATGTTAAATATGCTGCACATCATCTGCAGTTCCCCAAAGTAATAAAAATAGAGTTTAAACTAGAGGATGTTTTTCTTGCAAACAACTCAACCGATACCATGAATCTTAAAGAAATACGAAGATATATATATTTTTGGAAGCTGCAGGTGAAGCTGAAAGGTGTGTTTGCATGGGTTGCTGTGTTTTTCCCATCCAGCGGCCTTGTCCATGCTCATGAACTCGTAGTCAGGGGCAACCGAGAGCCGGAGACATATCATGGGGATATAAATAAGTTATTGTGGGTGTTGTTGTGTGTGTATTTGTGTGTGTGTGTTCCTGCTTTACCTTGACGATGGCCTTCTTGGGCTTGACCTCAGCCCTGGGAGGAGCAGGCTTCTGTAAATAATGCAGAAATCAGTTAGGACTGACCGACCACACAGTTCATAGTTTTTGGAGGAGTAATAATACATTTTTAGTTCCCCCCCTCCTCTCTACACGACAGAGCCATCTCTGAACTGTTTAAAATACTTCTTTTATCCACAAGAGCTGCTTAGAAACTCACACAGGACACGTGGAGGCCTGGAATAGTCTGTACTGGCTTCCACTGTAAATATTATTAATAACCAAGTACTTGTACTGTATTTCCTAAGCAATCTGATCCTGTGCTAAGTAGTTTTAAATATCTGCCTCATCTCAGAGCGGACTGACCTCAGACCACCGTACAATGGCTATATCAGATGGGAGCTGAATTCTGGCCACTCGGTGCAAACGCGTTCGCTGCAGAGCTTTTTCCAGGCAGCTCGGCGTGGACTACACGAACCCTAAAGCCACGAGCTAACCCTAACCGCTGCCGTGACAAAAAATCATGTGATTCTTCCTCAGAATATCTCTGCTATGCTTTGGAAATCAATGACACTGCACACAAGAAGATAGATGAAAGACATAAACTGTTGTTACACTAAAACTACATGCAGGAAATTATCGAGACATTTTTCGACTTATTAAAATGACTTCTTTATAGTCAAGCAGTCCGAGCAGTGCTGGTTTAAAGTCTTATTTGAGTTAACCGCTAAAGGAATGAAGATAAGGAACCACAAAGATAAGGTGATATTATACCAGAGTAATGCTGAAAGTAATGCTGAGTGCTTTCACTTTAAAGTGTCATTGAAGTTTGACATTTTGGGAAATACCCTTATTCTCTTTCTTCTTCTTACCGCTCTCGCATTTCTGTCACAGCTAACAGACAGTTAGCTTAGCTTTCAGGGGTGAATCTGTACATTTTTTATTTCTGAATGTAAACACATGCACACGTTGAGGTCCATTGTGTCTCATCATCCAGCTGATTCAGCTGTAGAGAATGTACAGCCTGGTCTTACAAAAAATTTCAGACAATCATCTTGTCAAGGTTTGGGGTTTAAATTTCCCATTACTGATGTTTCCCTCACCCCTACTTAAGCAATCCTCAGACTCTCTCATGGATGTATAATGAGAACTATATACAGTGTCAATGGTGTATGAGGCAAATAGTTGGACTACCCAGGTATAAAATGACCTGAACCCTCCACATAGCTTCCGCACTGTAGGGGTTATAGAGCGTGTGCAACTTACAAGTAGCTAACTTCAAGTTTAGCTCTTTGCTAACTTGAATGCCGATTAAATAATCAAATCATTAAAGGGGTCTTCCACATTTTCCAAGTGGTATAAGGCCAAATAGATCAAATTCTGATAGTGAAAACAAGTCATTTACGTGATTGTGAAGCCCAGAAAAAAAATCCATATCCACCATTTTTCAACCGTTTCTATCAAATGTAAGCCTACGGGAAAAAGTATTTCTGGTCCAGTGTCCATCACATTTCACTGTAGTTACAAAGGTCAAATTGGCTTCAAATCCTGGTGCTCTTCCTGGGAGCCTGGATTTGGACTAATTAGCTGCAAGCGTCATAGGTAACGTACATACATAAGAGTGGTGTTGACGTTTCAGCGAGTGAGGGAATAAGGATATTTTTCGAAAAATGTCAAACTATTATGTACAGTGCACATGCAAATGAACAGACACATGCAAAGACCCAGTGTAGATGGGTCCAACATGCAAAGTACGACACAGATAAAATCACATGGCCTGCGGGGCAGAGCTGCATGAACTCATAATGATTTGCAGGTTGTATTATGATCTATTAGTTTACAAGGATTTGAGGAACAATTTGGCCGTTTTTTAATGCAAGAGGAACATTTTCCATGAAGATTTGGTTACTGGTGAATATCTAGGAAATCAAATTGATTGCTTTACTGTTCCTGGTTTGATTGATTTCATTTGTTGACTGTTTGAATATTAAATACATCATAATCATGCAGCCCTGCACATCAACAAGGTGTTGCAACGGACCGGACCGTCGAAGGACAAAGACAACAGAGAAAAAGGCATGCATACCAAGTCAGATTCATTCTGAGCAAGTTTACCGCGTTTGATGTTGTCGTGATCAAACCCATAAACTTGACTCTGAGTCTTGGTAACACGACACTTTACTATCCCCGCGAGGCTGAGGGGGGACGAGGGGGGACGGCAGGGAGAGGAAGAAGAGGACAGTGACAGAGGTGAAGACAGGGAGGGGAGAACGAAACTCACCGCTGACAGTCTCTCCGACCTTCTGGTGGGCTACCGGAGCAAGGGATGATCAATGAGAGAGAGAGAGAGAGAGAGACGATGACAGAGAGAGAGAGAGAGGCAGACAGATATCAGTTGTACCTTTGTGGGCTGATCTTGAGCTGTTCTGCTTGGTGACGGCTACAAGTGCCCTGCTCATTAACCTGTCATGCGTCTATTCTCACTCACACACATACACACTCTCTCAGTACGAAAAAAAAAAAAAAAATCACAGCACGCAAACACACACCTGCACACAGCACTCGAACACAGTCGAAACATTTACCTCTTGTTTTGTGACTTTGGAGGCCTCCTTGCCCTCAGGACCCTCTGGAGACTGTAGGGAATGGAACAAGGAGCGAAGAGACTGTAAACACTGTTCAAGAACAGGACTCGTACTCAAAGACACGACCCATTTTGGGTTAAATAATTCAGAATTTTGATTTCTGGCTGTTCTGATTCTCCGTCATCAGACTATGGAGCAGCTTATTTTTCCTCAGACTCCTTCAACCTTCCTGACGCCACTGCGTAAAATAGTTTTCAATATTTAACGCAGCATAAAAGTACTTAAACTCAATTTCATTCTACAAATCTTAAGTTGTTAAAAAGTGTTTAACTTGTGTTTTCTCTGTTCAGCGCTGCATGTTGTCCTTTCTGTGGAGCAATACTTTGAGTAATAAGGGAAATACTGGTAATTAATAATAAAGGTTAGAAATTGACATTTTAAAAAAAGTGCAGAAGGCAGTGGCAGAATTAGGATGTTTGCAGGTCCAGGGGGTGAAAGAAAAAGGGGAGTGTCCAATATAAGCGCGTCCTAGAGGCTCTTCATCATATCTATCTACCACTGGAGCATCCAACAGTCCACCACTTGTAGGAGGCTCCTTTTCTACAGAGAAACCCCTTATAAGAAAATCCCAGTTACTAATAAAAGTGTAATAAACATGTAACTAGAGCTAAAATGATTAGTTAATGGTTCAATTATTAATAGAGAAATGAATTTGTAACTATTTTTACGATGATCAAGTCGCTCCATTGGTAAAAAAATACCAAAAATTAACTGATTCTGTTTCTTGTTTTATGAATGTTTTCTGGTTTTCTTGTTAGTTATATGATAGTTATTGAATTTTACACTATGAATCATCATCTTGGATTTTTGGGCCAATTTTCTGACATTTCATGGATCAAATAAAGTATCAATACATCAAGAAAAAATAATCAGCAGATCAGTTGATGATAAAAATAATTATTGGTGTCAATGTTTTCCATACGTTTTGTAATGTTTTGTAAAGAAAAATGCATAATGAAAATATCAAACAATATAAGTTCTTTATACTCATACACATCCAGGCAGCCTACTAGAATATTTATACAATAAATAATCCTAAATTTAAAGTGAGTTTTCTGGATTTTAATATAAAAGTCTTAAATATTTAAAACAATGACTGTAATATGTCGCCTATTTTTTTTTTAATCTGGGTCTCTTTTTTCCCTGCTTGAATGAGCGTAATTGCCTAATTAGCCCACCTATTTCAGCTCCACATCATCTCCCTGGTGGCTCCACATTTTTTTTAATGGAGGCATCTTGTTTACATGCCAATAAGCGAGAGCTCCCCACAGAATAATGGAACATAAACATTCATTTAGGATTCATTTACGCACACACACACACGGGCTGTAAAGCACCGTGAGGGGGGGAGGGAGGCTGTCAGCCTGCATGTATCAGATCATGTCATGGACACATCGGGGGGCTGCAGGTAGGTGAGGACGGCGCGCAGGAGAGTCCGCCCCCACCGTGGACAGAGAAAAAGAAAATGTTGGTTTTAGCCTGCAGGTTGGCATTCGCATCATTTGCATGTGGGCGACCTCCGCCCCTAGAGGCCTCCCATTCTCTGTCCTCAAAGGCGAATCTGCGCAGACAATGGCAGTTTTTTTTTTTTTTTTGGATGGTAGAAAAGCCCCATTTCCATGTATGCGCTGATACAATACGCTGGAACTCGTCGTGCACCGCTGTTTAGCCAGTGTCACGGCCTCTTTTTTTAACACCGCGGGGCGATTGTCTCTGATCCCCTCTCTTTCTCTATCCCCTTTCTCTCCATATGGATCTGGGTGCTCGTTCAATCGGGGTTTTTGGCGTCTGTTCATCACCGCTGGAGGACCGAACTGACACAAGGTGGTGGTGGTGGTGGTGGTGAAATTCTCAGTATTTCTTTTCACGGTTAAGATCACACATTAACCAGGGATCGACAAGTCTCATACATGCGCGACATTAATAAAAAGCAGCCCGGGAAGAAATGATCATCGCGCACATCTCCTACGGGATTTTACGCATCCATCCATCCGGCGGGTCCGTCTGACATTCACCAGTGCGCACGGTGGAGAGGGAAGTGGCATAGAAAACGACCACAGGAACGGCCATTGGGATGAACACACGGCACATGTATGGTGTAAAAGATGACAAATAGTGTTGGGGGGGAACGTCTCGCACACACGGCGAGGGCGCGTTGAAATACACCTGAGAGGGCTGCGGACGAAGAGACGCTTCCCCCCCCAAAAACTTTGGCATCACCTCACCTGCCTCGACAGAAAATCGCGCACCGCTATTTTCCCCTCAAATGCAAAGAGCAGGAAAAACTACAGTGAAGTGAGCCTGATGGCACAGAGGGAAAAAAAAAAAAAAACGACACTCACCTTTCTCTTCGGCATTTTTACGCGTGATTTTTATTCTCCACCGGGCTGGGAAAAAAAATTAAGGTCAAACCCGAAGGTCCAAGAGAGGCGAATTTGAACTACCTCGAAATACAGGATCAATATCTAAGCACCTTCGATAATATGTTGATTATATGCACTCCCCAAAACTCTATACCTCACGCAGCCATTGGGTAGAGGGGTCAAAATCCTCTCCTGTGCCGACTCCCGATTGGCTCGCCACGTCGCTATGTAAATAAGAGAGCCGCGGGCATTGGCCTAGATTTATCAGAGGGCGCCTGTGATTGGCTGCGCGCTCTTTGTGCGCAGATCCCACCAGACGGCGGTGGCTGAGAGGGAAAGTGGAGACAGGCCAATGAAAGCGGGGCCGACTCTCGGTGGATCTGGGTAATGTAGGATGAGAGAGGAGAAAGAGAGAATGTTGTAAATAAAAACACAAAGGACCAGAGAGAAAAAAAAAGAAAGAAACGGGGCACAATGGCACAATGTCGAGCCATAGACGAGCTCCAGAAGAGCTGGCGTGCATTGTGTGTCTTGTAGTTGCTGCTGCAAAGAACCAGAGTAATCATACACCACGTTTCTGCACAACAAATGGGGAGCATCACTGCAGAGGCGCCAGTCCCTGCAGGAACATGATACTAGTAAAAAAACAATGCAATGAATAAGGTCACTACTGCAGACGAATTAAACCTGAGTGTGTGTGTGTGGTGGGAGTGTTTATTTCATGATGAAGAAGAGCAATTTTTTTTTTTACCTGAGAGTTTTAATGTAAATATAAGAATATCTGACAGGTGTACAAACAGATTAAAGGCTACATTGTGCTACAAGTTCACTCCAAGTGCAGCGGCGGTTCATTCGTGTAAATCCGCCTGCTAACACCAGGATTATCCAGCATATTAACTGGATAACTCGTGTGTAGAAATAATGACATTAAGTGAGCAAAAAGCTGGACCAGGAAATGCCGTATTGTGTTAATAGTGACATAATGTGTTTTGGTATATAATGCAATTGTCCCTCACATGATAAAACCCTGTCAAATACTTCATTTCTGGCAGCGAATGTGTGTTGGAGCGCATCCATTGATGCAGATTTTTACCAGGAATGTGAATTTTAAAATAAATGTTCATCGTTTCTTTTTTATTCAGGGGTTACTAGCAAATGTGTGTGATAATCATAACGAATGGATAAGATCTGGATCACATCCCATCATTAATTTTCCTTTTGCATGTGTGGGCTGGGCTTAATTACTCGTGTTGCCAGGTCTCACATGATATCAGTGTTGTAAACATTGCACAAGGTGTTGCCATATATCTCTGCGTTGTAAGAGAATTTCTCTACTTTGAATTTACCCTCTGTTAGAAATCTGTTATACGAATAAAGTTTCCTTGTCTTGAATGTGATGTTGTTGATGGAAATGGGGATTTAGGGCAGGTGGTGACATTTTGGCACAATTAAAAGAAGAAGGCCGCTCATGAATGTATCATCACTAATCCCTGAGATGGTTATTTAATGTTTTCTCCCTCGATACCCATTCAGATACCTCATCTGCTGATACAGCGTGCCAAGGACACCTATCTGGTGTATCAGATTCGTGCATCACTTGCAAAATACTGTGAATCGCTCGCTTTCCTGGGCCAGAATAAAAACTCAGCGGGCAACGAGGTACAAGCCGAGCAGCAGAGGCTCCAAAGACTGTCGCAAACTAGTACAGAGGGGTTGAAAAGATCAGACGGGTCACAGTCTTTTGTAGGTGAGGATATACTCTGGGATATCTCCATGTCTAAGTGTTTCCCTAAAGTTAGAGCACACATTCTGGGAAACTGTCGTGCCCCTTTACAGGTCAGATATAGGCCCAATCCCAGTTCACCCTTGCACCTACTGTGTAGTCGTACACGTACATTTTGCCTGTTCATGCTCGGGGTCGGATGTCCCAGATTTCAACTGGGATAGGGGAGAAGTGCGAAGTGTTAGGACCACATGGACTTTCATCAGATAAATGGCATCATGATAATAAGAGGATTGTCACGGTAAAGCAAGAGAAATCACCACAGCTGAACATGGCATATTGGAAACGTCTTATAACGTCTGTTTACATAAACGCCGTCAAGAACAACTGAGTGTGTAAAAGGGTTTTGAAGTGTTGTCCAATTACATGAGGGCAGATTTAAACACTGCCCCTTGTAAATCTGCTCTGACGAGCAAGAAGGCAGTAAAGAAAAGAGGGGTAGGGGTAAAAATTGGAAAATGGGATTGAATCGACCACGGACAACGTTTGTACACAGTCTACTTTGACGCGCTGAGATGTTGGTCAGATGATGAAATCAAATCTCACAAACACCTGCAGCCATGCGGATACCAAATGTGGACATACTGCACGAGCTGAGCACGAGTTTGGTTTAGGTTTTTTTTTTACACCGCTGTAAAAAATCCCTCTTTCACAGGATACAAAATCTGGGTCTGTTAGATTGAAGAGACTGAAGAGTCCGATAGTGTTTATCAGAACCTCATTTACCTTTGATGTAAATCTGAGAAACAACTCCATTACTTCCATGAAAGGACTTTAAATCTCAGCTCATGCATCAATTTCTCCCATAACTCCAATGTCCCTCAAGCTTATATGTAGGGCTGCAGCTGAAATTGATTTTGTTTCATTATTGATTAACCTGGTAATTGTCCTTGAATCATTTACTCTTTGAAATGTCATGAAAATATATCATTAACAATTCCAAGGTGATATCTTTCTGTTTAACCAGCGGTGTAAAAAGTAGATATTTTAAAAAGCCGTCACCAAAACATGTCATTGAAAAATAATGATGGAATCGAATTCTTATTCTTGTTCTACTGACTATCTGACTCTGCTTGTTTTGAAGCTGTTTTACCGTTAACTAAATGAGACTCTCTGGGTAATTCTGTAATATCATAGATAACTGATGCTACAACATGTGATTATTTTAAATGAAAAGTTTACAAACAAATGCACAAACTCTATTAATAACCGGAGGGACTTTGTGCGTTGCTTTTTACATAATTCACAACACAATATTCTGAAACATCCAGTTTAATGTAAACTCTTCACACCTACCCTGGAACAATAATAATCTAGAACTCCTTCTATAAAACAATGGTCCTCCCCATATTCTACTATGTCACAGAAAAAAAAAAAAAAAAACATTGTACAAAGAAATTAACAAAAGCATCCTCCACATTCTTGTGTAACATCACAATAGACCGACAGAGAGAGACTAATCTCACAATAGACAGAGCTTTCCTGCCCAAACGAACAAAACCCTTCATTTCTACATGGATGTTCGACAAGTCAACCCAGAACACACAGGAGCAGGTAGCTTGATGGCTGCAACACATTCAGATTCCCCCTGTCAGCTAAATGAAGCAAATACACAACAAAGAGGAACACGTTACAACACATACGTGCATAAAAGAAAAACACAAAAGGGATCCACGCTCGCGAGAAATAATCCCCAAAATATTCTTCTTTCATTCCTTTCATCAAGACAGAACTGATCACATAATGATTACGTACGATTAATAAACACTAAAATAACATTTTTTAAAACATGTGCACCATATATTCCATATTAAAGCTTTGGAGATTGATTATTCTGAGTGTACAGTGAAAAGGCTAACAAAAAGCTAACAGCATGCTAACATGCGATCAGTGATAACGTCTGACTGGGATAATGTGTAGCATCTTTACCATTCTATAACAGCGTGATAGCATGCTACCGTTCGCTAATTGGCATTACAATGTTGACCTGATGATGTCGCCATAGTGATAACAATTCATCCTGAGGGGAACATGAACATGAATGCATCCACAAAACAACGGATATCATCCTGCTGGTGGCGCTACGCTCAAAATAATGACTTGACATCACAACGCTGACTGATTTTGATTGATTTTTCTTGGTGTAGATGAAATCGAGGACACCAGAGTCAGACGGATTCGGTCTCCTGGGGGCATCAGAAATAGTCTGGAGAACAATCATGGTCCAATTTTCAGCAGCCACACAAACATGACGTGAAGCCTCAAGTGCACAAACACTGAGAACGGACTCCTGAAGTGTGAAACATCTTGTGTCCAGCAGTGAAACTAGGATTTGATTTATTTATTTCTATAATAACCCTGTCAGACAGACGTTAGAGGATTTCTATGTACGTGCCTCGTGTTTATAGATGTATGAAAGAGACCTTTGAGAATAAATGTTAAAAGCCTTTCACATTGTAGTGATCCAACAAGTCCTATTAGGGAAAGTCACCAGCTGTCAATCATAATTACTCAGAAGATGTTTAGAGGCGATGCTATAAAGAAAATTTGATTGACACAACTTTCTTTAATGCTGTATGTATATTTCTGACCCAGCTGACTTGGTCACATTTTCAGAAGACCTATAATATATTAATAAATAAATAAAAACTTCATGAATATTTTTGTGATAAATTCCTATGTCTTATATATGTCTTATATCAAATGGAAGGTGTGTTGTTCAGTTACATTTTTATGAATGTTTAAACAAAAAAACATTGTTGTCGTCATAGAGTAGTTAGAGTAACAACACATTTGATTCAGAATTAGTGAAATGTGGGTCATTACTTTAAATTATAGTTAATGAGTCAGGGATTTGCCTGGAGGCTTTATGTGTCTTTTCTTATAATAACTCTTTATTTAAATGTTTCTTTAGTTAACTTTAAATTATCCGTTTACATTTTATTTGCCCTCGTTATCAGTCAATTCAACTACTCCACCAACCTTTTGTCGAGCCATCCGCACAGTTCTGTTAAGTGAAAAACAAATGCAGAATTTTGCCAAACCAGCGCTCTCACTCAAACTAGTAAATATGATCTCAACCCTCCGGTCTTGAAACGTCTCCCCGGGGGTTAGAATAGATTTTAAGATTGTTTTCATTGTGCTGGAAAGCTCATAATGGCCACTGCTCCGCGGTATCAGATACGCTGAGTCCTTAAGGGAAAACACTGAGCAGCTTGAAGCAGTCCTGATCTCAACAGGCTCTACATGAATCTAATTACAAAACATCCCATTAAATCTTTGTTTTCATTCATGCACATCTACATTTCTTTGTTGATCCTACTTTTTTCAGACAGACATTTTACATTGAGAGCCTCCACAACATACTTCCGTTACCCCGGCATAGTTTCTTTAAAGACTAACTGACTAATTGATGGAAGATTATTGAAGATATTCCTTATTTAATGCTTCCATGATTGAGATGGAGAGAAATGTCTAGCATACTCTTTAACCTCACAAACATTATGTTGCATTTAAAGGTTCAATGTCGCCCTTGGAAGCAGCAAACCATCTCATCTCGAGGTCCCTTTATTAGTTATTCCTTCAGCAGACGACAGATGTTTGATTTCCCTCTTTTTTCTCTTCTCGTCTCTGTTGGTTTAAAAATGAACTTCTCGCCTCGAGGTCCGTTTATTAGCTTTGGAGCTTTCAGTCCTAATCGTAAATCACACAGAGATGGAAGAGGCGCTCAAATATTGTAAGTCGTAACACCACAGACTAGAAATACTAAGTTACAAGTCATAAACTCAAATGTTTATAAGGGTAAAAGTTTAAATGATCAGTACCACAAGTAAAGTACTTACAGTATGCACAAAGGCTCGATTCACAATAGTGTATATCCAATTTACCTCCGCCCAGGTAGTTATGTATAGTTTGTTGGTTTGTGACCTGGATTACACAAAAACTACTAAATGTATTTCCATGAAACTTGGATGGTGGACGGGTCTCAGCCCAGAATAGACCCGGTTAAATTTTGGTGCAGATCTGGACAAAGGAACTTTTTTTATTGCTTTCTTTAACCATGTGAAATCTGGCGTTTTTCAACATTTTACATAAGATCTTGATTAAATAAATCTGGTGATTTTAGGTGACTGGAGCACAAATGGGGACTGTTGGGCGTTGGCGGAGGTATGCACTCTACTGGGTGCCAATCTGGTGTTAAGATTATTATGCATGCGTCAATGTGAACATCACTACTGTTTAAAGGTAGAGCTAAATTCAACTACTTTATCTGCCGAGTTGCTCATAATTCCTCCCCAGGAATCAAACTTCTACCTTGACACACAACATCACATCATCATTTACCTGTTTATTGATCTGGAACCAGCACAATTAACAATAATAAATCAGAGTTGAGAGAGAGTAATCAGATGATGCGTGAGAGTGTTGAGCATCAGAAAAAAAAAAAATGGAGGAGCTCGTCAGCAGGTCAGAAACACTCTCACTCTCACCGTGCAGCGTCATTATGGAGATGCCATTTTTATTTCTGCTGGCTGCTGTTATAAAAGAGCTCTGCTGACACCTCGTGGACGGTCAGTGTCACTGTCTCAGAGCGCTTCTGTCATGCAAAGACGGAAGAACCGCTGACAGAATTAGATCAACACTGTGTTTGAGTGTCATTATTTGCGGCTGTCTGTTGGAGGATTGTGTCGGGTGCAGATGTGTTGCATCATCAAACATCTGTAAATGTGACGTCATGCGCATGAACACACTCGCCGGGCGTTTTTATTTTTATTCTTTATTTTAAATCTCAAGTGAAAATGATTGTCTGTCACCTGACTGACACAGACATGTCTATTTATAAAATCTCTCTCTCTCTCTCTCTCTCTCTCTCTTCCTCCTCCCCTCCTCATCCCACATTACGTCATCGGAACCTGTTCGCTGGATTGTTTTTGGGGGGGGGGGGGGGAGGGAGGAGGAGGAGGAGGAGTTGTGCAGCTCTCCGTGAGGCGAAGCATGCACTCGCAGGAATCTTCGGACAGCCTTCTCGTCTTCAGATGATCTTGCTTGGTTTGACAGCCGTCAGCGAACAGAAGCGACACAGAGGGAGACAGAACGAGACGCTCAGCAGCGGGTCAGAAGGCGGGACTTCCTCCGGGGCTGTTTATCTCGTCGTGCAGCGCAGAAGGCGAGCCAGTGCAGGATCCGATAACAAGGTAGGCTTGTTGACAACAACACAACATTCAGCCTGGTTTTTTTTCTTTCTTCTTCTTCTTCTTCTTCCAGTTCGTGCATTTGAATTCCGTCACGTCGCTTCAGCTGATCCGCTCGTGTAGAACTGGACCCCGGTGCCGGTGCTGTTGTGTTGCAGCTGATCGCTGCGCAGCTCCGACACCGAACCTGCCTCCTCTGTAATGTGGCTGCTGGCATTAAAGAGTTTGTTTCTATTATTATACATCCAGAGACATCACTGCCCTCCCGACCTGCGATGTCTTCACTGCTAAATGTCTGCTGACTGATTCTTGTGATGTAAACCCGGAAATATCAAATTCATGCCAATATGCAAGACTTGTTATTATGGGCTGGAATTTGGGCTATTTTAGGAACGTGATCGGGCTTTAAAGCTGAATTACACTGATGTTAAAGTGAATTTTATTTTTACTCTCATGCTGCAGCTGATATTTTTTATTATTTCTTCAACTATTGATGAGATTTCCAGGAGACTGATTAATAATATGATCATTTAAAACCCAACACAAGTTCTCAGAGACAAAGGAGACATCTTTAAATGTCCCTTTAAGTCCAACCAGCAGTTCAAATCCTAAAGATATTTATGTTTCTCTAACAGAGAATCACAGTATATTCTCATATTTAATAGGGAGGTAACGATACAACGATCCAGATCGATACAAAGACTCACAGATCAACGATCCAGTAGCGTCGATGCAAAGGGTAAACATTGATTCATATTGTCCGCCATCGTTCCAACAGCGCGTCTGTGTCACCGTTTCCTTCCATGTGCAGCTCCTTTCTAAACAATCTGTTCTTTTTATCAAAAAGAACAGATTGTTTTCCATTTAAATGTCTTGAACCACTGATGAAATAATTTTTCCACTGAAAACGATCATAAACACAATCATTGTAAACAATTGTGTTAAACGGAAAGATGATATCATCTCTTATCGACTGTGGTATCGTCGTCCAATTAATTTATATAATATCGTATCAAGATGAAACTTGGGATTTACAAAATGTACTAAAACAACCCCAAATCCTCATCAGACAGAATAATGTGAGCACGTTTGTCCACATACTTTTGTTCAGATAAGAAAGGTTCATTGCTTCGCCTCACTGAGTTCCTCCTAAGAAGTTTCTGTGTGTGTTCGTAGGTTCTCTCGTCACACACGCGTCACTATGCCGGGCGTCCTGCTGCGAGGAGGCTGCGGTCCTCTGGTCCTTCTGTGGGCCCTGCTGCTGCCTCTGGTCTCTCTCAGTCACCTGCACCAGCACGGACGCAGGGGCCCATGTGTGACGGACCGGCCCAAGCTGCTGCTCCTGTCCTTCGACGGCTTCCGCTGGGATTACATTGACCGGGTCCCGACGCCTAACTTCAACAGCCTCATGGAAAAGGGGGTGATGGTGAAGCAGGTGGAGAGCGCTTACATCACCAAAACCTTCCCCAACCACTACAGCCTGGTGACGGGGCTGTACGCTGAGTCTCATGGCATCGTCGCCAACGAGATGTATGATCCCGTTCTCAACCGCTCCTTCTCCATGGAGACGGACAGTATTTACGAGTCGCAGTGGTGGGAAGAGGCGGTGCCGCTTTGGTTGACCGTCCAGAAAGCTGGAGGGCGGAGCGGGGCAGCGATGTGGCCGGGGTCTGACGTGAAGATCCACGGCATGTACCCCAATGAGTTCCTCCAGTATAACGCCTCAGTCTCCTTTGAAACCAGGGTGAAGCGGATCGTTGAGTGGTTCTCTGCACCCAAAGAAGAAGCAGTGGATTTTGCAGTTCTGTACTGGGAGGAGCCGGACGAGAGCGGTCACATGCTGGGACCTCAGAGTCCGCTCATGGACGTGGTCATCGCCGGGATCGATGAGAAGCTCGGCTTCCTCATGAACGAGCTGAAGAAGGCGGGGCTGTACGAGAGAGTCAACCTGATAGTGACCAGCGACCACGGCATGACACAGCTCTCAGCTGATAAGATCATAGAGCTGGACGTGTATGTGAGCAGAGATCTGTACACCTGGGTGGACAAGAGTCCAGTGGTGGGAATACTGCCCAAAGAAGGTACCGCTTTAAAAACATGTGTCACTTTCAGTTCTGTCAACGAACTTTGATTAAAGAAATTGGATGACATTTTTGGGAAATATGCAAATGACTCCCACGCCTGTACTGTAGTTATAAGGCTGCTGCTAGGAGACAGTTAGCATAGCGTAGCATAAGGGCTGGAAACAGGGAGAAGCAGCTAGCTCGTGTTAGCCCAAACCAAAAAAGCCCGCCAGAGACTGAAAAGCTTAATAATTAACACATTATATTCAATTTATTTAACTCTTGACTTCCTAGCTAAACTAAGCTAAAGCTGCCGGCTGATGCATCTAAATCGTGCAGACATGAGAGGTGCATGAATCATCACATCTAACTCTTGACGATAAAGCACATTAGCATATTTCCCAACATGTCCAATAACTCCTTTTAAAGGGGCAATATGTAGGAATTTAAGTTGAAAACACGTATCAACAGGAAGTGAAGAAATAGCAGCTTTGAAATGTGTTGTGTTGCAGAAATGTCTACAGAAGTTGGCATGCTAACAACCTAAATCTGGCCAGTGTAAACATTAACACTCCACCGTTCTCTGAGCTCCCTGAGTCCGAACCGCTAGCTGCACTGCGAACTGAGCTAACTAGCTAACGGCAGCTACAGTTAGCAGCAGTTTTTAGGTACTCTGGTGATCTTTTGCCCTCTGTTTGTTTTGTAGTATGAATTTAACAGGTGGCCAATTCTACCCTCGTGATGTATGTACATTTCAGGAGTATTTAGCTTAATCTAGAATACTTTTGGATCTGTGGACATTTTCAACTGTTTCTTTATCATCTGTCTTGCAGGGAGGCTTGATGAGGTGTATAGCCTGCTGGTGGATGCAAACCCCAACATGGTGGTGTACAAGAAGGAGGAAATTCCCGCACACTTCCATTATCAGCACAACGTCAGGATCATGCCCATCATCCTGGAGGCCAAGGAGGGCTGGACCATCATGCAGAACAGGACCGGGCCCTTCATGTGTATGTATTTTTAAACCTCAGTGTTCTGGTGGCAGAGCTATTCTATCCAGTTGTATCAAACAGCAGGTTCCTGCCGCTCTATTAATAGCCTCTCAGGAGATTTATTTCCAGTCGCTGAACCGAAGCTAGCTCATGGTACACCAGCTGTAATTAACAAAGAAAGCCAGATTTACTTTCCCTAAAAAACAGCAGGAGTGAGTTTTTGTGTGTGGGTTTTGGATGTTTGCAGTGCGCCGCCTCCAAGTGCAGCTTTTCTCCTTGATCCAATTCAAATCAGGGAGGGTTTTTTTTTTTGGTTTTTTTTTCAAACGCCTCCTCTTCAGACTCTCAGATCTCAAACTGTGCATCAAGGAGGGCAGAGTTGTTTCACTGCAGCCGCAGATTACATCATCAATCCTTACTGCTTAACTCCTCATCTCTCGATAATCAGTAAGAATGACCTCGTTGAGTCTGCAGCTGGAAGGAGTCAGTCATCTTCCTGCTTGCCTTTGTTGGCATTTTTATTTTTGTGGGACACTTGAAGGCGTTCCTGTATTATGACATGCTTGTCACCCCGATACCTCAACCATTATATCTGGATGTTAGTATTTGACTGCATAGGAGCCAGTTATAAGGTTCACAGTTGATGGAGGTAATGTGTTCAACAAACAGAAGAACTCCAGTAGGTACTGAGATAAGTCTAAGATGCTGTACCTGATTAGATGGTAGTTACACCCACTGATGCCGCCGTCACAGACTGATTTGTGAACCCGGTCACTTCTTCCAGCATGAAATAGCGCTGATAGATTTTAGGAGCAGCAGTTATCCAGTCTTTACTTTCATCAGAAGGCTTTGTGCTTGTGTGTTTGGGTGTAATTTTCAGTCTTGCTTGTGCGCTGCAGTGATTGATTTAGCAGTTGCCAGTTTGCCGTGGCAGGCAGCGATGGTAGTAAATCATCCGAGAGAGCGGCAGTGCCAGTTCTCATAAATTTCTAAACGAAAAAGTGATGCCTGTGATTCATGGTGATGTGGAAACTGGAGATCTACAGAATAATAATAACAGTGTAAGAATGATTACAAGTGTAACTAATGTGTTTCTTTTCTTTTCTCTCCAGTGGGAAACCATGGCTATGACAACACCTTACATAGCATGCAGCCTTTGTTTGTGGCCCACGGGCCGGCCTTTCGTCAGAATTACGTCAAGACCTCCATGTCCGCTGTCGACCTGTACCCCCTCATGTGCCACATCCTGTCCGTCCGACCTCTACCAAACAACGGCTCCCTCTTTAACGTCAAGGACCTGCTGGCCGAAGAGCCAGTTCGGTCCATGCCCAGCCCTCCTCCCAGCACCCCTCCCATGGTGAAGGAATACTCCTATGCCCCCGTCTGGGGTTCGTTCCTCGGTGTGGTGTTGGTGCTGGGCTTTCTGGGGGTCTACATCAGACAAATGACGCTCAAGCAGATGTACCCACTGAAGCACAAAGGCTGGGAGATGTCTCAGCCCTTACTGCAAGAGGACTTGCAACTGTAGGTGAAGACGCAGAAAGGCGTAAAAGAAGAGGAGGTACTGCTCCCCAAGGTAGTCCGCTCTGCCCAGAAGCATCCCCCGAACACCTCCCTTATACGACTAAACGCCTTCGTGCTGCTGTTTGTATTGGTTTGAGATCAAGGGAATCTAATCTCACCTCCCAATCACGTATAGAGGTGCACTTTGCTTGCTCGAGTATGAGGGAATTGTCCGGGGTGTGCTTCTGATGCAGGTTTAATCAAGATAATAAACCTTTACATGGGCTTTATAGTAGCTTTGCTTTGATTGTGAACATTTACCCAGCATCATCTCATTGTTTTCATTGTAATTTAATAAGTAAGATATCAAAGCTTAGAGTGGAATTTAAACCTGGCAAGTGCGAGCCTTTGTCGGCCAAAACCATGACTTGAATAACACAAGGGTGTCGGTGTGCTTGAAACGAACCCCTTCGTCTGAAAGTAGAAGCGTTTATGGATGAAGGTGGGGTAAAAAAAAGCCAGCCGTCGTAGAGGGGAGGCAGAAAGTAGGGCAAGACGCGATAATTGTTGGAGCGGGGATAACTGTGCACACTTTCAGACAATCTTTCAATCGATGGCGTTCATAGGGTTGCGCTCATTTGCACATAGGAAAGCGAAAGTGCTTCAAGGTCAAACTCTGCCTACTTTCCGCCTGAATACACACCTCAGCAGTCGCTCACTGAAGTGGACGTGAGGTCGGGTTGTCAGGTTTGTTACAAAAATTGGGCAGCCAACATCAGTCAGGTGTGGAGGGAGGGTAAAGGCCCCCACACACCGTCCAGACGTCCAACTGCCTTATCCGACCACTCTCCGACCACTCTGTTGCCTCTCGTCTGACCCGTTCGGCACAAAAGTTGCATTGGACACACCGCTTCGATGTTCTGCCAGCTCCACGGCAGCGTGTACGTTCTGCGCTTGTGCGAGATGCAACAAACCGGTGGCTCTAGTGTTAAAGATGCTGGACTAGAGGTTTATGCACGCAACTCTCTTTACTTTCGATCAAAACTATTTCAGACAAAAACAGCTGCATACTAAACATGCAGCGAGGCATTACCAAACGAACACAGATTAATTTGTCCTGAACGGACATAATAACAGCTGGTCTCGTGCCAGTATTCCAAAACATGAAAACAAGAAATGACGGAACAGAGTGCGTAGAAAACCAATGCGCACACAGTATTCCGCCCCTCCCACACACCGCGCTGATCAGAGAATCCAATGGCTCAGACGTCCGACGGCTCTCCTCCTCAGACTTCGCATGCTCAATCGGATCCGACAACGTCCCCACGCGGCTCCGAAAGCCTCCGACGCAGCTGAACACACCAAACATATTTGTTCCCGAACTCGTCCGAGTCCAACGGTTGGGCCGGTGTGTGGGGGCCTGAACACGACATGCCAGATGGATTATGCACAGTGTCATCTGCGTAGAAAAACACCTAATAAAGGTTTGTTACACAGAAACATCTGGGAAGTCCTGTTTGAAAACTGTTGGGCAAAAATTACTTATGAACTAAACAAACAATCAGATCAACGACCCATATGACAGAGAAGAACGGACAGAAACATGCGGTGCGTTCTTTGCTCTTCTTTCACTGGGATATACTCTCCAGAGTTCTGCTATAACCGAAGCTGAAGATCCGCCATTGTTGCTTCTCTCGCTGGTCGTCACATCTAAACAACACCTGTAGCTGGCGGTAGCTCCTCACAGGACACCGAATTGGTCTGAAAAACTGCAGTTCGACTACAAGCACATAGTTTAAAGCCAGCTGCCTCTTGAAGGTTTCAGACGGCGGCCTGAAAAAGCAGTTTGTTTGAAGCACACTGACACCTTTACTCAGTAGCAGTGGTATTAGATGTGGTTTATCCGGCCTTCGCAGTATACGCCACGTCAGGTTTCTGCCACCGATTGTTCTACTTGTGGTCCGAGTACTGAATTATACATTCTTGAAAAAAAACAAAAAACAAATGCTGTGATTAATCAGAAAATTATTCAAGCCTCAACTCGTTCCCGGAGGTTTGACAGAGGTCAGTTTCATTTATGAATGTTACTCGGACGCAGATGTTCCACTGAGGTTTTTCTCACTCGATGTGCCAGGGCCACCGCTCATACGTGTAGGTCATTCCATGAGCCGATCACATCACGGCCTCGCTCTCTTCAGTAGTCAAGTTACCATTTGCCTTTTTAACTTTTAACGGAGAACAATCTCTCTAAGGTGTGCAATCGTTTGTGTGTGTGTGACTCTGTTTTTTATTTGTAGAGTTCGAGGGCATTTTTTTTCCCGTGTAGATGATCGTGGTAACCCTCGTCTTCATGTACGTCGACTGTCATCACCATGGTCATGTGTTGGTGAAATGTGAAGTGCAATTGCTACTGGTCGGTATTTCGTCATCGGGATTTTAAAGGGTTTTGTTGTCGCTCGGCTGAGAAGACTATTTTGGCATGACTTGCAAGAAACTGTTCCCCTGATTTGCACTATAGGATGGAAATGAAACAGAACGAAAGCGGGGCAGTAGTTGGATGCTTTTTAGGTGGTGTATGATTTGCACTTCTTGTTCTATTGTAGTTGCTTATTGAAATTATATTTAAAAAAAAAAAAAAAAAATGTTAGGTGCCTCTTACCAAAAAGCTTTTCGATTAGCGTGATCATAGAAAGTCAAGTAGAAATCCAAAATCTGCAGATAAACTCTGAATATTTTTCCAGCAATTTGGTTCAATTTTCTCCTTTATGCTTTTAGATGCACTGACTAATAACTGTGCCCCAAAAAAGAAAACGACAGACAACACTGTGATAAATACTTTTTACAAATTTTAAAATTCATAAATTGAAAAAAGCATTTATATTGAAATTGTTAATTTTCTGATAATTGTCTTATTTTATTAAAGATGAAGTGTGTCTGACAATTTTCCCCTGACTTGTTGACAGATAAATGAAATATAAATATATTTGAATGATTTACTTGGAATTGTTACTAAAGAATAATTATTAGATGAGGGTTTTTTTTTTCCTCAGTTGATTATTAACTCGGATTAACAAAGTAACTATCTTTTTGCCATGTTGATGCAATTAGTCTTCTGAAATTAAAGGGACTTCTGTGAAACTAAACAACTTGTATATTTATTTTCTGTGTGTGTGTGTGTGTGTGTGTGTGTGTGTGTATGGGGCACGTGCAGGTGGCTGCTGATGCACCTGTGCACCACGTTGTTTTCTCACCACATGTGGATTCCAGATAATGATTTAATCTAATTAATATAATATAAAACTGTGGTGAGAAAAAACACTAAAAAGAAAAAATAAGTAGGGAAGACATTATCATGTATAATTAATTTAAGATGAGCTCATTATTATTTTACTTTTAACAAACAAAGAAAAGATTAAGCAACATTTAAAATTGAATTTTATGTCTATAGATGAACTACACAGTATTTAAACATTATCAATTGCTTAATAAATAGGTTATAAAGCATGTTATTGTTTATAACCATTAACTACCTATTGATTAAAAATAAATATATATTTTTTAAATTATATAAGAATAAATAATAGACAAAAATACATGCATTTAACTTCTTACTCTCAAATAATTTTCCGTACATGCCGTTAAAAAATAAATAAATCAGAATTTAAAGTAAATATTTAAAACATCTAGTGCAATTTTTGCAACACCACTTTCATGAATACAATACGCAGGTCTGTAACAATCTGTCAGACGTGAGCTCATTACGTCACAACGGTGTTATGTGTTAAAACTTGTGTGTTGAAGTAAACATGTGTAACGCTGTGATTCTCTCACTGGAGTCACACAGAGCAGGAACATGTGACGAGAGGCCGAGACAGAGACGACATTCATCCTATAACAAGACACTGAACCAGCAAAATGATTTAAAGCTGTTTATTTTTTACATAAAGTTGCTTTAATGTCTGATGGACCAGAGCACCACATGTGGATACAAGATAATGATAATACAATTAAAGAAATATAAAACTGTGGTTTAATAGCAAAAGAATCATTAAATAAATGGTACATTTTCTTAATTCAACATTAATTAATAGTTATTTCACTGTTAACACACAATAAAATACTTTTATAAACCATTTATCAAACAATTCTATATTTGTTTTTGTTATAAGCATCAGTTTTGTCCATCCAAATAAATAAATACATAAATTATGGATGAATTACACAGTATTTTAATAAACAATTGCTAATAAATGATTTTTAAAGTATTTAACTGTTGATTTACAGTAAAATAACTATAAGCAAACTATTAACTTTAAAGAATATATTCTTCTTCCCCTCAAATCATTTTCGCACAGTCCCTCAGAAACACAAAATATCATAAATTAAAGTGAATATTTAACAAAAATAACAAACAAAGTGAATCTGATGTCCAAAAAAAAGTAAACTAGTCCTGAAAAAGTTGTAAAAGATGCAATATTATGAGTGAGAAGTCAAAGAAAACACTTTAGAAATGAAGTTAAACTGTCACAATTGTCCCAAATAATATGTAAAATATCAAATAGAAACCGCTCTGTGTGTCTGTCGGGAGGTTTTACGCCAGCATGTCCTTGAAGGCTCAGGTCTCAGCTCCTGCATGAATCACTTGTTAACTTGAAGGATCAAAGGTCTTTTATGAGTTATCGCTGGAATTTGCCCAGACAGCCGCTCAGCCAACCAGCCAGCCAGCCAACCAGTCAGCCAGTCAGTCAGAGGCAGGCGCACCGTGCGCCACTTTGACCACTCCAGCTCTCCTCCTCCACTTTAAACCTCAGCTCACCAACAACCAGCAGACATGGACAACACCAGCGACACAGCGGAGCACGAAGAGCGCAGTGATGGAGCTGACAGCCCCGACAAAGAGCCCAAAGGTGAGAGCGCAGGTGAGGAGGCCAAGGAGCAGCTGGTCAGCGAGGCGCAGGTCCACGCCCCTGCCGAGGGAGAGCGCAGCTCGCCGGACTACATGGACACCAGGGACGGGGACAGACACAGCTCCTCGTCCTCCTCTTCATCCAGCGACGAGGAGGAGGAGGCGAAAGCAGAGAAGGAGGAGGTGAAGGTAGAGGAGGAGGTGAAGGCAGAAGAAGTGGTGGAGGAAAAGGCAGAAGTGGAGCCGGAGCCGGCGGTGGAGGAGGTGGAGGTGAACGGCGAGGCGCACGGCGGATCCAGGCGCTCATCGTCCTCCTCTTCATCCTCCGCTTCCCACGGAGACCCGGGCGACGACCCGCCGAGGACCCGGGAGGAGGATAACGCAGAGGACGGGATGCTGATGGCATACACCCACCACGACACCGGCACCGAGCAGGAGGAGACCGTCGACTACACCCTGAAAACTCTGGAGAGTGTGACTCTGGATGAGAGCAGCGCTGCGCCGGACGACCCCAACGAGCCCGACGTGGCCCTCTTCGTCAAGGTAAGACAGAAGGCTCACATATCAGGTAATACTTTCACTTTGCAGTTTGCCAAAAGGCCTCTTGAAGACATTTTGTGTCTTTACTGTTGGTTACTCATCATGGGAACACCAACACTGCACAGCACAGACCTTAAACCTCCTTAAATAAGAGTCAACCAACTCAATATTCTGCATTTTGGGGGTTTAAAAATTCATTTCAGCCGCTGAACAGCAGCACTACAACATCCTGCCTATCACAGATTAGGCTCGTATACTGAGGAACACCCTCCTGAAGTGAACCATTAATCCGTCTTTTATGGATGTTGATGTTGGTGTGCCAAAAAACATGACTAATGACAGCTCTTATGATAAGATAATAATCACATAAAACAATACAGGAAGCTCCGGATGACATGCTCGGGGTATTTCCCCGCCACTCCACACAATCAAGACATGCAGGTCCTTTGTAGGTCAGAAATATAACTCTCATCCTCGTATTTAAAGCCTGAGAATGAATAAATGTTATTTAAATGTAACTTTTTGACGTCAGTGATCAGAAACTGATGGAAATCAATAGCAGAGTGTTGATCTGAGTGAGTTAAATCTCTCTCTCTCTGTCAGCGCCTTCGAACCCGGAGGCAGCCTGATGTAATAATTAACCTGTTTACTGTACGGCCATAGAAACCAGGGGTGAACTCCACGCTTGAGCAAATCTAGCTGTGTGTTTTTCGCTGCGTCTCTGATAGAGCCGCTGTGTGCGAGGTGGAGGCTACTATCAGTGCAGGCAGGGGTCACTTTGCTGATTGGGCAACAGAGATTGAGAGTCGGAGGAGGCGGAGGGGGGGATGGAGGACTGAACGAGCTCTGTTTGAGGACAACAAGGGCCTTTTAACAGGGAGTGACAGTGACAGCGGTAGTTTGTACGAAATATTCTAATTGTCATGTCTTCATATTATATAACCCTAAATCCGCAGTCAGATAGAAGTGCAGTCAACGCAGCTCTGACTCGGATTTCTTTAAAATGATCCAGACAAAGCTGCAACACTCCAACACTTAATGGGGATATTATGTTTTATCAAGTCATACAGAAGCGTTCTTCCTCTGGTTTAGGATATATTTGTCCTTGCAGCTGATTTATCAACCCAGTCACCAGTAGAAATGTAGGAATGCTACTAATTTGCGACCTGTGATTACCATCTGGTTAAGTTTACACTTGGTTAGGGTGAAGAAAAGATCATGTTTCGGCTTAAAATACCGTGTTACGTCGGCACAAACAAAGCTGGAGACGTCCGAGGTTTCAACAGAAATATTTGGTTTAGTCGCAACCTATATGAGCAGAAAATGTCCTGACATCTCATCAAAGTATCCAGTTTTGTCACAACGAACTCAGCAGAAAAATGTCCTGACCTCTTGTCAAAATATACAGTTTCGTCAGCACAAAAACTTTTGGAAAATGCACCGTCATCTCCTCAAATATATCCGGTTTCGTTTCATTCTCCCGAGACGTTAAAAATATCCAGTAGAGTGACGCTTACAAATGTTGCAACATTGTCTTGAACAGTGGTCTCTGGCTTGGAAGCTGTTTCACCGCCGTCAGTATTTTAATGACGTTTGACATGTAAAAATCTGTTTTCTTGATTTGCAGAAAGGTAAAATACCACCATGTGTTGTGATTTTGGATTGCACTTCAATCACAAACCTCAGCCTCATAGTTGTAGCACAAAAGGTCAAAAGCACGAACGGATATAGTATCATGATGCGATTATATCACAATTATGATAAACGTGGACCATAGTTCACCGTGGAAGTGATAGCACACTTGGCCTCGTCGCCTCGTTCCCCTTCACCCTCTTTCCTCTCCGGCCTGCGGGTGGATTTCCCAACAGATTAATCTTCAACGGACGCCATAAACCAAACCGCTATAAAACCAGGCAGCAGAGTAACGAGGTGGCTCCTCCCCCTCCGCTGCCTGCGATAAGGCTGGAGAAAATACTACCACTCAATAAAGTAATTTCACCGGGAATCATTACTTAATTGCACGCTGTGTTATTGCAGATAGCAGCTTCCGTACGAGATGCCGAAGCAGTCGCTGCCAAAGTTTGGACGGCGCTCCTCCCACACCTCAAACTCAAGACAATGCTTCCATCGACGGGGTTGTTGTGTTGTCACGTTCAACGAGTGTGTGTCGACACAAGTTATCTCCAGTTCAGACACTCCCCTCCACCTTGGCTCTGGAGAGATAGAAGGTGTCCGTTACTGTTTGATGTCGGGGTGAATGATTAGCCCGACAAGTCAGTGATTTGAGCTTCCTTTTGTCTCAAAGTCCTCCAAGTAGTAGTTTGAGATTTGGGGAATTTGGGGGGCGTTTATAAATGACACACAATGAGAGAGAGGCTGGTCAAAGTAGTTGATCGTGCACGAATGGATGTAGCTCTCAGAATGTGGTTCTGGTCCAGTTTGTGCCAGCGTGCACTCGGATGCTCGGAGCGACTATTTACAAATGCAGCCGTAGATATGATGATTTATACGACTGTCCTAGCTGTCTGGTAGCCAAAAGCCAGTTAGCATAGCTTAGCATGAAGACTAGAAACAGAGGGAAACACACACATCACCATCCAAATGCAACAAAACCGACCTAACACCAACTTCTAAAGCTAGCCAATTAATTTTGAATCATCTGTTAAATACACCTAAAAAGTGTGTAAAAACAAATTTGTTGGGTGAAAGTGACAAATTATTAAAAGTGCTGAACTTTTCCTTTAATGTTAATATGAGTTATATTAGGAGGAACACGTTGGTCACAAGTGCAAAAAGAGATTAAAATGAGCATAAATGCAACTTTTCTGTTATTAAGCGAGGACTTGTTTCCCTCCTAGCCTTCATGCTAAGCTAACCCTCTGCCGTAGATCAAGTGGACATACAGTAAATGAGAGTGGTACTGATGTTTCTCCAAAAATGTCCGAATTTCTTTGGATCTGCAATGATTAAAAGATTAATCAATAAGTGGTCTACCTTTAATTTAATCACCAGCAATTTTGAAAATCAATCATAATCAATAATCTTTGATTCCAGGTTCTGAAATGTGATTCATTTCTGTTTTCTTTACTGGCGATGGAATATATTTGACCCAACTATTTTTTGCTTTTTACTATTTTCTCACAGTGTAAAGTCCAAACAGTGATCACATGACCCAAAAAACAAGTTACAGATTGATTGACATTGAAAATAATCATTAGTCGCTGCACTTCATTGCTTTAATAATCATACAATCCACTGAATTAAGTGTCTTCTTGGGTTTGTACTGATAAAAGATGCTACAAACTATGAAGAGCTTCTCTAAAATTCAAGCAAATGCAGTCGTACCCATGTGGAATGACTGAGGCCAAATGTGATTGTAGCTGAAAGAGTAATGAACGAGATCTAAAAAGACTTCGGGCTCATTATCATGTTTTGTTTTCCATCAAGCCCACTGAGACTGCAGCCTTAAACAAAAATATCCACCAAAAAAAACCTAAAATAACACATTTAGAAACGACTCAACGTCCCATGAACGCTGATAATGAACTGCTGCGTTGGCCCAGTATAATTGGTTTTGTGCCGCATGTTGGTGTGTCAGCCAGGAGAGGGGGCTGCTCTATAAATAGAAACCGTTTAAAAAAATTTGCTCCAGCCGCTTCATCCCTCTCTCTATTATCACGCTTTCATCTGACGTTCAAATGCACAAATTATAAAATAACTTTAACTTCTTTATCTGTCAGAATTGTGCCCATTCAAATGAAAAGAAAACAATGAGTGCCTGTCAATTACTGGTGAAGATTTTTTGCAGTCAGACCTGCTTTTTATTTTTGTTGCCCTACATAGACACCCCCTTTTTTTTTTCTTCCCCCTTTTTCCGTCAACGAGCGCCAACTCCTGCCTTAAAAAACCAAAGCCGAGCATGAATAATTGATCGAGGAATCCTCTGCAGGTCTGCTGCTGGTGATCAAATATAACCTGCGAGTCAAAAAAGAAAAACACGTGAGCGTTAAATATAAATGCCGCATACAAATTCTGGAGGTGTGACATTTGGGATTCGACTCAAAAGCGATGATCTTTTTAAATAGTTTTGGAAGTTTCTGGAAAAAAAAAAACAAACACACCTCTTCAACCTGATCTGACTTCTAGAAGCAACAAGAGCAGAGTAAGAAAGTGATGTGACCAGTTCAGGAGTCATGACATAGATGAGAGAGGAGGTGTGTGTGTGTGTGTGTGTGTGTGTGTGTGTGTGTGTGTGTGTGTGTGTGTGTGTGTGTGTGTGAGGGGAGTTTGGTTGCAGCGGTGGGAAGAGAGGGATGGGGCTCCACCCCCTGGTCTACTAGACTGACACCTGTTTTCCACTTTGTGTCAGTGAGAGCTCGCTCTGCTCTCCATCTGCGTCCAAATCAGAGCGCGGGGGTTTTTCTCTCTTACCTGCCACCTGGACCGGCTCTCAGCCTCACCTGCAGGACACAAACAAGCCTGGAAAAGGGTGGCGGAGATCTTGACTCAGGGAAAACTAGGAAACAGCTTCCTAAATTGCGAGGGATCAAGGATAACCTCTGTTTTTCCTCGCCTGTTTTTCTGGAGGATGTAGACCCTCCAAGGATAAGAGAAAAAAGGACTTTAGCTTATAACAAAGCGCCTAAAAAATCAAGGTGACAGCCAGAACAAGGCATCATGTCCACTAACGGTCAAGACAGAGACCCTGATATCGAACTTTTTGTCAAGGTAAGACAGAGACTTAGCTGTGGTTGCAATATTTTAGTTAGATGAGAGGGATTTTCAGCGTTGCACCGCTCATGGAGCTCATGTAACTCAATAGCAGAGGTAGAGTTGCACCGGCACACTGCTCTCTATGCTGACCCGGGATTGTTGTGACAGCGATACTGAAGCTGCCTGTTGATGGTGGGAAGCTGCTGAGGTACCATTAGCCCATTAAAAGCAGACTGTTTTAAAGAAAGAACTGCACTGTGTTGTTGAACTGAGATGCTAATTTTCGATTTTTGTGGGTTGAGTCCATTCAGTCTGCTCTTTTATATTCCTCGTGGCATTATTTTAGTGCACCGATCAAAAGATACCTCCAGATAAACACCGGCAGATAGAGCGAGAATGATCAGAGTGCCCCGTTGGAAGTGCCACCTTCAGTAGACACAGCGGTGTTGTTTTGTTCCACACGACTACATGCACTCGAGGCCCGGTGGGAAATGTTAGAGGCAAGATGAATCTACCTGAGGCAGGTGGAAAGGCTCGTCGCTGCCTGAGATGCACTGACCCAATTAGCCGGTCCACCTCCAGGGAAACGGCTCAGCTAGGTAACCGAAAGTTCACTCACACTCGGTCGGGTCGAGTCAAGCCCGATCATTCATGAAGTTGCCTATTTCATGTGAGGTGTTTTCAGGGCGGATCCAGTCTCCATATTTCTTGATTTCTATCTCTGCAGCCCCAATATTTGTTCCCTCCTGTTGCCATCTGAACTGTGACCTCGATGGACAGAGAACTATCCTGCTGCATCGGCCCTGCACAAGATTTTAGACTTCACTAACCTGTCCAACATATCATGACGACACAATATATTTGGGTTATTGTAGATTTTGTAGATTGAATCTGAGCTGTTTGAGAAGATCAATACATCGCAGGAATGTATGTAGCAGCATGACGACAGGCTCCATCAGTTCACGTCAGTAACCCAATGATCAGATTCAGATCTTTGATATATGGTGTCTTCTGTGGCACTAGAGGTCATCGGGACAACCTTCGCTAGTTATAGGAAAGGTCAGACGAACATGGATGTAGGCTTCTAAACATGTGGGTGTTTATTCTGATAATAAAAAAAGATTGGTTGAATTATGGGATTCAACATTTTTCGGGCTTGACCATTTTTTGACAATAAAAGCCACGATTTCTCGCTCTCACTGTTGAACCCTCCGAACACTTTTAATACTCCTGTCAAGCAACCACTTTGCATTGTATCGTATTGTATCGTATCGTATAGATCGTATCGTATGGTCTCATCTCATTTCTTATCGAAGTGTATCGTATCATAACGTATCGCATCGTATCGTATGGTCTCATCTCATATCTTGTCATATTTTATCGTAACGTATCGTATTGTATCGTATCGTATCGTCTTGTATAGTATCATATCGATCGTATCATAATATAGCATTTTGTAATGTAACGTATCATATCTGCTTGTGCAAAGCAATATGACAGCGCGTATAAATACAGCAGCTCAGCACTCCTTGTGTATGTGCCTGCCTCATCTCGCCTTGTATCGTATCGTGTCGTATCGTATCGTATCGTATCGTATTTTCACTAAGGTTGGACAATATGGCCTGAAAATCATAGTACTATAATTTTAGGGCTTTCAATTGCAAAACAAGATAAATATCTGATTATTTTCTCTCAAAACTATTTAAAAGTACCATTAAAATGCTAGGACTCAATATCGATATTGTGACAATATTCAATTACATATTAACACAATGAGACTTCTGATAATGAATCAATAGGAATGTTGATGTAATGCAGCCAGTTAAAGCCGAGAAAAGGCAACACTTGTGCTATATGATGTAACAAAACCCAAAATCTAAGACAATATATAGTCTCATATCATGATAACAATATAATAATGATATATAAACCTAGAAACACGAGTCTTGTCTTGTTTGCACTGCCTTGGTAATGAAACATTGTCATTTATTCTCATCTAAACGTGTAATAAGACAGAACACCTGACACGAGCTGTAGCACAGTATAGATATATGTGACGGCTCATGTGAGCTAACATCGGACTCTCCCCCCCCAGATCACTCAGCAGCTCCATCACGTTCCTTGTGCCGACAGGCCGTGGTTCTGTGTGACAGCTTTTGTCCTCCTATGTTCTAGATGTTGATTGGCCATTATCAGCTGGCTGTGTATTGTGTTACCGCCGTGCGGCTGAGCCCAGCCGTAACAATGCAACAGACAGAAGCGTCACATGCGCTCCGGCAGCATGACAGCTCTGAGCATCAATGGCTGGCGAACATACAGTTGGCTCAGCTACTTTTTAGACTGACAGCTCTGTTTTCTGGTCTTTGCTAGGAGCAGCGCCGCGCTGCCGGGCACACGTCCTGAATGTTTTTCACTTCAGTGTAGAGTCTTTTATCAGTGAGGTGATCGCTGCAGCTGCAGCCAAGTAAAATTATTGAACATTATTTGTGATATTAGCCGTCTTGATGATTGTGGTAGAAAAATTGCACATGCTGTAATTGAAATAAAACACTTGTTCTTTATTAAATTGAGTTTAATTTGCAGATTCTTATGTAATAAATGGAGGGAACTATCTCTACTGTCAAATCTCTGCTCACCCTGCTGACCCTGAGGTCATTGCACTCATTTTTGCTGTGTTGTGGACCTCTGTGAGTGTGTGTGTGTGTGTGTGTGTGTGTGTGTGTGTGCCTCTGTGCTCTGTTTGCCAGTGAACCAGCTGATGGAATCACTATGTATAATTCAGCTGGGCCGGTGGCTCAGGTGTCACTGCTGATGCTCTTCCGTGCGTCCATACATGCCGACACACGAGCTCACACGAGAATATGATGGAGAGGAAGTGATGAGTGGCTGCAGGGAGGACACACTCGCAGCTTCTAGTTATCGGGCGACTTTCATGTTTCATCCTCAGCGAACAAATTTAGTTGAAATCGAAACTCTGGAGCAGTTTAAGCTGTAAGGCACGAAGCTCTGCAGACTGTGCTGCTTTAATCTGCGTCCTGTCTGTACTTTTGCTTTGGCTCTGTCCTTATCGTGCGTTTCTATCAGGGGATTTAAGGGCTGACGTGTTTATGTGAGTTTGCGTAGTGTTTACATTTATACAACTCCTGACGCTTCTCACCGGTCACATAAAAGTCAAAGATAACAGTCGGCTAAATCCAACAAGTATTTAATTTATAGAAAGCAAGGTTGGCAGGCTGTCCGAGAGACGACCTTGTGACCACAAATTTTCCCAACCGCAGAGAGCCGGCGTAGCAAGAAAAGGGGGGAACGTCCCTCCGTGTGAAGGTTCGAGTTCAAGATCCCCGTGTCCTCGAGCAAGACATTTAATCTTCCCTAGTAACGGGGCGGGAGCACAACCTGTAGTCTGACCTCCATGACGAGGTATCTGAGGGATTACAGAGAGGAAGACGGCTTGTTAAACCAAAGTCTCTCTTTGTAGGTTTGTGAAGCTGCACGTGTGGATATTTTTGTTTAGATGATGTGACGAAGATATCGTGTTAAATTATTGTTTTGGTCAAAGAATAACTTCAAACTTTAAGCATCTGATATTAAATGTACTTAGGTTTAAAAAGTGTGAGTAAAAGTAAAATGACACATAGATTTACGTGCATGTATGGATTTACTTTATTCTATATAATGCCGATTATCAGATCTGATATTCAGCATTCTTTAATATTTTTTTTTGTTTTTTTTTGTTTTATCAGAGTGCAGATGAAACTAGAATGGCGCTCACTAGAGTTCATACCTCCATCAAGGCTCAACAGTCCTCTTATGTGTTCACTCCTAAATACCAGCTACCTCAATACGTCTAATTATATAAAATCTTGCAACAGAAACTTGTCACTAAAGTTAGTTAAGAGTTCAATGTTGACCATCAGAGCTAAAGAATGAAGTAGCCGATAATGGAAATAATCAAGTACAGTGCAAGTACCTCGAATTTGTGCTTAAATCGTCTTTATGTAACAGTTTGTAGAGTGTTTTAATCACTTTTTTATCGTCCGTATGTGAGCAGATTGTAACGCCGCCTGTACAAGCCCGTAAACGATTTGATTAAGATGTTTAATTCTGCTGGACTGTTGATTTCTTAGTGAAGGACTCAGGTTTGATTTCCTGCGACAGTCCACAGGACGTGACTTTGACGCCTCGTCTCACTTTAAGAACTTTTTTCAGTTAATGGTTCGGTCGATAAACCATCAAACAGTGAGAAATGTCTATCACAGTTTCTACAATGTCCTTTTTTTGTCCAGCGACCAGTCACAAATCTAATGAGAATCATTTACTACAAGATGAGACAAAGAAAAGCTGCAAATTCTCACACTAAAGTTGCTCTTGATTCACTAGTCGATAAATCACCTTGCAGCTCTACTAATGTCAAAAAACAAATCTGTGATCATTTCTTTCACCACATAGCTGGTGTTGCTGTCCATCCACTGAATGTGCATGTTTCTATACTTCCTCTACACGTCACATTTCACCGCTCTGACTTGTTTTCTGTTTTCTTGCAGGCGGGCAACGATGGAGAAAGCATCGGCAACTGTCCCTTCTCCCAGCGTCTCTTCATGATCCTCTGGCTCAAAGGCGTGGTGTTCAACGTCACCACCGTCGACCTCAAAAGGTGAGGACGCAGGAAGCCGCCGGCGCACAAACACACTTATGCACTTACCGCTTCCTTATTTTTCACACGCTGCTTCCTCTACAGAAAGCCGGCAGACCTGCACAACCTGGCCCCGGGGACGCACCCTCCGTTCCTGACCTTCAACGGAGAGGTCAAGACCGATATCAACAAGATCGAGGAGTTCCTGGAGGAAACGCTCAGCCCTCCAAAGTAACTCGACTGGAAGGTTTCACAACACGTAGTTTACAGTATCAGATTATATCGCCGGCTACACACACACACACACACACACACACGTGCTGGATTTATTTCACTTCGGGAGCGCTGTTGAAAGGGCAGGAAACATTTAAGTCCAATAAAAGTAAACATGTGCTATTAGACGACTGATGTGAACTGATATAACTGTTTGTTCTTTATGGCTGCTGTAAATCTTTTGTGAATGAGAACGTACGTGTGTGTGTGTGTGTCTCAGATTTGATACGTGAAAACAAAAAACCTGAACCGTGTGTGCTGCAGTGTAACTTTAGGAAAAAAAAAATCAAGACGGGTTTATTGTTTTTTTGTTATTGTTATGACCTTAAAAAACCTGAAAAAAAATCAGACCCGGTGTGCGAGCGGTCGCAGAGAAAAACCGTCAGATTAACTAAATCTTTCTTTTATTACCTGCAAAGTTTTTTTTTTTTTTTTTGGTAACGTTTTAAATGGACCTTAGTGTGAGAGAGCTGGAGGGGCGGGTGGCCAACTCGGTGTGAGTGTGTAACATGCTCTCAGTCTGAGCTGAGCTCCAGTCCAGGTGTTAATGCTATCCAGATGTTTGGGTCTGACTTGCGTCTCCTGCCTCCGTCTGTCCCTCCCCTCCCCTCCCACCACCTCCCCCTCCGTCTGCTCAGGTATCCCAAACTGGCCGCCAAGCAGAGAGAGTCGAACACAGCTGGAAATGACATCTTCGCCAAGTTCTCAGCCTACATCAAGAACACCAAACCAGAGGCCAACGCCGGTGGGCCGCTCATTTTGTGCCATTTAAACTCTCACACACTCACACACACACACACACACACACACAACAGGACAAGCTGAATAAAGTGTGTGAGAGGCATTATTATGTTCCTCCACTAGGTCGTAGCAGAGTCCAGTGATTGAGTTTCACCGTGGCTCTGTATGTTCTGCTGTGCTGCCACCTAGTGAGGTTTTCCCCTCACACCCTGTCACCACACTTAACATCCATATATGCCTCGTGTGTTCAGTTCTAGAGAAGGGTCTGACCCGGGCCCTGAAGAAGCTGGACGACTACCTGAACAGCCCCCTGCCGGATGAGATCGACGCCGACAGCATGGAGGAGGAGAAGGGCTCCAGCCGATGCTTCCTCGACGGAAACGAGCTCACCCTGGCAGACTGCAACCTGCTGCCGAAACTGCACATAGTCAAGGTAAAGAGGGGAATATTCAGCAACGTCCGAAGAAAAAGTTCAGCCAAAAGTGAAACATCCAGTGTTTATCTCCTGAACCTCGCGCTGATGGAGAGTCGGGGGAAGTTTCGTCGTCCACAAAACACTTCTGGAGCTTCACAGCAAAACAGAGTTGCGGGGACTTGTTATAAAATGCAAAATAACACCTGAAAAAGAAAATCTTAAATGTCTCAATACAGCTCGTTTGGCATGATCGAAGTCTCCAGAAGCCCCTGAGAGCCCACATTGATTTGAAAAGATGTAATTTACACCCTCGATGGGTTGTTTAGCTTGTGCACTCACTTCAGATGGGCTACGTGCTAACACTTTTAGCTTAGCAGCTACAGTGACATCCATAAATAAATAAATAAATAAATAAATAAATGGTTGTTCCGATGCTGCAGTGGTTGTTGAAAGTCATTTATTCTTACGTTATTTTATTAAAGTTGACAAAAAGAAAGACAAAAAACTCATAAAGTTATTGTTTATGATATTAATAAGGTCATGATACAAACTCTAAAATGCTTATTTGATGTATTTCCATGTCAAAAAAACAGTCCACGATGGAGATAATGTTCTTAGAACAGTGTTTCAAGTTAGAGAGGAGGCTTCAGAAGGGTCGCACAAAGAAAAACAGGATGAAATTGTGTTTGCACATTTTGTTAATTCGGTTTTTATTCGGTCATGAAAATCAAGCGGTGAAGGATTTTCTCTGTTTCCTTTCCTAAAACCACAAAGTGCACCTTTAACCAAAAAACAAGCAGTAACTGCAGCAAATCGAGTGAAATCAGGCTTCAAAAATGTAAACTCCAACAGCCCGTATCAAACTCCCCCCCGGGACGCACTGAATGTTTGATCCATCGAGGGTGGATTTGAAGCGTCTGACAGGATAAATCGAGTTTGTTCCTTCAGCTCACGTCGACGTCACGGCTCTGCCTTTTCTCTTCCCAGGTTGTCGCTAAGAAGTACCGCAACTACGACATCCCCTCAGACATGACGGGCGTGTGGCGGTACCTGAAGAACGCCTACACCCGCGACGAGTTCACCAACACCTGCGCCGCCGACGCCGAGATCGAGACGGCCTACAAAGACGTGGCGAGGAGACTGGCCAAGTAAACTCTCCAAACCGACCCCGAGCTCAAACAAAATAAACCAGTAACACACAAAAAAACAAAAAACCCACATAACTTTTAAAGAATACATGTGACTGTCCTTTTTTTTCTTTTTTTAAAGAAACCAGAAGTTTTTTGTCAGTCGTAGTGAAGAGGTCAGATGTTTCAGATGTCTCTGTGTGTGTGTGTTAGGTCCACGCTGCTTCACAGCTCCAGATGTGACGGATTTCAGAGATTCGGCACATCGTGTACGCGGTGTCGCAATTACAGAAACAGACACGGCTGAGGAGAAGTGGAGCGGGCCGATAAATCAAGCACATTTTAACTGAATTCACAGGTTTTTAGAAAAAAAAAACTACATTCAGATTTTTTTTTTTCTTCTTCTTCTTCTGCCGCTGTGAAACTTAAACATGATTGTGTCTGTCTGTATTTATTCCTCATCACACAAAGCTCTCTTTCATACGTTCTCCGCCGGCCCGCAACAGCCAAACATTTTACTAGCTGCTGATGTCAGGCTCGTTCACTTTATTTATTCTTAAGCCCACAGAAGTCTGGTCCGGCTCCAGTGTTTATGATCAAGCTTTGGCTCCTGGGGAGACACCTTGATTCATCTGTGATTGATGATGGATGCTAATTGTTTTGACTGAATATGACTGTTGATTCATTTTTTTTTTCTTTTTTTTTGATTGTCATTCATTTCTTGTAGTTGTTGCTGTTGTTGTTTTTGTTTCCTTGAGCTTAAACGCATCTTGAAATTCACTCACGGCTTCCGAACGATTGATTTGTGTAGAGATTGATTTTTAAATGAAAACGCGATCGATGATGAACATTTTTTTTTTTCCTGGCGAGGGGCATCGATAGCTTAGAAACAAAGCCCGTGTCCGAATTGTTTGTGCGCCTGAATCTGTTTGGAGTTCCAACATTTAAAATCTATCTATTCTATAAAATTTCTTTAAACATCCAAAAAATTTACCTCACTTATCAACAGAATGTGACGAAACAGCAGTTTTGACTTTATAACAAAAACGAGTTTGTATTTTGTTGTGGAGATATCTACTAAAGTTAACAGGCCACTAGCTGCACGGCTAACTGAGCTAACTAGCTAACAGCATCTGCAGTCAGCAGCACCGCCACCCTCTTACATATTGCACCTATAATATAGGAAAAAATCTTCACGTGCCTTTATTGAGTAGAATCAAAAAACGAAATCCACGCCAATGTCACCCGCAGACGCGTTCTGAAAAGTGTATTGCATCCAGAGCCGAGACATTTGTTCTGCCTCTGGCTATTAGCGTCCAGTCCAGGTATTGATTTTGTCTTGAGTTACACATGATATTATGAATGGAGAGAGTATTTATTCAGCAGCCCCAATCAGGCCTGATTAGGCAGAGCCATTAGTGCTGCGATGAAAAGCGTCTTCCAGGCCAGGTCCACAATGGTCAGGAGCCCTGCCCTCCAGCCTCCTTCATCAAAGAGACATTTCCTCCGCCACGAGGAGTCTCTCAACATCCGCAAGCCTAAAGTTCAAGTTCAAAAGTTTCATTGTCCGCGAAGAGGAGGATGGAAATTCGTCTTGGGGCTTATCGTCTTTGGCTTGTTGTCAGGCTGCAACTATAGCGAGACTTCCTCGAAGAACCATAAGGCTCTTGTGTGGTTTGGACAAACATATGATATGAAATTGGAGCATGATGACTGAGAGCCATGCTCATTGCGAAGCTCTACAAATAAAATAATATTTTCACAGATCTGCGTCTGCCTTTTCTTTTCTTTCTCGAGCGAGGTGATCAATCAACAATGCTACGTGAAGGCGAAGGGGTGGCGGAGAAGGCGCTTGGTTTTTTGAGCCTCCGATCCCGGTCCTGAAAAGGGTTAAGTGTGCCTGACTGAGTTGATCAAATCCAGTGGTGCAGGTCTCTCTTTCTCCATCTCTTACAAGAGAGAAAGAAGGAGAGAGAGAGAGAGAGCGGAGAGAGAGTGATGACCGTTGACAGGCTTAAATAGAGGCTTCCATGCCAGGGATCAAACGCCATCCCTCTTCTCCACTCTCTCATTAAGACGGAAAACCCGAGCGCCGCCATCCGATCTGTCTCCATTTTTCCTCAAAGGAGTCTAACTTGAAAGATCTGCGCCTGTCGGATTTACAATGGTGGGCGAGTGGTGTTTACTGAGACGCGGCCTTGCCAGAAACAACAGTCAAAGAAAATAAATGGAGCCTGCCTAGTGTTTCCACAGGAGTAAGGAAATATGGAGCGAGACTTGTGCCTTGCTGTTTGGTAATTAGTACCTAAACATCCCTGTCCTTGGATCCCATCGCTCACATCCAACATTTCTGCAAGCTGGATAATATACAGTGGAGCATTAACGTCAAACACGTCTGGTCATGGGGCCTGGCACGCCACATTAATCTGTTATTACACTCCCAGTGGATCTACCAGTCGCTGGCCTTGGCTTGGCCACCATAGCGTAGAGAGTCCGTATAGGCTGACAGGGACACACACACACACACACACACAGCGCACTTCTGCAGCCAGGGTTAGTAAACCTTCTCAGCTCAGGCATAAATTGTCTAAATTGAGTCTTGCTTTGAGACCTGAGCTGATTAAAACAAACTGGTGCGTTTGACGTGTGAGGACCCACCAGAAACAGACCTGTGATCCAATTAAGGGCCAGGCCCATAGTTTAAGAAATACTACCATGCAGACCTCAGTGTTCCTTTAGCTGCTGCTTACCTTAGATATTGTACCCATGAGACGGACACACATGTTTCAGCCCGAGGCGAGGTTTTGCTTTTAACTCATGCTGTCCTGTTATATTTAGCAGAAAACCTTGTATCCAGGTCCTTTAGCTGCGATAGCCGCTGAAAAATGGGCTTCATTCGGTGTGTAATCTCATACGCCTGATTTTTTTTTGCCGTTATCCAAACAAAGATGGTGGCCAGAAATATATGTCCTCAATTTGTACAACATGAACCAAACTTAAAGTATTCTTTGAGAACTGAGGAAATACCCTCAGGAAGAGCAGTAAGTTTTGTTAAAATACCTCCTGTGTTCCTTTTGGATCAAGTAGCTTTGTGAGTTGAATGTAATGTTGAAGAGGTCATATTATGCTTTTTGGGTTTTTGCCCTTTTCTTTATCGTGTAATGTAGCGTTTTTTGTGCATGTAGAAGTTCTGTGAAGTGAGTTTCCACACCAGAGGGAGCGACTCTCTTCCACAGAAAACACTGCACTGCCTGAAACGGTAGCTTACGTACATCACCATGTAACAGGTGTGATATAAACATGTATTTTTATATAGATATTGTGAAGTATACGCACTCCAGTCAGTCAGCAAACAACTTTAGATGCGTTATTTTAGATCACACTACCTTGTTCTGCATGACCCGCCCTACTCTGCCTCTGATTGGCCACATCCTGCCTGTTAAGAGATGCGCATGTGCACCAAAGATTGAACAGAGGCGAGATGTCTCACTCTGTAGCTAAAACGGAGCGTTAAAGACACAGTGTGAACAGGGAGGCTGCGGTGATGCACCGTAAGAGAAAAATAAAGTGCTTTTTGAAAATTAAAGTATATAAACATATTCTACTGGGACCCCCAAACAAAAGTATGAACCTGAAAATAAGCATAACATGAGCTCTTTAATACATGAGAGCAGAGAGTCAATATATAGTGTTTTTTATTATAGATTGCTACAAGCTGTTATTTAGAGCTTTTAGCTTTGTCCACATTGTGTCGTAGTGATGCACTCACCTTATTTTCAGACTCTTGCTAACGTTTGGGTGCTATTGTGCTTTTTCACACTCAGTGCTTGGAACATAGATTTATAGATTTATATAGACAAACTAGACAGTGAACAAAGATGGCGCCTCTTTAGTCCAATGAGAATTGCTTGCTGGACATTAACGCAAACATTTTGTTTCTAGCTCTCTGAGTTTACTTCTTGGTTATGCTCACTGAACCTATAAAAGACGAAAGAGTCACCACATCACCATTGCTTTGGTGCCAGACATATTGAAGTCTATGGGAGATGCATAAAGAAACACTAAAACACATCATAGACACAAATTGAAAACACAGCAGAGAATAACAGAATGTTGTTTGTCCCTCGATTTAATTTTCACTGTGTCGTTGCAATCTGATGAGCGATGTTTGGTCGGACCCGCACCGTTCGGTCAAGACATTGTTAGTCCCGTCAATCGTTTGGAAAAAACACTAAAAACTAGGAAAAGTAAAAATTATTAAGTCATAGCTGACTTGAGTAAAACTAAAGATGTTGTCTTAAAATATGACTTTGGTAAAAGTCAACCGATAAAATACTTAAAATATCTGATATTCAATTTTAAGACTGATTACTGGCTTGATTGATTATTTGATATCATTTTGTGCATTTTTTTCAATCAGTGGGGTTTTGAAATTAAATTAAATTAAAACTTTTAATTAAATTGATTTAAAAATGCACTCCTTTGGCTCTGATACTAGTAACAGATGTTATCAAATAAATGTAGTGGCTCTAAAGATCTGTGGAGTGGAAGTAAAGTGAGCAAGTAGCAGAAAATGGAAATACTTAAGTGAAGTACATGTATTTCTTCAGTTCAGCACTTGAGTGAATGTGAATGCAGGCCCACAAAAACAAAGTTAAAGCTCACAGTGAAAAGGGAATGAAGCAGTTTGATCACTAATGTTTGAGTCTGAGGTGACGTCGCTGCAGAGCAGACAGGAAGTAAACAGACGTGCAGCTCTTTAAAGTAAGTTTAAACCCTCCAATCACCATCTGCTGTCGGTCCTGTCGTTGGGTAATGACCCGCACGTGACATCGACACCATCCAACTGAGCAGGCGACAGCTGAGGTTCAACAGGCCGGAGAGGGAAGTGTCTAATCAGAGCCCGGCCGACGTCGACAGAAACCATGTCATAACAGGAGATCATGTTCAAACGAGGAGACAGAGCTGTGGAAGACGAGTCCTCATCTCTTCCACTCGGAGACAAGAAAGCATCTAAGAGAGTATCAGATTCTCAGCAGGTCCCTCAGCCCTCCTCCGCTCGCCTGCCCGTGGAGGTTTGAGTGACTTGTGGTGAGGCTTGATGGGGATTATTGATCTGCCTGGCGCGCGCCTGCGGTTTCGGCGTAAGACTGACGACCTCACCAGAGAGAGTTCTTGGCACCCGCCTGGCCCTGTCTTAGATCAGTGGTAGAGCCGCGTGGAGGCCGGGACAGGCCCGTCCTGGCCTTCGAGTGTGGACTGTCTGAGCTCGGAGCCAGGTGATCAAGACATTTTTCTGTGTATTTAAATAATCAGGCCCAAATTTAGGCAGAAGATAACAATAAACATATCTGATTGGCTTTTTTGGAGAGGAGTAGTCGAAATGAGTAACCATGTCTGCAGACAGCAGCGCCTGAGGGTATTTAGGCTCTTGGATTTACTGGTTTTGGTTTCTGTTCCAGTTGCGGACCACATGAAATAATCCATGGTCACTGGAGAAGGATGTGGACACCGTGCTAATTATGTGAGATGATGATGTCAGGTATTGATACCTGCTAGTGAGCCAGAACTTTTCCCTTCTACGCCGTGTTCCAATGTATATAACCACAGTGCGGTGACCACACTCGCTATACGACCACACTCGCATCCACATGTCGGACATGTCTGGATCCTCAGCAGCCCTCACACATCCGCACTGTCAGCCGGGCGCTCACTTTATCATTCATAGTTGTAAATCATCGCTTCGCCTGCAGGAAACACGCAGCATTTTATTTTCCAGTCATAAACCATAAAACCTGCCTCTAACACGAGTTATGATCCTCAGAGACCGAGAGGATGAATGTCTAAAGCAGAACCAGACACGATGGCGGGCATCCTTCATCCCCCACTTCTTTTTTTTTTTTTTTTTTTTGCCTGGCATGCCCGTGCGGCTATGGTCGCGTGGTGGATTTTCCAAAAATCCCTGACATGATCCAAATGTCACCAGGGTTGTTTGTCATTCAGCCGTGAACTGGATCCCTGTGACCGCTCCGAACTGCCAGTCCATTAGTTCTCAATTAACACTCGCCTGATAAAGTTTTAACAGCCCTTCATCTGACAGGAAGAACACATAGGGCTCCTTCATGCTTGGTTTCAGCCAAAGATGGGGCCCCTGCCCAAATTTTTTACATTTTTATTGCCTGGCTGAAACCTATGGAAAAAGGCCTGTTTTGCATGAATATTTGGCTGAGAGCGGACGTTTATCCTGTCTTATGTTCTGTACACTCAGTCGCGCTGCAGCCGTTTGCCATTTTTTGACAGTTGAGACCCAGTGTATAATTTGAAACACTGACATGAAGCGGAGGCCTTGGACAAAGAAGCCTTTTGTTTGTGTGTTTGGTCGCTGTCCATGGTCCTGACACTCGCATTTTCACAGTAATTCCTTTTTTTTTTTTTTCTTCTTCTTCTTTTCTTTATCAGGCGGTGTGGCCAGTATCAGATTGCATAATCCGAAGCGGCAGAGCTCATTTAATGGAGGCATTTTAGGGTTTCATAAGTGCACTTTCCTCTTTTTCTTTGCAGTTTCTTTTTCAACTTTGCAGCAAATGGTTTCATGGAATCAAATGTTTCCAAAAATCGGGCCGAAGACGCGGGCGCGCTTTAATCTGGTGATGAATGGTTTCTGGTGCTCGCCTCACAACCTACCGTGCCTGTGAGGTTCTGGGCTGCTGCCTGGACGCAGCTCGGCCTGCCAATTTATCATTTCTTTTATTTCAGGTCAAAAGACAAGTCGCCGTTTAAAAAACCTTTAAAACGTTTCATATCTGACATTCATTTGCGGCGCAAAGGCTTAAATCTATGGAGACAAAATGTGGGGTGTTGGAACTTTAGCAGGAGTACCACTAACATAATAAGCGCTACTTTGGCCACATCCAGCCTGGCTTTCCCTGGATGGAACACCATTTGGGTGGGCCCCTCGCCCCGGTCCCTATGGTTAAATAAAAAAGCCACTAGAGTGCGCCAAAGTACACAGTTATTGTTGACTCAGTTTGAAACCCTCCTGGCCCCGGGAGGAGGGATTGCTCAATTACAATCAGACCAAATTAAGATCAATCACGCTTGACTTCAGTGGACGAGGGCTCAGAGATGGGCGTCCTCCGAGACGTTAAGGTGGCCCGTCATCGAGCTCAGATGACATCAGATTAGAAAGGTTCAGGGAGGTCATGCTGATTCGACACGCCGGAGAAGTCCCCCCCTGCCCCGAGTTTATCTCCGGACTAAATGAGAAATCAAGATGCATGCATTCCTGTTTGAGGGTAGAAACATTGCACACACACACACACACACACACACACAGCCCTGTTAGTGGAGACGGAAACATAGGCAGAGATATACAGCTCTGGGAGTGCTATGGGACCCTCGAGGATCACTTCCCGCCTGCGCTGCTCCTCTGAAACGTTTCGCAGAGGTCAAGTAAACAATCGTGTTGGGCTGTCAGCTGTGTGTTTGTGTTTGTGTGTGTGTGCACAGTCATCTGAATAGAGTGGTTTTGTCTCCTCATAAACTCCTGTTTGTATTCCTCTCTGATTGGATAATACAAGGCAGAGAGCGCAGACTTCTTGCTGACTTACAACCTGGTATAAAAATCAAGCGTGCATCATCACTGGCATCATGTTCAACCACCAGATTTAACAGGGACAAAAACTCGATACCAGCCCTCGCTGCTGCTGTCTCTCTCGTGCATGGAGGACATTATGCTAATTTCTCCGGGTGTCTGCTCCTCCGGAGTTCATTATTATAATTGCTAGACATGGCTGAGAATGCTACGAACGTGAACCTGAAACCAGCGGGAGCTCTTTTTTTTTTTCCGTGCAATCTATATTCAGGGAAATCCCGAGAATGTTCCCAATCTGAACCTTAAAAAAACACATGGCATGGTGTAGCTCGCCCTCTCTTCTCTCTTTCTCTATTTCAGCATGCGGACGTGTGTGTGTGCGCACACTTAGATTGGCTCTATTATGTCTTGGAATAATGTAAAACAGCTTCCCTGGTTCTCCCTGTCTCTGTTCCTGTCTCCATCTCTCTGGTTTCCCACTGTACCTTTGAAATGAAGCCATGGCAGTGGCAGTGGCAGTAGTAGTCTGGCTGAGCGTGCCGGGGCCCCCAGCCCGCCTTAGTCCCCGTCCAAAGACAATGTTGGTGCAGACAGAGCGGCAGACCAGAGGTGACACCGTTAAATGTGCTTCCTACGCGCAAAACACGATCGGAGACCTGCTTGTTAACTGTTTCAGAAAAAGATTAAACAAGTGATGACGCTGCTAAATGTTCTCGGAGAATCAGTGGGGGCCCAGTGCACAGGGGAGTCCAAAACAAATACCCATTAAATTATATTACAATACATAAACCTTTCCTAAATTAAAGACACTCTCCCAAAAAGTGTAATAATCTGATTAAGTTTCTTTCAGGTGTAATTTGTTGAAGACAGGCAGCAGTCAGGCAGCTCCAGAAATATACGGGACAGCTTTTTTGCTAGCTACCGTTAGCTGATTAGCTCATTATACATTAGCCATGGAGCTAAGTGGACCTACACTTTGCTTGGACCAAAACCTCAGAGGGTCAGCTCAACTGGGCTTCGCAGCCTGGGTGGAAACGCGGCTCGATGCCAAACCGGGACCGAACACAGGAGGTGAGTTTGAAGACGGGGACACAGTACAGAGGCGATTTACAGTCGCTTGACAAAAAAAGTCAAAATAAATGAATATATAAATATTGTTCATGTCGTCTACGTCACTGAAATGTCAGTTCTCAGTGTTTGTACACTTTGAGCTTTCACAACACATTTTCATGCTCGACCCAGCTGAACCGGATCCTGTCACAAGATCGCGGTTGTACCGACACGTCTTAAAGTATGCAAGGAAACAATGAAATGTTGCCCCTTCACTTCTGCACATGATTACACAAATGATCACACACAAACACACTGTTGAGTGGAGAGGGACTCCAAACAACAGGAAAATATAAATACTCAGAAAATGTGCTGGATAATCACATGTCTACTTCCTTTTTTAAAAAAATATTCAACAAAATAAAGCTTCAGCAAAAAGAGGCGATTAAGAGGTGACATTAAGTTACAAAATTCCTATTTTATTCTTAAAATAAACAAAATGTACAATCACAATGCCAATTTCACTCACTGTTGTCAGGTCTGTTTGTCCCTTTAAAAAAAAAAAAAAGATGATCTTTATGAAATGTACCAGTAAAAAATCCAACGGAGGCTCCGTTAGTTTCGATTTCCTGACAAGTGTTCATGAGAGAAGAAGCATCAAAATAGACATAACAAGTAAACTTTACATAAGAGCAGGGTAAGGTACTGTTCCTGGATATCATACATGTTGATCATTAAATAATACAAGGTTTCTGAAGACGGTTCGTACGCAACATTTAACCAAAGCAAAGAAAAAAGGGATGAACCTCTGATTTTCAGGAAAAAGAAACAAAAAAAAAAAAACACACAACACAAACAAAAGCAGATGAGGACAAAATGGGATGTCAGTGCTGCATTGATGTGTAAACAGTTTTTAAAAGAGCATTTCCTGTTCAAAGTTTGGAAAGAGAGGCGCAGTTTAAATGAATTACAACAGATGTGCATAGTTACTATGGAGACGTCGGATAAATCTGTGGAAAAAAGCTGTAAAATCACAACAATCTAAAAGGTTTTTATTTGCTTTCTTATGTTACACTGTAACAGCAAAAAGACTTTTGGGCCGAAGCAGTCGGGGAAATGTAGTGTGACATGTTCAATTCCATTAGCTGAGTTCAGAACATCCTCTGCAGAGACTGGGAAAGAGGCACTGCGTGCAAACCTTCAATGAAAAGCTTGAAGTCTGATCCTTTGGACAGGGCCGTGTTTTTCTCAGCTTTTTCAAATTGGGTTATTATATTACCTACATGCACTGAATATCATATTGTAGGAAAGCAAGAAAAGGGCTTTTTTCAAACAAATACCAACTGCCTTGTGAGATCAGATTCGACTCCAATGTAAATGGCTTGTTTGGCCAAGTGTTATCCATTCTGTGTGTGTGTATATGTGTGTGTATATGTGTGTGTGTGTGTGACTCCAGTGGCGTTATATCTACACTGAGGACCAAAAACCACGAGCCCTGCTGGCAGCCAGCCGCAAGTGCTGCTAGAAATAAAACAAGAAATAAGTGCTTTATGAAACAAACATACACAAGTCTCCCATATTTTTTGGTTAACCAGTTTGCTGCCAGCAGCTGCTTCCAATCACTTCGGTTTTTTTGCACACTTTTTAAAAAAGAAAAAAAAATCTCACATAGTAATTTCAAAATTGGAAAATATCAGACCTCCCCCTCATACTGGTGCCACAGAGATTTTAGAGCACGGCACTGGTTAGCGAGGTCGATACACATCTATTTGGAAAACCATGACGACAGAAGCAAAAAAAAAGAAAAAGAAAAAAGGGAAAATAAATAAATGTCTGAAGGAATGTCACAGTCTCTTTTGTCTTTAACTGTGATCCGTCCTTTTCAATCTCAGAGACCAAAAGAAAAGAATGCAAGAAAACAAACAAGAAAGTACCCGTGTGTGTCACGCACTCAGACACACTTTTCCAAAGCTATCTCCTGCGCATGATATGAAAGCTATAATAGACTTGGCATGTTTTCCCTATAATCTTGACAGAGCATTCAGCCGGGTGGATATGAAGAAAAAAAAAGATGAAAGGAAAAACAATTCTGAGTGGACTTTGATTATTCCAGTCCTGAGGAGTTCACATATAAAACAACTGAACCTTAAAGTCTGACCTTCTGCTTTTGGAGTGCACTCACAGCACCACGAGGCGCGGCACCGCCATAATTATCTTTGGACTACACGTCACTGTGTATATAAATGTACCATTTCTTATTTGGACAAGAGAATACATACGTATTTGTGTGCATGTCAGACGAGACAAACTGAAGAAATCAAGCAGAAATTTCCCCAACGGATAATTATTTTCCCCCATTGAAGCTCTCTGTCATGGGATGTTGCCAAGAGGCACAAAACGAGTTATTGCTCAATAAATACCAAAGGTTTAATTCCAAGCCAAATGTGTGTCAACGCCTTGCGTGGATGTTGGGCTCTTAATGTGTGGAGCAGTTTAACTGAAAGTTACACCAGAAGAAACATGTTGCAATACTCTTTGGAAATAACATTTCATATTCAAAACCATTTATATCTTTGGGTACTACAAAAAAACAAAACAAAAAAAAAAACAATTAAACCTCTCACTCTCTTAAATTACCTATCAAAAAACATTTTAACTTAGTCATATAGATGCATCAAAAATATTCAGATTACACTTCTTTGACTCAAGTTTCAAATACAATACATAATTTATGGCTTTATAAGTTAAAACTAAGACAACGCCTCAATCTACATCAATGTTTCACCCACAATATACAAGTTAAATTAATCGGTTTAAAGCAAATTTACTGTCCATACCACTTAAGGTAACATATGTGTTACGCTCATCACTTGCTACTCAGTGCCTAACTTGCATCTTGATATTGTCGTAGTACAAAAACATGCTCTGCAAAAAGCCTTAATGAAATACAAACACTATACAAAAGAGGCAGTCTTTTACAAATATTGTCGAAGCATCCCTTAGCTCGTGGATTATAATAAAACTGAAATAAAGTCTCATCCACTCGGGCCTAGTAAAATCGTCTTTCTCTTTATTGCTGTGAGAATGACTTCCTTTGTAGTGCCTTGGTCAAAACACATTCCAGGAAGACAAGTCCGTACAAGTCCGGTCTTTTTGCTTTTCTTTTTTTTTTTTTTTTATATCTCAACCTTAATTTCCAAGCAAAAGGAAGAGATAGCTGATGAGAGCTCAAAAATCCCCTTTTCAATAAAAAAAAAAGGTTTTGTGCTTTCAAACCATGACATCAGTTGACTTCCAATCTCCACCTCCTGGGCTGTTTTTCTTCAATATGGCCTCCACACTGCTTCATCCATGCGGCCTCCGGGGTTGAGAACGGTCGGGGAGTTACTGTGGCTCCCGTCGCCGTCCACCCCTCCCTCCGTCTGGCTGGGCAGGTTAGGGTTCACCAGGGAGGTGCCCGTGGAGGCGCTAGTGCAAGGCGGGATCATCCGGGAGGGCGAACGATCCCCGCCGGGAACCATGGAGAACTGGTACGAGCCGGACGAGGCGCCGTAGTAGAGATACGGCGTGCTGCTGGTCTGGAAGGGTCCGCTCTGGCTTTGGGTGGAGCCCGGGTACGGCGGCGGAAGGTAGGTGTGGTAGTGGGCGCTGCTCAGCGACATGCCCGTGGTGACGGGCGGGGTGTAGGTGAAGGTGGCCGGGTAGTGCATCCGAGGGCTGGAGAAGCGGCTCTCTGTGAGGGAGGAGAGGCTCGGGAACTGACGGTCGAACTGACCGGGGAACGGGCTCAGGTCAGAAGAACCTGCGGGAACACACACATGAGAACAGTTCTTCAGGACAGTCCGACACCAACGGCGCAGCAGATGTTATCACGCACGCCTAAATAATTACACTTCCTCTTTATAACAGTTTGTCTGTTTTAATCATGTGAATTGTGGCTTTGGACTCTTAAACTATTTAGCACTTTGTCTCGTTGAGTAATTGAATTTGAACAAAATAAGTCCCCCGAGAAATGAAACAGTAGTAAATTGAATTGTATGTGATCACGTACTTCGAGCCAGATATGTGTATTAACTCGTTGGGAGAACACTTGTGCTGACGGATTTTTTTTGCGGGCACAGTTATGAGGAGCATTTTCCTCTAAATATTATTATATTCATCAGCTTCATTCAGAGCTGTTTTTCACTTCAGCTCTCGAGTTTTTTGATAAAGTTAACAAACACATCACTCAAGTCCCACGCATGCAATATGTTTACGCCTCTGCATATTTATGTTTCGCCGTGTGTGTGTTGGCGCATGTTCATGTGTTTATGCATGCGAATGTGTGTGTGTGTGTGTGTGTGTGTGTGTGCAAACGGTGTGGGTGGGTGTGTGTGTGTGAGGAGAGGGGTGTGTGTGTGTGTGTGTGTGTGTGTGTGTGTGAATACTGTATGCACATAAAAAAAAAGGCAGTTGGGATGAATCAGGAGCTGCACATGTGGAAACACTTTGAGCAGAAACAGTTTCCATGAGATCCATAATGAGGCAGGGCTGAGCTCTGATGTGGCTCCTCTCCTCGCCTCCCATCGGCTCCAGCGTGTGTGTGTATGTGTGTGTGTCCGTGTGCGCGCGACGACGAGCGAGCGAGCTGAGAAGGAGCCGCTCCATCTCACCCTTCGTTCCTCTCTTCGCTTCATCCCTTAAAAAATACCCAAAAACCACTAACTGGCTGCGGCGAGCTTCGCGCTGGGCGCAGAGTTTAAGGAGAATAGGAGGTCCTCCCCCTCTCGCTCTCTCTCTCTCTCCCTCCCGTCTCCTCTCAGTGGTTTAGTCCAGCCATGGCGCTCTTATCATAAATCACCAGGCGTCTTCCGTGTCACCATGTCTGCTGCGAGAGGACAGGGGGTGGCGGAGAAAGGAGGAGGGGTTGCAGTGTTTATGTGCAGGGAGGAATTGCGCAGCCGATTTTGTCGCTAGCGTCAGATAGCATATGCTGCCAATTAAGGCCTTTAAACTTCCTCTTTCCACAAGATCCGTTTGATTCTAATAGAAATAGTAGGTGATTGTCTTCGCTGTGGAGGAGCAGCGTGATCTCAGACATGACCGGCACTGTTCAATAAACTCCTGACTCCTGCTTTTAACATTTGGACCTATTTTAGTGCTCAAAGGAGCCCTGTGATGATGAGCCAGATCGAACTTTATTAGTTTAAATGAAACCAGAGTGGAGCATTGTCTAAATATTTGGAAGGTTTCTACAAACTCTTGATCCTCACTTCCGAATTAGGTGTTTTACTTCGCTGATGAACTTTTGCAGCAGCTTTTTAAGCAACGGTAACATTTCAACACACGAGCTGGATTGTGTTAAGGTGCGTGTGTTTGTGTGGAGGGGGTGCGGGGGGGGGACGTGATGGCGCAGAGTTTGCGCTGGAGCATCCATATCAGCTTCTGCTTGTACTTGTCGGTATGTTCTGTGGCTGGATACTGTTACAGAGGAGCCTGGCGAGGTGTCAACATGATCTCCAGAGATCTGAGAGCCTTAGTCACATCACTTAGGAGGCATTAAATGCTCGAGGTGCGCAAGTGGGCAAAGACGGGAGGCGAGTTTTTCGGGGGCCTGTGTTTATGCGTGTGGACGTGCTCGCACATGCACGCGTGTCACTTGGAGAACAAAGCCCGACACTCGTGAGATGAAAGCTGGAGGGAAAGACCAAACTAATCCGAGTTGACAAGGCAGCTGGCTGGATTTTAAACCCTTTCTAATGCAGAGTCACACGGCCGCGTCGCGTAATCACTCACCCTTGCTCGGGGCACACACACGCAAACACACACACACACACACACACACAGAGGAGGGTGTAGTACGTAAGCACAAGAAAACAGAAGGGGAAAAAAAAGGAGGGTAGAAAAAAAAACTCACATGGCAGTGAGTCAAACAGGTGTACGGGGGAGAAACTTGTCTGGCGGCGTGTAGGGAGTTTAAAGGAGCTTTCACATCGGGCGGAAAAACAGAGACAAATTGGAACACAGATGCTGCCGTTACGACAAACAGACTAGGCTAATGCAATTACCCAGAATTCCTTGTGAGAGTGGTGTATCGCTATAAAGACACTTTATTTGTCAGTCACGAGCCTGTTATTATCCCTGGGCCTGTTATTACCCATACTCCTCTGGGATCAAAGGCTTGGAGCGGGGAAAAAAGGAAACAATCGTTTCTTTTCCTTCCACTGTCATCCACGCCATCCAAACCGCTCTCTGGAGAGACGGCCGGACTCTGACAACATGCCTCGCTCCTCGTGTGAATCTGAGAGGGAGCTAATAGCGGCACGCTAACTTGTGAATAACAAGATGAAGTTTTTTATGTCGCAGCCTGTCTCTGTCGCTGAGCTCGTGTGCATGCTCGTCTCGTCTTTTCTCTCTGCTCGTCTCTCCGCCTATCGCGAAAGAAAATGTATCATCTGGGTTGTTTGTGGCAGTTTAGGCTGTCGTGATGGGATGAGGGTGGCATGGTGGTTTCACACAGTGGCAGAGTAGTGGTTCTACCTGGCAATCGTCTAGGCACGTCACTGATGGCAGGCAGGCCCGTGCCTCGGCTGGAGGAGAGGGGGGTGGTGGAGTGGACTGAGGGGGACGCCATGGGACTCAGGTAGGACGGGTACGTCTGTTCATACGACCAGGGAGGAGAGGACTGGGACTGACGAGGGTCTGATGGGGAGAAATGGAGCGAGGGAGGGAAAGGAGGAAGGAGAAAAAAAGCCCAGAAAGACATATGAAGAGAAAAAAAAAACAGACAGGAGAAGAAAGAAAGAATAATTACCAAAGGCCGGTCAGCTGGTTCAAATGTTCTGCGGATAACATTCACAACAACTGCAGACATTATTAGTGTCTCTGTTTCTCTGTGCTTATGTTTAGAGGTAAGTATCAGTTGGGCGCGTTATGCAACATCCTCCATAATGACACATCTAATGTTTACCTTCGCAGAGAAGATCTTCCTGTTTGCCTTATAAAACATTGTGCTTGCAGCTGAGGCACAGAGAGCCTCGCTGGCACACACCCAGGGTGTAAACACCGAGCAGACAACCAACCAAAATAACTGCTGCGCACACTTTATTGTGTACGTCTGCGCTGCGACACTCGCACAGGGCATGAAAGTTGATTGTTTTGGGGGCTATTTTTATTATGTGTTATGATGAAATACGCGAACAAGTGTGCGGTGATTTACTATCTCTAAATCAGTCGTCCCCCAAAGAGCAAATAAACAAATTTGAACGTTTTTTTTTTTTTTGGACAAATTGAATGGAAAAAAAGAAGAACCAATTCAAAACACATGAACATGACGGGTAGTTCAAGCTTCACCTCAAAACATTTGAAAAATGAACGTCCAACCGTGTGTAGAAAACCGTTAAGCTCTGCCTCAGTCGCGTTGTTTAACCATCCCTAAAAATGATCCGCTAAGTAACACTACAAAGCCTGCGCCGTGGAGTAACTAAGAGCTAAATGACGAGCTGCGACGAGCCTCCAGAGGTGTGAGCGATCAGGTAGCAGCCATCCCGTACCGTGAGAGATGGCGTTACCTTCTTGGATGTAGACTGATAGGGGTGATGGAGTAGAGAAAGACAGACGATCTCAGAGGCGATGTACGATACCGCACTGGGAGTTCTGTGGTCCCATTAGGACGTGTTCAGTCGGGGGGGGGGAGGGTTTGATATTTCACTTTACAAACAGTAAATATTGCGTAGTCCGATGCCTGCTCATTCATGTGATGTCTTGACATTCCTACTCTATCAGTTAAGAACTTTATATTAACACTTGATTTAAAGTACAATGTTGGGCTGGGGAATCCGTCTGAAATCAGTGTTGCAATGTATATTAGGATGTTCACGTAAAATGATGACACCTCCAATAGATTCACTTCTAACCACGAGCAAATAACATTGTCGGCTCGTCACCCTGTAATCCCAAAGGAGGAACTTTTCTTTGGGGCTGTCAGAGGAGCAAGATCAGCTTCGGGACGTTAGGATCCTGCTCTACGACACCTAACGAGGGCGGATGCTTGTCTCTTCTGAGAATCCGGCGCTCACCTGTTATCTGCGTCTGTCCCTGCGGGTTGAAGGAGTTGGCCACCGGGTTGAGAGTTGGCCGCGGGCCTTGAGTGGGAACAGCCACCCTCACCCTCATCCTCTCCAGCTCGCTCAGGCGGTCTGAGAAGAGACCAGTCTTGGGAGGGTCCTCCAGTTTCTGACGATGCCCTGCGGTCGCAGAAAATAAAACAGCATTTTTATTGGCATGGACTTGCACCAGACATTGATGAGTATCTGCAATAAAACATAATTTATTTGATAATAGTTTTAATTACGGCTGTGATGTTGCATGCAACATGGCATGCAGCTCACTGACAGCTCTCAGCTGTGGATGAGTAATGATCTCAATTTGTTTGCCTTTCTCCTGGAACAGTGTTTGTCAGATATCCTTTATATTAATCTAAATTTTAATGACTCAGTTCCTCTGTGTGCCGTGGCTCACTTGGCAAACAGAGTTTGTTCACCTAAACAAAGAGAAGGGAAGAGAGGCTTTGGGGAATGGGATGCTACATCCTGCTAATTGACAAAAGGCAATTACCTCGTATCACCTTGCATGAGAAAAAAAAAAACAGAGAGTTCAGACTGGGCGATACCGAAAGTGAGAAGTTGCATGTATGCTTAGTTATAACCTGAGGCTTCTTCCTCAGGTAAACACAGGCTCTCACGCCATCGCCCCATTATCCCCACAGGAGTCGCAAACCTATGCCAAATATATTTTTATCCGTTCTTTTCCTGCATTCCTCTGCCGATAATTTTACACCCTTTCTATCCCTGATTCTATTCTCGGCGCACTCTCAGGCTGGTAACTCTAGACACTCTGCACACATTGCAAACACAAGCAAAAGACAATGTGTCGCTTGCTCCACCTGAGTCGGCCCATTTCTGTCCCATCGGTCCTGTCAGCTCAGGAGTGGGAACCACTGAAAAACCTACCCAGGGGCCCAGGTGTAGACTATAGTTAAGCAAAGGTGGAGTAAAAAGAGAGGCTTGTATACACACAGTCCTTTTTAGCACTGACACAGGCCTGTGTCAGTGCGTCTGTCTGGTCTTGCACTAGTTCCCCTGTAAAGGCGGTAAAGTAAATATCAAACAGAGGGGAGCAGAAACTCCTGCTGTGCTTGGCAGAGCTCCAGCTGGCTCAGACAGAAACAGCGAGCTACTTCAGAATCCTGCCCAACCTGCCTGCGCTGCGAACAAAGGCCTGGCACTACACCTTCAGCACCAGGTGGGTCTAACGGAGGAAGAGGAGAGGAGAAGACGGAAGATCTCATCAGAAAAACCATCATCTGACATATGGAAGATGAAATCCAGGAGAAAACTGCATCACAGGAGGTCGTCACTGGCGAACGGTCTTAACACGCGTAAACGCTAAACGACAATGAAATAATCCGCCTCATCCTCTGAGGAATGTTTTTCCACTACTGCGTGAAGAAATGTGTCAGAAATGCTTTAATAAACCATCCCAATCTTCACAACAAATGAATTTACTCTGGAACAACTGTCTGGCGTTCTCCTCCGCACCGACTTGAGAATGGCGGCAGTGAAAGCGCAGCCAGTGACAGTCAGACGGGCGGTGATTTTTTATTAGGATGACGTTAGCGGACTGGCATCATACAGTTCAAAATAAACAGGCAATCTCATCATCGGCTACTTTACATAGTTGCTTTGGAACCTCCAGTAATATCGGCTACTTAAAAAACCTCAGCTTATTGAAGTTTTTCTTTTTGCTTTATAACATAATTCGTGGCCATATTTCATTAATAATATTTCTCCATCGTTCCTGTGGATAATTTGTGCCTCTTGCTGGCATTCCTCATCTCTCTGCGCAAGCTGTGCCCAGTCAATCATAGCGTTTCCATTTTCAACAGACCGAATTTCTATTCTAAAAAAGCCTCGGGACACAGTGCGGCCTTTGTGCACAGCCCCGTCTCCTAGTGATGGGAATAAATAGCAATGGGAGACCGAGGGAGATGAAGGGAGACAGAGGGGGACAGGCGCGAGGGGGAGGAGGCACATGGAGGAGGAAGAGACCCTGATGACCAGTAAATTAAGAGCTCTGGATGGGTCCGAACCAGTCAGGAGAGACACGAGCGCTGAGGACTGCTGAGCACGGAGAACAGTGAATGGTGAAATAGTTAGAGAGGGTTCGGGATTTTGATGTCTTTGAGGAAGATCGTAAAATACAGACGGATATTTACATCTATATTTAAGGGGATGAAGTTCGTTCTGATCCACATCATAAGCGAACCTTCTGTCACTAGTCACTTTTACTTATTGTCACAATCTCGGTAGCACTCAGCTTCACCCAGAGTGTCCACAAAAATCTATGGATGCAACCCATTTTAAAGGAAACCGGTGTGTTTTTCTCCTATAGAAACGCAGCATGTCAACCACCACATTAAGGTCCAATTTACACTCCAAACAGCCAGACCTCAAGTCCATTAGTTTAGCCGGCCCTGACAGTAAATACAGTTTTTTCATGACTTAATTACACCTTTTAGAGGACAACTGTTGCCAAACACAAGACGTCTCAGCTGTTTTATCGGAACCCTAGCAGGGCGGAGGAATGAGCCGGGGGTATTTAAAGGAGCGGGAAAGGCGGATGATTTCACTGCCGTAGGGAAAGTCCCTGAGATTCCCATCATCCCTGTGAAAACAGCGGAGATTTTCGATAGCGCCTGCCACTTCCCTGCCCAGCCAGCGGCCGGAAACATGGACAGATTCAGACCAGATGTGAACAACTTGCGCACACACACGGAAACACACATACAGTGAGAAACACACAAGAGCGGACGTATGCAAACTCACGTCTGCATATGCAATCATGCACATTTGCACACATGGACCATGCATGCACCCCTCGCACATGGACACAGGGAGGGGCTCACGCACGCACACCCACAAACACTATAAAAGCTTAATAATGATTAGATAACACCTCTATAGATAGTATCTCTAATCACACAGTTGCACACTGATCCTAGAATAGTATTATTACAGCCGTCCGAGAGACATAAGTCTGGATTCAACTCGCCCCTGCTGATCTGATAACAGTAAGTAAGAGCAAGTAGGCAAACAGAATATAAGTCCTCTGTAATTAATGGCAGCATTAGATTGGATCTGAGCCTGAGCACAGAGATCTTTGATGGATGGTTAGCCGTTCCCTCGTCCTGTCCCGGCTGAAAATACTCCTAAAATACCCACGTTTTTTTAGATAGGGAACGGTTTGTGCTGATGAATCATGACAAGGGCACCAGTGTGCTTCTGAAAAAAAGAAAAAAAAAAAAAAACTGGTCCGAGGGCTAAAAAGTTCAAAGGAATCATTTTTGGAAAATATCCTCATTTGGTTTCTTCCTGAGAGAAAGATGAGAAGATACCACCTTCATGTCTGCACAGTAAACATGGAGCTACAGCCGGAAGCCAGCTAGCTTAGCCTAGCATAAAGACTGGAAACAGGAGGTTAGATTAATGGAAGAAAATGTGACAGAAACAAGGAATAACATCAGGTAGGTAATACATGATGTGTCATCTAGGAAGTCCCACCACATACAGCTGGTGCCCTTTTTATTTTTTTCGCCCTGCCCCTCAAACATCCTGAATCTGCCCCCTGCTTTCGTCCATTCCTTGTGTTCAGTCTTCATGCTAAGCTAACGTCCTCCTGGCCATAGCTTCATTCTTACAGTACAGACATGAGATTGGATTCTCATGTCTCAACAAGAAGATGTTTCCAGAATGCTGATTTATTCCTTTAAAGAACCCCTCCTCCCCCTCAGCACATCAAGTTTCAGCTATCACTGACACATCAGTAGGAAATTCTCCTGCCTTCTGCCTGACTCAGTAACACGTGAGGAGAAAAGCGGAGCGGCCAGAAAATCCTGAATAAATGGGATAATTTATAAATTTGGTGTCACGTCATGCCCCCTAAGCCCTTCAGTCTGGTTTATGATCACCGGGTGCGATTGGATGAATGCATCTTTGGGGCTGATTCAGAAAAAAGAAAAAAAAAAAACCATGCTCGTGGAGCCTGAGTTGAATCAGCCAGTCTGTGTTTGTGTGTATGTGTGTCTAATGTGTGTGTGTGTGTGTGTGTGTATGTGTCAGTCATCTCATGGTGGAACAGCCAGTAAAGTGGATGAATGAATACACTGGCTCCATATTTCACTTTTTTATTTGGAGCCCTCACAGTGGCCATGTTGTTTTTGTGAGCGGTCAGAAACAATGAATTATTTCAGGTGGCAATCTGTAGCTGGCAGAGCGTGGCTCGAAAGAGGAAAAGCGCTGAGTGGGTGACAGCCAGGCGCCCGTCGACCATGGGGGTCTGGTGTATAAAGGGAAGAAGAGGGATGGAGGGTTAGGGAGGAGATATTGAAAAAAAAAAAAAGAAAAAGTAAAAGTACAGAATGGGGGGGTAAGGAGAGAAAAGAGGAAGAAGTGAAAAAGAGCGAAGAGAGAGAGAGGAGGTGTGGAAGATGAGGCTGCGAGCAAAAGGAGAGAAGGAGACGGAGAGAAAAGGGGGAGCCAGGCTGTCGTGGAGCGCTGCCAGCCGTCTGTGTGGTCCATGCGTTCCAGCCTGGAGGAAGCAAGCCAGGCAAGGGAAGGGCACACACACACACACACACACACACACACACAAACACACACAGTTTTGTTCACACACAGACATACACAATGATTCCCAAAGGCGAAACATTTATTGAACACAAAAACACATTATATACACACTCGTATGATATCGTACAAAGTTTAGCCACGCACGCACACGTATACACACACACACACACACACGTATACACACACACACACACACCGTTTGGCTTGTGTGTGGTTTTAGGACGGGCTCCCTCTGCACCTCTCCGCTCGCATTAAAGTGTTTTGATTCAGAACAGAGGAGAACAAATCCCTCCAAGATGTTTTTTTGCAGCGGCTCGGGGGCCAGCCATCTCCAGCCCCCTTTTTTCTTAATCTTTGTCTCTTTTTTATGATTCACTTTCTGCCTCTTTATTCTGCTGTCTCTCTCTCCCAATGAATGATTTTGTGTTTTGTGTTGTAAAGGCCTTGGCACCTCTTCAAGGAACTTCATAAGACATTCAACTGACTGACTGCCTCTGGAAAAGCCTGCAGTCCTTTTTTTTTCTTCTTCTCTCTGTTTCCCCCTCCTCCTCCTCCTCCTCGCCCTCCTCCCTCCCCCTTTTCATTCCTTTTCCTCCTGATGTTTGGGTGAGTTTTATTTGTCCGGCTCCCATTGTTAAAAGCTGCTTTGAATAGGGCAGTATTAGTTCGGTGTGGGCGTGTATCTGTCTGTATGTTTTGAGTCTTCTGATATCATCTTTTATCACCTGGATGCTCTCCAAAGGTATATTCAAATTTTGTGGACACGTAGCTTGATGCAGTCACTGACATGGAATGATAATCCCGAGACAGAAAGGGTCTCGTGTATCAGTACATACTGCAAGGAAATGAAATAACAGCTGGCTGACATCATCTAAATAGTGTGGTACAAAGTAATTATCATCTGTGAGAATCTTTTAACACAGAGCATAAACGACTGCTGTAAGAAACAAAGCCCGGGCCTTACAGCAGGTAAACAGCACCGTAGAAGCGCGTGTAATGGCATGTGTTCGTGACGATACGCTTCAGAGGTCTTTTGGTGTCATCACGGCAGACATGGTAATGAGGGCATCTCACTTACTCAGGCAGTTACGAGCCCGACAGCACTGACGATGGAAATCTTTTCAAAGAGTTTTAATAAGACATAGTCTAGCAGCCATTCCAGTAAGGTTAGTTAGGTGTGTAGGCGTCTGTCTGAGTGCACGTGAGTGAGTGTGTTCTCCACTGACTAACCCATGAGTAGTACGCCACAAGGCTCAGTTTTAGCTTTACAACGGTTTTTTATTTGTTTGTTTCAATAAATCAGGACATGACCATAAAAGCAATCCTGTCACTAATTAACTCCCTCAGCGTGCAATATGTAAGATTTCTAAGATTTGTTAAAATTGTCAACAAAATTTGAAGATATAAGAGTTATTTCAAAGTATTGTGTTGGAGAGGCCAATGAAGTTTAGCATGCTAACCAGCTAGCCCCAGCCTGTCCCTTCTTGCAATACCACCATGAGCCACCAGTCTAGTATGCTAGCTGCGAAGCAAAATGAGCTAACTAACTGTAGCTACAGTTAGCAGCAGTGTTTGGAAAAATAATTCAAGAGGGTGGTCAGTTCTGGTTATATTGCACCTGCAAATGCTGCACGTGCAAACATTTCTTGAGGCAACATGACAATAAATCAGAGATTATTTTTTTTGGTCCTCACAACTAACCTCTGCTCACCCTGAATAACCTCGGCAGTCTGTCAAAAAATATTCTACCTGTGGGTAGAAATATGGGAGGCTGCCACATGTGCGATCGTGTGACTATGCAAATATAGTGACTCCACCTTGCCAAGCTTCAAACTATGCGCTCGTGGCTAAATGCATCTCAACAAAACAGCGTCCTGTACGGGCGTCGTTCAGGTGTGACTAGAAGCGAAAGAAGCAACTGTTTGTTTGTCAACAATGGCAGGTGCCATAGAGGTTACTGTCACTGATGCTGGCATCAGAACTGGAGAGTATATTTAACTGAAATAAAAGCAACGAACAACGGCTTACCCGTTTAATAAAACAGGTTATTATTATGATGCAGGGGCGACAGTGGCACTAAGTCGAGCGCATACCTTGCCGAAGCCAAACAGCCACCATTTATTCAATTAAGCCCCTAACCCATAATCAGATAAAACATAAATCAAATCTGCTGGATCAGGATTTTGTTTAGAACCACATCAAACTCTATTCACTTATAGATACCTCATGATCCATGCCTGAGCTGAATAATGTCTTTTTTTTCCCACAATCTTAAAGAAAGTTAGAAAAAAATCCGTCCCTCCATCTGGATCTGCAACAAAAGTTAATCGGGTCTATTCTGGGCCAAGCCTCATGTTCAATCCGAGGTTCGTGGAAATATGTAGTTTTTGTGTAATCCTGCTGACCAACCGACCAACTAACCCACCAGCCAGCCAGAAAACCAACCAACCAACCAACCAACCAACCAACCAGCAAATGAACCAACCAGCAAATGAACCAACCAACCAACCAACCAACCAGCAAATCAACAAACAAACCAACCAACCAACCAACTGACGGAGACAAGTGAAAACCTCCTTTGCAGAGGTAATTATCTTCGTCTGTCCTGGAGAAAGTAATCCATTTCTTTAATTTCATTCCATTTCCACTACTGTAACTTATTTCCTTCGTGTTTAGGGGTTCTATCTCTCGATTTTTAGTTGTTCCAAAGGAACAAGGACCTTAACAAATTAAAAAATGTGCGTTCGAGGCAAAATTACATCTCTGCCCGATAACACATCTGTCAACTTCTCAACGTCTATATAAGTAACTGGAGGCGATCATAATTCCTTGCCATCTATCAGGTTATCTTCTATTGTCATTTCCTATTTAACTTTATTTTTTCGCCTTTAGTGTGTATACTAATGTATCAATGAAGAGATTTGCGTGTTCCTCTGTGAAGCACCTTGTAGCTTGTTTGGAAAAACGCTATCCTATCATCACGACAGCTCTGAGTGTGAATGTATACAGAAGCAGATCTGCCACAGTGCTGTTCGTATGTGTGTGAGCATGAGCGTGTGTGTGTGTCGCAGGAATAGTTTGGCTTGGCAGCACAGGTCTCCTGAACCACTAATATTGTCTGCAGGCCTGTAAGTAACCAGGGCCTCCTCACCAGACTTGTTAACACCCTGACCAAAATCGAACCAAAACACGACCCTGTCCCCAAGCCCAGAACCCCCCCAAGACCCGGCGGCTTCGAAACACCAGAGAGCAGAGACAGTCCTGACCGCTAACCTCCACCACTGACACACCAACACACACACGCAGTTATGCACAATAACCACCCGAATATGCCACAGCAAGACACAGTATGTGTGACGCCACAATGGTTTTTGTCACCTCCTGTGTTTGTCTGTCATCAATTAAGTATAATGAGAACAGTGGGTTTGGACAGAAAGCCTGTGTGTTATATTGCGTTATTACGACTCGGCTATTATCACTCAGGAAGTTTGTCTCAGCTGGCCGCAGCCACCGTCAGGAGCAGCTGAAAGGAGACAGAACCACCTATAAAAGCATATTGGTTTAAACAACCACTCCCTGTCTATTAGCTCAAAATGACATTTAATGAGGTCTATTAGCTCTGCTGCAAATCAGCACTGTGGCTACACTAGACTAATGACGCCAATAACACACACACTCTCTCTCTGCAAAACACGTCACGTGAGCGAGCCTATACAGACGCAGGCGCTAGACGACAGACGTACATGCATTTACAATCATATCTACACGCGCGGGCAGACGTGCCTACACACATGAACACATGCATGAACGGGCGCACACTTGCTGAGCTGTTGGTACAGTGGCAAACCGCAGAGCAACCAAGAGCTGTCAAGCGATTAAGCACAATGCGAGCCGCAGAAACCGAGTTAGCCTCCCGCTAATAACACAGTGGCCAGAGGGACCTGACTAACCACTTACCATACCCAAACACACACACACACACACACACACACACACACACACACACACCCACACACACATTGTAACCCTCTGAGGAAAATCATACCACAGATCTTTAAACTAGGCCTCGCTGATACTCGTCACTCTGACCACGCAATTAATTAGCAAAATCTGAGTGCCACAGATCAGAGATACGAGCCCTGTTTATTCACGGGTGGTCCAACTTGAACTCCCCCTCATATTAGATGAGGAACCGCTGGGGAAATGACATCCCTCAGGAAGACTCATATGGCTACCATAAGGCCCATCAAACACGCCGACACAAAACGTCCTTCCTGAGACACCCACAACCAGGCGAGTCATTAACAGGGAGCACAAACTGTGATGACATCGGGGAAAAAGTGTGAAAGAAATATCAATAAAATCACCGAGAATGGTTATTATTGTTAGCTTTTACCAGCCCATGTTGAAATCAAGTGTTATTGTCAGCTTCGTTTCTAGAAGTGACTCTGTGTTTTTGCAGAGACGGGCCACAGAGTGCCAGTGTGTGTCAGGCTTAAGACAGCCCCCTGTTCTTTCTCCGTATGTCTCCGTGTGGACCCCTCCCTGTAGGGGCCCGCTGTACCACAGGCCTCCTAATTACCCACTCGTTTAACACAAAATAGAGCTGTAATGGCCGACAAAGCCCCCCACCTCCATGTGTCAATGAAGCGTTCACAGATAGAATCACGGTTTTGGAGACAGCCGGAGCTCTGAGCCCAGAGTCGCTCCGTGCTGAAAACCTGGAGGAGGGGAGGCGCGGTTGAGAGGGCACATGTGTGTTTTGCCACCCTCCGACCTCAGCTTAATGACCCCTGAGAGGGAGACGTGTTCTGGCTGTAGTCTTTGGGTAAATTACACCGGTGCTGCAATTCTGACCACTTAACAGCAAAGTAAAGAAGTTCAGGGGGTTACGTATGATGACATACTCTTTATTGCTTAAATTGCTGTCCTGAGACTGAAGTTGTAACAAGCAGAGTTGAACTTTAAAACTGTGTCTCAGACCACAAATTGGTGTAAGACAAAGGGAATAATAATACAGGAAAGTGTTAAGTTTCTACACGACGCCAGAATCCCCTCACCTGAGATCAGGTAGCTCTGCTTTTGTGCAGTTAAGCGGACTCAATCTCACATGTGCCCAGCGTTTCCAGGAAGGCTTCCTGGACGCAAATCTCGGACTGCAGCTTTGTTGAGACCAAACCGGGGCTTTTCTAAACAAATTCTCCCCCGAGTCCCATCTGCTCGCCACCAAATAACAGGACTTGTTTGAAAGTCATCTGACGGGGGACAGCAGATGCACAGGAAATGCTTTTGATCAAACAAGATGGCTCGGGAGCAAGGAGGGATGGAAGGGGAGAAAAAAGTGGGTGTGATCGCGAGTACATGTGCGTTTTGACGACAAGCATGTGCCTTTGTTTTAGGGTGCGTGTTGATGAACGCTGAATGTTGAGAGGCGTTTTTTGGCACCACCAGCAGGTTTCCTACAACGGAGACTGATGGTGGTAGTAATCCTACTGTCTCCCGGCTCCTCTGTGTCTCTGCGCGCCCTGGTGCCATATGTGACGGGGCAGGCGGGCGGGCGGGTTGTTTGTGATGTGATATTGTTCATTGAGACGCCGTGAGATGAGAATATGTTTTTTTTATGAATAGGGAGGAGGGATGGGGAAACAGCTGCATGCCAGACCAGTTGGCACTGACGGCTATAGTAAAGTTTTTTTTTTTTCTCCTCAGTTGTTTTTATATGGCCCATTAAAAGGAGCTGATGCTAGCACTCTGCTACCCAGTGTGCCCTCTCAGGAATATTCTGCCTCACTCTTTTTTTTTTTATTTCTCTTCTCTCTCTCGAACTGTCACATGGGACGCTGAGCTGCTTTCTGAGAAGTCATTTTAATTAAAGGCCTGTTGATTGCTAATTAACACATTGAGAACTTTTTCCAGTAAAACTTTGTTTTGTTGTTAATTAACTTGTTTTATTAGAGCGTCACCATTTTTAGCTGGGCATTAGCTGCACACCCACAGCTCAGTTAAAGGGGCACTCCACTGATTTTGAAGTGTAGTTTCCTTGTATTCAAGTAAAATGTCTTCTGTGACGGGAGCTTTTGAAAGCTCTTTCATTATCTCAGCTCGTGGCTGTGTAATATCTATTAAGATCTGGAGGTTTTAATGAAGTGGGCATTTCAGAGGCCTGGGAGTTACTGATGAAAGACGCTATTGAGCTGCATTATGGGAAATGTAGGATCCAGTGTTTTTGAATTTAAGGGAGCTTAGGCACTAAAATACAGGGTAGTTTTTCTCCATCCCTGTTTCTACTGAATCCCCCCACATTTTGAGCACAACACAACATCCCTGGAGAGATTCTTCTTAAAACAAAATAAAGGTTGTAGTATGTTTTTCTGTACTGTATGTGCGTGCCTTTGTACTCACTCCTGGGCTCACGTGGTCCATCCACGGTGACCTTTATGGCTCGGTGGTAAGTGGCCACTTGTGGTGGGTTGGTGAATACTGTGATTGTCAGCGTGAAGCTCTTGCCTGTGGTGACATCAAACAACATCAAATGACACACACATCTGAAAAGACAATGCCCTGCATTCATCGCTAAACCATCCCCAAGTCACAAGTGTGGTTGTCATCACATAATGGCCAATACAAACTGGGAAAAATCGACTTAGAGTAACGTCAGACGGAGTGGTGTTTGAGAGGCTCTATTTAGGATCCTTGGCAGAGTTTAAATGGGAGATTGACTGGAGGAGCCAGTATCTTGTTATCCAGACTTTCTCCCTGTCTAACGCAGTGTGAGTGGGCGAGAGGCATTTTAATAGTCACTTCCTCTCTCGATAATCCCCAGCAGTTGCTGCCTTGGGGTTGAGTGTGCTAGTGTGTGCGCGTATGCTCCGATGTGCATCCACAAGGAATGTTATGAATCAGAGTGCAACAGCCAAGTCAGCATAAGCACAAACGCTGGAGGCACGCAGACGCGTCGTGTTACCATGGCTACACACAGGAAACAGGAAGTCGGGGGGGGGGGGGGGCAGGCAGGTTTGCTGTAGCGACTCATCTGAGCAGCTGTCCATTCAGTCGCGACCAGCTCCACGTGCGTGTCCTCGCCTCCTCCCCTCCACTGCCCCACACTCTACTTCACTGTAAACATGCCTCCCAGGAAGTGATGGGATGATTGTGGGAGACAGCGGATCACAGGTGCAACAGGTGATCCACAGAACTGAGATAAGCTGCATGTGGGTGAACCAGATAAAGTGGGACACTGAGTGCGTCACGTCTCTGCTTCCTTGCCATCATCACTCCTGTCACCCGTTACCTGCGGTCTACTCCCGAGGCAATCCCGCACACTACCACACAATTAACTCTAAAGATGTTATCACACGTATCCGATTACTCTCTGAATCTCCCGTCCTGTTCATCTTTGCTGTCATCGTACTGTGGCGCCATCTTTGTCCGTCTCCGTTGGCTCCCCCCCCCCCCTCCCCGCCTCTCTGTGCATGACATTTAGCAATCTAACATCCTATCGGTTGTACTTATCTCTGTCATTGCCCGGTATTCATTTCAGACACCTCGTAGTCTGATCTCCCCTGGCTCCTATGTCACTTCCTGTGACTAGATTCTGTGTCACAGCGAAGGGGACACACGCATGGTCCCCGTGGCAACAGGTACAGCCAGCGCGCCTCCTCCTCTCTCTACACTCTGTTGCCCCTCACCCCTCCTGTTCATCTGCCTCCTCCCTTTTTTGGACAGCTACGGCCGGGAAGGAAACTGTGGAGGAGTGGCGAAGCTGCTGACACCCCTTATCACCATCAAACTTAACAAAAGCGACCGGTTTTTGTCAGACTTGTTGAAACTACATGTCACTAAGAAAATATTTCCAGCGAGGGTGAGCTTGGGCGAGAGCTGCCAAATTTCAAATCGTAAATAAGATGATTCAGTGACAAGACGGTTGGTGATGCAAAACAATGCCTGTACAACACCAAAAATTCAGGGAATGTTCTTTGATTGAATAGGAGTGCACTTCTGCCTCGCTGCCTGGGGAAATGTGTGATCAGCCAGGAGGCTGTAGCACCACCCAACAGGCTGATAAACCTGAACGGAGCAGGGTAATTTCAGGTCAACATTATGGTTAGGGAGAAAACGAACACTTTGTTATGCAGCTGATGTTGGGCTGACGCTCATCTTTCACCAAACCATTGTTTATTCAACCAAAGGGCAGAGATTCCAAAGTAGGAAGTGGTGGGTTTAACAAGCGTTTCTGTCAAAGATAAGAAAAATAAATTAAAGCCCCTCATTTTAAAGCAAAAAGAGCGGATGCAACATGATTCTCCACTCAGACTTCAGGAGACTCGCGATGGGATTTGAGCCCCGAGTTCGGGATCATTATGTGGTCGCCACGATGGGAATGTGACCACTAATCCACACCACTGAACCTAATAGCTCCCACTGAGTTGTAAGCAGTGTACAGTGAGTCGGGCACGTCGCGTTTCAGGCCTCACCTCTGCCGCTGCGGCCCACGAAGCGAAGGTCGTTGAAACGAGCTACCTGGTTCTTCATCACACCTGAGGCGTTCCGCAGCTCGGCGGAGTAGTTCTCGTCGTTGCCCGCCATAACTGTGACAACGGTCCCATCAGGTATGTCTCCCAGGGCAACCACCTGTCAGGAGCACAAAGGTCAAAGGGCAGAAAGTTAGGAACTATTAGGGACAAGGTTTAAAGGGATTACATGTTTTTTTAAACTCCCCCGTTCTGTGACTCAAAATTGGTAAAATATTGACTGCATCCACAACATGTTTGCGGTTAAAGAAAATAAGAAAAACTATTGGAGCTCAAAATTTAATGGAGGAATTGCTTCAGTTTAAAAAGTCACAAATCTGATTAGCTCAAACCTCAACTTCATTGTCAGTTTCAGTGATAGAAGATGTCGTCTCGCTGATGTGACAGACTTGTTTTACGTCGTGTTGATAAATGGAATTTAATTTCACATCGCTTCTCAAGCGCAGCCTCTAAAACAAAAGCGGCGCGGCCTCGTGTTATCATTTAGATTCCTGGAGAGAGATAAAAGGAGCATGAGTCGGCCTACAGGGCAGCAATAATTACAGAGCCGTAGTAATAAGAACGGTTGAATAACACATATATTTTAAAATGTGTCACACTTGATTTGGAGCTATGGCTGCAGCTACAAATTTCCACTTTGGTGCGTCTTTGATCCGTCCTTTAAATAATATGTGTCAAGTAATTAATAGGGCCTTTCCGTTGAATTATCATGGGAGCAAAAAAAAAAAAAAATAAATTGTCAAGGCTTCAAAAATGCCTGAGGAGGCCTGAAACGTATAAACAATTAGTCTCTGCGGCATTAAGACAGATCTCTTTGTGTTTGCTTTTCTGCTCATTAAAAGTTCAGTTAAACTCAACATGTGAAGACAAATGACAGTAATTTAGTATAATCATCAGGATAGTGGTTAAAATAGGGCTATAATTATTAAAATTATTTCCTAATATAGAAAACTGTCATTAATCACCATGGAAACAAAGCTTTAATTGTGGAGAGATTTTTAAATGAGCCACAAATATATTTTACTACATAAAATGATTGTTGGTAATATACAACATGAAGCTGTTGTTTGTTTACAAAGTGTGAAAAGAAAAAACAATATCTAAATATATTTTACCAACTTTTTTTTCCCTGGCCCTTTAAATCGTTCCTTCTCGATGCTTCTTCCTTCTTCGGAAAATTAATTATCTGAATTTAATTTGTTTGTGACGTGACATTAAAAACTTCCGGATCCCACCCCAGCTCCCATACTCAACATGACTGATATTTTGTTGTTGTTGTTATTGTCATTTTTAAAAACAACACAAAACAACACATCTTTACAGAAACTGTGATAAAAGCAGGCGACTCCAAGCAAAAATGGGTCGTGAGGGCAGAGAACAAACACAACACAACACTGCAGACACTGTGACACTAACTGTCCACAGATCGTGTTTGTAAAGAAAAATCAGGTGTTTACTCTTTTATAGAAATATCATTTTAACTCCATTTAGCGGTTGCAGTGAACACCGACTCACACAGGGCTTCCCTCTTCTCCTCCAGCAGCTCATCACTGAGACGGGACTCACCTTAAAGGCGACAGGCAGCGTCTTGTTGCACCGCCAGTGGGAGGGCAGGACCGAGCACAGAAAGTTGGGGCTGTCGGTCCGGACCAGCTCGGCCGGGTGGTCGGCGATGATCTCGGCCATGCTGCGGTTTTCGTGGGGACGCAGTCTTGGCACCGCCGCCGCTGCGTCCGGCTGCCCGGCTGGAGAGCTCACATCGTTCATCTTCCCTGGGACCGGCTGGAGGCTATTGGACGGCGGACTGAACCTCCGACTGGCGCTGGGATCTACGGGAATTCGCATCACAACAGCGTGGATTATCAAAAAAGGCACCAAATGCTCCCCAGCTCCTCTTTTTCTTTTCTCTCTCACACAACTCGGGGAGAAAAAGTCGGGAGTGTGCGGCGCTGCTCGCTGAACCTCAGCGCGTCTGCCAATGGAAAACTTTGTGAGCGCACACCGCGTTTTCAAAACCCTCTCCACTGCTAACTTCAGTGGGCGCCTTCAAACGACAGAAAATATACTTCTCCGGCAAGAAAAACAAGCCTTGAAAACGTGATGATGTTTTAAATGACAAGCTCTCTCTTTTTTTTTTTCTTTCTTTCAGAGTGCTCGGGGGAAGCGTCCGTGCGCCATAACGCAGGCGTAGTTGCTCGTGCGCGGATATAAATAACATCAAATAAATGTCCGAGCGCGTAATAGGCTATACAATTACAAAAAAGCCGACCTAAAATAGAACAGCCGACCCAGATGCTCAAAAAAGTTTTTGTCTGTCTTCCTTTGGTGACAAGTCAAAGCGCTGCTGCTCCAGGTGCGTCATTGAAGTCTTTGTGCCAAACTGAAAGGCTCTCTGCGAACCCGCAGGCTATGTACACGCACAAAAGTTTTCAAAGTCAAAGGGACAAGCTTTAACAATACTTAACAGCGCTATTTATCACCCCGCGACGCCTGCAAATTCAACATATTTTTCCGCTCAGACCGCGCCGCAGGTTTTTGTGTACAGGGTTAAAAAGGTTGATGAAGTCTGTTAAAGAGAAAAAAAAAAAAAAAAAAAAAAAAATCGCCGGTGAGATGAAGGAGGCGGAAAATAGAATCCCGTTTTTGTAGCCGTAAATGTGGTTAGTGTTTGGAGGCCGGGGTTTCCCGTGCTCAGGCTTTTTGTGGTTTATATAGCTCGAGCGCCCAGCAATTATTGCGCTGATGCGACTCCAACACGTGGTGTCTGGAGTCAGATCCATTCCCTCTGCCATAATCTATCACGCCTATATAGACGAGCGGACAGGTCTCCGTGTAACGTCTATACCTTCATGACACACACATGGGGCCACGTTTCACGCCTTTCTCTCTGTCCCCCCCCCCCCCCCACCACCACCTCCCCTTGATTCTTTCGCAGTTCGCAGTGTTCACACACACAGCCTGCTGTACATACCGACGTGTGACCGCTCCCCCGGACCAGCGGCGCGCTCCTAGCTCCGGGGACGGTCATGTCCGGTCAGTAAACACGCGTCAAGTCCGTCAGCCCGCGCTGTAACGTTACCGCTGCGTCCTGACAGTATGGAAGAGTCGAGCCCCGGGTGAGAAGTGAGTTACAGTCCATGCGGCGGCAGTGAGTGAGTCACCGGAGAGCGGTGAGTCAGGTAGAGGCTCCGGCAGGAGTAGAGTTTCACTCGGTCGCAGGGGAGAGCTGTTGTGCAGGTGTACAGGTATTCTGCGTGACACGGGGCTGTAATTTATGTTCACGCACACATGTGGCTGTGTCCCGAAAACAGACGGCTCTTTGAGAGAAGTCAGTTACACCATGTGAGCTTTAATTTCACTGTCTGATGCGTCTCAAAGCTGCAATATTATCTTAAATCCAAAACATTTAAAAATACGAGCCCCTGGGTGCGTAATTACGCGCGGCTCCGTGACTATCCAGGACCATTCATATGCATAATTCAATGAGTCTGTGGTGGAATGTAATTAAGTACTTTTACTCAAGTGCTGACTTAGAGTATTTTGCTTTTGTTTTACTTTATACTTCAGTTTAATTACACCTCAGAGGGAAATGTTGCACATTTTCACTCCTCCACATTTATATGACATCTTCACTTTGGAGATTTCAAGCACCTGATGATCTTCAAAAATATATGTTGTATTAATCAGTAAAATGAGCTCTTTCTCCACCAATTTAACAGTAAAACATTTTACTCACACATTAAATCATAGGACAGAATCCTCCAATAATTTGTTAATATAATATATAATAGTATAAAACTCATGATGGCTATTTTTCTGCTTCTGTTCTGAGACATTTAGCACATTTGGCTGATTATATCTTATATCATGTCATATTTTCAATGCAGGACTTGATGTTGCTTATTATACGTAATTAAAGGATCTAAATACATGAAAAAAATAAAAATGCAAAAATGTTACATTTGAAAATCAAAGCAAGAAAAAAAAAATCCTATTTTACGACCAAATTTTATTTAAAAAATCATTAATCTGATCTTTACACCACCACATTATAAACTTCCCACTGTGAGAAAAAAAAATGTGCTCGTTTAAAAATGTTAGAATAATTGTATGCTTTTATTTTAAGTGCTGAGACGCCTCAGATTTTGGATGGGATGCTGCTTCCGAAGGCAGTTTGGTGAGGAAGGCCCTGCTTCGCCTGCCCCTCCTGTGTCTACTGTAGAGGGCATCATCTACCCTCTGTGAGCCTCCGTATCTCAGCCGGCTCTCATCAGCCCTCCCCACCCTCTGCCCTGATTACCCATCAGTCTCCCAATAAGCCTTTTTTGAGTGCCACATCACACAGCAGCATGTGTATTGCCACTCTGCGTTGCCTTTTTTTTTTTCCCGTCGCTCCCAAACAGGACTTTTTATTGCAGCGACTCTTAAAGACAAAGGCCTTTGATACTCTGGGCCTGTTTCAAAATAAAAAAAGGGACTACCAGGAGGCACAGCTGTCAGGTTATTTGGGTCTTTTGCAGCTTGTTTTCATGCTGTAAAGTTATACATTTTAAAATAAGATTTTCTGGATTGAGAGAATAAAGAAGTATTAAAGCACGGGTACTGAGAGTAACTTGAAATAACGTCTTGTGTTTCATAAGTATGTATGTACGTGGGTGTGCACACGCATATATGTCTTGTAGCGTGTGTGTGTGTGTGTGTGAGGATGTGGGAGGGATATATATATATCTAAAGTCTGAAAGCACTGACACGCATCTGGCACCTCGTCATGTGGACGGGGAGGAGGGGAAAAAAAAAAAAAAAAAAAAGAGTGATTGAGTTACACTTCCCCTCCGCGTGCCCCAAACGCCAGAAATATGGTTCACATTGTCCAACATTCTCAAAGATCAACTAACAATTCATGGATGGATAAATGTGAATAGTAGTAATTAAATCTGTAATAGTGATAAACATGGCCTTGCAGGAACCGTGGAGCCGGGCTATTCCGACAAGAGTCGAGTTTCAGCTCCGATAATATCACTTTTTCACCGCCGAATACATTTGGGGTAATGTGGAAAACATCCCTAATGTTGTAGTGGAATTTAATTTAGGAAATGTCAGGGATGAAATAATAACAAACGCTGACTCAATTTCATGCCATCAATTTAATTATTCTGAATGCATATATGTTTGAACTGGAGTTTAATGTCGGAGCTGCTTTCTTTCTTTCTTTCTTTCTTTCTTTTTTGGAGGGGTTTATTCATAAAAGACACATGAGTGGCTGCATTATTTAAATTTCACATCCCGATCTTATCCACACACTCCGCTTAACAGCCACGTTTTTTTGGGGCCAAGTAATCAGTCTTAATTTACAATTTTCTGCACTCTGTTATTGTCTCATCAGAGGGAGCGGCAGGAAGAGCCAGGCCCCAATCGTTGCCCCCCCCACCACCCCCACATCCCTCCACCCCGATGCAGTCGTGACTTAAACCCTGACAAGCTCGGCTCATCAAAGAGTGTTTGTCCCATCTGACTCCGCTTTGCCTCTCCGCTGTACGTCCAGCATCTGTCTTCCAGCTCCCTACAGGATACAGCCCGCGTTCATACACTAAAGGGCCTGCTGTCTGGCTCTCTGTCAGTCAGAGGTAGGGTGACCTCTGAGTTTCAAAAAAAAAAAAAAAATGTCGTTTTGATGTCCCGGAGATGTGAGGGAGACACCAGAGAAGGCGTTAATGTGCCAGAATACACTGTTCAATCAAAAAATACCACTTCCCCGCTTCAGTGTCCTGGATTAAACCCAGCCCAGAATTCAACTTTTGATTAAATGTGAATGCTGGAACCTAAAAGCAGTATTGGACTTTGCGGATATATGACCTACCCCACTCAGTATTAACAGACTTAATATTATGTAGTAATGAATCTAGCATAAAGCTGTTCAGTTCAGTTGCGGCTGCTGCTCGCCTGGTGCACAGCTGGATCGTCTCTCTCAGCTCTGGTATTATTCATCTACTGTGTTACACTGGCTTGGAGTCATTGCACAGTAGGAGAAGTCACTAACAGTGAGGAACCACAGTATACCACATTGAGCAGGATGTGCGTTTCATGATTTATGGTAATATTGTATTTCTGCCGCTCAGTTTCAATTATTTGTTTTCAATAAAAATCAAACTCAGCTGACACTCTCTGGCTAATTTTCCTGTCGAGATATCAAGCGCATAATAAAAAGTTTCTGTTCTCAATCCCACTTGGAATCCCGAAGACTGTGTGAACCGCTAATATGTACGCACACACGCTGTCTATAATGTTGACAGCGAGCTAACCATGCTCAACCCCTCTCTTCCCTTGTCTTGTCAACTTCTTCACATCTGTCTTCTGCTTTGACACAAACAAACGCGCTCGCATCCTCGCTATTAACTCGGGCTGAAACTAACGTTTGCAGCTCGTATCATCAGACGATTCGGCCTAACAGAGATATATCTGTATCGCCGTATACGTTGCCCTGTAGGTTAGAGATTAAAATGCACAAAAAGATGCTTGGGATGATTAAAAATGATCAAGGTTTATTGTTAAACTGTCACATATCTGGTTTATTTCGCATATCAGTTTCACAAGTGTTTATATCGATATCAGAGTGTTTTTATTACTTCACGAGAATATGTCGGCCACAAAAATCAACGATTAATTTAATTGTCAATCTGTCCTTTTTTTTAAATTATTGCTTTGCCTGCGAAAAGTCTGAGAATGGTGAAAAATGTCTGAGTTTCCCTAAACCAGGGTGACATCTTTAAATGTTTTTTTTTTCACATTCAGTTTACTGTCACAGCGGAGTAAAGAAACCAGAAAAAAATGACATTTAAGAGGCTGGAATCAGAGAATTTTGACTTTGACTGTCCTTCAAAAATAACTCAAACCGATTAAACAATTATTGAAATAGTTTCCGATCAATCTGATAATTGTAAATCAATGAACAGCTGTTGCTCCACTATTAACACCTCATTAGGAGAGACAATTGGACAAATAGGGCTTAAAGGTACATCAACAGCTTCATCTTACGGTTTAAGCGGGACACGCCTCGCTGTATGGGCTCATGTTCTTCCATATTTGACAATAACTACACATTTAACTCCTACATAAAGAAAAACAATAATAACACAAGAGAGCAACACTCTCCCTCTCCTTTACACAAGCATACACTCTCATCATTCAAGAGGAAAAGTACAGCCACTTAAGACTCAGGATTAGGGCTACATTTCACAGTGGTGCATTTTTCAAGACACTTAATTATAGCTTTCTAGAGGAGCGCTGTGACGAGGCCCAGGCTCTTTCAGCTCTAACGGGATGTTTCCATGTTTGGCAGGCCACCAGCCAGCCGGCACTGCCAGCTAACCAATCAACCAGCCCACCAGGCTGGGCAGCAAAGCGGCCAAAGATCCAGTCTACTAGCCAATCAACCAAACACGACCGGGGAGGGGGAGAACTGAGCCACAAAACTAGCCTGTTGGTCAGTTAGCCGGACTCGGGCTGGTTGCCGGCCAACGAGGCAGTCAATTAGTGAAGCAGCTAGCCAGCGGAGGAGGATGACGACGTGCAGAAACTTAACTCCTCCTGACCTCATCGACACAACCTCGCCGACTCACATCCACGCACTGATCCCAGATCACTTCTAAGCCTTTAATGACTGTTTGTCACCGAGCCCGTGACATCACCGTGAACTGTTAGGACGGGGACGGCACGTTCTGCGGTGTGTGCGTGCGCATGTTCCTGAGCAAACACTTTTCAACGAGTGCAGTCCAAGTTTCTCGTATTAGACTTTGAGGTGGCCGGAGTGGCTGAGCCTATAGAGTTTGATGCGCTCGAGTCTCAGCGAGAAAAAGCGAGATGCAGACGGAGTTTGTCTGAGATTTCACTCTGTTCTGGAAATGGCAGAGAGCAGCATGGAAAGAGATGGAGACACGGAGGGGGCGGCTGCTCACTGCTTGTGGCAGGAGGGTAGAGAAGGAGGGAGGGAGGGAGGGAAGGAGGGAGGGAGGGAGGGGGGTATAAAGACAATTTCCTCTCTGCTCTTATTGCTCTGACTGTCTGCCGCCTACCGCCTTCATGGAGGTCCCTAATTGAGATCACTTGTACTTAAAAATAGGAACAAAAAAGGAACCTCTGCGGGCTGGGAGATGGCGAGGAGAAAATAAAGCAGTAATATGTGACGAAGGCTGCCATTAAAGAGTCCCAATGATAGATCTGAGCGACTGGAGCTGAGAAACCCTTCTCCGTCTGCCAGGGAACCTTCAGATGTTGACGTGTCACACACCACCTGCTGTCACAGCGCTAGAACTGTGCATGTGTAAGACTATGTGTAGTTTGTGTGTGTGTGTGGCTCTTTGACGGGGTAGGGTGACAGTGCCCGGGGCTGAGGCCAGAAACATGGCATTTCAGTTTTTCCACTTTTCTATGGGTATGTGTGTATGTTACGGTTTGTCTTTACATAGCTGCAACAAAATATCTTTACAGTCATCGGGAATATTTTGGCCGGCCCGGCTCTGTGCAGCCTTTGTGTCATTAGCTCTGCTCGTATTAGTCCTTCGCTTTAATTCAGCTGTTCCACCAATCAAACCCTCCCCGGAGCCGCCTTTCCCAGACTCGGTCCCAGAGTGTCCCCGCGGCGTGCCGGTTTCCCCTTCAAACCATCTATCACTCAATCAGGTCTGATCGTGCTATTAATCAAACAATGAGCCCTCCTCCTCGGAGACCAGTTTGAAGGATTGGCTTGAAGGAAACGCAGCGTATCCAGGAGTGGTACCGGACCACAGCTGGGAACAGGAACCCCGTAAAGAGCGTTTTTCTTGGACCGAGACCCTCTGTAGGTGCTAAAGACAATACAGACACTCGGGCTAGGCCAACATTCCACTTTACACTTTTCCCTTCCTCTGTGTATTTCACTGGTCTACTTCCCCTCTGCAAACTAGCCGGCTAGTATCAAAATATTTATAGTACATCTGCAAGACATGCTGTTCTCATGTATCCAGGACCGTTTAGCCCTGTGTTCATTATGCGAGGTAAAACTAATACCAGATTTATAGGGGGAGATTTCTCTCTGTTCTCCCTGTCCGTGTAGTCGGATTGTGGATGATTTATGTGAGCTAGGGAGGCACAGGCGAGATAGATAGAGTGACTACGCGCTGAGAGGCACACAGGCAGCGGCCCAGACTAGCACTCGCAGGGGGGCTATCGGCTATCACTCGCCCGTTTCCACCACTCCCGTTATGAGGCTGGAGGAAGGCAAGACAGGACGGGCAGCGGCCGGAGTCGGGGAAGGAGAGGAAGGAGACGGGAGGCAGGGATGTATGTATGTATATGCATGGAGGCAGGGTGGAGGAATGTCCAGGTGCACTGGGTCCAAATTGATGTAAGGAGCCGTAGAGGCGGGCCAGATGGAGGGGGAAAAAGACTGTTATGGATCCTCAATTGCACACAGACATAAACATAGACGCTGTAAACCCACGCCTTTAAATGTACCATACATTTCTTGTCCCGGAGCATTTAAATGTATTAAATATACTATCTGTTTAACTTGGCCATCTTAACAGACTGGGTATCATGAATTTTACTGACAGCAAGTGAGCCCACATCGGAAACCTTGCGACGGAGCCCTGGCAGCGCTCTGCTACTTCATTTCTGGGGGGTAATCAGCGTCAAGCCTGTCAGTCAGCACGTCCAGCACTGAGACAACAGCCAATCAGATAAACAGGAAATGAAAACGCAGCACTGGGCAGGAACCGCATGCAGCCGCAGCACCGGGCGCAACGGCACTCGACTTCCGAGGGTTTGGATCTTGCTCTCCTTTTCTTTTTTCCTGATCTCTTCCTGATTCCTGTCCAGCTCGGAGGGGCTCCAAAACGCTGAGCCTGAACTCTGCGACCCGGAGCCCTACGTACTAGATCAAATTCAAAAAAGCATAAACGTCGAAAAATGGCCACGAGGAGCCTTCGATTTGCGAACGTTTCCAAGGGCGTGACATGCAGCATCTTTTTTGCTCGGTGCGCCGAATGAGTTAACAGTTTAACTCGAGGATGTCACCGTTGATGTAGCACACTCAGAGATGCCCAAAAACCTTAGCCTGTAATTACACTGAGCCTATTAGGCTACTGGTCAGAGATGACTCACGACAAGGTGGGGGTGTGGAGGGGGAAGAGAGGAGAGAAGGGTGGATGGAGTTCACTTTCAGAGCTCGCAGCCTGAGATGTCCTGAGACAAAATCAATTCCAGCCATCTTTGGAAAAGAGAGTTCAATAGAGGAAAACATCATGAAAGTTGAGGGAAAACATGATTTCACAGAAGATAAATGACTATTGTCTGATTATGTGACCCATGACCCTGTATTTTCCACACACACATACGCTCAGAACTCGCCGGTTATTCCAAGACGGGGCCTTTTCATGTCGTGTCTGCTCTGCCCCTCGCTGAGACTCAGATGACGCCAGCTTTATAGCGCCTAAATCGAGTCTCGAGCAGCGAGACTCATCGACTGCAGGGTCCCACGGGGAACGTCAATTACGTTGTGAAATGCTGTCCTTCAAACACAATCTATTCTGTGGTGTTGCATTATAGCAAAGCTGAGAATTTGAACGTCACGCACATAAAAAATCCCTCTCTGGCAAAGAGGTTGTTGGGATGTGGTCTCGGGCTGACAATTAAATTGTCCGCTCGGAATATGCTGTCACTCTGGAAGCACGAGATTTACGGCGAATAATTTCGCGAGAAGTGATCATCTCAAATGTTTTCGCTGGATTTTATGGCGTCATAGATCACTCTGATATGTTCTCGCGTCCTCCGGGGACTGAGAACTGTCCCCAGTAGTTGCAGAACTCATTTACAGACAATTAAAGAAGCTCTAAACAATCCAAACCTCCTCTGACTGAACTAAAACGTCTTCCACCAGACTTTCCTGCAGAAAGGGGACAACTCCGTGACACTTTACAAACCACACAGTATCATCGCGTAGCTTCTCTGTGGCATCTGCAGGCTGAGCACCGCAGCGTCCACCAGCTAAAAATTAACGCAAAGTCACAACACAGGTATACGGGGTTAAACGCTGTAAACATTAAACCTGTGTTTACATTGCAAGACATTCTTTTTCATCAGTAATTGCCTCACACTGTGAGCCTGATGATTGGGTAATATTTATGATAGGCCCTCGGGGTCTGTTTCCCTCTCAGTCTCTCTTATGTCTATAAAATCTTTTACCCTTGGCTCAACTGTGGCGCAGACAAGCTCCCATTAGAACCTGATTGTATATGTGCTTTTAAAGTGTGCCTCTACGGTGCCTTTAATGTGCACAGGCCATGTGCTCATGTGCGCATACACATGTGGGTGTGTATATACAGTATGTGTGTGTGTGTGTGTGTGTAGCAGTAAAGGGGCTGGCTCTGAGACTTTGGTTAACCGGACTATAATTTGGAGGCCCAGTGAAGACTCCCAGCAGCCTCTCACTGTTTGTTTACCAGAGAGACCAACTCTACTGTTTCTGCTGCATCTGCAGGGTCCTGCAGGAAAAGGGCGTGTGTGTCTGTCCGTCTGGCTGTGTGTGCATATCTGTGTGTAGGTGTAATCATGTGTGTAATGCAGTATTCATGTGAAAGTGACATTTTGTTGAATAAGCAAAGATAAAATTGTCCGCGGGCATTTTTAAAGACCGTTTGGATTACAGATGCCCTTAAATTAACATATTTTTCTAATGTAATTCTTTAAGGAGCCGGTGCTTCCAATTTAGCTAAAAAAAAACTCTGACATCCCTCCACTTCTTATTTTTCCCCTCATACAACTTTAAGCTTCACTAAATCAAGGCTACAGTACACACACACACACACACACACACACACACACAGACGCCACCCCTTCTCTGTCCCGGAATGGTAGCATTGTCATAAATAAGAAAACAAAAAGAGCCCAACTTCACAAAAAAACACCCTCACATTAAAAAGTGTTTGTCAGCAAAAAATGACTGCTATTTTTGTTTGTGCCGAGAGTAAGTCTCCTGAGACTGAACTGCTCGCTTTCTGTCCCAATTGGGGCTTTTTTCTTTCTTTTCTTTTTTTTTTTTTTCTTCCCACCAATCCTCCTCCCATGCAGGAATAAAAAGAAAACAATGCAATTCAAACGACCGGAGCTCCCAGCCTGTCATTTAGCTGTAACTTTGAATTGTCTTTGCTCTGCGTGAGCTGTTTTCTTTCTCACACACACACGCAGAATTGTTGCAGCATCCTAAAATTCCATCACGAGAGGGGAAGAAAGACAGAGGAGGAGAGGAACTTTCAAAATATCACTCTAATAAAATATTCCTGCTCCTCTGGGATCCTCCTTTGCTCATTCAGCATCAGGAGAAGTGAAGTGGAAAAGGCCTGTTATTGGTCTCCGTCCAAAAGGGAGAAAGAGAGAAAAGAGAGAGAGACCTATTTCCTTTGGGGAAAGACAGAAAATAGAATGAACGGCGCAACAGTTGACGGAAAAACTTTTAACTGCGACAACAAAATGAACTACAGACGACTGTAAGAGGGCAGCTGTCTGGGTGAGTGACAGGATTCGACTCCAGACTGAAAGCCCGCTCCAGCGAGGATCAGACGACATGTACGTATAAAGACTTTGATCACACGGCGCTGCTTGTCGGAGCAGTATGATTGGATTGAATATGTGTAAACTGGAACAGCTCAGGGATCAACATAAAACACAGCAGCTACAAGTTTCTCAAACGGTGCCAGCCTCAGTCAGAGGAAGGAGCTTTGAAACAACCTGAAGTGTAACGTAGGGGGATTTTGCAGTTTTGTAACACTGCTGTACAAGCAGAAACTTTTCTCTCTCTTTTTTTTTTTGTTTTTTTTCTTCACAGCGAGAGACACACAGACCGCCTGAAATTTGCAGCAAAGTTGTAAGACAGAAAACTGAACTGCTAACACTTCATCTCACCCCCTCATTTTGCATTTATAATAAGTATACATACAAACACACAACTAATGATTAAAACAACACAAGGACTTATTTTTTAAAATGTCTTTTTTTTTTTTTTTTTCAACAACTTAACTCCACTTTTGGAGCATTCATAACTGCTTACTACTTTCTCTATTAAATGTATCAATTATCTTCATTAATTAAGTCATTATTTATTCAGAAATGCTCTCGGCCTCACTCTGGTTCAGTGAGAATTAAGATCTGGATTTCGTAGGGTTCTTGAACCTGGTCTAATCATATTTCTACTTCAGTATCCATGACAACTGAGAAAACTTGGTCCTCCGATGAAGGCCATGGGATGTGGGTGAAAGCTCCGGGAGCAGTCTGTAATGTGAGCCATGAATTAAGACGTTTTATTTGTTTTTTTTCCAAGGTCAAAGTTGAAACTTCACGTTCAACAAGTCTTCATTTGTGAGCATCTTCTGATTAAATATAATTACGGCTATTATATCACCATTTAATAACTGTTTACACGCCGGTTACAGACGCTTCGCATTAATTAAATCGTTCACAAATACATTCATCAATCTTAAAATGTCCCAACATCTGCTTACAGCTATGCTATAGTAAACTATAAACTATTATAAGTGTTTTTATTCTTCCCTCTAAATGCTAAATGGGGGTGTTAAAGTAAAGTTTTACCACAAAACCTCTTAAATTTTTTAGTTTTAAATCCCAATTATCTGCATGCTTCTCTCTCTCCTCTCTCTCTCTCTCTCCCGAGGCCACTTTACAAATGAGAGCTACCAGTTCTCGCTTCCCTCTCCTCCCCAGAGACTTGTCAATATCAGCTACACACACCATTCAAAGTTCAAAGACTAGCATCCCACTACACACACCTACACACACTCTCCTGGCCCCTTTTGTGTCTCAGGGGCATATTTAATTTCAGTGTCTGTGCACACATTTGAATATGTCTCCATGTGCGCACGTGTGTGTGTGTGTGTGTGTGTGTGTGTTCGCGTGGATGTGTGTGTGTGCGCGTGTGCGGTTGCCACAGGTGGTATGGTTCTGGTGACTCTGCTCTGATTATTGCGGTGACCAAAAGCATCGCCGCCCCTTCACGTTTGTCATCACCCTTTTCCTGAAAGCGTGGGTGGGAGGGGAAGGATGGAGGGAGGACATAAGGGGAAGGAGAAGGAGGAAGGAAAGGGAAGAAGGGAGAGGAGGAGGGCAGATGATGGTAAATGGCCACCCCCGCGGTGCCATATGGGAGGTGGTTTGAAAGAGTTAGTCTTGAGTTGCTCGTACCGGAAGCCTCGCGAGCGCAAACCGATCCTTCCCTTTGTATCGTCGCTGTCTCACTTACTCTTTTCTCCGTTTCTTCCGTTTAATGTTTCTTTTTCGTTCTCTAATTTTCCCACATTTCGTTTCTCACTCTCACATGAAATATTAAACACGGAGCCCTTCTCTTCCACACGCACGGGGACTTCAGGGTTGTCGGACCACCATAAAAGGCTCGTGTGGGCGTCATCGAGTGGGTGGGCACTTTGATTTTCAGGTGTATTTGATCTGTTGTGTTCACACCTCGCTGCTGGCAGGGGGCCCACTGTGTGGGCAGGTAATTTGAGCAAATTAGGAGATGGGGCCTGTGTGTTATTAATGACACCCCATACCCTCCACTGCACGTCCACCTATTGTTCCCTCTGCTGCACACACCTTTCTTTTCTTCCGCTCCAAGTCCCCCGTCCCATCTGTGCCTCCTGCCCAACACCCACCCTCAGCCCCTCTGAAGGCAAAGTGTGCGGAATGCGCGCACACACATACGGTGCACATGGGACGGGGGCGTCAGGAGGGGGGATTGGTTCCAGGTGCCAGTTTGAGTGAGAGCATTAATCAAGCGGACAGATCTTCCTGTCACAGACACCTTTGCGGCGTGTGCACGCACACCCGACACTGTACATCCATGCGCTCTTATGCACAGTCCTACCTACAAACACACCAAAGTCACATTTAAAAACTCCAAATTCCTTTCACGAGCGTTTATTCAAAGCGCGCTGAGTGACAAATGATTCTGACTTGTGTGTGAAAGTGAGCGCTGATATCTGAAGACATGTTGTAACAAGGTGTTCTGATCCCCTCAGACAGCTCCACTGACCTGCTGCCAAGCCATTGATCACAGTCAGAGCCGGGTGTAACTCTTTGATGCTCCTTTATTCATCTGGTTTCATCTTTAACTTGAAAATTGAGCGAAATCCCTCCCTACGTTTTCACTCTGGCAGTTGAGAGCACGTGTTACCTAACGTAAATAATCAGAATTGCTTGAAAAATATATCTAACACGTCCAACCGGCGCTGCTCTTTTCATGACCTGTTGGTAAGTAGGTTTATATATTTGGGAGTTTGGCCTGAGTCAGAGGGGATACCGCATTCCTTTAAGATTAAACTAACAAGAGGAAAAACCTGCCCTTTTCTCCGGTGTGGGGGCAGAACAGGTAAGGCCTTGTGTAGGTGCTGTGGCCACGCTCTCGCTCACATCGTTACAGGCTGAACCCAAACATCCAGGAGGCTCGACACTCCATATTTCCCCCTTATAGAAACATGGAGCTAGAAGCGTAGCCGCCTCGGCCGCTTCGCAGGGGCGCGAGGGAGTTGGGGGGAGGGGGGGGGGGGGGGGGTACGCTAAACAATGCAGTTCAGGTTTCCTGTGGTTTGCTGTATCAGCTCCGCTCAAAACCATCTTCGGACTTAAATTACTAAAATAAAACATGAATGTTAGAGTGAAGAGAGGACGCGAAACAGGAAGAGCGGGGGTGAAAGAGGTATATGAATCTGGGTTATAATACTGGTGTTCTGTTTCATTAGGGTGAGCCGGTTCCAAGATAGACCAATTTTCAAAGTGTTAGGTAGTTACTTCCTCTCTGAGGGCTTATATCGGATAACGGTAATTCACCCAGCATGATGCAATTGAAATGGATGAAGGGCTGCAGGATCTTGTTAAGTGTGAAAATAGCACAGTGCTGCATTAAAAGCTTCACAGGCTAACGCAACGGCATTAAGCTACCTGGTAATTATGGTGCACGCAAAAAAAAAAAAATCATAGCTGTGCGTTTTTCGGTGGCGTGAGCTTGCAGGGCGATCCAAAAAACACACAGCAATTTGGCATGCGTGTAGAGTAAACACGGCAAAGATATCAAACATGTGCGTTGATTTATGAGAAAGAGATGTAAGCAATAATAGTGTTTAACAAATAGCTCTTCCGAGATGATTGTTTTTGAGTCTATTATCAACACTTTAGGCAGAAACCTACCGTAAGCACAGTCACTTGGCACGTTGCTCTATCATAATAGCGTAATTAGCCCCCCAGCTACTGAATATGGGGATAAAAGAAGGGATAACACGCAGCGCTTCGTGAGTATTTACTCTGAACTCTCCGTTTGTTGCTGCAGTCTCCGCGTTACTGCGAGCGAATGTAACCTCACCCCTGCAGTCGGACTCCCTTTTTTTCTGCCATGTTTCAATAACTCCTCACTGCTTTATTTGGGAAGGAGGAGAAGCAGAATGAGCCTCTGTGGAACGAGGCAACAAAGTGCGGTAGTGGATGCTACAGAAAGAAAAAAACCCAGACGATGAGAGTTTCTCTTGTTTCTGTCTCTGTGATGCTGATTTCATTTGTATATTCCCCCCCCCCCCCCACACTTTCAGACATTAAGGTATAGAATATGCTCTGTACAAGCACCTTCACAAATCGAATGAAAAAAACAGACAACTTTCACATCCACAGAGGGAAAAGGACGGAATTCCAGGCCATTCAAATCACAGGTTCTAGTGTTCCCAGGATGCTCTCATTTAGACCGTAATAACTGCCTACAGCCGATTCAGAGCCACAATCAACCCACCATTCACCGTTGGTGCACATGAGTGAAAAAAACATAGAGCAATTAATCTATCTTTGATTAAACAATGATCACATTAACGCGCCGCACCTCCCTGATTACCCTCAGGAATCATGGAGACTAATGGGGAACCTCCAGCACTAATAAGTCCTAATAGCTGGCGCAGAGTGCAAACACACACAGCACCATTTTACTCCATCAATATGACCCTGCTGGGATTAAATAACATGTTTGCCTCTGAGGTACAATTAAGCATCGCTAAATAGAGTTCCTTTGAGCCTGGAGTTAAGGGAAGAGTCTCCTCTACACAGTAGCAGCCAGTGAAGCGCTCGGATTTTTCCCCTTGGCTCTTTCAAATTACCTATTGATGAGTGGGCTTCACGTCTCTCCCTGGCTGGCTGGGGGGGGGGAGAGAGAGAAGGGAGAAGGAGGGAGGAGGGGAGGATGTCTGGTTCACTTTTAAGATGTCTCCAAGAAGCAGGCCTGTGGTTAGATCTAAGGCAACACTTATGCAACAGAAGCTGCCTTTCTCGACTACATATACGGTTTCCCTGCAAATTATCTGAGATTTTTCTTTTGGGGAAAGTTTTCCGCCCCGGAGTCTTCAGATATTTACCCACATCGTCCCCGCTTCTCTTTTGATCGTGTTGATTTGGGTCCGTCTGTGTAAGCACTTTTTTTTTTTTTTTTTTTTTTTTTCTTTGCTATACTCTGACTGCAACAACTTTACTGAACGATAATTGCTCCCATGACTTAATTGTCTATATGTAATTAAGTTTGTAATAGAGAAAATAGGCATTTAAACGTTCCCCAGAGAGGCACGGTGGTTGAGTGGGTGCCACACATGTTGAAGATTACTCTGCCCTCCCCATCTGATCTGCCAGTCCTGAGGAGTTATAAAAAATGTATCTGAGGCAATTAAATGAAAATAGCTTGATGTGGATGCCAAGACAAATTTTAATGAGCCCCCTTTTTTTCCTCAATTTGGAAATATTTGCCCACTCCCTAAAGCCAGCTTAATTTATCGCTGGGAATGTACGCTCAGACCTAAATTAAAAATGTCCTTAAATGCAAATGGACAGACTGGATGGAGTAATGTGGCTTTCAAACTAACAAAAACAATATTTTTGTGACTTGGGCTTTCAGCAGACTGGCTGATGCCGGACAAAACGATCCAGGGTGAACGTGGGAGCGGGAGAAACTCGGGAGAAAAATATATACAATCAACAAAGCACAGAAGACGTGAGCTCAGTTGGGTCCCGTCTTTTGTATGAGTTGTGAGGAAAAGATGTTTAGTCCTTATACCTCAAAGTGACGATTAACAGAAATAAACATATGGATTAAAAGCGAAAATCTATGGTGTACATTTTATCTCAAATTTCAGCCTATTTTAGTTTAATGAATTCTCAAAATCAAACTCAGTTTCACTCAAAGTCTCTTTTTGTTGGAACCCCAAAAAAATAAATGTAAAAAATGTTTAGGACGTCAATCTGAATTTTTGTCAGTTCTGATACAGCGCAGTACACTTACATCTATTTATTTTAAACCATAAATACAACAGAAAGCGCTGGTGGTCTTGCAAAATCACACTGCGCTGTCAGGGGGACTTTCTGCGGTTGCACTGACAGATTTACAGCCCAGATGTTCATAAACAGGGGCGACATCAATGGGCCGCAGCACAATATCGCCCAACAATACATTATACGAGGAGAATCGATCCGTGATTATCTTCCCTCTGAGCCTCTCCACCTGAACATCTGTACACATCTGCTCCGCTCTCTCTCTCTCTCTCTCCCCTCTCTGCCTTTCGACCACGGCATGCTTTTCATTTCCTGCAGCGCTGCTCCTCTCCCCTCGTTTCTCCCGCGCTCTCGACCCCTGAGACACACCGAGGGGTCAGGGGTTAACATGGTAATAGGTGGTGGTGATTGGTGGAAGACGCTCACTCTCTCCCGGCTTTCAGAGCGTATTAGGAGCCACCCTGCTTCTGTGTGGAGCCCAGAACAGCTGTGTCTGACCACGGAGCGACTTCTTAAAAACATCTTTTAAACATTTGATTTGGACAGAAGAGCGGAGGCTATGGACCGGAGCGTGGGGAGAGAGAGAGAGAGAGACAGACAGACAGAAGGGAGGAGGGGGGGTTTATTAAACTGAGCCTGTCTATTTCTTGTGTCGCACAGGAATGGAAATGTTTGTTTAAATTTGAAAATTCATCTGGTAAACCTAAAACATCATTTATTTTGTTGATTAAATTAGACTGTGTAGAGAAGCTGTCACAATAGAACACAGAAAACCCAAAACAGAGGCTGCAAAACTGCGAGTTGGCCTTCACAGGTCATTGGAAATCATAAAGTTGACACTGCTACTGTTCACAGGTCTCGGAAGTTTTGCGGTCCCATTTCCTACGGATCCACTCTGGAATCCAAGCGGGATCCTCAAGACATGATGATCACGAAGAATGAACTGAATTAAAAAGAGTAATCGTCCAATTCTTTGAAAATGTAAATATTTTCACGGGAAGCTCGCCGTCATCAGAAGTTTATTGAGCAGAAAAAGAAAAATTACACTTCATCTTTTTTATTATTGGTGGGGAAGCAATAAGTAAGATTAAATTGTTTTAATTTCGAATGAATCATTCCAGCACTTGAGTTACGAATTCACACGATGGAAGTCGACACATCTTGCTCAAATTGGATTTATGTCTGTCGATTTAAAAAAGCTCCCCGGAGGATGAAGAAATTGACACCCATTAATTAATGACAGCGGCGCGACCGAACAATTTCAGGAAGCGATCACAGACCTTTTTCTTGGCAATCTAATCAATACGTCTTTCCCTACGCGCAATGGAGACACCCAACACACACAATCCAGTGATCCCCACATCTTGTTTCAATGCTCGACTGTAAACTCTCTGGTGCAGCGTCTGTTTACGTTTGTCAAAAATATCACCCGTGCTTTTGTTTTTGGTTCCGCAATGGCATCGCTCTGTAAATCTGAGGGTATGTTGCACAAACATGTCATCTCCCTCTTTCAGGAATATTTATAAACATCACGTAGAGTAAATACTGGAATCTCTAAATGCGAAGAGGGGTTTTTTCTTCTTCTTCTTCGTCGTCTTCTTCTTTTTTTTTTTTTCTTTTTTTTTTGTATTTGCGCACCACAAAAAGCCTTGATGATAGTTGGGTCTTTCTTCCACCACAAAAGCTTGGACCTTGATAGCAGGGTCCTCGATGACCTCAGCTGATCCCCCTCCACTCATCTGGACCCAAATCCTTCAATCGGATCCAAGAAACGTACCCCCTTTTTTTTTTTTTTTACCCGAAACCCCCTCAATTCCCCAATCCAAACCTCAACACCTGACCCCGAGTCCTCACCATGACCCGGAGCCCCTGACCAAACTCCAGACACAACAGCAAGCAGCGAAGCAGTACTCACCCCAGAAGAAGTTTTGTTGACATGGTGTCACTGTGCTGAAAAGGCTGTTAGATGCCATAGCTGCCTCTGGTTGCAGCAAGCCCCACTTTTGTTCCTCTGTGGTTTCCGTGACCCTTGACACGTCCTAAACCAAGAGCACGCAGCGTGTCATGAAGAAAAAAAATGGAAAAGCCATCCACAAGACATGCTTTTACGTATCAACTATTTGGATGACCACAAGTAACAACCAGGTCTGGTTTTATAGTGAAAAAAAAATTGCAGAGGCAAATATCGCCTTTGCGGATAGATCAGATGGTGTCGGACTTGCTTGCTTGGCGAGTGTGGTTGGAACGTACTTACTCGCTTAGCGCCGTCCTTGTGACTGGTGCTGGCCCGCGACGATTAACCATTTACACTCCAGGTCGCCCTCAAACACCAACCCCGAGCCGCACGTCTGTGGTTCTGTGGTTGTTTGGGAGGCGAGCAGAGCCCTCACACAACCCAAAAGGCACCAGCTTTAAAACTCGTCTCTTTCCTGCCCTCCATGTGCCGTCACTGGAGAGCCTGGGTCACATGCCCTCTGACGTCATCACGGCACAGCAGTCGAGTGGGACAGCCTACTGTTGTGGCTTTCTTCCCTCTCCTCTCTTCTCCTCTCCCTGGACTTTTTTCTCTCCTCTCCTCTCCTCTGGCTCCCCTCCTTCTCTCTTACGCGTGGTTCGGCAGCGTTTCCAGGCTCTCTGGGGGATCGGGGTCTGGCGCTCCCATGAGTCAGGAGGCTTCAGTGGGGGCAGCTTGTTCAACCGCCCATGCCTCCTCAGCATATGGGGAACAGCGCTCTCTCGGCTTCGTTCTCCCCTTCACTCTTTCATCCCCCTCCCTCTATGTCTCCCTCTCTCTCTCTCTCTCTCTCTCTCCCTCTCTCTGACTCCGCTGCTCCTTCCCTCAACTCCTTTAACAGGCTGCTGTGCTGCTCCCGTCTGCCTCTGAGCAGGGAGAGCTGAGCTTGGTAAGATTTGAGGGTGTGAGTGAGGAGCGAAAGGCTGGCTGGCTGGCTGGCTGGCTGGCTGGCTGGCGGTGTGAGACTGGGTGTGTTTGTGTGTGTGTGTGTGTGTGTGTGTGTGTGTGTGTGTCTGTGTATGCATGTGCAGCAGAAAGATTTGAGAAGGAGAGAGACAGAGAGGCTGGGTGAGTGTGTGTGTGAAGAGTGAGCGGAGGTGGTGTGAAACTGCTTATTTACAGAGTCTAAAGAGCTGCTTCACTGTCACTTTTGCAGCCTGAATTTGTTCTTTCTCCAAGGCTTTCTTTTCCTGCTGTTTCACACTCTTCAGGTAGCCGTGCCACAGACAGTTGTCACGATATTGTGCTCATGCCTTAATAACAGCGCGTCTGCATGTGCACGGAGGCATGCTTTGCTTAAATTGGCTCTCATAGAAGCGACAGACGGGGGCGATTCCTGTAAGCGGCCGTAAATCAAGCCCACCTGTCTTCTCCTGAAAGGGATGCCTTCTCACAGTGTCTCTCTCAAACACACACACACACACACACACACACACACACACACACACAAACACGCACACACGCTATAACACAAGCAAGAGAGGCCTGCCAACATGCAGTGTCGGGCAGGCAGCTCATGACAATAAACGGTGAATCATCACACTCCTTTCACACACACACACACACACACACAGACTCCCACGCATGCACATGGAGTACACACCCTGGCGCGTCCCCGGAGCAGCGTCACGGCTCGTCTTTGATCAGCGATCATAGGTGTTTGTTTCAACAGATCAAAAACACAGACGGGGTGTTAGTGCAGAGGAAGGAGGAATGTGTGGAATGAAGCTGGGAGTTCAGTCAGGTTGGAAAGTCTTCAGGTATCACACACTTCTTGTCACTGGCCGGTGGGCAAGTGTGACTAAGCGGTGCAGAGAGGAACAGTGCCTCTGGCTTTTTTTTTTTTTTAATTTGTTAGTTCCAATGAATCTCAACTTTTAATGTTGTACGTGTAAATCTATCAATTTTTTAATAACTGTGGGATAATACAATACGTATTATATTACATGTTGTGATGTGTAGTCACGCAAGTTTGATGTGTCATGAGATTGCAACACGCCTCCTGTTCAAAAGATTTTCATCAGAACTACTTTATATTCAAGAAATAATCCCAAGGAAAATTGTTCACATTGTGTATTGTGCATAAGTATTGTGCAAGTATAAAAAAAACAACTTTACTGCAATAGAACTGAGACATTTCTGAAAACCTGTTGAAATAAACAAAATGAAAAAAAAAACCTTTTCAAAGCCAAGATACAACAACAGGTAAGTGAGAAAATGATTTGTATAAATAGTTTGAATTGTTAAAGGGTCAGCTGTAAGACCGTCATTAAGAAATATATATTTAACTAGACGTTAATCAACAGGTAATTGTTAAAAAACAATCAAAATGCTTTCTAAACCTTTTCTTTTTATTGCAACTGATGTTCAGAACACCTTGAAAATGGTTAATAAATACTGTGTTGTTCATCTATAAACATTATTTTGAAGGCCATTATAAAGCTGCAACTGATGTTTTAAAACCATTTTCATTGTTTGTTATCTGTGTTAACGTAACTATAAGATGAAGTTTAAATAACTCTGAATTTAACATTTATTCATGATGGTTATTATAAAGTGTGAACATCTGTATATTTACACTGTTTGGGTGTGTTTTTGCACTTGAATTTGTCGTTTCTAACAGTAACATTTGGTCATTTGTCTTAACATCTTGACTAAAAATGTAGTAATAGGTCATTATATATAGCATCAATCCTTTAAAATGTTTAAGAAGTGAGTACTTTTCTTCCTCTTTTCTATGTGGTAGATCCTGAGATAACAGATAAAATCAAGGTTCATCAATTTTTTTTGCTGTTAATCCATTTGAGGTCAATCAACAACTTGGTAATAAATAAGAGGTTTGAGCTAAAAATACGAATACAAACATTTGTCCGTGTAAATAAGTGATAACAAATCAAGAAAAACTACAGAACTAAACATGTCGCGATCTGGCAGTGGACGTTTACCCCGTTTTAATTTCATATCTTAATATCCTTAATTTAGTGTCCGCAAAAAAAAACCACCGAAAAAAACGAATAAAATTGTCAAACAGGAAATGCAAACAATCCTCCCAAGATTCCACGGCACAACAGCATTTCCACAAGTCTCTGCCACCGGCCTTATTTTTGTGCAGCGAAACATTTTCTTTGGCTTCCTGCTTTGTAAATATTTGCAGTCTAAAACAAGAACATGGCTCTTGAGTTGCAAAGCGCATGTTACAGAATCCTTAGGGAGAGGGCTATTCAGGTGCTGCGAACACACAGAACGCACACAGATTTAATCCATCATGTCACCCGTGCAGTTTACCTTGATGCTGAATATATTCAAAAACCCGTTCTGTAATAATGGCTAGAACTATATGTCTTGGAGAAGTGCAGTGGCAAAGACTAGGCTGTACATCAGGATTAGTTTGGTACGTGAAATCGAAGTGTTTCAACAATAACATTTAAGGTCACGTATAAACACTTTTCAAGGGTTCATGCGAATGGGAAGCCTCTGCTGTCAGAAGCGCTCAGCTTTAGGACAGAGTGCAGCAGCGCCGCGAGCTCCGTCTCAGCCGCAGTAAATCACACAGTTTGATGGGGATATAATTTGCACATCATGGTTGGATCTAAAATACTGAATGAAAATAAAGCATAAATGTCAAAAACGCGACTCATATGGCAGGAAACATCACTTCTTGGGTGGCATCGCATGTGGTAAACAACCTTGATGGTGAAAATCAGCACAGTGATGATGTTGCAGTGTCGGATATCGCTGCGTGAATTCTTTAAGAGCTGCAGAGATTTAAACTACACAGAGCGGATGATGTTTTCCCCCATATACGGTAACAAAGTTTAGCTAAAGTCGGCCAAATATTGTTTTTTGCTTGCCCAACTTTGGGTCAGCACCGCGGTTCACCCACCTTAAGGAAACCACAACAAACCCGTTGCCATGACTGAAACCTGGACCACAACCTCCACTCTTGTCTATAAGCAAGTCTAGAGATTTAACTCAACTCACCCCTGATGTAATCCAGAAAGCATGCAAATTAAAGGTTCGGATTTTGTTTTCAAAAAAGTATAATGTTTTTGGGACGTAAACAGCCCGGTTTAAAAAAATGCATTTATTGAACGTATTCCAGCCTGATTGGAGGGGATTTTAGCAATTACGTTGCTCGAAGAGAGAATCATTTTGGGTTTATGTGACGTGTTTTTTAATGGATTTAACATATCGAATCATACCGCGTACGTATATAAAAAGCAGCGGAGGGGGTTAAATACAAAAAAAACCCCCAAACGTTTCACTTGAGAGAGCTGCTGCCAGCGTGGATGGGCCTTCGTTCTGCTGTACAGACAATTTTTGTAATATATGTACTCCTCGCTGTCAGAAAAACATAAAAAGGCTTAATGTGAAGGTAATAATGTTAAAGGCTGGAATATGATGTGGAATATAATATTTCATTCATTACTGGTTCTCCACTGGTGGCCGTATACTACACATACTATACTTGTGTGCGTGTGTGTGCGGAGCTGAAGAGCCTGGCCGTACTCTGAGCTCCGGCCAAGGTCTGCCCTGAGGACTGTGGTCGATGGCCCACCCTGCCAGACACTTTCTCTCTCCTACCACTCAGGACCACACACCTTCAAATGGACTCGCTTTGTTATCACAAGCTCTCACAGAAACATAATAGAGGTATCATGTGCTGGAACATGCTTAAGATTACACATGCTATTAACGCGAGTTTGTAACGCGGCGCCGCTGAATACGCCGGACCGCTTCCCCCTCCCGCGCTTTTGTCGCAGCAGATGAACCTCGCAGTGGACTGTTTTCATAGAAAATTATTTCTCGCAGCGGAGTATTCCTGGAAAAATATCGGAGGATAATGACACCTAAGATGAGCTAAAATTAAGTCAGACTGGGGCTGTGAGGCTGTCTGTATTCGTCTCTCTGCGAAAGCTAAAAATGATGTGACATAATTAGCCCGGTGCAGACATTACACACGTGGAGGTATTACAGTATTAGAAAAGGAAGGGCTTATTAATAGCCCCTTTGGCTCGTGTTGTGTACTCTCTCTGGCGGGGCATCAGAACGGACTGGGCCGGGCGAACAGGCAGGTACAGTGATTCACTTTAACAGGCGACATCTGTAAAACGCCAAGGTAGTTTACACTGCGGCCGAGCCCGAATTAACGTGCTTTCATTGGAAACAAACACCACTTGCAATCAGCTTCTGTTGGCCGCTGTGCCGCTGGTGTGAACGTAAATATCTCCTTACAGTGCTGCTGAGGCGGGACGGTGACCTGCAGCCGTAGAACGGAGCAAGAGTCACGGAGGGTTTCACTTCGGCGCCGTCCAAAACTCATGGAAGTGCAGAAACTTAATCTACGCCGCCGCGTCGCCAGGGAGGATGTTGATGTTCTATGTGAATTGTTTGGTGAGGTACGGTATGGTACGATCTTAATGAAAAGCCGATATTTTTCTTTTGGAGTCCAGCGGTGGTATCTACATCTTCCAGTGACTTTAGGCCCTTTCTTGTGGTGTCTGGACAGCTGTTTTTGGAGTCACAGCTATGAGGGAAAATAAAGTCGGCCTTTAAGTAATAAGGGGGAAATGTTTAATATCGAATGGCGCGCGCACAACCTAAACACACATTAAAAATAGCTCTTGGAGTTGTGATTGCATAAAATCGCGCAAAAAAAAGAGAGAGAGAAAAGTCAGATCATTGGTGGAGGCTGCGATGAGGAGGCTGTGGCTGACCGCCGAGAGACTGAGCCATGTCTCTTTTTTTTCTTCCTCCATTCCTCATTTTAATCAAGCGCCCGGTCCAGGATAAACAGTGCCTACCTACACTGCAGTTCAAACAGCGAGGCCCGCCGAGACCCGCGCGATGATTTCTAAATGTTCACTGACAAGTTGGTTTAATTTGTGTGCTAAGTAGATGGAGGTGGACTTATATATATATCTTCTCTCGCTTGGCGCGCATACCGCCCTCCTGCTATTTCTCCACGTCTGTGAAACTTTATGGTACTTGTCTGCATGAAAAGCGCACTGGTCCTCCACGCGTCCTGCTGTCTGGTTTATATATGCCATGGTGTGTTAAAGGTGAGGACAGGTCCAGCCGCCGAGACCCGCGATGAGACTTCCAGGCTTCTTCAAACCAAACACGAGCTGACCATGACTGAGGACTTTGAGATGCTCCTGTTTTTTACTCCACTCAGGCTCTCCCTGCAGCCCATGTCCATCGAGGCTGGTACAGTACAGTTGCGGCCACTGTCAACCCTGTCATTGTGTGGTCGGTTGTCAACAGCTGAGAGATTTTACAATAGCCGCTGGGCCGAGGTCGCTGGAGTTCAAGCGGCTGAACTGCTAAGTCAGCATTATAATTACATCGCGCTGATGATACAACTCCACTACAAGGTCACATGACGCCCCCGGGTCACATGATGCCGTCACTCTAGGCAAATGTCAATAACAGAAAATGACTGTGTGTCATGCATGCAGCGAGTGTGAGGAGGAATACGTTAACTCTGCGCTGGCCGTGACTCAGATCTGCGGGTCACAAACAGCCAATCGCGACCTGAATGAGCTTATACATAAGCTGCCCATTATGTGTCTCAGAAACTCAGTTTACTTGCTAGTCGAGAACAAAGTGCGCCTGATAAAGGCAGACGGCTCACTGGAGAAACAAGCCATTATGAGGAGGAGTTCGGCACTGTGTCACTGACAATGGGGCAAACAAAAGGCTCTGTTGTCTTCTGCAGCCGGTGGGTTATTTTTTTTTTTTTTCTGTGGGGCTTTTGTGATGGATAATTGCCCTCCTCACATGATTTCATAATGCTGTGACTCGTCTTTCAGTCCCTGTGTAACACAATAACAAGATAAAAAAAGAGGGGATCTAAATCTGAATTTTTGACATTGTTTAGAAGTGGCCGCTCTCCTCCGTTGTGGTGTATAATTTTAGAAAGATGTACGAGCAGGACGCTGACTTGAACCAGTCACAATACAGCCTGGAGGCCGGCTCCCAGAGTTCACTGGCTGTATTGTCTTTGGATAATCATTTTTTCAAGCGCTCACACAACTGCACAATAGTTTTATGGCTTTATATCTTAGAGCTGTCTGATTATCAAATTCAAATCAGATGGGAATACTGCAACTCAACCTAGACTCACACTAATAAAATAAGTTACGGTATCTAGCATTGTACAGCTGGATTGCATCTGGCATTTATATCTGTTTTAATTCCTAAATAGTAGTTCAATACAGCTGTTTTTTATTAGGATTTATTAGCTGATGTTTATCACCTGAGCCTCTTTTATGATTCATGTTTCTTTCTTGCTGACAGCAGTTCACTACGGTCTGCTTAGTATAAACCAGTCTGTGTTGCTACCCCAAGGACTGGGCTGAGCTGTAAAAAACCGTTCCCAACACAAAGCCGTCTGCACATGTACTGTACGTGCACAGAAGTAACCCCCGGGGGCATTGTCTATTAGATGCTTGGTAGGTAACGTTTCTTCTGAGTCAGCAGAGATCAATCCAGGACAAGCCAGCCGAGGAATGTATTTACTCCTGCTGAAAAAAAACCCAAACACTTAACACCCAAACAAAGAGCACGAAACACATTATCACGCATGCTGGAATTCGACTAATCCAACAGCATATTGACACGCAGGAATGCGCACATAACTGCACAGCTAGGTGAGAGCGCGCTTATGAGCATCATTCTCCAAAAGACCCTGCATTCCTGTATGTGCCGTTGAAGCGTGCATGTAGATTAAATATGCTTGTAAAAAATTAGAGGCGTTCTGTGCTGCTGGGAGTCGTTTTAAAATGAAAACTCGAAAAAAAGGCTCAGTGAGACAGAGGTGGGTGTTCTGCGTCGGGATAAAAATGTGACACAAGAGAAAATCCGAGTTTACACCTGAAATAAATTTTGTGAACTTTTAAGGCTGTCAGGTTGTTTTATGTGTTCAGATCCTTTTTCTTCAGTAAAAGCAGTGCTGTCATTACATGCACAGATGTGAAAAAACACCATTAAAAAGGTAAAAGTCCTGAAATGAAATGTTAGTATAGCTGAAGTTAAAGTCCTGACAGCAAAATGAACTTACAGTATTACAAGTAAAACTACTTACTGTGCAGACCGATGGCCTGTTGCATTTAACTGATCCAGATGGTTGAAATTAAGTGAATTTAATCTGCCTCATGAATACTTTAACTCTTAATGTTTTACTGATCATGTGTTTTCCTCTGTCAAATATCAAACATCTGTCAGATTATTGTAGCAGTGTAAGACTACGTTTACCTTTAAAATGCAGTGAAATATAAGTGTTCTTAAAGGGGCAATACGTAGTTCTGAAAGTTTACATTTACAATATTCATAAGAAAATAATAAGTTCCGTTACAATCCAGTATACATTACAAACAAGCTGTTCTCAGAGGGGGATTAGGGGCTCATGTTTGTAGTTACGGAGAGGTGGTGACTTCAAAGGGTCGCACAAATATAAGTAAATGTTGTTTTTGGACAGTTATTTATTAAGTTTATTCCCCTTTTTCTCTTGTTCTCTTTCTCTTAAACTACGTATTGCACATTCAGGTGAAGCACTGTTAGTTTTGTGTACAGTGCTTGAGTAAAAGTCCATTTCACCACGAGGGTTACTTCTCTCTTTATCTTGTTTTTTGTACAAAACTACTGTTCAACTTTCCAAAGAACAGTAATAACAATGCTTTACAACAACAACAAAAAAATCATTTCTGGGCGTAGATTACTGAATGGAATATTTCAGTGTGTATTTTGTGTCCTAGGGGTTTAAACACAGACTGTTCTCATAACATTTTGACATAAAATGATGACACATCAGAGCTCCATGTTGCTGACTGTCCGGTTTTGTAAATTAAAAACTCAAAGATCAAACATTTCCAAGTGTCTCTCTAACAACTTAGATCCATCACAAATATTACTATATTTGGTAAGCATCTTAAATGTTGGAAAGTTGGAGCCACTTATGAATGAGGGAGGACTGAAGTGTGCCTTGTGGCAAGCAACACATTTTAAATGCAGCAGGGAAAATCATTCATGAATCCTAAATCAGCAAAAAAAAAAGACTTGACTTCCAGCAGCATGCCTCCCTGTGGTAGAAGCGCAACCTTATAATAAAGACAAGAATCAGATACTTCATCCAACAAAAATTAAAGAAGTATAGCTGCGCTTCTCCCTCGAACAGTAACCTCACACATTGTTGCCTCTCCAAAATTATTTCACAGATGGCGGTTTTGGGATGTGTATTTGTGAATTACAATGACTCCTTTTTTTTTGCTCTCAAAACATTCCAGCAGCCTGCGAGATGAAATGCTGGAATCTGAGGCATGATGCTAATTTGAAGACAGAATAAATCTATAAATCTGACTTAGTCTCTCGCCCGGGGATATACAGCCATGATAATTACAGGTTGACTTTACAGACATGCAGACATCTCTCATCTGTATTGCTAATAGTATAACCAGCAGGCTGCTACGTGCTTACTCAATGTCTAGCGGCAGGGGTGAGCAGAGGTAAGCTTCAACAATGATATCATTATAAGGTAGAAAATCGGTTGACTCAAATTGCACATTGTTATGACAAAGATTTATGGCTCCTTAAAAATAATTATCTGTTTGTTGTTACACTGCGCTGTCAGTTGTAAGGTGACCCATTAATTATCACTCATAAATAATTCGGAGATAACACATATCTTTTGCAGAAAAGGTAAAAAAAAAAAAAAAAAAGGCCTGTTGGTCAGTCTGCGCCATGGCATGAGCTGGCAGCCCAAATTAAAACATGGTGAAGCTTTGGTTCCTTTGCTGACAAACAAACAGTCATCTCCCCCCCCCCTCCACTGGCAGCACGGCTATCTGAGGAAGATCTAACACAAAGCATAACGGATGATCTGGGAGGACAGTGCTGCATCTGGTTGTAGTTAAATCCTTGTTTTGCTGTGTCCTTCAGACGTGGTGCCACAGGCCCAACTGCTCAAGCAAGTAGAGTTCATATGGACACAAAACCAACATGTGGTGCCTGGAAGACTCCCCACAGAGGTCAGTTTCAGGACTCACCGGCCCAGGAGACAATGATCGGGATGGGGTGGATCGGATCTCTGGTGCAGGCCATGAAACGAACACTAGAGAGGCTTGAGGCATTAAATAGACCGTCGGCCACGTGGGGAGCTTTTATTGAGCTAGAATTCTAGAGACGAAGCAAAATGCAGGCCTGCTCAGATTTAATCGACGCTGTTAAAAAAAAATGCATCCTTTTCCTGTTTCTCGTTTTATTTCTCCATGAAGTTTTGACTTTCCTCGGCTCATTGGGTGGGCTGGATGGGGTCCACGCCGGGGAGACCAGTCAGAACAGGTGAGTCTGCCATCCGAACCAATCAAACCCTCGCTTTCTCTGAGACGTGACGAATTTCTACGCGCAGTGCTAACATGCCCTCTCCTCTGACATCGGTTCCACCCTGGATTGGTTCGGCCTTCTCTGCCTCTACCTCTGCATTCGTAGGAGTTCATCAGAGGCAGTTATATTGTTTTTGCATGGTCAGACTTTTCCGGGTATTTTTGCGGCCTCCTGTTTGCACACCTGGCGGAATTGTGAAAGTTTGTCTTGGGTCATGTGTGTTTACCCACCCCAGGCCCCAGAGGTGACCCCATCACGCCACCGACAGGGAGGCCAGCACTTGCGTGTGGCGATTTCCAAAGTGGCCAGGCTTGGAGACGAGCCACACTGCCTGTGCTGCCTTTCAGCAATCTGGCCCCGCTCTACGCTTGGAGGAGAGGGGTGGGGAGTGGGGGGGGGGGGGACTTATTGGCAGGGCCCTGCAATGTTTTCAGAAGCACAGACTTCTGGCAGCATCGCTCAATATGATGGAGAAAAATGCCTGCTGCTAATGAAAGCCAGCAGTGTCTCTCGAATTGGACTACAACCCGAAAGGCATTATGTAACTGAGATACCGTAAACATTTCAAAATTGTCTCTCAACAAATTATCAGTGTTTATTTTTTCCACATTATATCTGATATTTTTGAAACAGTTTGTAATTAAAGGAACTGCTCTGAATGTAGACTAAGTTTCTTTTGAAACCAAGGACATTTTGCCTGCAATTATTTTTCTATTTCATTATCAAATAGTGCTTTGGCCAACAAATTTCAGGAGGGCAAGTACAGGGCACAGATTCGGGATGTGGAGATGTTATTTGTAAGGATCTAATTTGTATGAATAAATAATCAAAATAAAAAAGATTGACTCTGTGGTTTAGGGTCAATGTTAGATGTTTTATTTAGCATGTGTAATTTTGAATTCAATCGGTGTGACAAAATCAAGATCCTGTCTTATCATAGACTGCTGCATCTGGTGAATGCTCCTCTTTCACTGGTGTTTTGATAGTGGTGTTTTTTGGCCTGAGCTCAGCGCTGCACCTACAGTATGTATTAGTCAAATATTTATCTTGTTCCGAAATACGTGGCTACATTGAGATGGGAATAGGGTAAGATGATTTAATGGGCACACCAGAGGGCCTTCTTGGGTGCCAAAGTTTTGCAATTTTGGTGGTCTTCTCTCAGACATCAGACATCCGAAAGGGCCGTTTAGGAGACCACGAGATGCCATGATTCAAGGCTCACTGAGGGGACATGAAAGTGTGCAGAAGATGGAGGGGTCTGGATGGCAATTACTGATCATCAAGGCACATTTCAAAGGGTGACTAAATTGTTGAGAGCCTTGCATATGATAGATTTACTGTTTTTTCCCTTGGTGTCTTCCCTAAAGAGTCGGGGTGGGGAAGCAACATTTTTATGTCTGCACAGACATCATCACTACACAATAAACTCTCCTCAAGTGGCTCTTCTTCGCTGGAGGAGGATATTATTAAGTTTATGAAGGTAATCAAAATGTACATTTGAAATGCGGACGCATTCCAGCCTGTCCAACTTCCATATTTGCTGTACTGTTTACCGACTGTTGCTCAGGCAAAGCACAGTACAACCATTTTATTCCACTGAAATAACAGAAACACGACATTAAAGACAAAATGTGTCTCAGACTTTATTTGGAATTCTAAATCCTTCTCAATTTAACTTGTATGCTGCTGACCAGGATAGAAAATGTGACACTCCAGGATATTTAATCAACCGACTTTCACTCAAAATAGACTGAAGGAACATTTCATCCTAAAAGCTGTTTCCTCTGGAAGATTTCTTTGCCGTATTCGAGAACTGAAGAAGTTTCTAACTTACACATCGCACTTCATACATCACCGTTAATGTCACCTGTCATAAACTTAAAAATAACAGTTGTCTCGTTGTATTTTTCTTTGTGTCAGGAAATTTGATGAAATGTTCTCAAGTGTCTTTTGTGTTGTCCTTCGGATAACCAGCCGCAGGAATAGATACTTCCAGAAGGCACGGCTAAAGCTACAGCATGCGGGGAATGAATCAATATACCAGGGTTCTGCTTTTTCACTTGTAGCAATGAAGCAACACTCGATGATTCTTAAATTCCTGGTTTAAAAGCTTTGGAGGTACTTATAAATGCCCTCATTAATAACATGTTAGTCATCAACTCATGATGCAGGGTTAATCTGTGGTAAAATTATTCAATTGAGGGAATGGAAGTCTAGGTGACAAGACTTTTCAGGATGTCTTGCTCAAACTCTGTTCCCATAATGTTTCATTTTCCTCCTAAAACACAACATATTCATTCAAAGGTAATAGCATGTTTTGTTTCTTTAAGTCATTTCAATCACTGAGAGGTATCCGTTGAATTCACTTGCGTATTGGGACTGCTTGATTTGGAAGTGCAAAACTTGAAATGACATTATTACTACATTATTTAGGACCTTTGTTATTTTATTTCCCAGTAATACTTCCACTTTAACCATCTCTAAGCTCGTGAGCTTGGTCAAGAAAATATGTAGCATTTGTGAGCGTTCTGAAAAGTTTCATAACATGGAGAAACTTGGGTGGTCATGATAAATGACATTTGACATTTAGTGCTGCTTGCATTCATAACAGTCATTACATCAGTGCTCCCTAATGGAGGTTCTCATTTTAATGGGCAGGATTATATGAAAGGCCGTGACGTTTATATTGAATCTGTTGCACCTAATTAGAGTGGAATGGAGGGTGGAAGGGTTCTGCTTATTCACAGGCACAAACCTCCACTCCAGATTCACAAATATCATTTCCTCCAACGCAACCGCAATGCTTTTGTGTTGTTTCAGGTACTGTGGCTCCTAATTTCATTAATTTCAGCAAGCCTCAAAAATGAATGAGGATAGGCATGTTGGATTACTCAAAGGTTGAGTCCGATTCAACGAGACGTGAGTTTCTCTTTATTGCTCTTTAATTCTGGACAATACCAGACTTTGAGAAATTCAAGTTTCACTGCATCGAGGCTCTAAAAAGTGACATTAAAGCTATCTGAGGCCCCGAGAGAAATGCTACTGCAAAATCCCCCTGCAGCAACAGTGTTTATCTGCCCTGACCTTCTCTTGTAACCGGAGCCACGTTTCCCTTAAGCATCTCAGCGCTACAGTAAGTTCATCTAGGTTTACTGTAAGCTAATGTGTCAACATGATCTCAGTGCAAAATGCTTTTAAGAAACTTCACAGTGCCAACTGTCCCTCTGCCACTGGTGCAATTACATCAAACAAGGCTAAACTGTTTACTCAGAAAATATATAAACCATAACTACTTCTTCACAAAACACTGCTTCATCAGATAGTTCACTTTCCATGCGAAAATAGGCCTTAAGGGAATTGACTGAATTGTCCCACCCACTCACTTTCTCAGCTGGAGAGAACAGAAAGACAGGCCGTCACAGATGCTCTCTGTGTGTAATATAACGGCATGAATGTGCCTGTATGATATACAAGTGACTCATCCCCCTTCTAACAAATGCCTTCATTTTAATTTCAATTTGCTGTCATGACAGCTGCGAGATATAATATCACCAATGCAGATATCACCGCGTGCAGAGCCGGATCAGAAGACACGATGACTACCCACCTATTGAAGGCATGACTGCATCTCATGCTTGCTGCCAAGGGAGGGAGATCCCCTGCTCAACAATATGATATCACTTAATCCCGCTCCTATTCCCCGAGCAGCCAAGCCCTCATAGGCTTTCCACTCAGTAGTGATGACTGGGCTCTCTGCTGATGAAAGAGAGCAGAGACCCATTAAACCTTACGACTCATCGGCTCATCTGAGTAATCTGGAACAGGCACAGGGCTGAGGGAGAGGGTGAAGGAGACAGAAAAATGATAGAGACAAACAACCGACAAACAAGGGTTTTCTTTACGGTTGAACTTTATATGTATAAATGCTAAGATGCCAATTTCTCCGCAGTGATAGCGCCTCCTACAGCACTGTTCTCTGGGGGAGGAACATTTTGGTTGCTGAGACACCCTCAGTGACGTACTGTGACTTGGAACAATTCTAATGGTCACATTTTTAGCTGTTTACAGTCAAAAATAATGTCAGGGTTAAATGTATTATTTATAGTTGGCTGGAGGAGGGTGTCTGTGTTCGACTGACAGAAGTTGGTAGGCTACCAGAGTGCCAGTGTAACGCCATGGGGAATGGACTTGCACTGTAGTCTACATTTCATGGCAAGACAACATGCTCTTAGTGGTGCAGAAGAGTAGGGACCACACTGGGATCCAAATGTACGCATCTAAATGTCACTTGACTCCAACCGAGTGACATTTGCATTCACGGTACATGATATTTAATGTGCTGCAGCTAGGCGGCTAATTAGCATTCTAGTCTGCAAACTAGCATTTTGCACATGACTTTTCCCTGCAAATGTTGGTTTGGTGGCTTGTTCATCAAGCTGCAGATGATGAAGATGCAGGAAAGCACACATGATCATGTTTGTACTTTGACTTTAGCATTTCTTTATTTTTTTTCAGTTCGTACAGTTTCTGAACACCTCCTCTGTTGCTTAGTCTCCTTGGTAATTTCAATATTTCTTTCATTACAGTGCAACTTTGTTTAATACTCTGTGAAAAAGCAAGGGTGATATACAGACTTATGAGCAGTGTTGGGAGAGTTACTTTCAAAATGAAATAGATTACATATTACTAGTTACCTTCTAATAGTAAGTCATATATTATGTTACAATATTACTGTCTGCATAGAGTAATTAATTAGTTATTGCACCTTTTTTTTGTTACTTTCAATCAAAAAGGCCAAATAACCTCCACAGATGATTAAATAGCCTTGATCTTTGTAAATAAACGACTGGCCTTGGACACAAAGATGAATTAACAACTTATATTTAGCCTCGCCCACTTACGAATAAGGCACTGCCCACTTGTACTCACTAAATAGCCTAGTAGTGGAATATAAATGTATTTGTTGTGAACGATTTACAGCCAATGGTATGTTGGCATTTCTGAAAGTTGTGTGGGGGGATTTGCCAATCTGTCTCCTTGCACCACAACGGTTCACATGTCGGTCAGCGGCTTCCATAAGAAATTGTCAGCTTAGGTACTGTTTCCACAATAACTACAAAGTTGGCGGTTGGTGTCCGGAGAGCTACTTTTGTTTCCCTATCTTCTGTCTGCTGTCACTAGCAATAGGCATAAAACAGCTGCAGTATTTTCCCAGCTGGAAGAATATGTTGAGAAGTCAAATTGAATTTTTCACTTCAAATGATTCATCACACTCTTTCCTGAACAAGATGACTGGTTGTGAAATTACTCCACTTCAATGCTCACTTGTATCACCTTTATTAAAATTCCAAATGTGCAGCACAGAGCATCCACTGTGGCTCATTTAAAAAAGTTGAAAGACTTGTTTCAGCCTGCAGTCTCTCCAACTTCCGGACTATATAGGTCAGGGAAACCTGCCAAAAGGCCTCCTGCATATTGGGCACATGTGTTATGCCACACATCACTGACTGACATGATTTCTACCTCTCCGCTTCTACTCCTGGCATCCCTCCTCTCACCTCTCTGTTCTGCTCTCCTGCTTTGTGTCTCCACTTTTTCTCTCCTCTTCTCTCCTCCTCGTCTCCTCCACCCTCGGATAGTGATTGTGATGGAGAGGTTAATCCGGCCGGCATATGGTTGCCATCGGCGGCAGATCTCCCCATAATGGTGGATGGACAGTGTAGGCTAATCACGATCTTTGATCCTCCACGAAACCCTCAACTCGCGTGGCTCTGATTTCCCCGCATCGCTGCCTCACTGAAATGAGGAGGCCCCGCCGCTCTGGAAGTCATTTTGGGCTTATTACTTAAGCCTCAGCGTATCCCCATTGTCTTTGCAAGCATTGGAAATGACTGGAGGCTGTGCTTCTGTGCAGTCAGCGGTGCGGGTATTTCCTCTAACTGTGCTGCTTTGTTGGCCAACTTTGTGCCTTCTCGCCCTCTTTCCACGGCAGCCAACTTTTGATGAGAGCTTTAATTTGATGTTGTTAAGGTTGTATGGTTTCAACTTTGCCATTTCTTTGGCTTTAATAGTCGAGGGGTTTTTTTTCCCATGCGAACTCATAGCCTGTTGGGCGACGTCCTAAAATGGCCTCCAGATTTATTGGTGAGCTTTTTTTTTTTTTTCTCTTCCCTGTCCGAGCCAAAGCGAGAACATTACTCAGCAGCAATTACTACAGCAGTTGACAGGGTCGCTGCTCGCCACGACCTACGCACATCCAAACGTCAAGGTGTGTAGTGATTGACTAATGCAGTACTTTTGAAAATGCACAATTACAGCTTACGGACTTGGGTTTTGTGACAGTGTCATCTTGGCAGGGCTGAAACAGCACACCGGCCGAGCTCAGGATTGTCACCGGGGCAATCACCGACACCTCAGCAGTAATTAGGGTAAGACTTAGAGAGGGCATCAGTCACGTCCCTGTTCCAGTGACTCATGACCCCTTTAGTGGAGCCTGCGCACAGACGCAGAACCACATACACACACACACCTCAACGCCGCCTGCACACACGTGGAAACAGTCAGCGGACACTGAGCCTGGCCTGGTCTTAAGTAAAATGTAGAGGCTTTGAATGGATGATCTGTTTACAGGGAGAAGAAAGGCAGGATATCACGTTGCCAGATCTGGAACACATTGATGTTGATGCTACTCCCATTGTCAGATGAAACCCTGGATCTATTTGATATACAACAGATGATTCACAGGATATATACAAATACTCTGACAGGCTACATGCAGGTTCAGCTCTGTAAGATGTGAATGAGCCTATAGGTTCAATCTGGGCACACTGACTGCATCCACATGCTCAATTTGATTACTTCTGTTGCTGTTTATTTCAAACTGGCACAGCCAATTAAAGAAGCAATTTCAAGTCAATATTTGGACCATAAATTCTGCAACAAATAAAATCTCAACAGACATAAAACTCTGCCTTTCTTATTCTCTGTGTGAGCTGAAGTTTTCCATCAAGATCAAATTAAAAGTTCTGACAGCTTTGGTCCAAGTCACAGCTCCTTTTCATCCAATGGTCTCCCCGAAGGCCAACAAGTACTGGCAGATACGCTCACCCCTGAGAACTAGAAACAAGAGGGATATTTGACGCAGCCAGCGTGTCGGCGTGTGTCAGCTTTTTTATTTCAGCCCCGTTTGAGGCACACCTTTGTGTGTTGCTGTGAAGTAAATGGATATTTTCCTCAAGGATACCTCACAGCAGAGTTTGTGTGTTCACCAGGAGCTTTCAGTGCGTGGTTGGAAGACAGACTACGCTGCAGACAGATCTCTGGTTTAGCTCCGGGTTTGCCTTCTCCCCCTGCTCTTGGCCAAAAGTATGCAGATGAAAGTTTGGAGTGTAACAAAGTGATTAACAGCGGTGCGGCATGAATGGCTGAGGTTTGCCATATTTCTCCTGCTGGGTGGTAACCTAATGGCCATATTAACATTAATTCAATTTTCTCCCATCCTGTCTTTTCAGAGAGGTGCTTCATTAAAACGGGGACATTCCTGATTTTTACAACACAACACTGGGAAAAGAGCAGACGGCACAGTTACTGAGGAACACATTTGAAAACGCTACAGCGACACAGCAAAGTTTCCCAGGAAATGGGCGGCTGCTCTGTGACTCTTTGTCTTTTCTTTTTTTATCAAACAGAAGCTGCGCTTTTTTTAAAGAGCTGTTTGTGCACATTTTCAAAATGAGAAATGCAGACCATATCCTGTTATTGAAGCTCCGGGTGTCTTTATTGCCTGGTGAGGCAGCGGCACATGGCAGTGTCCCTCTCTGCATATCAGGGTAGCTCGGTGAAGGGGCAGCATGTTTAGTCATACATTAGGGCGAAGGACACTTAAGTGCTACCTGATGTTAGCGGGAGTGCATGTGGACACAGCGGGGTTTTTTAGGCGTGCCTCAGAAAGTATGCACAATAATTTTGCCATTTACTGCGGTCTTGTGATGGTGCACTGCCGCTGTTATATTGGTTTGGAATGTACCATTCTATTTTCGAGCGAGCCCACTCAGTGGGTTGTGGGCCACTACGGCCACTGGCCCACTCATGACTTTTACAACAAAGCCTGATGATTGGGTCTGAACCGCCCTGCGAAGTTGCCTGTTTGACGCAGGACATTTTTGAGGTGATTGTGTCAACATTTCTCCACTGCAACATCCTTTATAAAGAAATATGACTGACAGACCGGACATTGAATTTCACCACAGTGTTTTCCCAAATTCTATCCAACAAATTGCCCTTTTGGGATTTCCAAGGTTTCCAGTTCAATCCTTAAAAGGCAAGTGGAGATTAATACAAATATGATGAGGAAAATTGTCTTATTTTCCTTCTTCTGATTGCAATTTGACCACGATTTGTTATAGATCTTGGGAATGTGTACGTCTCGAGAACAATCCTCGTTCTGTGGCTGTCTGTGTCATTCATCTGTGCGAATGGAGCTTGTAATTACAGAACAGAGCAGTTGTGTTTAAATGGCAATACAGTTTGCAGTTTTTCACATATGCCGTCAGAAGCTCGAATCTGAAACGAAGCAAAATAAGCAATATTTCTGCGGAGAGTCCCTGCCAATAGCCCGAACAAAATAACAACTCCTCATCCAGGCCAACTGCTGTGGCTGCCCTGTTTATTTTTCTGGACAGAGTTCATCGATGGAATTTCAGAATTAACTGACAGACTTGAAAATATTTATTGAAAGGGCACCATAGCAAAAATGAACATCAGAAAAAAGAAAGAATCAAAAAGCATCCATCATCGCTGTTAGGGGAGTATAAGAGTGTGGTGCAGCTGTCATTTCATTTCCACTCGCGCTAGATTAAATAAAGTAGGCGCTGCAAAAAAAAAAAAAAAATCCCTCTGTACTCTGGAGTCTCCAGCCCTCTGGCACTACATTTGACTGACCACTTGTCAAACTGAGAATGAAAAAAGGGAACGCTGTAATTATGATTCGCCGCAAGACTCTGAGCAGTTATTAATGAAAATAAAATACATTAACCCTTGTTTTATCTTAGATCACTGGAGCCTAATTAGTTCGGAAACACAAACATATTGTTGATATTAGAGTTATTAGCAGACTTGGAGGCATGCATGAATATTGATCCATCATGCAGCGTCGGTAATAGTAGCTGCAGTAGTTGTACTCGTGGTATAGTTAAGCTTTAAACCTCAAAAGCATTTCATATGTGAGCTGGCTTTGATTTGGAGCATGAATGGGGGAATAATGGGAGGCAGACAAGCTGGGGAGTGCAGCCACACAAAGGCACCGTGCCTCTCTAAGGGGTCTGGCTGCCTGGCTGTCTCAGGGCCCTGGGCTGAGGTTGAGACTGCTATAAGGTTGGGGTTTCATGGAAGAAGGAGCTGCACGGGGGTTAGTAATGAAAGGCCTGGATGGATGAGGAGAGTCAGAGGCGTGTCATCCTCTCCTGTAGCCTGACCCTCACCTCGGAGATTAGTTCATCACAGAGAAGTATCAGGAGGGCTTTGGGGAGCGCAGGAGAGGAGGCTCGAGTGTGTGGGAGGGTTGAGCAGTAGGTGGACTGAGGCACCGTTGGGGATGGGCTGGGGTGAGATGGGACACGGGCAGGGTGGGGTGACTTGGGGTTGTGGCGGCTCCTTTCTAAACAGCGCTCCTAAAAATAGATCCTTCCACTACTCGAGCATTCGGTCATGAAAGGCATGAAAGGGTTTTCTTTTTAAATCAACTTAAGCAAAGCAAATTTTGAATTTGATGCTAGATTAAAGTTCCGTGCACGTATGAAAAAGGGGAAACATGGAATTTTCCACTTCTTCAGCAACAAAATGACATGACAAGGAGCTAGCTGTTGCACCTTTAGGACGCCTGAAGAGCCAAACAGGAGCTCTAATAAAGAAATAAAAGAATATCTGCAGCGGTTTGAGAGGGATGACGCAGCTTAAAACAGCTGCAATAAAGTTTGAACGTCAACTACGGCTGATTTATTTGAAGTGGAAGGGAAGTGTTTAATACGAGACACATGGTTTCAATAGATAGCTGAAGTTCCTTGCCACGAACGGCAGAAAGATGTAAAGCGGACTGTACAGGGATTGGTCAGTGATAAGTACATGATAAAAGACAGACACGGAGCGATACCATACGAGCTCGATCGAGTGAGATTCAACCATTCGGATGTTTTACAGCACTGTATGTTTTGCATGTAAAGTTTTAAAGTCATAATTTCATGACCTTGATAAACTCTCTTAAAAAAACTAACATTAGTCCTTCAACCATGTGAGGGCTTGTATCTTCCTGGGTTATATCTACAGAGACAGACAGGTGCAAACAAACACACACCGCAAAGCGCTCCAGGACTTCTAGTGTACACAAGCGAGGATGTCCAAATATACCAAGTCCCACACCAAATCTCCTTCTGCAGTCTTTGTTCTGTGTCTTGCACTAACACTTTGTGCCTCCGTTGCCAGAAAAATAAACACTATCACCCAAGACTGGGGACACGAATCCGGAGTAGTGCCTGGTGCGGAGCGTCTGGGATGTGAAAATCTAAACATTTTGGAGACACGTTTTCAATATTATAGCGATAAAACATACACTTTCAAGGGATTAACAGCTTTCTGAATATATTTGTAGAGTTTGCATGAAGCCAACCAAAGACAGTACGTTTTGGTCTGGTTTTGTTCAAAAGTATAGGGACTAAATATACGTAAAGAAGGAATAACAATAGCTAGTACTTATTATGTACGTTTGTGGCGCTTATCAGAAAATTATACGTATATTGGCCTCTAATACTGGATTATACCAGTGATTATTACTGTTGTAAAGTCTTCATTGCGTTAATATTAGAGTCAGTAAAGGTGGAGCAGATTTCAATTGATTTGTACATATATTATATACTGTATCTCACTTAACAAACTGCTGCATAGCTTGTGAATTCTCCCCTGGAGACAAATAAAGCCTTAGTGCGCTGCTGAGCTGTGTAAGTCAGTCTCACCCACTCAAGTGTTGAACATGACTGATGAGAAAAATCTCAGATACTGGACGCTACGGAATTAAACAGATGATGTCACGTACCACGTAATGTTTTCTAATGTTCAATGTCTCTGTAGTGTCAACGTGAAAGAGACTTACTTTTCTGCGCCCAGAAGCTAAAAGTTGTGCCATCCCACCGAGGGCTCCAGCGCGATCGTGTCCCTCTCCGAAGCTTTTTTAAACCGACCTTGAACTGCGGCGCTTTTTCTCAGACTGTTGAATGACCTGGCTGACACTGTTTGCAGGTATTTGGCATTTTCTGCTTCTTCCTGTGCTCTCCACAGCAGAACAGGGTTTTCAAAGTGACGAACTGCTAACTATTAATTTTGCAAACATCTGCGGTGAAACTTGAGATGGTTGACAATGACCTTTCACCCGGGGATAAAGAAGAAAAATCTACTTTAATCTCACATCCCATCCAGTCCTTTGGCTTGACTTTTTTATAAATGTCAGCGTGATGGCAAGCATGTTTTCAGTTTGTCCCACCCATCGCAGCTTTTTTTCTTGCATTTATATTTAAATGTTGACCTTAACGGAAAACAGGATGCTGCTTATTAGTGCACCAACTGAAAAAAAAGCTACATCAACCTCAGAGGAGAGCATTTCAGACGCAAAAAGACACCACTGTTAAAAAATACTTTGAACTGAAACGGTTATTAACTTGTTCACCCTATTGTCTTTCACATTATTGTTTAGTTTATTTTGTCAACAAAAATAAACTGTATTGCATTGACGCTTGCATTGACGAATTTAACACCGTTCTCAAAACCTTTAATTTTCCGACAATGGTCGACAGAGCAACAAGCTCTTTTCAGCAACACCCTGCTTCACATTTATACAGTTACACACATTCACACCTGGTAGCTGTGAAAATATCCAAAGTCATCAACTACTTGCCGCACAGCAGCTCTGCAAGAGTGGCCGAGGGTTAAATACCCCGTACGAGGCGGCCTGACAGCCTTTCAGCGACTTTCTGGTCACAAATCAGCTTCTTTAACCTTTAAGCTGCAGCTCCCAGACCAGCTGCTAAATCAAACACTTCTTTCTTGTTGCTTAGTATTATGTTGTGGTGCTGAGGCTTCATTTCACAGGCTTTTAATAGATGTTTTTTTTTCTGCTTGTTTATGGGCATGTGTGTGTTTTCTTGCAAGTTGAGAGACAAGAACCCGAGAGGGAGGGCAAGACATGGAGAGATGGAGAGCTGAGCAAGAGAGAGAGAGAGAGAGAGAGAGCGCAAAGAAAGAGAGTGGGAGTCCTGGGATGAAACGCTGACATGGAGTTTCCTCGTGTTGCAGAAACAGCCCGTGAGTTCGGAGGCGTTGTTGAGACTACAGAGAAACGCTTTCCTCGTTTTTTTGCTCCGGAGGAACTGACTGATCACTGGCCAGTCTGCTCGCTTTCGAAAGACAGTTGTCTCTGTAGTTTCCTGATCCGGACCAAAGCCCTTTGTGACTAAACAAATGGAATAAATTACCCAACTGGAGTGAATTATAGATTTTCCCCCTAGAAGTTGCTGGCATTTATTACGTTACAAATGCCTTTATGTTAGGAACAGAAATTAAATGGGGAAGTCGTAAAAGTGAACTCCCAGACTTATGGCAACGGCCTCCATTATTCTGTTAAACAGAAACGCTCCTCTGGAAGGGTCAAGCATTTATACTTCTGAATGTGTTTCTGTCATCTTGGAGATCTCGGTTATTAGTTCAACCTGGTGATCTCACAGACGCTTCGCCTTCTGTCAGAGACGACATTTCCTACAGTGTCAAATAGGCTCCAGGCATGAGCCTTTGAGCTCGGCTGCTACATCTGCTCTACATATTCATCCCAGGGCCTCTTTAATTCTTGCCCCGCGCCCACACTCGCGCATACACACACACAAACAGAAGACACACACACACACACACACACACACACCCACACACAAATGCACTCAGATATGTGCACGCACAGAGGACTAAGTATGCATATAAACATGTACTGTGATTAAGGAAGTGAAAAAAAAACAAACAATTTATTTGTTATGTCGGGCTTGAAGAGGAACGGGGGGGTTAGTAATCTTGATTTAAAACAAGCAAACAGTTCTTAATAAGCTGTGACGAGCAATCTCATTTCAAACATCCCCCGACTGCAAATACACAATTCGCCAGCAAAGGAACTTAGTGTGCGTAACTTCCACAAATATAACTGGTGATGGGTGACAAGCTTGAATAAATGTTCACGATGACTAATGTATGGATACATGTAGAATAGGTTTTACTGCATATTACGCTGCAGTGCACGGTTTGTACTCGGATAGCTAGTTAATGAATGAATTTTTATGGAGCGGTCATACACGTTGTTCTGGGAGATGCTGTCAATCGAGCGTTTTGGTATGAAGATGAAGAAGGAAGGAAAAAAAAAAGGGGGTCAAGATTTGGGTTAAAATGTTAATGTCAGGTACGTCATTTAAGTTGTGTACATAAGTTGGTGAATACAGAGTGTATTTACAGAACAACATGCCTTTGGAGCAATGGTTGTTTGTTTTGCGGTATAACAGGCTGCCGAACAAATGGCATTTTGGTCTAACTGGGTTTTGGAATATATAAACGGTCTATCAGAACAATGGCACGACAAACAGCAGTCTATAAGACTGTTGGACTGGATTTCTTTTACTTTGAAAGGTTACGTATGCTCTTGACTGATGATGTATTTTTAATCAGTGAATGGGCGGATTGGTCATTTCAAATAACAACATCCCCGTGAGGAAATATCTGATGGGCTTATGCTTCACCCTGTCGGATGACTCTGATTTTGAGTTACGGCACAAGTCGAGCCGAGCGATGAGCCGTGCGTCTATTTGCTTCTAGGTTTTCTTTTTAGTTTGTAGTAATAATGCTTTACATTGGTGAAATACTGATGTTTGGTTACTAGAGCACAGCAAGCCCGTGTTCCAGTGGAAGCCCAACCAGCAGATAATTGTTAACGGATGTCACACTAGCGAAACCTCATGACAAGGAGCAGACATTCCTTTTTTTTTCTTTTTTTTTTTTTATCAAATGTTACACGGTGTTGATAAGCAGCAGCTGACCGTCAGGTTAAGGTTGAGAGTGGCAGTAGCGTAAACTGTGAACAGCAGCTGGGATCACATCATGATGTGAAGAATAGTGAAGCAAACATGCTTTGAGTTTATTCTCCGATGCCGAGCTTCGTGGAGCACAGAGTTTCCCATGAAGCCAGTATCACAGGGAGATAATTACTGATACAGAAAACCACACAAACCGTCGGTCCTCTGCAGCTCCATTTCTCTCCAAAGCTCCGTATCGTGCCGTTTGCTAACCCACGCCCATGTTGAGAAATCCAATCACATGTGAAGGATTTGATTTAAACGTCTTTTGTAACTAAATCCCGCCCATATGTTTAGCTCCACTCACGCATACTGTACATGAGATACGCTAAAGTTCAAACCACAGTTCCAGTGCAGCTAGAAGTCACAATGTCAACAAGTTTCAGCGCCACCTATCTACAATGAACCAACCAAAAAATACTTAATATCTTATATAGCAATACAAGCACAACAGTTGCTCTTTGAATGAGCAAAGATGCCCCTCACACATCTGTGTGTTAAGTATGGAGCTGGGGTCAGGAGGTTATTAGTTTTGCTCAGCATGAACAATGGAAGACCGAAGAAAAAGCTGAACTGGCTCTGTCCAAAGTTCAGAATACACCCACCGACACCTCCGAGGGCCCTGACACAGCAGCATCTTTGGCCCTAGTTGTTTCAGTGTGTCCCACACAGTTGGCACTGGTCAGCCCTTGTTGGTGGCTTTTTTCCCAGCTGAGTATGTTGAATCGGCGGCAGAGCCCATGGGTGAGAAAAATCACAATGATTAACTGTTCGGCTGAGGGAATTAGTGCACGAGAGAGAGAAACGGAAAATGAAAAATGGAAAGTCCTCCCAGCCTGCCGCCATAGTATCCCATGATTTCACCTATTTAATGTTTTTTTTTTCTCACTTCTGCCAATTTAAACTTTTTTATAATTCTTAACAGCAGTTGGTGTGCGTAGTCCTGAGTTTTAGCTTCCCTTTTTTAAAGAGGGACACAAACTTCTGCCACCTGGTGGTTTGGAGAGTTATGCCCTCTTACGCAGGCACAGATCATATGGGCTAGTTGGCCGTCGGTGGCGGTTTTCAACGCTGTCAGCCTTCATCACTAATTAACACCCTGTATGTTGTTGCTTTTTAACCCGTACACAACCACTTATGACACATTCTAAGGGAGATTACAAGCTGTAACTGTTTCTTTTTGTCACCACGAGGTTGTCAGTCAACCAACAGAGTCAAAGGATGTCATAATAAGTGCATTTCACAAAATGTCGAACCGTTCCTTTAAAAGTATACAATGTCCTGGGGCTCTGATGTAGTTTTAATGAGCCGAACCTAAAAGTTGCAAATGCGGTTCAAAACATAAATCTATGACTTGTTGGCTTACACCAAATAACTATTTATGAAACTGCTAGCAACAAAGTGTAAAATAAACATTGATAAGTAAATATTAGCAGTTTATTTAAACAATGGGTTTGGTGTATATGCATGTATGTAATCTGAATGTATTTGGACAACCTAACCTAAATAAAACTATTTAAAGCAGTGTCTTGTTTATGTCAGCAACTCCTCAGATTTGGTTTGTTTTAGAAGTCAACATTTCCTTTGTGCTTTCCAAAGGTTATGAAAATGAACGTGGGTCGTGTGCAGTGTTTCGTCAGCGGAATGCTGCAGGCTGTGAGCTACTGTTTTCCTTGAGATTGGAGAGATAGATTTCTGTTTGCCAATGCATCATGGTTTGTTAACAAGTCTCTGACTACCTGCATACAAATAAATCAGCGCAGTTCCTGCCTCATGGCTTTGTTGTCTGTCATTTTTAGCGTTTTATACGAAAAGCCATAACTCACTCAACGGCGCAAGGCCTGCTGGTTTGAAACCCCCCACTACGCAAGGTTTGGGTCAGGGAAAAATCAGCAAACTGCGAGACAAATTGCTCCTGGGGAATAATTCAACAAGCCTCTTGAACTCGAGAAACCGAGTAACAAAAAACACAAATGTACAAAATCAGCATCGCCTTCAAACCAAGTCTCTTCCTCTCTCGCGTGTCTACCTAACTTTTTTTCTCGCTGCTCTGCCAATCTAGTCTCTGTTACACCCTATGTTCCCACTGAGTCATATTATTTCCATATTTATGTCGGCAGCAGCCCCTTGCTTTGATCTCCGGCCTTGTTCAGAGGCTGATCCTGTTATGGCTTGTTCCTGTAAATACTTTGAAGTGCTCCGGGATTAGACGATCGTGGACCCAATGAAAAAACAAACAGCTCTTCACACAGATTCATTTATAAAGCCCCTTTAAAACACAAAAAAAATCATTTGGTAACAGTAGATGGAAGTTTACTCTGTAATTGTTGGTAATTGTGGAGCCACTGTTTATGAGTTCTGACAGAGTAAGATTCTGAGTGATTGAATTTGGAGTGTGTTCCTGCCACACACAGCAATTTAGCCTTTGAAACTCGACAACAGCAGGGGTAACCATTCTGCTGACCGTTTGCTCAACATGGGAAGGGCTAGCAATTGAAGTGAACGGGAGAACACTGCACGCTTGTCTGAGTTTGACAATGACAAGATGGGACATATGAAAACATCCTGTATATAATGTAATGTTTACAGTGTTCAGCATCTTAGTCCGTTTTAGTCCAGCCATGCTAGCCTCTGTGAGGCTGTACTTAAAGGAGCGAGTTGTAAGATGTAGCCTTTTAGTTGAAAACATTCAAAAAGTGAACTAACTAGTCAGTTGTAGTCTGTTGCAGAGATGTCTACTGAAGTAAGCATGCTAACCTGCAAGCCTTGGCCTGTCCTGTCTCGTAATACCACTTTGTACCCAGGGCTTAATTTGTGCCAGATCCTATCGGAAAAGGATCCGAGACCTCCCAGGATTGGGACTGGCACCAATTCGATAGGATCCAGCACCTCCTTGTCACAATCAAATACATTTTGTGTAATATTCATGGCATCCTATGCTTTTATTTTCCACCTTTCTCAAGAAATTGCTGCTTTTGCAGCCATTTAAAAATGAACGGTCACGCAGTGTTGTGCACATAATGCGAGCTAAGCTGGCATGTGGTTTAATACTTTTTAGAGCTTAAATACTTTGGCATTTAATGATTGTAAACCCGAGTATGTAAGTGGGCGTGTGTGCTGTAAAATGATGAAATGAGTATCTGTTCATAGTAATGAAATGGATCCAAGGCCTGCTACTTTTTGTAGCTGTGAGCAGATCTCTCTGCCCTAATTCCATTTCCACACATTGTTGCAATTCACAAACAGAGGGGAGATGAGTTCATGGGGCGGTGAAGGGACAGTCAAGAGCAGAGAGAGAAAACGAGGCGAGAGAGCGTGCAAACAGCAACCTTAATCAGTGGTTACTTTATGCATCGCTCCCTGCTGATTTTGGGTGATTATTGTGGATACTCTGATTAATAAATGTAAATAAATAATGATCAGTTTGTCTTTTGATGTGTTCCCTCACTTTTTTGCTCCCCTTGACTCCCCTTGTTGTACAAAACTGAAGTGCAAACAATCCAAATCCTGTAAAGACATCAAACTGAAAAGCTAAAATGTCAACCTTACGCTGGGGCGAAAGGACAAGTCATGGATAATTGAAGTGAGTATGATTCATGATGATTGTGCAATCCATCCAATAGTAGTTAAGATAGTTCAGTCCGGACCAAATCCGGGGACCAACCAACCAAATGACAGGCTGAGTCTGACTGAGCCACACAGCTATAAAAACACACACAGACACATTCTCATTTTTACAAGGCGGGTAGATCCTGAGAAGTGTTTTACGACGCTCTGGCCACTGCGCTTGAGTGAGCGCAGGTGCTCTCTGATCCTCTGTATCAGCACTCTGAATCACCCAATCCACTGAAAGAAAAGACTCAATTATAACCAACTACACTTTTCCACGCTACCCAGAGAACAAAGACACCCTGATCTCTTTAAGTGAGAGAAAAGGCGAAAATAAAAACAGAGAGCCCACTAAAAGAGGAATGCGTGGTGGTGGCTGCCCCACATCCCCTTGTTCTTGTCGAGATATGTAAAGCGTTTCTTCTCTTCCCCCTTTTATGAAAGCCTGTTAACTGTCGCACAAGCAGTGACCGCAGCTGTTTCGTGACATTTATTTTCTTGTCGTTTTTTTTCCCATCGTTCCCTAATTGGCTTCTGTTTGTGTCGTCCCCTTATGTGGTCTCTTTACGCTCAGCTTAAGCGAATGTACACTCGGGCTGGCTTGGAGGGGGAAGAAGAAGAAAAACAAAAAAAACGTTTTTCAGTGGTGGCGGCATAAATGTTGTAGGTCACAGAAATTATTATCTTTAATTCTGAGGCCGCGAGTCGCTTGATTTTCGGTCGCCGCGCGTGGGTGAGCTCATCCACTTCATTGCACATTTCATCGCGTATTTCCTGTCCTTTTGCCACTTGGTCTGTGGTCTATCACCCTTCATCGTGTGGTCTCCCTCTGACCAAATCACCAAGCTGTGTAAATTGCACATTGGGACAGACAAAAGGGTAGGGTATCATTTTGACTACTGTACGCTGTGGTGGCACTGTATTAAATGAATGAAGTGTATTTGACCGAAGTAAGACGGACACACACGCTGCTGCCGGTTGAGTTTGCATGTTTAATCTCCCTCTGAAGTGCCTCCAGTCCTTTGATATTCTAGAGAGTGTCTTTCTGCGTCGTCACAGCCTGTTCAAGTTTTTCTTTCCGTGCTGCTCTTTACAATGATCTCCAAAGAATTAGCTCTCTTAGTCCCGGATCACCTACAAAATCATTCATAACGCGCTTAGTTCGGCAGTTTAAGCACAATCTGTAAATCTGATTTACACTGTTATTATCGCACCCAAAACAAGTACAAGTATAAAATCATTTTCATCGTAAAACAAGCCAAGGAAACGCAGTAATGGCTGACTGCAGAAGCACACACTCCAGTCATTCACCACAACAGGCCACAGAAGCAAACCATTTTTTTTTTTATAGTAGCTATGAGAATAAGCCAGATAAATGGATAATGCATAGCCCAGAGGTTGCGCATAGGAAGTGTAACCAGCCGACCTTATTGTGTTCTTTGGACATGTGTGACTTTACATTCCAACTCACTACCCAAGGCTTGTAAAGATAGTATAACGACAAACACAGACAGCAACCGGAATAAAAACAAGGCTCCTTAAGACGCACACGCACACACACACACTCACACACACACTCACACATATACACATTTACTGGAAGAGTGACAGAGCATTGCAACGGGAGAGAAAAACAAGTGGGCAAAACCACTTGGGGAAAAAACACCCTATATTATCAGGGGTGGAGATCTGCCACAAGCACATTCCTGATCCAATACTCACTTCATCCCATGCTATTTCAATATTGGTAAATACTGTATTCTATCCACATGGCTGGGGACTGCGCTGCACCCGGCAGACATAACACCTCTCGGGCGAGACGTAAGTCTGTGGTTTGCGTTGTAAAACAGGAGGCGATAACAAAAAAATTAAGTTACTGTAGTAGCAATGAAATCTATCTATCTATCTATCTATCTATCTATCTATCTATCTATCTATCTATCTATCTATCCATCTATCGACAGCTCAGTTTACTTTAAAGTTTGTGGCCATCAGTTAGCAATTTAAATTTTGTTGCCAAGGTACTAAATCCTGTGTGTCAAAAAACTTTTTTATTTGGATGGCAATTATAAAGTTAAATGGTTTATAAAGCATTTCCTTGTTTGGTAACAGTGAAATAAGTTTAATTAACTTGTAAATATACCATTTATAAATGATGTTTTTAAAAAAGTGTGAGTTAATTAATGTGTAGATTAGGGATCTGTCGTGGTGCTAGTAGGCTGATTATTGTACTCTTGGAACGAGCCAGATAAGCTGTCTCTTGTTTTCACTTGTTATGCTAAGCTAAGCTAACCTGCTGCTGGCTGTAGTTTTATATTTAAACCACAGACATTAGACATATATATATATATATCTTGACATAGCTCTGGACAAGAAAACATATAAGTATACTTCCAATATGTCAAACAATCGCTTGTATCCATTACTAAGATACTGAACTTCTAACCTGCAGAACTTTGTCAGGTATATCTACTAATCATCAATCACACATGGTGGGTCAGGGAGTTCCTGCAAACTAAGGTTGAGAGCAACAAAACACTGTGCACAACCCATGACGTGTGTGTCTAAGTGTTTTGTGTTTGCAATTCTTCTGAAGCAATGCAAGCAGCAATTTTGTCAGGCTGTAGAATGCAGCTTTGGATGTCTGCCTGGCCAAAATCTAAGCTGAATACATTTTTGATTACAGTCAAACAAAAAAAAAAAAGGCATTGGAGATGGAAAGTACATGAATCAGTAATGAAATCCAAGTCCAAACTTTTTGTAGACAGGAAGACAGAGCATCATTAAGTGGTATGGGGAGGAAAGAGGTGAGATGTGCGTAGGGAGGGTTAATAGTGGGGAGAGAAAGCAGGAGGAGGACAGAGATAGCGAGTGGAAAGGCGGTGAAAAGAGAAAGAGAGCGAGACGCTTGAGGGGGTGAAAGGTCACAACCCTGACACGTGTAGCTCGTTGAACCTTCAACTTTTAGTGGAGGTCACCGCCGGGAAGCTTGGAGGGGAAGCACTTTATTGTTCTGGGTTACGAGCTACTCGCCAGCCCTGTTAGGAGCTCCTAAATCACACACACACACACACACACACACACACACACACACACACAAATACACTGTGGGTCATTCAGGGCTGCCTGAGCCAGATACCGCCTGGCCTGAGCAGATTTTTCCCCTGGTAAAGTCTTTATCCTTGACGCCTCACCAGTCTATTCCTAGAGGCTGCTGAAATGGAAAAGACGAGGTGGGTTTTTATTTCGGACCATTTTATGATACGAACTAATGTATATGAAAAGACATCACCTCATAAACCAATAGAGTTCCCTTGCTCGTACACCTACTTAATGCACTGCGCGGGGTGTTTCACATGAGACATCGGAGCTGCAAAATGCATTCAGATAATGACATGAAGAGAAATGGCGAACATGGAACGCTAGTTTGTGTGATTACATTACTGGACATTACGACTGGTCACATAATTCAATTCACAAAACTTTATTTGTCCCTGGGGGATGGGGGGGGGGATTAAGATTGAAATAACTGATTTGTCGACTAACAGAAAACATTACACACAATGATTTTGATTATGGATAAACAAGCAAAAACAAACATTCTATAGTTGCAGCTTCTGAAATGTGATGATTTTATGCTTTCCTTTGTCAGTTACTGATGGCTGTACAAAACAAGCAATCTGATTAAACAGTATATATTACAGATATTGTAATAATCACAGTCTTAATATAGGTAAGTACATCAACTCAAGCTCAATTTTGAGGAACTTATACTGACACTTTTTCTACTTTATGCTACTTTTTATTTCTGCAACACAACTAGATTATACACCACAACAAACACACAGTAAAATCACGTGATGGGCTCATAAAAATACAGTGCATTGATGCCACAACAGTAAAATGTTGAGCCCAGCCGATTCTGGACTTTTAGGGACGATTCCAATAGCAATATTAAGAGGAAGAAAAATGTCAAATATAAATATATCAACCCATATTCCTTTATACAAAGAATATAAACATAAAAACACATTTCTTTTTCAATGATCCATCAAATGAGGGTACCAAACACTCGCAAAGACACGTATGTAATGGAGGAAGAATATTATACAGTTTAACAATAAACCAAATTGTCCAAAATGACATCATGGCACTGAAAACTGTAAATGTCACTGGGAAACATTATAAATTATTAAAAAACGGTTTACCACTATTGGCTGTTAAAATCAGCCAACAAATACATCAGCCGGGCCGGTCAAATGTGACTTCTCGTTCACCAGTCTTAACTATTGATTGATCTAACATGTGAAAAAATGAACTATTGAACTTTTGATACTTTACGTACACTTTGCCGATTAACACTTCTGTACAGTACTGTTACTTGTAACACTTACTTGAGTATTTTCTGCAGTGCTGCGTGTTTTAAATATAAATGTTTTACATGTCTTGCATTAAGATTTAACAGTAAAAACACATAAAATCGCCTATAATGACAGAAATTGAGTATTTTTTAAAGGAAACATTCATGTATATTTTTCTGGACTCGCAAACAACACACTTGGACAAACTTTGTCTAGCATGTGATGTTCCAGAAATGTGTGTCAAAAGTCAAACTTTTAAATCAGATTCAGATCTAATTTGACCATAATCTGCGCCTGAACAGTAGGTGTTCCTTATTGATTTATTGAAAACTCTGGGAAGTGTCAGTGTGAGAGGTAGCAGAGAGGAGTGTGATGATGATAACCTCAAATGAATTCTCCTCTCTCCACCCTCCTCCACAGTTTATTAGTTTAGGCCAGAGGCCACTTGTAGCCTTGCAGAGTGGACGGTAATTGTGTGCGTGCTCCTTAAGCACCGACCGCAGCAATAATAGACTGAATTATACAATAAATTCCCTCCAGATGTGCTCCCTCCACTCCCACCCACCTACTCCAATTTGACAGTTCGCACACCCACAATCTGCACGAGGAGGCCCTCATCCACACACACACACACATGCGTGCACTCACTCACCCGTATACACGCTTACAAATGTACGTACACACGCGCGGTGGCTTAGTTGCAGTGTTTGCATTGTCAGATTGTTTCCATACTGGTGTTAGCTCGCTGCGTTTCCTCACTGCTGGTGTAATTACAGGTCGTATTAGCTGATAGTGTTTTGCTAACCTCCTAATAGATGTCCTCCTGCCTCGGAAACCTCACAGAGACTCCATTCAATAATAAGCAGCCTTTCTAATACCCGATACTATGACACACACACACACACACACACACACACACACACACACACAGCACACAGGCTGCTGTTTAGAAGTAGTCATGCACACACGCCCTACAAAACGATGCACGGCTCACATTTAAATGATGTGGAGTATATCATTAATTGATAAGCATTATAAATGGAGCACACAGACAAAATGGAGTGAAAGTCCATCCTGAGTAAAAACACAACCTGCATGGGAATCTGCGCGTCTATTTCTGTCCTATGGACGACGCAGGCGAGGAGGAGGATAAGGACACGAGGAAGAATGAGGAGAAAAAGAGCGGTCAGACTAATTATTATGTACACTGCTGCTGAAATGTGAGTACGTTTTCTGGGGGGGCATTTCTTCCAGAATGTTTTTGTTCCTGATTTTTGTGTACAGTCATAGAAACGGGGTTTCATATTTTCTTACGGCTAAATATTGCCCAGCTCTGGGCCAGCGTTGTGCTGATGCAGGAGGATGGTGAGAGAGTGGACCACCAGATAGATTGGCTGCTGCACTCTCCATTTCCAAGCTCTGTTGGTCTGCTGCTGTCAAAATCTCAGCATCAGCCTGCACAGTGCCACCCAGTGTTCAACCACGGGGCGTTAGTCACAGCATACAAAAAAATGGATGTATGAGTAAACAATGATGAATATGAATTACCGAATTGGTCAGAAGTGGAAAACAGTTTTCAGATCATTTACTTTAAGAAAAAGTAGCATGAAAAATACTTATATACAAGTAAAAATCCTGCATTCATCAAGTATTTTAAGAATAAATAAAATGTCAAAACTATATTTAGTACTTGTGTCAAATGAGGATTGTCGAATCTTATGATGTGTTATTAAACTATGAAATTATATTATTCAATTCTTTTTGGTTTTGGATTATTATTGTTGCTGCATAAAACTGAATCAACATTTTGATATTGCAGTTGTGTGGAATTAAATTAAACTGTTTTAAACACGGCTGAGTAATTAAATGCAAGTATATTTCATAAAACAATCATGCTCTGTGTGTAGAGACTTGATGTAAAAAGAAGATAGTAACGACAGTAAAAAACACAATAATTCCCTCTGAAAGGTTGTCGAGTTTAAAGTACCACAAAATGGACAAACTCAAATGAAGTGTCACAAAATCGCACAGACGCACTACACATCAGTAAATGTGCTCACTGAAGTTACTTTCTTCAGCCAGTAATAACAGCAAAAGGCTTGTATAATAGTTCGGTTCTGCTTGTTTGTCAGATTTTTCGACGGTTTTCAAAAAGAGCTGGGGAAGAAAAGAAAATGGAATGATATGCAACAAAGTTCCTTTATTTAATAAACAACTGAGTGCAACATGGCACAATTTATTATATAAATTAAAACAAAAGGGCTTATCCTCTCACCATATTTCAATTTGTCATCACTGCCACTTTAATTTATGAGTTTTAATACCACAAAACAAAAGACTACGTCTAAGTTATTAAAGTTTTCTGAAAATACATTACATCATGCTTGTTTACATCTGTCATATAACTGGAGTAAAAATACTGTGTCCTCAATAAGGAACAACTGTGGATCTATTTTGTGTGAATAAACCAATATTGTATCTATTGCTGTTTAAAATACAGACTGTTGAATTTGAAAGTACTTGTGTTGTTAATAAAAGTGAAATAACGTATTAAGAGACACAAAAATATGTTCATGGAAAGCTAAAATTAAGAGAATATATAGAGATTTTCCAGATGTGCATTTTTAAATGGAATACATGTTGCAGACCCCGACATCCATGATTATAAATACTAACACTACTAATCATACTAATAACACTACCTGAAATGTCACCGATCTTAACCGACAGTGTTGCCTCTGTTACACTGTCATATGGTGATATTGTGTTTGCCAGGTGAGAGGCTGGCCGGACTAATCAGTAAAGGCAGAGTAATTTGCCTGCAGACATGTTCCAGAGCTCAACTCCCTGGTGCTTTCCTCAACCTGCTATCCCAGGTGGCTTCAATGCTTGAATGCCCCTTTTACCTGCCTCGCACTACACAGCCAGAAAAAAAAAAAGGGAAAAATGAATGATTAAAAAAAAAAAAAAAAAAGACGTCATAACAGGAAACAGGAACAGGAAACAGACTTGGCGGACTCCGCAGAGGCCAGGTGCAGAGTTTGGCTCGCCTCCCCCTCTGCTCTCCGGCTTGTGCAGGCAGGAGGGTGGCTGCTGGTAGCCGAGGCCTTTTCATCGCCAGGCTTCTTTATCAAACCCATGGGTCTAGTTTGTTCTCCTGTTGCTGCTGCTTGGTGGGTTGCCGTTATAAATTAGACTGCAGGAGATGTGGGGAGCTCCCTGGGCAGATCCCTGCCCGACGGCTGCTCACGCAGAAGGTCAAGTGAAATATCAGCTACGCGGTAGAGTTTTTTAATTACAAGAAGCCAGCTCGTAAAGGCAGCCTCATGAGCGAGGGTGGTACGGTTTTTAGTGTTTTTCTCTACGTCTTGCCTCCCTTGCTGCTCGCCGTACGTCTTCCCGGTGTCGCGCTGCTCAAGGATCTTTAATCACTACGTTGAGGGGAAAAGATGGTTTGTGTAACAGCTATTTCAATTTATTTGACCAATCAGAGGAGGCACGCTAATGACTCCTTGTAAGATATATCTCCTTCATCCTTTCCGAGCTCAGTCTTGGAAATTTACTGCTCAGGTTCAAGGTCTGTACAGCGAAGGGAACAAATTAATTTACAGTCTCACTGACCAGTTTAGAACATGATGACGTTTGGGGGAAAGAATTACTTTTAGCTGCCCCCAAAAGCCACACTGTAAAACAGTGTGAAAGAGATGAAATCAGATACTAAAATTGCACATTCTAAAGCATCTAAAGCTCAGACTTAAAAAAAAAAAAAACTGCCTGCTGGAGATGCATTCATTGAGAATATTAACTTTAAAACATATGCACAATTAATTATTTGCATCTCTAAGAGGGTGTTGTTTTTGTTTATTTTTATTAAGCGGTTGTCGGCGAAGTTCGTCATTCGGAGCCCTTGTGGCCTCCTGGGTGGCCGTGGCTCATGCCAAAGATGCCCCCGCCGTGTTTAATCTTTGACATTTATTTGTTTGCTTTGTGAATGAATATGCAAGCTGGAAAGAGCTATTAGTTCTAGTGTATCCTCATTACAGGGGGCTGTTCATCCTGCTAGACTGTGGTCGGTCAGGCGGCCGCTCCTCCAGACCGATGTCCAGACACCGCCTGGCAACCTCGCCTATAGTCCGCGTCCTTTCACTCCTCACTGCCAACCGTCCAGATACTAACTGGCAACCATCAGCACACCGAAGCTCAGCTTGAGGCCACGCTGGCATCACAGCGGCACAAATGGAGCCTGGGATTAGTTCAGGTTATATCAACAATTTGAACATCCAAAAACTGAAACTTTCAATGAACCACCTAAAAGGGAGGAGATTGTGATGCTTTTAAATATTGACTTTTGTTGTTGTCTCTCAAAACAGTTCCAGCGGCTACATGCTTGTTTGTGTATGCAAGTGTGTGTGTGTGTGTGTGTGTGTGTGTGTGTGTGTGTGTGCGCGCGCTTTATTCCTCTGTAGCATCCAATAGGCCTCTAAGAGCCGGCCTCACCTCATCTGGCAGCCATTACCTGCACACATGCTCCTGTCTGAAGGTTGATCTGCCGGGTTAAACAAATCCAGGCAGCGCAGCGCGGCCCGCCAGGAATCAGCTCCATACATCAGCTGTGGAACAGCCAACATGACAGGGTTAGAGCTGGCTACCGTTAGCCACGCACTATCACTGATCTCCCAACGCCAAATATGCTCGAAAACGACAAACTCACTTTGGTTCAGGTGCTGGATGTGGCGATCAAATATAGTGAGATATGTGGCCTCTGCTGAGGGTTTTGAAGGAGGGGGAACGCTCCTGAGTTTCCCTCTGGAAAGATGTGACACGAATCATTTCTTGTGCATGAAGTTCCAAACTAAACAGTAACAGGCATATAGTCTCGGTGTTGAATGTGGAATTAGGTAATTATCTGCAGCATTATGCTTCATCCAGCATTTTGGTGTGAGGCGAGGCATAAATGCATAACTGTCTCTCAGCAGGGATGGCACGGAATTGACAATTCAACCAAGTTGGTGGAGTCTCCTTCGATTCCGTCCCCAATCAAAAGCGCTCGAGATTCCATTTATGTTTATTACATTTCCTGTTTCTCACTTCATCACGTCGGAATTGAAACTGACAGGGTAATTATCATTTCATCCTAAATTGATCCCAATCCATGTGGGCTGGCTCCAAACACAGAGACATGAGAGGGGGAAAAAAGAGAGATGGAGGAGAAAAAAAACAGAGAGAGAGAGGCATTTTGGGAGCATTTGGCGATGGTTCAGTCATCTGTAAGACGTATCGCTTGAAGGGTGGGGAGAGATGGAGGGAGGGAGAAAAAAAGGAAGGGGAGACGTTTTGGAGATTGCGTTGCGGGTGTTCCCTTGATGTCCCCCTGACAGGAACCAGATTGGGAGCCGCGCGGCGTCGGCGCTTTGGCTTTTTATTCGTCTGGCTCCGCCGGGTTTTTCCTGGCCTGAGCAGGCCCGGTTCTGAGACGCTGTGGCCCACTCGTGGAGCCAGCCCGTAGTTTAAGTGAGAATAACAAATGCTAGAAAAAATAATGGGCCTACAAAGAGAAAAAGAGAGGAGCTGCACAATCCTACTATTGTTCATGCTAGCTGGGCAGAAAGCACAGTCAAGCCACGTCTTTGGGACATTTTACTGGCTCTAATAAAGAGTGTGTGGTCCCTGTTGTGGAGAGGTCTGCCAGACTGACAGATACGCTCTACAGTAGTATTGGATGGTTCCGTATCATGTATTTTGAGTTGTGTTACTTGGCACAGTACAGACGAGACCTGTCATTCATCATGCATTTGCCTAGCTGAGAGTAGTGGTCCGAGTTGCTTATGATGGCATAGTGTGCAATATGTTGAATAAGTAATTGTAAAGGCGCTTTTGGATGGTGGACGACGACGAAAGCCCTAAGAACTCGCACATAAAATGACAAAATCCTCCAATTTGACTGGCATGTTTGAACTTAAAGCAATGGTATATGAACAGGAAAATATTTATACATGTCAGTGAGAGGTAAAGTTGCAAGTTATTTACAGCGGACTGACAGAATATACTCTGTATCAAAGGTTTTATTGATTATATGTAATGTGTAGCTTAGCAGCAGGAGGCACGCAGCTTGACTTGAAGCATCTCTGTGTGGTTATAAGGTTATGGATTTGTTTCAGAGCGAGTATAAGCAATAAACTCTGTGTCTGCATTGATAAAAAATGGAAGAATTAGCTCAAGCTCTTTCTGTCTGAATCCCTTTTCGTGCAATACTGTGTCAAATAAAATGCAAAAATAGGACGTGCGAGACGACCGCTGCGTTGCTTTCCTTCATTCTTCAGACTTTTCGTGTTTAACATTATTCAGCGTTAATTCCTGGATTTGTAGCACGCAGACAGTCATACACACACACACACACACACACACACACACACACACACACACACACACACACACACACACACACATGTCCCTGGCCTCTACTGTGTGTGGTACAGAAACACAGTTTGGTCTGTGCTTAATCAGTTCTGTTTTTAAGTGTTCTCCACTCGGTTTTCCAGCACAGCCCCGTGAAAGAAAAACGTCTGGTCGTGGGTGGCTTAGCTGGGTCACTGAGCCCACAGAGTAGAGCATTTCATAAGAAAGAGCCCACTTAATTCTGAACCATACATGGCATTAGCTGATTTACATGCGGACAGCTATCATTTTGTGAGGAGCCTGACATTGATAAATGAGGTGTTTTACCTAATAGGTAATAAAAACAAATTACAGGTCTTAAGAGAAAGGATGTTCTTCATTTGGCTCTGTTTTCTGTCTCTTCGAGGGCAAGGGCCAGATTGTTTCCATATGATTGTAGCCGTCATTTGTTAAGACTGCAGACAGAGATTAATAACGGCATTTTCTGATGACTGATCCATACCTCGCCTCGGGGTTACTTAAGGGAAAAAAAACCGGTAGGAACAACTGGACATTCAGGATAAATGACTGTTTTTATCTGCAGAAGTAGAGTTTTGTAGGTTGGTTACTATTTATAGTGTTGCTGTATTCTCTAATTCTCTCCCTGTTATTCCTCTCCTCTTTCTTTAAATAGCCTTTTACACTGTTTGTGCAAATTAAGTTTTATTAATTACAGGAAACTAAAGTCTCTTACCGCCACTATAAAAATGAAATGAACACATTACTCATATTTATGTCCTCCCAGCTCTATGTAGAGAGCAATAAACATTTCTCTGATTAGCACGGCACAAATAATACCATGGTTAAAAAGCCATGATGTTTCCTCTAAAAGACTGTTAATTATGGAGGGTAAAAATGCCTCAATGCAGTGATTATGTGGTCCATCAAATACCCTAAATTCAAATTAGTGAAACCATAAACAATCTACTTATGGTCAGTGGGGATTCACAGGGTTTTCACGCAGGGAAACATGCTGACGTACAATGTGAAATGACAAATGACAGTCCAGAGACGAGAACAAATCAGTGCTCTGACCAGAGGTTTTTTTTGCAAAGAGAAAATATTAGCCCAAACAGTACTTAGTAGGTGAGGGTGTGTTATTCTTAACCGGTTTGAATCACTACTGGACTCTGCGGGTCCCACAGAGCTCGTATATAAGCTCTCTCAAGTTTCTTCAGCTAGGCGTGAAAAGGCTTCCCTTCTGGTGTAATGCAAGCCTGACAGAGGACAAGTCTGCCTCTATTCGCCGTCTCAGCGCAGTCAAACACGAGCCGAAAGGATGAGGCAGCCACATCCACAGTCGCACAGGACATAATTTTCCACAAGCTACAAGATCCTTACATTGTGAACGCTGCTCAGTCAGGTGTGATTCTTCTTTACCCGACTACACATCTGGCAACTGTTGGGAGTTGAACCCAAAAAAAGGAAAAATATAAAAATCTCCAATCGTGTACAGGTATGATAAGTCATGAATACATGGCATGTTTTGCCATGATGGAAAATGGAAAGTCCATATGTGCACGCTCAGTTTAACAGTCCGGAGACTTCGCTTTTTAACCTTGAAATTAGAGCGTTATGTTTTGTCACAATCCTGCAATCATCACATAGAGAAACAAAGACGATACTTTCCCTGTGAATTGAATTTTGCCGTTCCGTCCTGCTTGTAAATGATGCAGGCGTATGTAATGACTGCGCAGTCAGACCGAGGTAATTTTAAGTGCCACATCCAATCAGCACTATCACCACAAAGCATCACAGCTTGGAGCGCAGTCATTCTCTCTGCAGGGCCCTCAGCTGAGGTGCTACTCAACCGCTGAAACACAGTAAAAGTTACCGATACGGAGAAAAAAGAAAGGGTGAGGAAAGAGAAGGGGGCAAGGGGGATTGGGGTTGGAGGGGGGGGGGGTGAAAGAGTCTTGGATCCTGTGGTAAGTGCCAGAGGGACACATTTTGTTGGAACACAGGGTGTGCTGAGTGATGGGAGAACGGCTACAGCAGTGTTTAGAAACACCAGTCGGCCAGTCTATTGCCTAGGAGCCTGGGTGTCTGCGCTGAGCTCTCCCCCCCACCGCTCTAAGTAGGATGGTACATGCAGCCTCACTGCATACCGCTCTGCGCGCCGCTAAAATTAGCCCCCCTGGAACCAGATGGAATTCTAAACAGAATAAACTTTTCTTGACTTGATTATATTGAGCCTTTCCAAGCTCCGACATTAAAAAGAAAGAGAGAAGGCAAAGATCGAGGGGGAACCTTAGAAGCTAATTGCCGTGGGTCTGGCGTGCACATTGGGCATTGTGTTGAGTCGAGACGCTGCAGTAATGCCGGAGCCTTTCCCCGGGCCGTGTCTCCCAAAGGGGGAACTGTCACATCTTCCATGCGTTTGTGGTGGGCTTGCAGCTCCACACGGACTGCATGTGAAGCCGCTAATTAAAAGCAAGCGATCCGTAACTGTCTGGCTCACCAGGCCGTGCTCATCCATGTGGCCCCCACTGGCTCTCCTCTACCCCCTGGCCCCTGACTTAGGCCTCTGCATGGGAGTGATTTTACGGAAAAAAAAAAAAATTACACGAGTCCCTTCTAAAGAAACACCAGTACTGTTACAGTGTATTTATGAGAGTCAATTAAAAGGATATTTTTAGTCACTGACTTTACCTGAGGTGGACCACACAGAACATTTTAAAAGACATGACAGAAATTAGGAACTTTAAATCTGGTACCCAACACAGTCACATGGTTTCGCTTCTGTTAATCATGTCATTATGGAAAGAAACAATTCTGAACAAAATAAAATGTTCTTTTGTCGAATCCGTCAATATATCAGTCTCGACTCATCTGGTGACACCATGTGGAACCGCGGTAACAGCGCAGCGGTTTAATACTACAGAAAACGCTCATTGAGCAGCTGCCTAATGAAACAAAAGAGAAACGGGTTTATTTGTTTATAGTACAGCGAATAAAATCATATTGGTTTAATAAAAATGTCTGTCAATGATAATAATTACAACAGCGATCTGATTTAATGCTGAACGCAGCGTGAGTAGTTTTACACGCAACGGCAGCACACAGTTCGGTCGGATGCCCTACTGAGAGGTTGGAGTTGTGCACCCTGTAGCCTGCAGCTCTTTATCTTAGCCAGTTGTTCCAATACTCTCCTGCAAAAAATAAAAATGATCTCCTAATCAAAAATGTCAAACACTATCATCATCATCAGCCAGCATCTCTTGCTACTGCTTCACAACAAAAGCTATCCTAGGTTTCAATAGTTGAATGTGGTTGTATTAATACAGCTCTGACTTGGCCTTAGCAGAGTGAATAGAAAATACTGAGGTGGTTATCAACAAAAGGATATCTATGCATGTGATTTCTTGCTCATTTGCCAGTAGAAACATAGAAAACATCTCAGTAAAGTCATTGAGGTTGAAAAAGTAAAAGCAAAAAGGGGGTTTTCCGCTTGTCTGAGATCGAAAAGTTGGTTTATTGAGAAAAGCAAAGTGCGACGAGGTGCGATGGAAACGCACTTGGAGCAAGCGACTGAAACATCCGCTACAGATTCTGCTTCACCGAAGAGACGAAAAACAGCGACAGATGAAAACATGATCTCTGTTGAACACATGAAACAAACATAAATGCTATAAATGTTTGAGGTTTGACTGGCGCTGCATCATGCTGCATAATCTTCTCCTGCAGTGATGCAATGGCACCCGGCAGGAGGACTTGGCTTCGTTAAGCGCCAAAAGCTGGTGACGCTTTTGACACTTACCGAACCAAGTCTTACTAATTGCACAGAGATAAAGACTGAAAGGCACATACATTTTTTTTTGCTAGTCACATTTGGATGGAAATCTAATTAATTTCATACAATTTTAAACGCAGCATTTTATGTATGAATCGTTCCCTGTCCAACCCTCAATTCTCAAAAAAGCAATATAAACCCAGTGTGAAAATGGTGGACTACACCACAAACAATGAAAACCACAATATGGTAAGGAAATTACAGAATGTAAATGGATATTGCTGAAAATATAATAAAATAGCATCAAAAACAGTGTTTGATTTGATGAAAATCTTCTCGATGATTTATGTTCCGTTTTCCGTCCAATAACGTGAGCTACAAAATCTTTGGAAAATATAAAAGAGAGGATGTAACGCGGACAATAGCTGCATTATTACATAAACAGAGGAACCTAAAGAGCACTTAGAATACAAAACAAATTCCTTTAATGAAACAGCCCGTGGTTGATAGAGGAGATGGAATGGGACTTTGACTCGCTCCAAACAGTGACTTTGATTTCCGAGATTTGTTTGTTTCCACAAAATGACAGCTGAAACCCCAAGTCTTTCTCTAAACCAAAGTCTCACTACACTCCAAACTCAGCCCAGTGGTTGGCCACCTACAGAACAGCGAAGATGAAGATGAGGGAAAAACCCCTTTGTATCAAAGGCTATCTTCTGGTGACTCCCTGGCTGATGTTTATCAAACGCTGATTTTAATGCTCCATTTTTATCATGGCGATTAGCATTGTTTAGTAATCAGTCAAACCGAGACTTCCCCCTTGTCCGTGCGAGTGTAAACACTTGTCTTCTCAAAACAGCTTCATTTGGATAAAGAAAGGACAGAAATGTCTCAGTGAATGTGATGGTATATTTTTTGTATTGTTCGCTAAAGCAGAAGCACATGATGCAATGTTAGTGTTTACGGAGAGGAAAAAGCAGAAAAAGCAGTAATTGCAGTATCAGTCCTATGTGAGCCATGACACATATGACCACCATGAATCGGCCTTTTTCTCTCAGAAATCCATTCTATCCCATCATAGTTTTTCCACGACTCCTGAGCTTAACTTTCAGCCACAATTTTATATAATCCCCTTTTTTCAATAACCTCAGTTTGCTTTGATTACCTTAATCACCTTTGAATCTGACCAATTTTCAGAGTCTGCGGTATCTCGGCCTGGGCCTGCTCGGTGGTGTGTGCGTGATTGAGGTGAGGCGCTCAGCACTGCCGAATGCAGTAGCTCCTTTGAGTTGGTTTCCTCGACAGTAGGAAGGAAAACCTTTGGGAGAGGGGGGGTGGGTGGAGGTAACGTGAAGGGAAGAGTGAGGGAGCGACCCAGACGGTGACTTGGCTGGGGTCAGGTGTAAACATATGCACAGCTGGCGGGCAGATGTGCTCAGACGTGAGCCAGTGACCATGTCTTTGGTTCCTTCCTCTCCGCTCACCTGATGTTCATCTAATTCAGCGAGCAGAAACAAAGAGTAGGCAGCAAAGAAAAAAAATTTGAAATTGTGTGCAGACATTCTTTAAATACACATAAGGGGTCTTGCAATGCAGACAGTGAGAAAAAAATCAGAAGGGGGGGGGGGCACAAAGAAATCAAAAGCTCTGGTTACTCAAGAAGTGGCCTCTGCTCCTCTGTTACTTAGCGAGTCAAGCGAGTGTGTGGTCGATGAGAGAGAAAGTATAACATTTCCCATTTTCTACTTTACTGGAGTGGTCTGGGAGACTCATCGGATGAGATTTTAAAAAGATCTTTCAGTGCACTGACATCCTTGAACGCACCATGATTACATTCCTTGCACCCATTGCTTTCTGTTCCCGCTCTTATTCAGTATGTGCCAGGCCAAAGAGGACACACAATTTGGTGCATTTTTGTGGATTTTCTGAGACCCCTAATCAAACTTTCAAACAAATGATCTCATGATGTAACGGACTGGAGAGATGCAAGCAATAAGAAAACAAACTCTCCACTACTGCGAGAGCAATAACCAAAAGTTTACACCCCGGCAAACAGTTTAAATATTTACCAACCTTAGTAAAACAGTCGGGGATTATCCTGTATTGTTATAACACTGAGAAAAGACTCTCATACTTTCCATATTTTCTGCTGATTCCATGAGGCTGAAAACAAGGAGGGGGATCAGATTAAAATCTCTTTGTACATAAACTACCCATTGACTCACAGTCTTCCTGTCGGAAGGAGCAATTAGCTCTCCGAGACAAAGATCTCAGACATGTTAAATGGCTGAAAATAAATAAATGTGGGTATTGCCGTTAGACTTTAGGCCCTGTTTCAATTAGAGCAGAGGCCGTGGTCTGTGTCTCTCACTGAGCTGCTGGCTCCTTCGAGCTCTGCTTCTATGGGGACTTTTTAATTGCTATGTTTGAGCTGAGAGGGAAACAGAGAGGGGAAATGTACTGTATTCATCTTGGCCTCCCACTATGCTTCACTCATGAAGGCCTGGGGTGATTTGTCTCTTTAACGCGGAACGCCGTACAGCGAAGTACAGTGCTGCTCAGACAATGCGTTCATTCTTCCCATCATGAATGGAGATTTTCTTCCACAGGTCCCTTTTTTTTTTTCATTTCTTGCAGCGGATTGATTTATGTGACATAATTTATTATGACCAGCCACCCGAGCTCCTTCAATTTCAGGAGGTAAAATGATCTAGAGATTTGCTAAAATCACAACACCTTCAATATAAAAGCTTTTGACAAAGTCTGCACTTGATATTCATCATTAGATTAGTGGTTGGCATCTGTTAAGCCTTATATAACTGATAAAAGTAGTCTGTGGCTCTTATTTTAAGGATTGCATTCCTTTTCAAACATTCCACCCAATCTGCTGAAGTCGGTTATACTTTCGACGGAGCGTAAGATTTCAAACTCCTCGCTCTCTTTTGCTTTTTCCATATCCAGCTGATGGCAGCCATGTCAACTATCAAAAAGCGGAGTCTGCTTACAGAGATGACTGATGAATGATGGTAGCCAGATCTGTGTATGTGTGTGCGCGTGTGTGCTCTCTTTCTCAGCATCCAGACATGTGGGTCATAGAGAGAGACCAGATACACACCTCCTGATCTCTCTGCTGTCAGATCAACACTTTCTGTCAGCATATCTCTGTCGCTCTCTCTGTGCCGCCCTGACACTGTATCTATCCAGTCTATTCACTGTCCTCAGGCATCCCATCAATCACTCTTCACGACCCCTAGATCTCTCTTCGCGTCTGCGCTGCGCTGGGACGAGAATGTTTAAAGGTCCCTTTGTCCCGTTGAGAGCGGCAGCGACGTGAATTTCCTCTCAGATGCGATAATATGATGACGGTTACGCTATTTTCGGGGACACCACAGTCTCTTTCTTGTGTCTCTCAACACCCGTAATAAGCAGCGTGTGCCTTCCGCGACGACGCTTATACCTTTCACCCTTCCCTCTCTCCCTCTGTGAGTTGCGTGATTACACGCAGACAGATGGTTTGAGTTGGAGCCCTAGCCGCCGCACGCTAATATCAAGACATGCTTTGAATTTATCTCACATCTTAATGGACGACGGGGCAGACAGGCGGTTTGCAAACTGCCGAACCGTTCCTCTCGCCCTCTGTTTATTACCGTATTTATTTGACTGGATTCGAGGAATGAGGCGAATTGGCCCCTGTGAGAACGAAACAGAGAAAGTGAGAGGGGTAAGAGCGTTTGACTGTTAAGACTGCGGTCATGAGAGCTGTCAAATGCTTGTCTGTCTGATAATAAACCTCACTGCATCAATCAAACCATCCTCTGTCCTCTGAGGCATTTTCAGGCCTCTCCCTCAAGATATTGACATCTCTTGCTGCCTCCGGCTTAAAGCACTTTTTTTCTCAAGCATCCAGGCTGAAATGTGACTAATGATTTACATCGCACCCAAGGCCTCTACTTGAGGAGCATCTTCTCACATCGTCTTGACCCCAAAGGCCACGGGAATACATTGAGATAATTGCGGTCATTTTTATTTTTTTGTTAAGCCTCTGCAGTGGTTGTATAGTATCACATTTCACTACAGTGGCCCACTCACTTACTGAAAGATAAACTCCTTTTGTTGATCTAAAGTGGTTTGCTTACGCTTCATCAATTGGTCGGCCGGTCAAGCAGCAGTTTTGGGAGGAGAGACGAGGGCGAACGGCTCAGCAGAAGTGGCAGGAGGAACAAAGGCTGGTTTATGGCGTGTGGCCATCAGACAGGCTGCATCAACACTGTTCGTCAGGACCCAGGAATAGTGCGGAGGGCTGAGTCAGCCTAGCAGCAGCTACCCACAGCAAGGGGAAGAGAAGGGAGAAATGTGTGTGTGCTTGTGCGACGGCCAGATGCAAAAGGGAACGGAGAGGAAAAAGGGGGAGAGAGAAAACAACCCAAGGTTCTTGTTAAAACGATATTGTTAAGGATCCCTGCTGTGGGATTTACTTTTTTGCTATTCACCGTTTGACTCCATGACTCCACTCTTGACCCCACAGCACACAAACACAAATGGGGAACGTGGCCTCCATAACGGCCCTGTTTACTGGAAATGCTGCTCACCAGGGACAATAAAGACTTATGATGCATACAAGACTCCTGCCAACCTTTGCTGCTGCGGCCTAATGTAACTCCCATACCCACACATGCACGTGTATACTGTACACACGAAAGGAGATAAAAAAAGACGGTAAACAACAAACATATGTCCCTTATAACAAGACAGACCGAGTGACTCATTTTAAGGTAAGCCATGAATAAAGATGCAAAACTTTTCTGTCCTTTAATAAAGGCAGGAATAAAAATTTGTCCAAGTCTCAGTTCAAGGGTTCAATAAAAACCCACATTAAACATTCAGGGGAATAAGATGAGGTGTGTGCATATGGAAAGAGGTACACCTATTAAAAGACCAACATGCAAACACATAATTTATGGAGCTACTGTTTATAGCAACAGGACCCGGTGTTGTCATCGGCCTAACACTTGGGGTGTTGTGTGGTGTGGGGACGAGCTGTTTATTTTGTCTATCACTTCGCTCTATCGACTGCATGTGGAGTGTGTGTGCGCGCGTGCATGTGCATGTGCATTTTCATTTGGAAGTGATCTCCTGTGTTTTTCCTGTTGCAGAGCACAGAAGCGTGTGGTGTGGAAGCTCAAAGCTCTCGCCCACATCAAGAGAAACCATCCGGCCTTACAGCCACAAGCCCTCCCTCTCCTCCCCCCACTCAGGCGTAATAACAGAGCCATCAAATAGCCATATTTATAATCTCTGAACGGGCCAATTTTAAAGTGGTCAACTCCAGAGGTATAGGAATTGTTGAGAGCAATTTGCGGTTTTCATTCTTAAAGAGGCACCATCCCAGTGGCAAATGAAATAAAGTCAGCATCCTTTTTTTTTCCATTTGTCAATATGAAGGCTGGGTTCAATTACGTCTTTGGCTTTATTCTGATATCACTTCAGAATGATTTATTTAAACTGGGATGGGCATAAATTATTTTATTATACTTCCCCCCCATGTTTGTGTAACACAGAAATTAGAGCATTTATCAGTTTTTCAGAGTGCGATGATGAGATTTCGCCAGCCGGCAACAGCATGCTTTGCATGTCATTACTGTGAGAGCAGTTACTGAACTGTTTATCTTCAGGAACAAGTACTGTGTGCTGTAATTTTTGATCATTTTTCCTTGAGTAGGTGGGCTGATAGACGATGCCATCATTGATCGCCGATGGCTGACTGTCATTGACTACTGAGCCCTGTATCAACGTAACATTGTGATTTAAGAGGCGCCCACCAGAGGGCACAAGAAAGTAGTGTTATGTTGCTTTTCAATGCCCTAACTTTACATCTACATTTTCTTATCAAACCTGCTCAGTCTGGTGAACCCATGCTGGGTTACAATGGTGGCAGCTGTATTTCTGCAGGTTGCTGTGTGTGTTTCTCTCAATCATGGGGTCATCAATTGTATTTTCTTAGCTTAGCCTCCTCAGTGCAGTCATGCTGGTAAGCATCTCCCAGTCAGCACTGGTAAGTTAAAGGTTGTAATTAAGTTTACTTTTGTTACAGAGAGCTGTTCAGGAGTTGCTTGTCGAAGCTAACGTACATAAGCCCGTCTGCCCTGGCTATTTTGATTTTTAGCTCATCATTCTCATCAGTGTCATAACAGCCTTGAGCTTCGGGGAACATTACCAAACCAACTCTTGCAGCGATGTGATCTTTGGCTGCGAGCCATCCTCACCTCCAACAGCCAGGTTTATTCTTCCTGTGGTACTGCATAGTTCTAGTACTACTACTAAACTACAGAGTACAATCAGCCATTTGGACTTACATTTGACTTTGTAGCATTTTGGGAGGAAATGACACCAGACTTCACTTTTTACCGCAGACAGCGAAGCTGTAGCAGATGTTTTTTTTTTATGCAACTTAACCTATCACCCAATATAACTAGTTAAAAATATTCTCAGCCGTTAACTGACTAACTAAACTAAATGATGTTAAGCTAATCAATTTATCACATATTACTCAACATAACATAGTATTTGTGTTCATCAGCGCTGAAACACCAGATTTCAGAGATTGAAAAGCGAAGTTGAACTCTAGCAAATAGCATCTGGTTTAGCAACACACTGTGAGCAGAACCAGCAGCAGATCAGCATACATGAATACATTTCATCTGGTCATTACTGTGCTGTTATGGTGCCAAGCGCTCCAGCCAGTTTCCAGCTTCCTGTCACTCGCTGGTATCTGACACTGATGAAAAATGCAGCGTGTTTCGATCACCACAACATTACCATTCTGTTTTCTCTATATGTTGAGATCAGATGACTCCCGACTGTTGACCTTGTATGATAGATGTAGTGCTGTGTAACAAGTAATCTGCTATTACTTTTTCATTTTTCATTATACAGGATGTGTGGTAGAGGTCGATCGCTTAAAACTAGGAAAAATCCGGACAATTGGAGATTAAGTTACTTTTTGTTTGTAGTTCGAAGCTGGAGGCCCCAGGTTAACGAAAAAAAAAAAAGAAAAAAAAAGAGCAGTGGGACCCATATTCGTTTCTGCAAGATGGATTGTGATTGGTGTAAAAAATTTGATTTTGACAGAGAGTCCCTCTACAAGACTGGTCAACAGCTACTGTAAGGCCTTTACCAGTTAAGTTTATATGATGTGATACTGGTGAATATTTCAAATGCACGTTTCTCAAATCAAAGTAATTCAGTGAACCAGGGACTTTCGAGAACACTTAGGTCTGAGGCCCTGGGGCAGTTTTCCACATTGTTTGGTAATAAGAAGCACTCATGGGTTGGACCAGATCCATATTTGAACTCGGCCGTCATCTTGATCTCTACTGCACACCAGCAAAGTCTTGTGACTTCTTCTGTTGTAGTTACTGCACTATGGGGCTCTCCAGGACCATACTTTAAAATTGCCATGATGACACGCATACACATACATGCACACTTACAAGGTGAAAAGAATATCAGCGCCATTGTTACGGCTGATACTAAACACGCTAACTTCAGCATGCAGACCCCTGTTGTTTATAATAAGAGGTTAAACTGTATTTCAGATATCAGGATCCTAATAAGGAAATGACAATGACAGCATTAAATTAAACATATTATAGTCATTCTGGGTGGAAACATGTTTCATCAATCAGGCAGTAATTCAAATAAACAAGTTTGAATTAATACCATTATACAGCAACAAAATATCTATTGAGGATGAGAGTCTTTTGGCTCCCTGGTCACCAAATGGGGGCTCAGCCAACCTATTAAAAAAAACGCAGACGTCTGCATTTTCAAACTACAGTAAAATCCACATCTAAAGCTCAAATCTACATAAGGAGGGTGCAGTTTTGACCCAAAGGCCAATTATTCAATGATTTTCCCCTGACCTGAAAAAGTTGGAACGGCTGAATATTGTAACCATCTTAATCGCATTGTTTACTGACGCTGAATCCTTTCAGACCCCTGGGTGTTTTTACTGTGTGATATGCAATGTCAGACCCACAGCTATTAACTCCAACCTCCTTTCATCTTTCTGTCCTCTCTTTTCGCTCTCTGCCCCTGAAGGGTTGTGCTCACGCATGCCACCGTCATAATCAGCCATTCTGATATTCAAATGAGTACAGAAAAGCATTATTCGTACATGTGCAGTTGACGGCCAGAATACATCAACAGACAGCTGGCATGAAAATGGCCTCTCGTTTTTTTTTGTTTTTTTTTTTAACTTTGTCAAAGTGTAGATTCAAATGGATAAGAGTGAGGTATGAGGAAGAAATATTAAGGAAAAAAAAGAAGCCAAACAGAGGGAGCTGTGGTGCTGTTAAAACACAGCCAAATTACACCAATGTCTGAGCAGGAAGGAAACCGGGCTTTATACACTCCTCAATAACTTCCTGTTAAACATCCGCAAATCACAAACTCACAAAAGGATTACAAAAAGAGTCTACCAGAGACCTAGTGTCATCTAAACACCGACTGTGTATTTATGTGACTCCACTTGTAGGAAGCTGACCACCATCAGGTTCCTCTGTGTGTGTGTGTGCTGGATGGGATGTGTGTATCATATAGAGGAGGATGTTATCAACATGGCAGTGATGAGAGATGAATGGCGTCCCACGGGGGCAGACTTAAGCCCCTGCACATGTGCACAGCACAGCCACCCACTAAAAATATGACTCCTGGATACTTTTCCGACTTCTGGCTCTGTCCATAAATCAACGGCCGGACAGCGGAGCTTGGACTTGGCAAACTATCAGACGTGCCTCCAGTGACTAGGCCTGTCCGTCATCCTGCCACTGCTACCTGGAGCTGCTTAATTAATGTGGCAATTGAAGGCTGCATATCATAATGTACACACAGCCCCCTCTATCTTAGCCTTCCTGGGCTTGTTATTCTTGGTCACCGTTAAGGATACGTCCCTGTGTATGTTCGGATATTTATAGGTAATGGATCTATTAAAATGCATGAGAACGAATTAAAAAACAAATAAATGCGAAGGTGCTCAAACGAGGCTGGAATGTTTTGAAAAGGGATTTTCGGTTTGATGTGTTTTCACAGCGTAGCTGTCGAATTTATCACATTCACTTTTGTTGGTGTTACTCAGTCGTCTCATTTCATCATTCAGAACACACAGGCTGTTACTGCTCCAGAGATTTTTCATTTTCATTGAGGTCTGCTGTATAAAATATGCTAAGGAAGCTTACTTAAAAGAGTTAAGCAGCCTGTCCAACAGCTCTTTTCAAAGAAATAAAAGGTTCAACTTAACCAACCAAGAGATGACAGAGAGCTACATGCAGCTCTTTTTCCACCATTGGCCATACAGAATATTTAACCTTCATGGAGGGTTATAACTCCTGGAGCTCATTGCTCAGCCTTAGCGGTAGTGTTTCTCTAAGCAAAGGGGGAAACTGCATCAACGTGACAGCCTCAGGTAGAGGTTAAAGCCTCTACATTTGTAACTCTTTGCTGTGCGTAATGCCACCTCCCTTGGTTATAAAGACTTCATAAATCAAGTGCGCCGATCCTCTGCGATTCTCAGACTGGAGACAGGCTGATTTACGTCTACAACTTCTAGCAGACTTCTCATCCTTTATCCTCCTTTATTGCCCCCCCTTTCTCTCCGTGCTGAAGCAACTACTCCCTTAACTCTCTTTTTCGCTCTCTCCTCTCCAGGTGTCTGGACTCTGACTTAGCACCACAGCTAGCCAACCAACACACACACACAGGAAAAAGGATCTACTTCCAGGGAGGGCTAATAGGATGTGACATCATTTATGGCTGATGTGTGACATGTCAACTCTCTACGGTAGGATGTTTTTCAGTGAAATTTTTCATACCTGCCACAGAGCACAGTTTTTGAAATAAAGCTAACTTTTACAGCAATACAGTTGTAAAAAGCTTCAATACAACAAACTTCAAGGCCATAAAGTGTGTCGCAGCTGGCCTGTGTTTTTAGAGGAACATGACTTTTACCTAACAACTGTTGATGATATTAACAAAGTCAAAGTTAGTCTGGAGCCCTGCTGTATGGGTCGGTACGTCCGGTCGCTGACAGAGGAGGATCTCCCTCAGTCACAAATCATACGTTTTGATCAGTTCGACCCCGGCCTCGGCTGGGAAGTGGGCTTGTATATAAACTTGGCCTTTCTTCCCTCTGAATTATGACCCAGGGCTTCTGATGGCGAGGAAGCTGCGTGCACATGATGCACTTTCCAGATCAGGAGAGATAAATCAACACACTGTATGTCAAGTCCCACAATTGAGAGGCATTTAAAAGGCTTTAATCTGTAAATTTGAGTTACCTGCTGAGATTATATACCTCTCCAATACTAATAAACTTCTTGCACTTTCAAAGACTTCTAGTCCAATAACCATATAAAAAGCTGAACATTTCTTTTTGTCTCCAACCATATGCTATTTTTTCAAGCTTCAGGGTTCTTGTTGTACTGGGAAGACCTTCAATGAGTCGACTTTGAACCCCAATCCAATTTCTCCATGCAATTCAAAACCATAGAGAGGGATTTTTAAAGAGTCTTTGTTTCGGTCATTGAAGAAAGGAAACAGTCTTTCGTGGACATGTTTGTACTCAAAATAGTGGATCCTTTGTTTTAAAAGACTTTCATTTTGTTATGGCTTCAGGTCTCTGTTATTGTTGCGGAGTTGGGTAAAAATTTAGTGCTGGTTAGCCCTTGACTGTGCGTGCGAGTGTGTGTCTCTTTATACGTTAGTGAGTCACTGAGGAAGCTATAAGCTTAGTCTTTTAGTAGTTTTCAGTACTGGAGGAGAGAAGGGGGCAACCCCAATAATCTTGTTTGACAGTTGGGAGCAGGGGCAGCGAGGCGATGGTGTCCCACAATGCAATTGTAAAAACAAACAGCATGGGAGTGTGTGAAGAGGGGTGGGAGGCACTGTTCACCACAGTCTGGGGAAACGTATGTATACACACTCACATATGTACTCTACATACATGTGCAACCTTCTAACAGGCCTTGTGTGTGTCAGACTTTAATCCAGTCCACTTCTCACACATGTGTATTATGACAAGCACAACCTCTATGTGTCCCAAATTCTCTCACTTTCTCTCTGTTGTTCTTTCAGTGCAGGCTGAAGGTTTTAATCCTGTTAAGACTTGTCAGGACTAATACAACGACAGGTCAAACCACCGCTGCTACCCCTCCACCTCCACCCCAAGATCAAGGGATGTTGACACAGGAGAAAAAAGAGTGACTATGTTTGCCTCTTTAGTGGTTACTGTCCAACCGTCATGACCCACTCCTGACTACAGAGAGTGAAAGTATGAAGAAGCAAGCGTCTAACTGTTCTGTATCAAGATGGGATTTTGTGGAACTGGAGACCACTGCTAATCCTGCGCTACATCATTTAATTCAGATCTTTATTCAGATTAACAGATGGCCTTGTTTAATCTTAAATTTTGATCGTATAAAAATATATATATTATACATACAGTATATGTCACTCCCTATTTGTGCATTTAAGGATGTTACCAGAAAAAAGATGATGAACAACACTCCTTGAAGGCTGGCATCACTAGAACAACATGGGAGGGATACAAACTGCTACAAACTTTTTTTGTCATTGCCACTGTCTCAGGTGATGCAATACGCTTTTTTCCGCTGTGATATATTTTCTGCAACCTTCACAGAGCAGAGTCGCTCCAGAGCTCCGATGTCGCAGTATACCGAGGCAAATCACTTCCATATCACAAACTCATTATCAAACCTCGAAACACATTTGTCGCATCAAATCAATAGCAACCACACACACTAACACAGACGTTAATGAAACAAACAAAATACTGATTTCTGCAACGTTAGAAGTTTACAGGGAACATGGTAAAGTTGTAATCGAGGGATTCAGTCAAGAAAAAAATTACAAATGTGGACTAGCAACTTCTGCAAAGTCATACTACTGTCAAGTCAATTATTTTTTTCTATATAGAACTTATTTCATAAGGCTAGTGTTGATTTCAGTGCAACAAGGTGATGAAAGGTATTACATCCAAAAGGTAGGAGCAGATAAGCCATGACCATCCAGTAACACACCGGAGGACAGAACTCCTCGTGTTTGTTTTACATTACCCGACTAATACCTGCTTGATTTACAAGGATTTTCTGTTCTTTAATTAACATAAATGACACATCAAACAACAAAGGGAATCTTTTTAGAGACGGTTCTTATATTTGGGATTATCTGTGTATTCTAATGTATTTTCCATCAAATTTTCCATTGATTTTAAAGCTTGCAAAATGATGCGTCTCTACTGTCCAATGCATTAAAATCAAGACAGTTTTCAACTTTGATTTCGCACTTGCCTCTCTAGTGCTCAGCTTAGTGGTCAAGCTTCACCGCAGTGTGCAGCAGTGGCCCTGTTTGGCCTAACTTAACAAACCTCATTATTAGACAAGGGAATCTCTTTATGACAGCTACTTCTAACTAATGGCTGACTCTTCAGCGTGGCTGGACACGTAATGCTTTCAACAGCAGTGAACCAGCACTGCCCAGTCTTGTGCCTTTGAGCTGTTGAACAGACACGAACACAGAGTGAGTGAGTGTGTGTGTGTGTGTGTGTGCGTGTGTGTGTGTGTGTGTGTGTGTGTGTGTGCGTGTGTGTGCGTGTGTGTGTGTACCCACATGTTCGTGTATTAGGGACTGGGCTGCCATTATTGGATCTGCAGGACATAGCATGTTGACCCATGGGATGGGGGTTTACACCAAAAGCACACGCTACGGCACACAAACGCACGCTGTGGTTTCTCCTGTGGCCGCTCAGCTCATTCAGGCCCCGACCGCCATCAGCAGCCCCCCTGCCTCTCTGGCTCCCCATCCCAAGGGATCACACAGCATCGCTGGGCACTCACATCCTCGGCTGTGGGCAGACGGCCAGCAGCTGGGGCCGAGGCCCTTGAGCCGCATGGAGGGCAGAGGAAGAAATCTGAGAGGAGGAAAGAAAAAAGGTGGATGTAAGGAGGCAGAGGAAAAGAGGAAAAGGTGGAGGGGAGATTGGTGGGGGTCACCTATCACATAGTTTATCATATACAAAAGTTCCAAGTGTGCCTGTCATCCAGGAGGCTGGGGTAGGGCTGAGAGCTGAAGCGTAAACGTCTGTGTGCTGATGGAGATGAGGCGATGGTGACATCGGCTACACTATGGCCATTGTATGAGAGCTGTGGAGGAGTTTCCCTATCTTTACGGTGATCTCTCCATGTTAATATAATATAATGTCTAAATATTTTTCTGCCAAAGAAACAAATCTACTGTGATGTGTTTATTTGCACCTACCGATCTATTTTAGCCACCATGAAATATGCTTGTTTTCAAACGTCTTGTCTGAAATCTATTATTCTAGCAAAAATGTCTGTGATTCAGCGTTGTCCACTATTGTTCTGGGCTTCCATGTAGGAAAAGAAAAAGCTGTGTCATCACAGGGGAGGTAATGGAGGTGGGCTGGGGGGGTGGTAAAGTGGGAAATCTGGCCGGTTCCCAGGCTTGCCCTCTAGGCCTTTTAATGCCTTCTTTTCCTGGACACACATCAGCACATTTAGGGTGTGAGAACGGAGGGAAAGGAGGAGACATTAAGAAAGGAAAGAGATGGAAAGATAGCAGTAAGGGCGGCACGTGATCAGAGAGGGGGAACCTCACTCAGCTACAAGTTGGCTTCCACAGCATCCTTTACTTAGTTTAGGCCCTGCCAGCCCCACATAAACACGGTGAACCTGTGGAAAGTTTCACTCCTCTCTGGAGGGTCCCCTTCTCTCCTCGCTCATTTTATTTCTGTCTATCTGGCCCTCGGCTTTCTTTTCTTGTTTTAGGAAAATTCCGCTGGTGGTAATGGTGTGCGCCCCTGCAGCCTTAACGTCTTCCATGTGACCATCACTGGGGCGAATTTCCAGTTTGTGTTTGTTTTAGGCAAACAGATCAGTTGCCACTTCATCCATCTAGTTTACCTCTCTGTCCTGGAAGCTGACGTTCCACCAGACGCTCGCGTGGGCGTACGAGCTCTGAAAGTTGGCCACACCTAAGGGTAAAAAAATCCCCACCCCCACCCCAACCTATCACCTCCCTCCCTGAGCTGCACTTTATTTTTCAACATCATGTGACAAAGTCTTTGATATCAGGCTCGCGGCCAAGAGGGACTGGGAGATGGAGACAGGGGGAGACATTTGCATAGGCTTGTTAAAAGTCACCAATTAGGAAAAAGGCCTCACACATAGTGGCTTGGGCCTTGCCAGGGCATAATCTCAAATCAGGACAACGTCGCCATCTGCAGTAGAGCCGCAGGATTGAAGAAAATAAAACAATCTGCCACTTCTGAGCGCTACCAAAACAAAACAATCACAACAAAACGAGGAGTAATATTATATTTTTTGATTTCGGAAGTCTCTAGTTTAGTCTTGACACAAAAAGCTCAAGGAAAAGTGAACTCAGATCTCTTGCCTCATGGCCTCCTCAGCTGCAGGTGGCGCTCTAATTCCACTCCCTGTTGATGACTGCGGTAAGAGCTGGATGATGGCCTTGTTTGTTTAGCCAACAGTGTTGACGCCCACCCACAGGTGCCAAAGGTATAGTGAGTACCATGCCAGCTGTTTGCAAGCCACAGCAGCCCTCGCACCGCTTGGCTTCGACCCTGCTTGACTGCCTGATCTCACAGGAAGAGAGGAAGTGGTTGAGTTACCCAGCAGCAAATTTGAGGTTTATAAAGGGAGAAAGCCGTAAAAAAAATCCAAGTGCAGTTTCCTTTAACTCAGCAGCTAGCCAGGGTGAGCTCCTCTGGCCTAATCAGTCATTCCTTCGTTTGTCATTAGTCGGTGTTAGGTTTGCTTCCAACACGCAGTCAGAGATAACGCAGAGGAAATGGAAAACACTACTGTTTTAAGCAACCGTTATAATTCAGTGGCATACCTAAATAGAGAGAGGAAAGGCAGGTGCTCCAATTTCATGGAAGCTTGATTGCCTTGTAAAGTTAGATTCATTACACTATTAATCTGTTGTTACCTGCGTCACACCAGGGAACCACCCACAGCGACCACAAGCAGGCAACACATGCTCACTGTGAGACCAATAACTGAAAAATGTTGCTCACGACATCAGTCATCGCTCTGGCAAGCTGGCAAATAGTACACACATAGCCTAACTGCAGAGGGAAATACCTTCGCAGTTCTCATGATAGCATAAAGCTGCATTTTACTTGAGATGCGAAATCAGTTCGGCATGTCTAGCATTTGGATTTCATGAAGGCTTACCTTAGCATGGTCCCGTCTTTGCCAAGAAGTAATGGAAGGAGGGGGGTAAGGTAGAGAGAGCTGGCAGCTTTGCCTCGGCTTGTTATTGCCAGTACAACGAAGCTCAGTTCACACTCAGCTGTGGCATATTTGGAAAACTTCAAGTAAAGCGGCGAGAGGAAAAAAAAGGCTTTTAAATCAGTTCCACTCTCCAGTAAATTACAACCCTGCATTTTTAATTTCCTCTCTCCATACAATGTTATTCATTGGCATCCAAGCCAAACATGGGCCCCTGCAGCCTGCATAGCTCTGCAGGACAAACTGTCCTCTCATGCAGTCGCTACCTGTCAGGAGTGCAGGGGCGTGACTGAAAAAATGCATTCCTTGATGTAGAGTTGAGGTGTGTGGGGTGGAAGGAAAAGTGAAAAAAAGAACAAACAGAGGCTAGATTTTAATCTACTAAAAAATAGTTACACGTCCTGAATTTGGACTGAGTTTTCATCATAAGTGGTTTGAGATAGACCTAATCTGATCACTGATAGCAGTCACTGGCAATTATCTTAATATGTTTGACCAAAAGAATACTGTGGTCAAGTGTTGTGTGCAGCTTTTAAGAAGATCCAGACGTGGAGCTGAATACGGCTCCAAATTCAAATGCATAAGAAAGTCATACAATGTATTGAAGACACACTGCTGCCGTGTCGAATGTTGAATTCGTGGACTTTGCATACCAATATTTCATGGTAATAATAAAGCAATTACACGCTGAGAGGAGAATGTGCATACCCAAACATGCTTAGTCCATGCCTCGGGAAACTGTCTAAGCTCCACTAACCACTAGAAAGAGACAGACTTGGCTGCTGAAATAACATTAAGAGCCTGTTACTATAATAGCAAAGCCTCATTTGTTAGCATTACATATCTAAATACCATCTGAAAACCATGGCTCATTCTGATTAAGCAAGGTGTTGTAACAGTGTAACATTTCAATCAGGTTTCATATCCACCGTGGTGTGTAGGCCCTGTTACTGTATATGTCCTGTTTGCAACAAAAACGATCTTCCAGTCCGGAGTTCAATTTCATGTTTCATGTTTGAGCAGATGTTTTGTCGAGTCTAAAATGATTATGTTTTACTTTACCTGAGCCTGACTTGAGTGTCTGAAAAAGTTTAATTTGCATAATGCAGGAACAATATCAGTTAAAATGTTTTAAACAGCCACAGTTTATCTGCTTTTGTCATCATGTCTCAGTACTGTAGGACTGTTTGACAGAGATGTCGAACAGGTTTCGAACATGAAAGGGGATATGAGATCTCATTTAGTGCGCCAGACTGCCAAGACTCGCCAAGGTTCTGCTAATTCAGCTTTTTCTGTGCCACACAAGGCGATAGGATAAGGCACCTGGCTTTTGCTTAGACAGGCCTTGCATGTCTATGTAATCCAGAAAGACAGCGAGGGCAAGGCCCAAACTTCTCCTTAGATTTAGCCCAGAACACAACAACATAATCATGTCATTACCCTTAGGCCATTCTGCCACATTGTTGTTGCGGGTGGGAGACACAGGATTTGATTTCAGCAGACTTAGCTGACCTCTGCTTCATGGCCCACCAGAACACGGGAACTACAGCGGGGCCGTCCTGCGCGCTGGCACTCAGCCCAGCCAAACATTTTAACTTTCATAGACAAAAACAAAACCGTTTCGCCTTTCTTTCCCTCCATTTCTCCCAGTTCTAAAATATTTTTTTATACAGCATTGAGAAGACATGTTTCTACTACCTTTTTGGTCTTGTAATTTTATGCTGCTGTTGCGAAATACTGCCAAAATTCCTTCGCACACCCCCTCCGTCTTTCTGCTCCAGTGTTGATTATTTTGCTTTTTGTCTTTTCTTTCCTCCTACTAAATGTGTTATTCATCCTGTTCCGTGTGTCTCCAGGCACACTTCAGAACTGGATATAAAATAAACAGACGCGTTTTCACCCCTGTTGCTAGGCCTTGACTGCATATACCTGTAACAATAAACATCTGGGTTTCTGGGCTTGTTTATACTCATCTCTAGACTATTGAGGACAGAGGCACAACAGGAACTAGACTGTGTGTACGGATTTGCTAGGCAGACGCCCACTACGAGGCAAAGGGTTGGTGGACGCTACTAGACCATGATAGAGCGGAGGCTGCTGGCAGGTACTGTGCACTCTGTCTGGCAGAGCTGTGGTTTACCTTGGAGGGACCCCAACCATCTGCATGCTATAAGGACTAAATTGCCAGCTTGATGTCCAGCAAGCGAGACAAAACCGTTCCACATACATGAGAGTATGTGTGTGTTTGTGTGACTTTGTGTATGTATGCGTATGGCTGTACAAGTGAACCAGACAGAGACAGAAATACAAAGAGTGAGCACAGACAGCCATTGCCCTACAGTAGCCATCTCATTTTATAAAACGTACTACAATGTTTTTAGTTAAAACTGCTCTAGTCAAAATTTCATACTAAAGATGGGTGAATTAACACAGTGATGAACCATCAGTGACTTTGCAGTTCTTCTTAGCTCTGAAGGGCCTTCTAGAGTCTTTCAGCTCATTGCTTCACTGTGTTGGTTGAGTGTCACTGCCTCCAGCTGCAGAAAGTGAAAAACTCTATGTTTGTACTTTTATTGTGACAGACAGATGTCAGCCTAGATAGAGGTACTAAGTTATAGTTTTAAAGACTTTCTGCAACTTATGCAAGAAGTAACATCAGTTTTGATAAAACGCCTGGAAAGAATCTACTTAAATAGCAAATCCAGTTGTCTTTTACTGAGTACTTGTAGACATCCTTTTGTCTGGAAGACTGATCCTCTTTAGTTACTTAAGCTCGATTTATAGTTGTGAGTTATGGAGTAATAGTGTGACTACAGAGCCTACACTCTTAGCTGGTATACCAAAATCATAGCTTGCAGTAGCTGATGTGCGCCTTCCTTAAAATTGTGTCTACATGGGGTTACTGTGGTTATGGTGGTACCACATAGGGGCCTTGAGAACTGATTTTACATTGGTAAGGCAAAACCTGTAGAAATAGTTGATAGTGAAGATGCCATTGAAGAGGTTGAAGAAAATCTTCTCCTTTTCAGTAACACATCACGTAAAGCCATTCCCACTATAAGCAATCTGCTAATAGAGATCATTGCTCTCTTTGAATGAATGGAAGTAGTCTACTATTCTGTTATAACACAAGGCAACATAAAGTTATTAGTTAACAGAGGGTAATCTTTTTGGGAGCAATAACAAATAAGATATTGGATAAGGCTTGATTGAATTAAGTAACTATTGGGCCTTGGCGAAGGTGTGCACTGAATGCCATTCTAGTTACAAGTGTAATACCAGGCCTTCATTGCTGTGGACAAAATCAATCCAAAGACAAAGCATTCAAAACTGTTTCTGTGGTAGGTCCTACTACAATTGGTGCCTCTGGGATCACATTTAGCTATAATGCCACACACACTCATAGACTCACAAGGTTAAAACTTAACCAGCCACACGTGGTCATAGCTTTGTAGTAGGTATCTACAGTTAACCCATAGCGCCAACAATTAATCCAGTTTTACGTCACTGACCTCTTTCACATGGTGTGTCTTGCATTAGTAGGCTCATGCACATGGCTTTTACTGTCTGGAGTTCAGCACCCCTCCTTTGTTCTGTTTCATTGTGGTTTCTGCTGATCTTCCCTGTGTCAATAAAACAAATATGTTCAAAAAACAATCATTAACACAGTGGTCAGACATGTGACAAGGAAACATTCTTAGAAGTGCAGCTACAAGCTGACAAAGGAGGGTTACAATACAGTAACCTTGAGAATTGGCAGCTCATGCTATAAAGTGTCTAGCTGTAGCAAATTCACTAAATCTAGTTGGGATTATGGGCCGGCCCACACACAACCATCATGGTTTAGTCAGGTATGCAGAGAAAGTTTCATAAATAATCTTCCCAGCGTCTCAAGACACAACTCGCCGGACAGACGCCTTTAATTCAGCTGACAAGAAAATTAAAAGCCGTCATTACCCTAAGTCATCGAGGGGAAACAAACTTTAACAGCTCAGACAATCACAGTATGAATGCCGTTTGGCCAATCCCCAGCCAGCACTGGGGCTCTGATTGGTTTTCCAGAAGGATGTGGGACTCACAAGTGTGGCAGCTGCTTAAAATAAAGTGACAATTTTTAATGGGGTTTCAAACCTCAGCGAGTCACTGCATCCTGCCAAGCCCCTAGTGATGGCAAACATCCAAACCCCGGTTTTATCGAACAGGACACGGAGGAGTGAGCTTGTTCTCTCAGCTCAGTGCCATTAGCAGGCCTGGATGCAGTCAACCATTTTCAAGAGTTGCGTTTCCCACCAGCAGGAGCTTTTAATATGTGCCATACGGTGCACATAGACCAACATACGTTTTTGAGGTAAATGCTCTCCTGACAATCAATGGCATCAGAAAATCCTGTAAAGTGAAGTTAAACCTAATAGGGTCAAGTCAATTTGTGGGGTCTGGGAAAAGCTGTTTTCATGATGACGATAAAATCCTAACGAAAAACACTCAGGGGTTTCACTTCACATGTGACTAGAGTTTAATGTGTGCAATACCGCTTCATCTCTTCTGACTGTCTCTGTTAGAGTCAGTTCAGTCTACACTGTATGAAAAAGGTGTTCAGTCACACACACACACACACACACTCACACACATAGAGAGAGGGGAAACTCAGAGACTAACAGGAAATGCAATTACTGTCAGTCTGGGCACAGAATTCCTCAACAGTATGGCCAATTTCACAGCAATTTTAGTGAGTCAACAGGTCGTAAGTAATCATAATGAGCACCTTAATGTTTTCACACGAAGCAGAGCGCCCCTCTGTGGTTTTATCCTTTGGCCATTTGATCCTTCTAATCATCTACGAGCTATTTAAACCATACACAGGAGCCGCGGGCTCGTACAAGTGCCGAGAGGAGGCCCACCGCCCCGTGTTTGTGGAATACTGTCATTTAAAAATTGTGTCAACAGGTATCAGATTCCTCAAATGGTTTCTCTTTTTCTCAGAGGCCGGCGGCTTACAGTAGGAATGGACACTGCGCTGACAGGATGCTGTCATGAGCACAGGTAGTGAGAAGATATTTTACAGTGCAGGTCATTATGGCAGCAGGCCTTTTCAAGTTGTGTCTGACAGGTTATGATTAGACTTTTGTGGGGGTGCTGTAAATGACATAAATAACAGCTTTAAGATGAATGGCTGCAGGGCAGATTCAAACTATACCTCTGGAGTGTTGTCTGTCTTATAACTTGATCAAACAGACATCTCAAGCAGGAAACACAGAGATGCTGGATGAATGGCTTCAGGGATTTCTGAGACAACTGTAATGCAGCTGCTACTTTTCTTTAAGTTATCCAAACAGACATGCTGGACAACTACACCCGAATAAGAGCACACACACACATTATCTTTTTCAAGTAATGCTAGTGGCATGACTCATGGGATAACAATAACTGTCTGCTGTTAAGTCCAGACCAATTTATTTCAGCAACTATTGGACACGAACACTTGCAAAGACGTTCATGATCCCCTATGGATGAATCCTACAGGCTTTGATGATGCTATTTCTTTTCCTCTACTCTGCTATAAGGTTGACCTTGAAATGCACTCAACAACTATTGGATGGACTTCCACAATTTGATGGAACAGATATTACTTCGGCCCTCTCAAGTTGACATACAACAACCCTGGTGAATTCAGACTTTTCATCTCACACCATCATAAAACCTGTGTGTGAACAAATACCAGCAAAACTACTAACATTCCCATCGTTCTCAGTTGAACTGCAGTTGGTGCAGCTTAACAAATGTTAGCAACCAAACTAGGATGCTAAAAATGACATGACGCCTGCCATCAGCGTTATAGCATCAGGACTGAGACAAAATATTCATATGGCAAAATATAGTATCACTTCCTCTTGCAATACGATTATTGATACACTGGCAATTAACATTAATATTTTTTTTTAAACATAAGGGCGCACCAAACAGATTTTACTGACAACTTGACTTACCAGAGTCACTACCTCAAGACTCCTTGTGATGTTAAGATCTACACACTTAATTTACATAGACTGAAAATAATCAAGGGAGGCATATTTGTTTCTTTCCTTTGAAAATTTAAACTTCCAAACTGTTCTGCTCTCTGTCAGTCTCTTCAGTCTTTTGCCTGTTTGTGGGTGTATTACATTGGAATGATGGCGCACACAAGGACAAAGACAAGGTGCAGTATGTGCGTGTGAAAAAGACAAAATAAACTTAAGACTTAGTGCACTTTTTTGACACACTGTCTTATCTCAGCTCATTTCAATTCTTGTCAAACTGACACCACACTGCAGTGATTGATACCTTGTGAAGTATTGCTGTATTATGATACTATCATTATCATGGGCAATATATCCCGACTCGTATTGTAACCCAGAGTTACTCTGTGATTCCCAGGCCCTAGTTAGCATTGTCATTGCGAGCATTTAGTGTCCCAAAATTAGCAATTGGCTAAAAGCTGGTGAGAGAGCTGCATGCTGCAGATTTCAATCTCTCCTTTTTCCTGCTTTTCAAAATACGGCATTTTCTTGGATAAAAACTGAGAAACGAGAAAACAAAAATTGGCATTAGCTGCATAGATACATTAGAAGCAGACGCACAACTAAAAGGAGCACACACATGTTCACAGGCACACACATGTACTGTACACTGACACCACACAAGTAGTGGCTGTGGGTCCAGGTTGTCCGTGCATACCTCTGTCAGTGCCAAAATGATTAAACAAATAGCCCCTTTGTGCGCAGCGGTCTTGATTAAGCTAAGTTGTATGTGCCCCCTCTGAAATAGAAATACAGGAAAGTGCCCTTGGTGGTGCCAAAATTCACTTGCCCTGTTAAAACATGGTTGCTGTCAAAGTTGTTTTTACTCTCTCACATGGAAACTAAATTTATCATACCTCTCCTGTGCATTCAGGGTTTTCATTTACAGAATGAGCATGATTATTTATGTGAAAAATAAACACTGAAACTTTATCTGCATTAGTGGTCACAGAATGCTGACACCAATACATTTCAGCATAGACTTTTTTACAGTGTCATGATTAAAGTGTAACTAGGATTGTTGTGGTTTACTTACTGGACTGCAGGATCTTTAACATGATACAAGCTCATCAGTGAAGTCCACAATTATACTTATGCTAATCAAAATTAGATTTTGTTATCAACAGCTATGTGAGATTTCCTCCAACATTCATCATAATGTTAAATGAATATGTCCAAATAAAAAAGCAGGCTGGAGGAAAGTCAATCTATAACTGTCTATGATATACATAAATCAGCAATATCATACTGTAAAATTATACATGATTATGTACTGTGAGTGAACTGAATAAATGAGATGAGCAATTCTGCTCTCTAGTGGTAATATTTTGACTTGCAATGTTTAAATTTAAGTAAACTGTAACAGTGTAATTCATTTGTTCGATGATTCAAAGGCACAACAGACACCATTTAATTTATCTAATTAAATTTATTTAGTGGCACAAAACATGACTAAAAATTTGTTAAGCATTTATTCAAAACCGGGTCCAGCTTGTCAAATATGAATATCTTCCTTGGTATTTTGTAGGAGTAATGTTGAATATCTTTGGTTTTTACACTGCTTGTCAGACAAACTAAGACTTATGATGTTGCCTTGGGCTCTTGGAAAGTGGAGTGGCCATTTCCTTTGCTTTCAGACATTTAATGGATTGCTCTTAACCGATAAAATCGTCAAAAGGACACGTTAGTTGCATGAAAAAAAAAATTGCATAAAGGACCTGTTCTGTTACTGATAGTAATGCTTGTGGTTGTAAAGGCTACACTTATTGTAATGCAGGAAAAAGCTAGATTTCTGCCTCATGTGCTCTGAAACAAACTTTTAAAATAGCCTATAAAGCTATCTCCACATTTTTAAAGCTCCTAGAAAACAGGAGCCGATTGTCTGACTGAAGCGTACTGTCTCGTATTACACTTGTAATCTGTAGACATCCTTATAAACATCATTTCCTCTCTATTTGTCACAGACATACTCAGACTAAGCCTGACTCTGAGATGACACACCACTGAATAATGAATGATCCTCCTTTAGAATTCCTGTGATGTAATATTCTCACTTTTACTTTCTCTCTTTGAATACATTATGCTGAGGCCTCCTGAGGAAGATGCATAATTGAAGTGAGGTTTCGCTTAAAACCATGTTCTCTGCTGCTCGAGAATTTTTAGTAGAGACAATTGGGCATCATTGTACATACCAAATGAAAGGCTGTCTTAAATTCATCATTCATGAGAAATGCTTGTAAGGAGAGGTTGTACTGCTCTACCTGTCTTCTTCCTTGCTGTTTTTTTGTTCATGGTTACCTGACAATATAGAAAGAGGGCTTTTTGTCATAGAAATCACCTCTCTTTCTAAGTGTGGCAGATTAGAGTGCCCATCAAGGCCAAGCACAGAGCAGCACTGCACGGGCAATACAATAACTAAATGGTTCAAATGAAACACTACAGGATGTCTTGTACTCAAAAGAAAATCTCAGTAATAATAAAACAGAGATAGATTTTAGCAGTTTGCATCTGTTTCTAAAATAAAGCAGACGGATGGAGAATCTCACCTCACATGTTGGTCTGTGAGGTAGCCCGCGGTTCCCCCTGACGAGACAAATAAAATCAATGTCATCATACAAGGTTTTAAATCAAAGTCACTAAACTTGAAGTCAGACTCATTTCATTTCTAAAATTCTCTAACATCCATGACTCACTCAACATTGACTTTCATGTCTGCAGCTTGACCAATGCTACTGGCAAAGATTTGGCCCACAGAGGCCATCACTGCTGAAAATGACTTTCAGTCTGTGTCTTTTGTCACACTATGGTCAAATGACCCCTCCATCAGCAAAGAATGAAATGAATCTGACCCCATGAACACAATGATGACAACACATCCACAGCCACTAAATATAGTTATGTTCTCCCTTCTTCTTTTTTTTCACCTCTCTGGCAGCAGAGAGCAAACGGTCAGGAGATCCAGTTGTCACCAATGTCAGCTGTAGCTGAACGAGGATAAATGCGATTTTTTCAGCTGAAGCAGAAAAATATATACAAGTAAAGCCCTCATCTTTACTGTATTATGTGAGATCAGTGGGTTAAAACTGACTCTGAAATATGATCCATTGGACAAAAGGAATTCATTACTGTCATGTATGAACCTGATGCATAGCTTTTTTTTCCCTCAGTGTGATGCGCAGCACTAGATGGCAATGTCACTGCAGGAACATACCTGTGTCTATACTGATAACTACAGTAACTCACTTCAAAATGCTTGTTACTATCATCTATTTAACCTGTCAGTCAAAACAGAGAAGAGACTGATAAATACACAGTGCAGGTGTAGAAATGTAAATCCATTTCATGATTTGTCGTGACATTGTTAATTTATTATTGAGATGGATGTGAAGCTATTAATAGATCATCTGATCTCTGGGACGGGCCTTCAGAGCTTATCTGACAGTGGTAATACCCAGAAAGGAGGTATGTGTTAATGAGCGCTCCACGGATCGGTATGCCCTTTTCGTGCCTGTAATCCCGCTCCTGACAGCAGATGTATGCAAGGAACAAGCTCCTATCAGATGTGATTGAACATTTACCTTCTGGTTCAGATTGTCAGAACTGACTTTTGTTAATAACCTGCTTTATATCACATCCACTATCATATCCTATCATTTTCTTCTTCACTTTTTCTTTACAGCCACGTATTCATCAAATTCAAAATACACTCCATTCAGTCTTTCAACATCACCACACAGGAGCAATGAACAGACAATGTGCCAATATGACAAGATAAAAGTATATCATTAGCTTGTTTTCAAAAAAAAAAAAAAAAAAAAAACTTAAAGAGCTAAACTAAATGATCTGTGTTTAAATGGATGAACATCCTTCTAAAGCAAATTACCTCTCTGACCATGGTCTGCAGCTTAGTTATTTCTAATAATCAGTAACCATAGTGACATATTGACCCATGACAGCACCCACAACCTGTATGTATCAATCAATGTTCTAATTGATCTGAGATCTGGGATTGAGCATCAGAGAAGTGATTTGATCGACTGATATGACACACTTTAAGAACACACTGTAAGGGAAATTATTATATAGATGAAGCTCTGTTTTAAAAAACATGAAGGATTGTTTTGAATGTTGCACAATAGTAACCCGCATGTACTTTTAATTAATTGACCTACACATCGACCATTTCTTCCATGGCATTCAATTAGAATTTAAAGAACTTTCTTTTTCATGGGGCTTTCCAGGAGGTACACAAAACCACCGTGGCTACAGCAAAGGCAACAGTAATATATCTTCTTTTTACAGAAAACATGATCCCTTTGAATGGGTGACTAGCAGTTAGAGGAAAAATCTAATGAAAATGCTACATTGTCTCAGTTTTATCTTACACATCAGCAGTTAAATTGAGAAAATAGAATGAATGAATAGAATGAGAAATACAAGGATTTACAACTCAATTGAATAATTTGGTTTTGCGTTCTGACAAATTAGTGTCATAAGTGTCATAGTCATGTGATTTTAATTTTTCATTGTGTGTGTGTGATTCCTGGTTTTGTGCTGTTGTTTGCCCTTTTCCAGTGTTCTGTCTTCCTTCCTGTTTTCTTGTGCTCCTCGCCAGCATGATTTTCCCTCCAAACCTGTGTTGAATCTGATTAATTAGCTCAGCCCTGTTACCTGAGTTCTTCCCCTGTCTGCCTTCCCTCCGCACCTGCACTGCATCGTCCTCATTAGTCTTTCCCTTCATCCAGTGTTTTTCAGCTTTTTCAGCCTATCAGCCCCTTCCCTGTTTCTAGTGTTTTTCTCACCTGTGTTTCTCACTCACTCACTCACTCACTCCACCTGCACCTCATCCCCTCATTAGGTTTGTTCATATTTAAACCTGTGTTGTTCCCTCACTCTTGCCTTGATGTTGGTCCATCAAGCTATTGTGAATAATTTTTGGTTCCATGCCGCCGCTCAGAGACGTTAACGGAGCGAGGAGCGATCAACAGTAAAAAGTAGACAAGCTGACCAACTCACACCGTATCACTAAACAACTCATACTCTTTGGTGAAGACTTAACTCTATGCTTGGCCTGTTTTACCTCAAAAACTCTACAACTGCTCAGCATGCAGAGCCAGCAGTGCAGCAGAGTGGCTGCGCTCCACTGCTGGACTTAAAATGTTAAAATGGAGACAAAATGGAACAAATTATGAGAGATTGTGAGACCGCCAAAGGTTCACATCCCTATGGAGTAAACAGTGCTTCCATGTGAGCAGGGCCCACAAAGATGCTATGCCCTAGGAAGCAAAGCCATAACACACACTTGATATGCCACATTTGTGCAGAAAAATACTGTTGTGGTGGATGGAAAACCCATCTCTCCTTGGTGTTTGACATCTGAAAACTGTTTGATGGCCACTCACTGTCAGGGAAATCAAAGAATAACGCTGTCTATCCTTAACTTTAATCCAGAAATACTCTTCAAAAACACTATGAACTGAGAGATAACAAGACAAACATCAGTGTGGGTGGATCAAACACTTTGGAATTCCCCTGACACATTCACTCTCCATATGGCTGAATGTGCATTAATCTTCTAAGCCAGGATCACAAGCATCCCAAAGTGACCCTTATTTCGTTTATAAATATTCATATATTACTACTTCTGATATAACACTTCTCTCTACATGATTATTTATTAATTATAGTATATATAGATTAAATTTGAGGCCGGTACAAGAGCAGTCAGTGCAATTACAAGTTTTCCATTAGGACTCGGGCTAATGAACATATGATGGTGGGTTTATAGATAATAAGTGTGCCACATGTAATATTTGCATGTGTAAATAATGAACAAACTACACTCTGAAAAAAAAAATGAAAAAAACATACCACCACGACTTATGAGACTGTCCATCTGTGTGTGAGCAGGTATAATGTTTTCATGTTTGCCATTTTAAATTACTAATGTAAACAGTTGTAATTAGCATCAAAGTTAGTGTGTCAAAGTATTAATCAACATTTTTGGGTTGTGAGAAGTGTAGTCTGTGCACACTTACTACTGAATGTAAAAAAAAAACTATTAAATTGATTGTACTGCAGCTACTTCTTCAGAATGTGTGATGTCACACATGTTTGCAGTATTAGTTTTTTCTTGTTTGGTTTAATTCTGTGTATTGCCCCACATGTGAGACAGTTTGCACCAAAAGATGCGAGACAAATTTAAGAAGAGTATTCTAGCAATTATCGAATTAGATTGAATCAAAATGATGACCTTTTCACGGCACTATATGGAAGGTAAAATGGCCACCAGAGGCGGTCCTATTCAACCTGAGGAGGGCTACAATCTGTGTTAACTCTTCACACATGGAACTCATGAGCCAAATCCTTTAAAGCAATTCTCTGTATAAATTAAGGGTTACTGGTTGCTTTCTGTCCACAAGGGTCATTAAGGGATCACCTATTATTGCAGGTCCAATGAAAATAATGAAATATGCAGTTCAGCAGAAGAAACTGTCAAAGGAGGCTTCAGCAGAGTTTAACTTATCAAACTGGGATTTTTGCCAAAGTTACAGAGGGAATTTTATACGACAAGAACTGAAAGTCATATTAGCTTTAGCTGGATCAACAAAATCAACTCGATTTATTACATCTCTGTGAAATCACATTAGGAAGAGATTATTTCAAAGCCAGTGTGGGGAGGAGGAATGTTGACATACTTTAACCAAATTTAAAACACTACAAATACTAAAATCTTTCATTTCTGAAGTATTGATATTCATTGGTCGTCTCCAGTCTTCCAAAGCTATAGCTTACATAAAAGCTCACTTGTTACGCTCTATTGAACAGGCCACAGATAAGAGGAGTTGTTATGGGCATGGCAATGAGAGGTATATGAAGTCCATCTCCATTCATGCATGCCCGTTATATTAAGTGTATGAGCCATGTGGTGATATTGAAGTGGATGCCATTAGGTACTGGACCTGCCACTCTTAATGAGGAGAGAATGCAGCATAAAGCATAGAGACCATGTCTCTCTTTCCATGTCTCTCCCTCTCTGTCTGTCTGGTTTTGTTTGATTTCCTGTTTGTTTTTTGTAATACAATCCACGCCTGTAATTTGGAAATTGCACTTTGTATTTGCCGTAGTTTTACAAGCATGTACAGCACTTTAAAATGCACTTCATGTTAAATTACAGTGTTGTTTAATGTATGCAGTATTTTCAGCAGAACAGTAAAAATTATCTTAAGATGATGAAACGGGTCCTTCTTTTGAAATTTTCCTCAAAATATACTTTTCTATATGGAAGCGTATTAGGGCCAGGGGTGAGGAAAAAAAGAGAGGAGGAATTTTTCTTCATAATGAACTTTAAGAAAAAAATCGAAATGTCAACAACAAAACAAACAAAGTGCCTTTTCTTACTACATCCTTGGAGAATAACTTTCTGTGTGTAGTGTGACAATCTCTTCAAAGTCCTAATACTGACAACTACACTGTGTTCATGAGCTAAAGAGGAATAGTTTCTTTGTGATTAAAGCGAATTCTGAAGTACAGTTTCACCAATTCATCTACACAATTCATTTTGTTGGAGCTCTGATATGCGCCATTTGATGTAGTCTCACAAGGTGACTTAAATCTTGAAATGTCAAGTTTATTCTGGACATTTCACCTCTATTCATGAAATTGTATTTCAACTTTATCCTCGACATTTTCGAGACATTTTCTTTCCGGTTCCATTGAAAGGGCATTTTCAGACCCATGCATGTGATCTGACACTCGTCAGACAAAAACATGCACATGCTGCTGCATGACACAGTAGACTTTATCCCAAATCTTAGAAAGGAAAAGGAGAAAAAAAAAAAAAAAAAAAATTTATATATATATATATATATATATATATATATATATATATATATATATATATATATATATATATATATATATATATATATATATATATATATATATATATAATATATATATATATCTTATATATATATATATATACATCTATATCTATAATTTTATATATATATATATATATATATATATATATATATATATATATTCTCTGTATTCAATCATTAGGAGTCTTTTGTTTAGCATTACTTAAGTGTAAAGTTTTTGTACACCACAGGTAGTTCATCAGTTTATAATTTCCTTGGTAAACTTTTGTTTTTGTTCATGACTTGCTATGCTAACAAGGGCTATCAATCGATTAAAATATTTTATCCTGATTAATTGCTTGTACATAGTTGCAAAATATCCGCACATCTTTTAATCTGTTCTAAAAATGCCTCGAAGGGATATCTATATATCAATATTCTTAACAACATGGGAGTGGACAAATCTGCTTGCATTATACAAATGTATGATTATTATCATTGCAACGATCCAAAACCAAGACAAATACTGTCCAGATTATTCTCCAGAAGGTACTGTATGCTGAAAGAAATGTAGCATAACATGACAAACTCAAGCCTAACAAGTGACAACAGAAGGGCATACTGACCTGAATGTAACATTCCTTAGTAATACTTACACAATGTAATCTCCAACTTCACACTTATAAAGATTAACTAAACAATGTTAATCGGCCTGCAAGCTGTAGCCACCCATTAAGCAATCACTGTTGAAGCATTCAGAGTTGTCCAGGCGTCTGCGTTGCAAACTCTCCAGCATGATCTTCCTTTAGAGGGGGAGGAGGGCTCTCTGCATCAGCTGTTCACTTGGCCAGCAAGTGGTATTTGAGACTGGATGTACTCCGGTGGGAACTCAATTCACAACATCAGTAAACGCATATAACTTTGTTCTTGTCAAGAGACCATCTGGCAGGGCTTTGAAGCTGAACTTGCCATTCAAAAGACCCTTTACTTCATCCATTTTTCTGCCCAAGGAGGTTTGATTCTGCTTGATATCAACAACGTTACTGCTGCACCGCTTCCCAATTTTCCAAACTACTGAGTGAAAAAAATTAACAGCATTGACATGAAATTAACGCTATAATCACGTTAACTTCGACCGCCCTAGCATATACCTGTGTTTTCTGTATCTGCAGTGCCTCTGTGCATGTTGCACCAGCACCTACACAAATCGGTGAATGCGTTTCTCAGTTTGCATGTCTTCTCTCCTTTGCAGGATTTTTTTTTCTTAAAGCTCAGGTCATGTTAAAAAGTTTTAACTACACACATACTCTGAAGGTTTAACTACACACAACTCTCCCTCTTCAATATCAATCCATTAGCAAGGCCCTATTTTTCTGGCAAACACAGTAACTGCTTTTAACACATTCATGGAATTCACTTGGTCATGTAGATAATGACTTCTGACTAGTGTAAAGAATCTTAAGAAAAGGTTTCCATGAGCCTTGACTGGTGACTGTCTTTGTGCTGCTTCTTAAACAAAGAGCCTCAGAGAATGCTAGGTTCCTTTTCAACACACTATTTTGCGAATGCGAATGCAGTAGACTAGTACCATATAGAACATCTTGATAATTGTACATGGCCACAGCAGCTACACACTCAGCCATTAACAGCTTTTTCATACCTCAGAGAGAGTACCTGCACCCAGATGTTTTCACACATAAAGAGGTGCAAAGAACGCTCAGATAAATGTGAAGAAGGTGCAAGGTAAGGACACGCTGCAGGCTACATTAACTAGGGTCACGGGGTTCAGTTATCACTGGAGTCGTTATAAAAAACTGTTATGTGAAACAGTGATGCTCCTACTTTAGAATTCGTGTGTTGTTAATTCAATGGGATTCATTGAGTCCAGAATGATCGTTTTGTTCTATCTGCCAATGGCTAGTACAGAAAGTATTTAATGGCCAGAACATATTCAACTGGCCATACATTTGAGGGGTTTCTTGAGGGAAGCAGGGAAGTATTATATTTACTGGAAGGCTATGATTTTTGTTGAGATAGAAAAGGTCCCTCGACATGCAATCTTATGATCCCTTCCTCCTGTCTTTTACAGCAGTTGTGTGAAAGTTGTGTGAAATGCTCCTTACCATGTATAAATGTTACCACTGAGCTGGCTAGTGCACAGCGAGCGGCCCATCAAAGAACGTGTTGCAATTACTGACAGTCAGGGCTGTAAACTAGCGGTCGCCACTCGCCAAATGCGACTAAAATATTCCCCTGGCGACTTAATTTTGGAGGGATACATGCCACGGGGCGGGTAAATGTTTGTCCCGATGGTCGTGCTCTTGCAATAAATCCTGCATGATATAGCAAAACATTGTAGTAGCTGTAAAGTAATAAATTAGGACGGTAGCAAACGTTAGTGCTAAACCGGCTATTTGTTGTGTGTCGCACTGAAGTAGCTGCCCCGACGTCACCGCTGTAGAAAATAGTTTCCCTCAGAAGCAACGTAGCGTGCGCGTCACCGCTCTTTAAAAGTTTGGCGCAGTGACTGTGATTCGAGCGCAGCAATGACGTCACCTCTAACTCATGAGCTGAGGGAAGTTGTACTTAAGTTGCGCATCATTTCTAAACCATGGGTCCATCAAATCCAGTGTAAATGTTTTATGGTGCAGTCGACACTGACAAGTCTATTACAGAGCCTGACAGTTAATTAATGAATGTTTCCTTTGGCAAAGTTTTGCACTGTTCAAGTTTTCAATTTACAATGTTATGAAATGTAATTAATAATATTCAAATGTATTTCTAAATAATACTTTGGCCTCTTTTCTAAGCATATATTGGTATATAATACTGTTATCTCCATGAAAAGTAATGAAAAACAGATGTATATGCAACAAAAAGAGGCAATTTATTATTTGGCCGGTAAAAAAATTTACTTGGCCGGTAGATTCTTTAATCTACCAGTCCCTACGGAATTTTTTTTTTAGTTCTGACTTTAATCTCAGAATTCTGAGAAAAAAGTCAGAATTCTGAGATTAAAATCAGAATTCTGAACTGAACTAAAAAAAAAATTCACATGTGGCCCTGATCCTCTTCCGTAGGTCCCCTTGGCAGGTGAGCGAAAAAGTTAGTTTACAGCCCTGCTGACAGTCATACTTTGCATGTGCACCAATCTGCAGAGTCGATACAAAACAAAAGAAAAAAATAGGTTGATCAGTTCATATGTGGTAGTGATGATAATCTGTGGTAAAGTAGGACCACTCTACTTTCAGCACCCTGACAAATTATTTTCTTCACTTGTTCTAAGTGCTGTATCATAGGTGACTGGACGTGTTCAAGTTTCTTGCAGACGTCTCACCCCTGATTCCAAGAGGCCTCTTCAAGATGATTGGTGAAACGTGTGCAAGAATCTGAAACCCCACCAGTTGCCTGTGATAGAGCACTTAGAATTACCATGCTGTGACATGCGAATGAGAATACACATAAATATGCAACAAATTCTCCCTAGATATTAATCCTATTTCATCTTATTTTTAATTTAATCTTCAATCTCAAGCATAAAAAAACTGTAAGTATAATAAAACCTACAATCCCCTATTCATTTCAACAAACTTTGCCTGATTCACCTTCAAGTAACTTGGCTTTTGATTAATCAATTAATGGAAGAGCTTTTACAGAGTAGTGATAAGCGATGAATCATTTGCTCTGCACTCTGCCAGAACATCACATTCTGTGATTACCTCTGGCTTTTATACGGTAGTGCCGCCTAGGTGTGAATGTGTGTGTGTGTGTGTGTGTGTGTGTGTGTGCGCGCGCACGCGCGTGTGCTGGGTGGGGATGCACAAGTAAGTGAAGTGGTTTTTTGAGGGACACGCATTATTAACAATCATAATCTGCATTAGCACTGTGTGTGTGTGTTGGTGTGTGTGTGTGTGTGTGTGTGTGTGTGGGTGTGTGTGTGTGTGTGTGTGTGTGTGTGTGTATGTTTGCATGGCTTACTTCAGGGTGAGATGAGGGTCTGTCGATCATTTGTGAACAGTAAACCGTCCATGCCTGTATAATAGGTGACGAATGCTACATCATTCAGTAAGAATATGAGGGCTGCTAGAATTTCTATTATTTCTGGAAGGAATTTGTGTCTCTGTTTTTAACCACTGACAGGAAAAAAAACATGGATGAAAAGTACATGTCCAAACTGTCACCTATTGCTGATTTTTGGGCAGGAATATACCTGGTGATTATCGGTAAGTAGCCTACATTGCTTACTTCTTTCAATGCCAAATCATGTTGACAGTTGTGAAAATGTGAAATGTCTGATTAATATTTTGAGCTTGCATTGTTTATTTTAGAATTAAAAAAAATGGACACCTCATTCAAATGCCAGTGAACACGGAGGTAAAAACAACAAATGGCTTTGAAATAGGACATTTTTTAAAACTCTGTTGGGCATTTTTATTTTGTGTGCCCTCCTTTTTGAAAGTACACGGGGGTGGGAATCTTTAGGCACCACAATATTTGATGAAATTTTTGTCCGATTCAGAAGGATACAATGCATCTTGGCCATTAACATTTTTTATATCTATAGGTGACAGATTTTTCTAACTGTGTGACTACTTAACCTAACTTAAACCTAACCATGACACACATGTCCAATGATTGCCTTTCCTGCATCTACCCATTACCCTTCAAGACCGATACTTGTATCTTGCAATACAACTAAAAATCTATTTTTTCTCTTTATCTTTATCATAGACACTTTCAGGGGTTCGATTTCAGTGTCAAAATACCTGTTCAGTATTAATTCCCCATTTTGTGCCGAATATTGACCGTTTTCAGAACCACAACAACACTGGGGTCCAAGGTACAAATGTGCATAAAATGAAACTTAGCTAAAAATTAGCTTCTGTCCTTCTATCAATGAACAGATCGTATATTGTCTTATGCAACAGTCATTTAAGATAGACATCATCTGCATTGGTAATACTGAATGTAAGAGATTCACCCACAACACACACCCTCCTCAGTAGGGCTGGGTATCACCAGGTACCTCGCGATACGATACTATCACGATATTTTGCCCACGATAACGATAATATTATGATACAGCGATTCTGCGATAATCGATATATTGCAAGAAATTTCATCCACGATACATCACGATATCTGTGTCACTGAAGATATTCAGAATCTATTGACTGCACTGAATCCATTTCACAGGAATTACAAAACACTGTCAATCAATTTCACATGAATGACGGCCAAGTAAACAGAGAGTATATTGCACAGTGTCTCTTATTAACACACACACTGACTTCAACTATCATTAAATATCTATATGTGTGGGTTTCAGAGCTACTTAAACCATTTTTAAAATTTTATTTGGTTGTATACCTATGTTTGAATAAAGATAAAGCTGTCCTCCGAAGAGGGGTGGTAGTGGTTGGCCAAAAAAAAAATTGGTGCCTGCAAAATTTTTTTTGGTTTGTTTTACATTTCTTAATATCGATATTTGGCACCAGTGTATCGATAACGTACCTCAAGATGAAATATCGCGATATATCGTAGTATGGATATTTTGGCACACTCCTACTCCTCAGGTCACGTCTGTAATTTCTGGCAAATCTAAACAACTACAGCAAAAATGTATAGACACAGTCCTCTCCAATACTGTTTTAAGATTTCGAGATTCAGTACTTTGCCATATCAGCATCATTGATTGGAATTTGTCTTCATGCGCTCCCTAGAACAAAAACTGAAAAACAGAAGACTAAAATAGTCAAATTAATCACACACAGCACTAGGGATGGGTACCTTTCACATATGAACTGATACGGTACCAATACTCGGTACCTGCGAATCGGTAGCGGTATATATCGGTACCTGTTTTCGGTACTTTTTTGCGTATATGTGTGGTAATTAAAGTTATTTTGATTTTGGATGATCTTAGTACTAATAATAACAATCATGGCGACAACAAATTAACAAAGTCTGCAAATCAAGATAAGAATCTGCAGCAGCAGTGAGCCTGCTTTCTTTTTTCAGCAGAATAGAGATATACTCCATGAAAGAACATTATAACATATGATATTGTATAAAATAACATTTAATTATAGTAAAAACAGAGTAAAGTTGCAGTGGGCTACTATTATAAATATGCACCATATATAGTTTTAATTATTATTATTATTTTTATTAGTAGTAGTAGTAGTAGTAGTAGTAGTAGTAGTAGTAGTAGTAGTAGTAGTAGTAGTACTATTTTTCTGCATATTCTTGACTTTGAATGGGAGCATCTGTACCGCTGCAGTTTCTCGTCGGGCATCAATGAAGTATTTCTGATTCTGATTCATACATTATGAAGTCAGTTATTTAAACTTAAATTTAATTACACAAGTTGAAGGTATGGTAAAAAGATGTCACATTTACATGTCAGGATCTGGTTATTATTGACACAGATTAAATATTTAACTGTCATGTATCATCACATACATATAAAATACATATTGTGGTTTGGTGCGGACCTGCAGACTGAACATATAAGAAGTTAATGTTTATAGTCATCAGAGAACGTTAGGTTGTTTTTGTTTGTATCTGTTTCCTGAATATATCCGTACGTGTGTGAATGTGTAAATGAGACACATTAACTTATAGCACTTTGTAGAAATGAGCTTTATAAAGTTCACTTCATTGACTCGTATTAGTTCACGGGGCTGAGCTGCCTCCTCCAATATGGCGGCGATGTTGACGTACGGTCCAGCGCTCAATGAGGCGTCTATGTATTTGTGTCTATGGTGCGACCCACAGCCGGGGAGTTTCAAAACCAGGAAACAGCTGATCACAGCAGTCAGTCCATCACTTCATCCGCAGACGTCAAGATGAGCAACTGGACAGCTGCTGAGATCCAGGAGATGCTAGCGTCTCCTCGGTCTCTGTAGCTGTCTTCATTGTCCGCTTGTTGTTGTAGCGGCAAGCTACTACCGGTCGTTACTTTCAAATTAAAAGCCCCCCGCTAAGAACCCAGTTCTAAACTCCAATGGGCTGCAATGTAAAGCTCTTATTTTGAAGACAAATTTGTTGTCTTTCTGACAGAGAATGCAACGTACTCTACGTTCAGTCCATGTCCCGAATGTGCGTTCAGGTACCGAAATGTGGTACCGACTGACTTCACGTGAATCGATACTCGGTACTTCGGGGGGAATTCGGTCGGTAATTCGGTCATAATAAACCTAAAAATCTTTAAAAGCAATCCAACAAGAAGGAACCCAATGGTTAAAACACTGACAGCTGTAGATGAGTTACCAGCAAAACAGACAATCCGCTTGATTAAGTGCTTTATGTGCTTTGAAAACATCTATCTGACTGTACAATTATTTAACCTAAACAGTAGCCTGCAGTCCTTTCTTTGGAGTGCTACGGAGGAGGACAGCTTCAGGATATTTTCTATTCTGGCACCTGTTTTTTCTGGTCTTAACGCCTCTTAGTTTTCTAAAGATCCCGTCTCACCTGGCAAACAGCCTTTCTAATTCCCTTCCTTCTCACAAAAGACTTGAAGCTTGAAGGTTACCTTTAAAGACACTTAGGGTCCTAAGTGTCTTTGATGTTTATGTCTACCTTGTGTTTGTGTGTATGTATGATTATGCTGCTGCCTTTCTTGGCCAGGACACTTTTGTAAAATAGATTTTTAATCTCAATGAGTCTTTTTTCCTGGTTAAATAAAGGTTAAATAAAAAAATTTAAAAAATACCATTGAGGGCAATTTTGACACATTACTCACCCCTATACGAAAATCAGCTGCTGTCACCGACATTGTTTTACATCCATCACAATTGACAAAAACACTACAAACACCCGATGACATCTACTTTTCATCTTCCAGTGAATGTGGATAATTGGCATTCACTCCTTCATCATTTGACTCCGCTGTGAAAGGCAGCCTTGAAGCATAGGTGGTGGCTGTGAGATGAGCCAAATAGACCGGAACAAGAGGGGCAACTTTATGAAAGTGGGAAAAGGCATGAAATTCAGCGAGGAGTGCTTTCTTTCACAACCTGAAGTACGTCTGATTTATGTGAACAATCACAATGAATGTTTAGTGAGGTGTTGAGTCAAGATGTCATTGGAAATGCATAAAAAATATCTATAATTATAAAGGTATAATGATAAAACAACTACAGCAAAAATGAAAATAGACACAGTCCTCTCCTATACTATTTCAAGATTTTCAAGATTCAGCACTTTGCCATATCAGCATGATTGATTGGAAATTGTCTTTGTGGGCTCCCTTGAACAAAAACGGAAGAACAGAAGACTAAAATAGTCAAATTAATCATGTGCAGCACATCGTACATTAAAACAGATATCTAACCCATAATAAACCTAAAAATCTTTAAAAACAATCCAACAAAAAGGAACCCAATGGTTAAAACACTGACAGCTGTAGATGAGTTACCAGCAAAACAGACAATCTACTTGATTAAGTGATTTATGTGCTTTGAAAAAATCTATCTGACTGCACAATTATTTAACCTACACAGTAGCCTGCAGTCCTTTCTTTGGAGTGCAAAGGAGGTGGAAAGCTTCAGGATATTTTCTATTCTGGCACCTGTTTTTTCTGGTCCTAATGCCTCTTAGATTTCTAAAGAACCCCTCTCACCTGTCGAACAGCCTTTCTAATTCCCTTCCTTCTCACAAAAGACTAAGACTGATTTTCTGTCAGCTTGAAGGTTACCATTGAGTAAATCTTGACACATTACTCACCCCTCTATGATAATCAGTTGCCGTCACCTATATTGTTTTACACCTTTCACAATTTACAAAAACACCACTAACACCCACTGACATTTACCATTTGTCTTCCAAGTGAATGTGGATAATTGGCATTCACTCCTTCGTCATTTGACCCCGCTGTAGTGACGTTCAGGACGAAGAACGTTACACACAAAGTAATCAAACAGAAAGGCTCGTCTCCTGGCAATGTGAAAAAAAGTCTAGGCAAATTTAAAAAAAAAAAACCTGCAAATACTCGCTTATTCTAGTGTTGAAGTGGTGTTTCTAACCTTACTTGCAAGCTGCAGTACAAGCATTGCATATCACTACAATCTGTATTAACACATCCCAAATGTCACACTGTTTTTCAAGGTTTTTCTAGGAAAGAAGTCACAATCACTGCATTTTCACAATTAGCCTATTCTGCAAAATAATTGGATACTCACTTGCCCAAACATGTTTGTGTACAGCTGACAACAACATAAAACGCTTGTATCCTTTAGCCATATAAATATATATATATATATATATATATATATATATATATATATATATATATATATATATATATATAATCAAATTATACACCGTACAGCACTTCTTTGCTGCAATCCAGGCACTGACACAAAGGCGGGTTTGAAGCTCACAATGGAACAAGCATAAAACTACTTGGTCACACATCCAAATCAAAAATGTGTAGGTGCCAAGTTGAAAATGAGTAAAACTTGTAACAAAAAGACAGATCACACTCACTGCAAGGCTCCAACATCCACTTATTTAATGCAGCAATGCAGTGATAATTGGAGCAACACTGCTCCTCATCAGACATTTCGGAAATGCTTGAAATTGTCAGTACATTGGTGCAAGTCTATATTGGAGCATTGTTGTATGTAAGCTGTCTTTTGTGTCTCATGATCATAGTAATTATCCCTAAAATGTCTATGACAGTAAAGTGGCAAAACGTGTATTAAACTAAAATAAGTAGAAATACAGCAGGTTCACAGTATCAATGTACACTGAACCTTTCTTTTCAGCACAGCAGCTCACAATATATCATGCTAATGGCTTCCTTCTAAATAAAGCTGTTAAATTACAGTATTACAGGGTACAATACATATATACACATCGGGGTAACTCAACCTACACCTTTCAACAACACCTAACATAGCCACATCACATTTTACCTCCAAGGTAACACAATACTAGCTAGCTAACGTTTCTCCAAGTACAATTAGCATTCGGGAAAAACAAAAACCAGCGACCTAGTGTTACATTACAGTGTTAGCTACGTCACAATACAAGAGTATGCTAAAAAAACATTGTGTCCTTATTTAACATAAAGATAAAACGTTAATAATAACAGGAACTCTTACCTGAAGAGTGGATATTTGGCAAGACATGCTTCCCTCTAAGCAGGTTCAAAGACGCTACGTTCCCCAACGCCGTTCAACGGCTTTCAGCTCCCCCTGATACAAGGAGGTATGTGGTCGTAAAAAACCGTTACGTAGCTGCTGACAGTCAAACCTTATGAGGCTAACTGTTAGCTAACGAGTGGCTAGTGAACATAATGGATGTTTTAGCTTGCTAAAGACCCAGGAAATATGGTGTGGAATATAACCTGGTCAGAGAGAAAACACACACACAAAAAAAGAAAATACTAACTTACTGTTGTCCTCTCCGTCATGGTTGCTAAAATTTTAGCCTGTTAGCTTTAGCTGTGTAAGCTAACTCCCAGCATGTTGTGGTGTTTAATGTCCCTGAGTGCCCCTTAAACTTGAAATAATGCAGGGTTAAGGCTTCACAAGAGAAACACACTCAGTCAGAATCCACTGGAAAGGATTTTTGCCTTACAATATAATAAAATGTTAGGTTTATAATGGGGCAACAACTGTTAAAATTGTCTCCAGTCAGCCACAGCTGCAGCGGAGAAAATTCACATATTCAACATATATGTGTTTATTTCATGTTCTCCATCATGGGAGGATAGATGCATTTGGGAAAATTGATTTAATTTTTTAGTACAAAAAACACAATAAAATCAGGGATCAAGGATCACCTTCAAGACTTAACCATCTATCAATAAAATGAAAAATTAAAAGGCTGTATTGATGTTGAGATGAGCCACATAGACCGGAACTTGATGAAAGTGGGGGAAAAAAAGGCATGAACCTCAGCCAGGAGTGTTTTTTCTTTTTACAACCTGAAGTACATCTGATTTATGCAAACAATCACAAGCAATGTTTAGTGAGGGGCTGAGTCAAGATGTCATTGGAAATGCAGGAAAATGATCTTGGGGAAATGATAAAGCCCAGGAATCCAGAAGTTGAACTGCAAATCCTGAGCAGAGGAGGAATAATTGACATCATACGACTACACCTGTAGCAATGAGGGGTTTGTAGAGTGTCATAGCAGACGTGCTTGAGAGAGATGTGCTCGCAACCCACAAGGCTCAAAGGATCTGCCACCAGACACTCGTCGTGTGTCCGTGTGAATGAGTCTGCTCATTGATCTCGCTCCTTTAAATGAGCTCCTGACTGAGAGCTGTTTTTTTTTCTTTTCTTTTTTAAATAAACCAATGCAAGATAGAATAGGATGCTGAACATAGTTTTTCAGAAACGTCTCCTTTCTGGTAAAATTACGACTCCAGCATGAGACTTTCGTTTGTTGCACATGTTGGCAGCACACAAATCATGGCTCAATGTAAATGAAGCGTTAAAAACACAATAAAGCGTTTGATTTTGATAGTAGAATGATCGTAGTCTGTTTAGTATAAGTAAGTAGTTCATATACGTGCAAACGCACCCACCATGATGCAAAACATTGCTAAATTTGGCTGAATTATAAAAGCCAGAATTGGAACTAACTAAAGAGCCATTTGGGAGCTGAGAGTCCAATTCTTTGTGCTTAGCTGAGCCAAATGATCGGTTCACTACAAAGAGCCGGAGTTCCCATCACTACAAGACACCACAGGACACCCCAGAGGTCGCTTGTTCCTGCCACGAGAGGTCAGAGTCAAGTCTGATCCCTGGGGTGGCCTCCATGGATTGGACTTGTTCCAGCACATCAAATGGATGCTCAATCCATGTGTTTGGAGGCCGAGTCGACACCTTTACCTTCAAATACAAGAGCACAGTATAAAGACCTCTAGCAGTAGCATGACATTGGATTTGGTCGCCAGTGGGAGCCTTTAAGTCTAAAGGTGCATGCACAGCACAGAATGTGTTGTTTTTTTCCCAAACAGCTGCTGTTTCCGTGAGCGTTTCCTGTGAATGAGGATCAGCTATGACGACAAAACCAATAGATGCACCAAATGTCCATGTCAATTTACAATAAAGACACTTTATATTTATGTTATTGCCAAGGTCTCCCGCTCAAAGCATCTACGTACCAAATCATCATCACACAAAAATATCTGCTAATAGAGACTGTGCACAAATGTTTTCTTGTAACAATGATGAGTCCATGAATAGTGGATGAATGGAGTTATCCTGTGTCAAGGTTGCTCTCAGAGAGAATATTCCATTACTTGGGGAACAAAACCTGATACACTCTTTCCCAGATTAAAAAGGACTATTTAAAAATGGAAACATGTCAACAAATATTTCATGCTGTATCAATCAAATTCCCATAAGCTTATGTAAGAGAGAGATATTATGTAAACCACTTGAACCCAGAACACAACAACCAATCGATCTAATGCTGCAGACGTTAACTTTGTAGTCATGGTCAAAATGTTTGGGTTTTTTTTAGAATCACATCATAGGACTAAAAGAAATTATCTTCAAAATGTGATCCGTCACTCGTAAGTGGTTACCTGCTTAAAAGTGAAAAAGAGGTTATCAATCTGAACCTAATCTGATCAGATTATTCCCCTTTCTTTATAATACACATTATCACTACATAATGAAACATTAGTTCTGAATCATTTCTAGGTTTGGTCCACTGATGGCAGCCTATACTGTATGTTCCTTTTAGATATGTATCATTACCTCATGGGAGGAGCATTTCAATCACATGCACTCAGCATCAGCCTTTGTCCATAAACATACTCTGAAACTCTGTATAATCAGATTATGTTGCAATAAACTGAAACTCTGTTTTGCATGGTCATAACTTGAACTCGTGGTGATTTACAGTAAAATATGCATGAAAAATGCACGTCATGTGGTAAAGTCCACCTACCAAACTATGTCTCATTAGTTTGCCTGTGTTTTTGTACTATTTAAAGGCAGAAGGATTATCCTAATAAAACAATGCACAGACTTAAACAAAAATAATCCCCCTCCCCTTTTAGGCTGATTCTGGGCATTAATATTTGGGCAGTGGTGTGTGGTCCCTATAATTAAAAACAGAGTGCAGGGTGTGAGGGTTGGAATCATAAGGTTGGATCCGAGAGAAAAGCTAAGAGCTAAGAGAGGAGGGGAAAACTCCTCAGTCGCCCTTTAGAGAAACGAGAAGTAATGTGTTGTAATATGGTCAAAAATCCCACTTAAGCCAGCCAAGATCAGCTTTTGTGTGCAATGTTCACTTGGCATTTACACCCTGGTCAATTGACCATGCACTCGGCACAGGTCTTTATCACCTTGGCTCAGCTTGGCTCTGACGTATTTCCCGCCACGCGATGTGATGACACATTATCAACATCCCGTGGTGGCCAGTAAAGAAACGTACTGTAGTAAAAAGTACAAACAATCAATGTAATATGGTCACTGGCCTCCATGCTGCCTAACGTATGCTTGAGGTTACTTTCACTGGTCTAGTTCCCTGTTTCCGGCACAGTTGTGACGTGAAGCGTGTTGTCAGTGATGTACAATGTCACGCCTCAGATAAAAATCACAGACCGTCTGAATCTTCTCAAAGAATCTTCAGAGTAGCTGTATAATGTGTCTCTCGTAGGATGGGTCCCCAAGGAGGGAAATATTACACAGAACATTTCCAATCATCAGTGTCTGTCTAAACGTCTCACCAACAGCCAGTCCCTGCACACTACTCTGCATTGTCTGGATTAAACCAAGCATGGCGCCAGGACAACCCTATCAGTAAGCCTGGGGTTGGGGGGGGGGGGGGGGGGGCAGGGGAGAAACATACGGCAACTGAGGTCAGAGAATAGCCACCGTTTCTGTTTCATGGAAGGGGTCCATGAAACAGTGCTGTAAAGAATCACATCTTTTATCATCACAGCCTTTCTCTGTACAGGGATACTCTGGATAAAAGACAAACAGATAACCACTAACGCCTGTCTTTAGTTGGAAAGAGTACCATTGGCATTCATTTCCAGGTCAAATGACTCTGCAGTTGTCATTGCAGGCGTTAATCGGCTCCGGCTAATAACAGCAATGATGGAAACATGACACTTGGGTTGTGCACGCTTACTTTTTGCACCTCTTCGAGCGTAATGATATGTTGTAGAGAAGTTAAGGACGTTAGTGCTTTAATACCTTTTCCATCTGACTTTGCAATGCGTACGAATTTTAGTTAAAACATTCAAAAATTAACTTCAATTATCAATAGAATGAGAAGAAATAACAATTTTGTGAATATGTATTCCGTTACAGTGATATCAATTGAAGTTAGCATGCTAACCAGCTAGCCTATAGCCATATTATTAAGAGGTGATAGTCTGTTAGTAAACAACACCAACAATCCCCCGGTGCTGCAGATCAGAACTACTACGACCGCTAGCTGCACGGTCAACTGAGCTTACTAGCTAATGAGGCTACATCTAGCAGCAGTGAGTGGTTATTCTTTGGATATGTTGGCCTTATTTCCTTCAGTTTAACAGGTGGTCAATTCTTATACACTGCATGTTTAAGCATATAACAATTACACTGTCATTAGCTTCCATGTTGCTTTATGTAATTTTGGTGTGCTACTTTTCTTGTTTCTCTGTCCTCTTCCTTTCCCTTCCCGCAGCCATCCTCTCCATCTTGGGGAATGCGGCGGTCCTGGTCTGCGCAGCTCGTCGAGTCACCCTGCTCAAAGCTCCCGAGCTGCTGACGGTGAACTTGGCCATAACAGACATCGGAATGGCCCTGAGCATGTACCCTCTGTCCATCAGTTCAGCCTTTAACCACGCCTGGATCGGAGGTGACACGACTTGCCTCTACTACAGCCTGATGGGCATGATCTTCAGCATAACCAGCATCATTACTCTGGCTGTGATGGGGATGGTCAGGTACCTGGTAACAGGAAGTCCACCCAAGACAGGTAGTGCCATCTTAGAAAAGATCCAAACAGTTCTCATACCTGCAAACTTGTCGCTTTTCTGCGACAATCGCCGTTTTCTTGGACAATTGGGTCATTCAAGTGAATCGCATAGAACTGGAGAGTTGTTTTTTTGGGGGGGGGGTCGTGTGTGCGAGAGGCACGGGTCAGGTATTGGTAAACACAATGACCGGCCACCGCTGTCAACGTTGTTTGTGCCTCTGATTCATGTCACTCCACAAGTAGTTCATTCATTTGTCACGACGGAACTTCATTGAAAGCAGAGCTCCACCAAAGAGCCTGCAATCATTGCGGAAGGTTATCTGATGTGTCAGTGTTTCCCCTATACGCATTCTCCTGTGGGATTTTTTGCGCTGCCGCAAAAAAAAAATCACGGGCGAATGGCGAATTTAAGTTGCACACAGTGAAAGCACTTCACCCTAAGTTATCTTGAAATCGATTATTATTGTCATTACTGCTATTTGTATAATTTCTACAAGTCACCGTGTAAGTTGAGTGACTGAAATCCTTGTCAACCTATTCAAAGGCTGCAACAGGCGACTCATAGAACCGTGGTGAAGTTAGTTTCAGGTTGGATATTCGGCGGATGTTCACTCGGGTCCAGCCGCGACTTTACTGAGGTTCTCCCAGTGTCAGCAGCAGGAGGACGGTCAGCTCACCTCCCAGAGCCTCGCGCTGAATCACTGGAGACTGATTTAGGGACCGTCATTAAATTACTTAGCATAAATACATTAATACAAAATAACTGCAGTTTTTTTCGATATCTTCCATGTCATGTGACCAAATGACTCCAAACCAGCAGCAGATTATATTAATAAACTGGATAAATAAGACAAAGCCCCTTTTATTGTATTTTAGTGCTTCCTCTATTTTATATGAATATTAATATGCAGAATTTTTTTTTCTCAATAGCTTCCATGTCATGTGGCCCACTGACTTCTGAAACAGATTCTGTTTCCATAAGAAATGTATAATGATAAAGAAAATAATGGTAAAAAAGTTCTCTAATGCTCAAGAGGTTAACATATTTTCAAGCAGCAATGTCAACTTCTACACTATCACATGTCTTAGATTCTGATTCTGAAATTCTGAAAATGACATTTTTTTCAAAAATATCACCAGTAGTCACCATTTAAAGGGTTATTTTCCAAAAATTGTGGGTCTGGTTCTTAATGATTATCAGCTGGCTTCAAGAAATCATTGTTTAGAGGAAGCAATCACTCTTATCTAAGGTCACAAGGATTCTCAGAAGTTAACCTGGTCATCAAATGTTGACTTTTAAATCACCACACTGCACTACTAGATCTGCACACCCATGATTTATTGATTTGCAATAGCTTGGCTAACTCCTAGTTGAATCTTTGTTTAGCTTGCTGAACAAGTTTTTTACTGGGTGTCAGGCAATTAGTTTTAAGCAAAGCACGCTGTACACACCGCATAGTCTGATGAATAACACATTAATACAACTCATTTTTCATACGATATATATGGCATAGTCCTTAAGGACCTTACTTGTAGGAAATGACCACACTGTCTAAGTTAGTATTCTTGTCTCTTATCGCTTGCATAGATACTGTGACTTGGTGATGCCACGTTGATTATATACAAGCTGCCGTCTTTGGGCATACCCATGAGCCCTTGTGCCTCACAACCTCTGATTGTAGTAGCACATTGCTGTATTTGTCTGGCTGCTGCCACAGGCAGAACGTAAAAGTGTGAAAGGATAAGAACTGCCTTAACAAAGGCAGTTTCTTCTGCCAGGAGAATGTAAATTATGCATTTCATACACTCCAAGAAAATACAGCATCGACGAAGCTAAATAAAGTTAAACTTGACTTTATTTGGATGTATGTTCATTTAGTATTCACAGTGTGTGAAAATGCAAAGGTTCTCTACTGACAATGTGCTGCACACAGTAATAAAACTTGCGTATAGCTTTGAATAATCTCAATACTGAGACTGAAGTGATCTGAGGTTCATATATTCATCGAATCGTACGTCATCCCATGTAGATCCACACACGTCGACTTTCATTTCCACATCTAATGCTCAACATCCTTCACTAACGGAGTGGCGATATCTGTCTTACTCTGTATTCTATGCTGCATATAGTTTCCTTTGCAACCTTCTTTAAGATGCCTGCCATGATAATTGGCACAACGGGGAATAAGCAGAAGAGTATTCTGTGCACTTAAGGGTCGGAGTTGGATTTATATGTGACTGCTGTGGATTAAGTCTCAGCTATGGGTGCAAATTGATGTGGTTATAGCGGATCAGTCCGCTATTAGGATGCATGTTGCCTCTACGCAGTCAGAGGAACTTTGAACCGAAATTGATTCTTGTGAGCACATAACAGTGGGAGACAACCTGTGTACAGCTCCCCACAGAGCTGAAACATCCACTGACGCTGTTTACACGTAATGTTCAACTCTGTAAGGACTATTACAGAGCGTTTAAAAGCATGCACCTCCCCTCTAGTTAGTTAGACCTGAAGAAGCCTCTTGAATGAGAGGTGAAACGTCTTCAAGCAACTGGAACAAGTCCAACTGCCGAAGATACAGCAGCTAGAATTACCATGAACTGGATGACTGAGAAAAACTTTCAGTCTTATTCATGCAGATGTACCATATGGACATGAAGGTGCATGATGGAATGCACCTTTACTTTTACTAAGTTATGTAACAAAGAATAATTTCAAGGTACTTGTACTTTACTTGCATATTTTGTACTTGTACTTGTACTTGTACTCTTACATTTTATAGGTAAAATGTTACTTTGCACACTCAGAAGATTTTATTACGTAGATTACTAGATTACTTTTATTCTCTGGTTTACTTACTGACAGTTTGCAGACTTTCACTCATGTTATATTGTGTTCTCTGCTTTGAGTAGAAAATCCAGAACTACAGAAGTGGTGCACTTTGCCTTTAATGTTAAGACGGTTAAGGTCGGCAGAGCGATAAGAGAGACTGTGAAGTGTTGCACTAGCTTGCTGAGTGTTTAGTTACCCCACAGAATAAGCAGACATTAAGGTGAAGGAGTTACTGGGAAGGAGTTGCCTCCCGTGCGTTCAGCCTCAGATTATTTAAGTGAGTTACGACTATGTTTTTACACTCGCACATAGTACATTTATGGGGTTTTTTTTGTTTCTGCATTTTTGTCAGCATTTCTGCAATACACGCCAACCACTGAAAGAGGTGATGTACTCTATTGTTGTGTAGTCGCTGCTTAAAATCCATAAAACAGGAGTTAGTATGCTGTTGTGTAGCTATATAAAAGACAGTTGTGCCATATAGTTGACAATCTTAACTGAATCTATAATCTGTTTGTGTACAGGCGTAAGGTTCAAGAGGAGGACCATCCTCATGGTGATCTGTGGGATCTGGCTGTATGCTACTCTGTGGGCCTTGTTTCCTCTGCTGGGCTGGGGCAGCTACGGCCCGGAGCCGTTTGGACTCGCCTGCTCGATCGACTGGACCGGCTATGGGGAGTCCTTAAACCACGCCACCTTCATCATGACTCTGTCTATTCTCTGCACATTCCTCCCCTGCCTGGCCATCGTCTTCACCTACTTTGGGATCGCCTGGAAGCTGCACAGGGCGTACCAGTCCATCCAGAGCAACGATTTTCAATACGGCAATATTGAGAAGAAGATCACCCTTGTAAGTAAAAAACGATCGATGCTGTAGCCCGTATCCCTTGAGTTTAATTTGAAACAGTGGATGTGTGTGTGTGTTAAGTTGCAGAACTTTATGCTTATACACGTACCCTAAGAACAAAATGATAACATAGCACGTGTCAAATTGGTGCAAAAAAACTATTCGCATAGAGAAGCAGAGAAAGAGAAGAAGTGATTAAATATTCACGTCTGTCCCGGTTTTTCTTTTTATTCATTCCCCTTCCTTCTAATTGACATTTATATTTTTATTACATGAAAATAAATACACGCATCCGTTGCAAATGCTTTTCCAGTTACTGAATCGACTCAATTCCTGCACTGTTTGTAATTAAAATCACTATAGTACGGTACAGCGCGGTATGTAAATATAGTGCACTGTAGTTCTTCATCACTTGCAGCCTCGACTGTTTCTCTTTGTTTGAGTACACAAGGTATCCTGAGGAGCTTTGGCTGCTGCGGCTTCAGGGACGTTATGTCCGTTAGGTTGCTTTCTTTTTCCGATCGTGATTTCAACGATTTCACAGCACCAGCCTCAGATAGAAAAATGTAATAAAAATTATTTGCTAGTCTCTTTTTATAATGTAACCATTTCTCCACACTGATATAACACAAATAATAATCTGTTTGATTTAAAGCTCAGCAGCAGCTTCTGTTTATTTCATGTTTCTCTCTGTGCTGTCAAACAAAGGCGTGCTTTAAAATATGCAAGATAGCCACTCTGTTTTCTTTTCTTTCTTTCTTTGAAGATGATCATGCGAACACAGTTATTTGTCTGCGAGGCCCCCTAGGAAACGGTGTTCAAAGGATGTTGCTTGGGATTATTTATTTCTTCCTTATTGCCAAGTTGAATTAGCTCGGGCACGCACCACTGAAATGGGGTAGTTCGACAAAGCCTCGAAGCTGCTTTATGTTGAGTTCGGAGGAGGAATTCAATAACTGACAACGCCAACAGCTTCATACAGAGGACATATATGCATTTGCTACATTTGCACTGTGCACTGAACCCAGATCATTTAAGTTTCACACACCAAACTGACCGAATCCCATAAAAAGAAAAAAAACAACAATGCTTTAATTTAATCTCTCAGTATCTCTTTTTCCCCACCATGTCTGAAGAGCTCAGACAATTAAATTTGTTCCAATTGAAGATGTAAAATGTACTTAAAGAACTTTCAAAGCTGCCTGGCTATGTAGTCGATAAAAAAAGGAATGGATTTTGAAAGTGTTGCTGTTGTAGGGGATTTGAAAATTTAAACAACAGGTGTTCGTTCTTTTAAATCTGATTGTAGATCTGTGGTTAAAACTTCGGTCAGGCTACATGGAACGTGACTGCAGCAAACCGAGGAAGGGCTTGACAAAGATCAGAAGAGAAAGTGTTTTTTCTTATCTGCCAGTGGCGCTTGACAGAGCGTGGGAGGTCAGACTCTAGTCACACATCTGGGTCCCTGAGACAACAATGGATTTGTTTGTGTGGAAGCAAATGCCCTGCGGAGATGGCTGTTGAGTGTGCCTGAAACATTTCTTTTTCTACTTCTCTCTCCCACACTAGTGTTGTCTTTTTTCTTTTTTTAATCAATTAGGTTCCAATTAATTATGAATCACACGGCCAGAGCTGAATTTTAACATGCTCCTTAGGGGACAGATGAGGACGCGTCAGTCCCGTCTGAATGAATGAAAGTCCACCTCTACACTTAAAAAAGGAAGTAGACCATTTAAACATTCACTCTATTGCTCATTTCCCCCCCCCCCCCCCCCCAAAACCACTCAAAGCAGCTTTAATCTATTACATGTTAGAAAAAGAGCAGTGTGCGGTCACAACCCTGCTTCCTGTACCAAATAGCAAGTGATGTAGCAGCACGTGGAAAGTGCCCTGCATAACAAAGTACACTTTTCTTTTTTTGCATTTATCTTTTTAGTTTTAATGGTACATAACGTCTTAAAAGGGGCGGCCTTTTTTTTCATACTACTGTAATGAAAACATTTGATAGCTTCCAAAAAGGCAGCTACGTTAACCGGCACGGTGGTTTGTCATTAATATTTACATGTGTGTCACTCATTCGATCTCTCAATGTTCCCTGATGTGAACATGTTAATGATGAGGAATATTCAATGGAGGACTCTATTAGTTTGAACAGCAGCAGACATGTTCGGAGGATATGCTGATGCTCCTTTCCTGCACATCAACAATCCTTTGATGACTTACATAACATGATAGACAGTCGAATCCCGCGGGTCCAAATAGATGGACTGCAGCTCATTCCGCCTGACCTCATCGAGGTTGGAATTACCCCACCTGCCAGAACCACGACCTGTTGTTTTGTCTTACCCTCATAGCCATGGCAACGCAGTGATTTCTGCTTCTCACTCGTGCTCAAAGGCTGAGTCTGTCACCTCTGATTAATGCGCTGCTGAAGAAAGAAGAAGGTCATCTTTCATCTTAAACATTGCTTTAAGAATGTCCCGATGTCTCCGTCGAAAAATATGCGGGCATTTCAGGCTCGTGAATGTTGAAACGGCATCTCGAACAGTGGTCTCTGGCTTGGTGTCCTCCTCGCCCAGATGTTTTCACACCACCACAATGAACTGAGATTATATCCGGGCCACTGGGCCTGTCAGTTTTTATCTCCTTTCTGATTGAGTCAAGGTGTTTATTTGTCAGATGCCCGTTGTGGCGCGGGTTCATTCTTAGCAGGCAGCAACTGCATCAGGCTTCAGATGTTACGGTGATCACAAATGAAGAAAGATAAAACTGGCATTGAAAAGCAAAAATATACATGACGAATTCATTGTCAAAATTGTAGTGTTGTACATTGAATGTGCATAGGATGTGACCATGGCATACACCGAGTAATATCGCTAGCTGAGAAGCACGATGGGCCCAAGAGAAAGGCTTTTTGTGGGCCTGGTAGTCCAGGCTGGAATGCTGTGGTAACGTCTACCGGACAACAGAAGGAGTGCTCTGTTCTTTAAGGCAACACGGCAACTTTTATCTGACATTAATAATGATGTTTTGCTGCTTTCAAGCTTGATAATATTTGATTTATATTGGAGACCTTTGTCTCACCAATGCTATTTCACATAATTCCACTCTAAATAAGGAATAGTTTAGTATTCTGGGGAATGTGTTCGAGTTGGTTGGTTTGTCACCTTGGTAGCACAAAAACTACTGAACTGACTTCCATGAAACTCGGATGGAGGACGGTTCTCGGCCCTGAACAGACCCTAGTAACTTTTGGTGTGGATCCAGATAAACATTGTCCTTAATTTCCCATTGAATAACTAATGGATGGGGGAAAAATCAAGTGTTTTTAGGTGGCTGGTATCTGAGTGAGTCGGAAAGGGCAATATTTTGTCAGAGCTAGCAGCTGCTTAGCTTAAGCTAACACAAAGGCTGGAATCAGGGAGAAAGTCCAACAGTTTTTACACTTTTTTGCACAGATAAAACCAAAGCAGTATGACAGTTAAATGTGTTTCTGCTACCACTGGCAAGCTGATTCCTCCTCTCTGCGGTCTTTGTGCTGAGCAGATTTAGCTGGCAGCTGGTGGTTGAGTGATTTGTATACAAGCTTACTCGGGCTTACTTACAAGATATGTCGAACTATTCTTCTAAATTATTTCTCAAATCAACGGGTGGCTCTTATTTTTCTGACAATTTTTCCCTCCTCTCCTTCTCTTCTCCTACCAACCCCTCGCCCCTCACATCTTCCAAGCTTTTCTCTTTTTTGATTCTCTTTCTTCCCCCCGCCTGTTCTTTCGTCTACTCCTCTGCTTTCAGATGGCCGTGATGATCAGCTCAGGTTTCCTTATTGCCTGGACCCCCTACGTGAGCGTCAGCTTCTGGAGTATGTTTCACTCCCAGGAGCAGGACCACATGACTCCACTTATCACCCTGTTACCATGCCTCTTCGCCAAGAGCTCCACCGTGTATAACCCTGTTATATATTTCTTCTTCCAACGAACGACCCGGCAAGAGCTCCGACGCCTCCAGAGAGTGATGTTTTGTTGTTCCCATCAGCTCAATTCAGCTGCTGAAGTAGAGAAGGCAGAGGACCAAATGGGAAAAGATACGGACTGCAACATTTATGAAAATGGGACTGATGAAACATGTGTGGGTCTAGTGGGAGCTCGGTGCCATCAGTCTGAGAGTCAGGTGATGAGTTTGGGATAATACTGTACGTGATGATGTCTACCTGCTTCTATGACCCGTCAGTGCCCAATCAGACTGAGCGACTGCGAACGCACCGCCATTTGTAAAAAGACATCGGCTGCATTATTTTTAACTGTAACTAGGAAACCCCTGAACTACCTGCCCTTAGCCTTTATTGTTCTGAAGTAAAATGTATCTTTTGGCTAGCTAAAAGTTAACTTCCTGGTCAGTAGATGCTACCTAGTGAATACAAATCTTAATATAAAATGGGCAGACAGAGGGTTACGTTAATTATGGCTTATTTGTGGATTCAGTTGTGGACAGTTTGATAATCCGCTGCCAATCATCTGGTGATTCGGAGCACTCCTCCCAAAATGTGAGACGCTTGGCACTCTGTCTGATCGGGCCCAAAGGAATATAGTTCAACATTTTAGGAAAATTCCTTATTTGCTTTTTTTTTTTTTTTGTTGCAGAGACTTAGATTAAAAGGTAAACACCACTCTCATACCACTGTCTTTCTGCTTAAAGCTAGAGCAGGAAAGAACTAACTTGCTCTGACCAAATGTCACACCATCCCAAAGCACATCCTAAAGGTGCAATATGTAAGAATTGGCCACCAGTTGAATTCACACTCAAAACAAAAAGGGACAGCAATAACAAACCTACTACTACAAACCTAAACTGCTGCTAACTTTAGCCTACGTTTGCTAGGTTAGCGACACAGCTAGCAGTCTGGACTGGGAGCTCAGGCACCGGGACAGGCCGAGGCTAACTGCTGTCAGCTCGCTCACTACGGCAGATATCTCTGCAACACAACACAAAATAGCCGTCACATGTTTGGCATTTTTGAGAGAGAGAGAGAAAAAGAAGTGGAAGTATTCTTGTTTATTTATGACTGAACTTCCGTTGGCCTCTCGTTAACTATATGTATGTCTTCGGTGAACTCTGACTTTATTATTCCCACGGCATCCTCCGTTTACATGCTTCACCGTCTCACCCCGGCGTGCCGAGCGCGAGGTCAGGAAAATGGTTGTCGGATTTGAATTATCATGATACCGACACTATATATCAGGGGCCTCCGGACCTGATAGCTTGCGCAGTCTTATCGACAAACTCGTTGGAGTGCACAGCAATTTGCAAACCGCACTGCTGAGGATCTGATCTGATCTGAATGCAGCTTTCCTGTATCTCTATCATGTTGACACTGGTGCACGTGAACATTGCAGCGCAGATGGATTTGGCCACGCATTTAAATATTCTTCCTCATGAATTTGGCCACGAGGGACTCGTAATACCCACAGTTTTGTGCATAGAAAAAATGTGATTTGTCTTTTTTATCAGATTATGCTTATTTGATTTAAAGAATTAAGAACAGCTTGCAGCACTGCTCCTTGAATTGAAATAAAAGCAATGATAAATTGGCTAGGCCGGAGGGGAGAAGGGTTTCGTATAACGTGGCCAGCAGGGGTTATCTGTTCTACACAAAGACTCGGAAGGGGAGATTACAGAGCCCAGATAAAGAAAGATCGATCTTACTTTGATTTGTGTCGTGTACCGTAGTGGAGTGCAAACATATTGAGTGTGCATTATAGAACAATCGGACAACCCACGGTGCTGTAATGTAGAATGAGCTGAATGATCTCAGCACACATCTGTTAAACCTGAACATGTCCTTTTATCAACCTGCGTGTGCTTCTATAGAAATCACAATAAAGAAAAAGGCAATCCATCCGCAGTCTTTTGTTTATTCAGTGTTCCACAGCCCCTCTCCTCTATCTGAGATATTGACTGGTCATCTGTGGTTGGGATGTGATAGCTGTTTGTTTGGCTCTTGGTGTGAGGTTGTGTGTTTTTGCATTTATACTTGAACAGGCTTTTCCAACACCTTGGAAATAATTCTGTCGTAACTGACCGAGACCAACTGAAGGGAGACGCAGCAGCAACGTAAAGGTAACTAAGGTGAAACATTCGCCGCTGGTGGGGGGAAATGATATGTCGGCCAGAGAGCGACGCGGCCATGAGAGTGACTGCGCCCTCCCTCCCTACAGTTCCACCCATCGAGAGCAGGAGCTTCATCCGAGACGTTGTGGTGGGGACAGGCCGCCGTAAAGATGTCGGCACAACGTTCTCTGGCTTCCCTTTAGTTGGCCAATTGCATCCATTTCAATTTCCTGCTAACAGACATTAGCCAGGAGCAGCATAAACCATTAACATGGCTCCCATCTCCTCCTGGTTGCGGTCTGGCTGCGAGCCACACAGCTAGCAAACAAAATCACCTACTAGCATTTCTAAAGTGCACATTTAACATAATACGCTCCTTTTAGCTCTTTCTATTTTCCTCTCTTTACAATGATCTTCTAAGCCATACTTAACCTTTCCCTGCTTCTAGCCTCATATTTTGCGAGTGGATGTGAGTGGTCGTGGTGTCATTTGGCTCGACGGTGATTAAATGTTTTTTCTTTGCTCTGTTATTATGCCTGCATACAGAGAACACAGAAATGTTGCAGTTAATGGGGCGCATAAAGAGACCCTTACAGTCAGGGTCAGAGGTCTAATCAATGTGAAAACACTTTGCTCCTCCTAGTGGTTCCCTAAATATAATGTTCCACTGTCACTTGAATCCAATCGGGGCCATTAAGGTCAGCCTTTTCTGTTTTTTTTTCTTACATCAGGATGTGGGCTCGGTATGAATGTGTTGTGTTTCGTCATATTTTGAAAAGTTTCTAGGGATGATTAAATTCCTTCCTCTGCTATGGAAACTGATCACTATTAAAATATATTGTAGTTTCCATAAATCCGAGCCGTTCACAGCCACGTCAAGTCAAAAAGATGAGAAGAAAATGGTACAATAATGAGAGCAAAAAGGCCCTCTTTTGACATGATGGCTATGTAAAAATGTATTTTACCACCGCGGTTAATAATGAATTACATATATTGTATGACATTTAAGTTTAATGAGGAAAACCGCAGCTTGAGAAATCACTGCAAATAAAAAGAGATAAATGGGAATATCGTAGCACTGAAACGAAAGATACATAATTTAGTGAAAAATAAAAGTATTTGCAGAGAAAATTCAGACTCATGACCTCGGCGTTCATAAGAACATGTACAGGAAACTATAAGAACAGACAGTGTGTAAATAATTAAATACATCTATGGAACGGAACTTAACTCAGATTAAAGTCTTTATTACGCAGCCTGATCCAGCTCCTTTAATTAAAAAAATAAAAATAAATAAACTAATTTCGCAGTCTGGGATCATTAAAGTAATTCTATCTATCTATCTATCTATCTATCTATCTATCTATCTATCTATCTATCTATCTATCTATCTATCTATCTATCTATCTATCTATCTATCTATCTATCCATCCATCCATCCATCCATCCATCCATCCATCCATCCATCCATCCATCCATCCATCCATCCATCCATCCATCCATCCATCCATCCATCCATCCATCCATCCATCTCCGGTTTTTGACCAAGGGATCCTGCACGACATGCACGAATGGTTATCTCACCTTCGACAGCTGAGAGAAATAACGACAACCCGTTGATAATCTACGCCAGCACACCTCAGCTGTGATCCACACAGCAGGGTAGCGCTTTATAATAACCGTCATTAACAAAATGCCAAATGTATAGTTAGACTTTTTACTTTTTTCACCATCAAGCAACAATGAAATGCTTTACAAACGTTATTAAGTCGTTTAAAGTTGATCTATACCAAACATACTGTGCCGTTCATTCATAAACAACGCAGGGATGGCCATTATTAAGTTGCGACTGATTCATTTTCATTGCCTGTTAGTGTAATTTACTATAAATTGACCTTTTCACTCATGATAGGTTTCTTTAAAGTGATTAGCAGAAGCAGTTCCCGTCAGAATGCTCAGCGCTCGCGTCACAAGCGATTCCCCCCCTCCCTCTACAATGACCACCACTGACGAGGCCGTAGTTTTAATACCCGCGGTATTTCCATTCAGTCGTGTCTACGCGTCGTACCGAACCATTTTCAGTAACTGCCCATGTCCAATCAATTCTCTGCCTCGCTGAACACTTCAGTGCTTAATGTTCACTGAGGCTGCATCGCTGAATTCACTGTTTACGCACATTTGCAGCCTCTCTCTGCCTTTTTTTTTTTTTTTAATGGGTAAATTATTTAAGACCCAGTCCTTGTGTGATACAATTCTATTAAAGTAGATAATAAATGTGATTAAGTAGGCCATGGAAAAATGATTCCACCGCCGCAGTGGGACAAAATCCTTTTCTCTTCGTCCTCCAACAAATACGTGTATACGTGTTATGCTCTTCAACTTTGGCTTTCTGCTTTCATGCTTCAATGTCTCTCTGCTTTAACATGCCGCTGTGTCTCGACCCCAAAACAAATGAAGTGTTCTGCTGTTCGAGTGACCTTGAGATGTCCGTCAACAGCCCTTACATGATATTCTTCAATCGACAATATTTCTATGGTAAATGTTCAGTGAATCTTCACATCCGCACTGGAAATTTTCATCAGCAGGGCTTTGTGGCATTCACTGCTGATCGGTGAGGGCAAAAACCGTAACAAACAAAAGACATCCAACACGGAATTGGCTAAAGTGATTATGACTTCCGGGCCGAGTTAGTGGACTGAAATCAAATGAAAAAAACGCAGTCTGAATTATGTGAGTACAACAAATCAAATTCCATTTACGTCCATTAGCGTCCATTTTTATTGGGCTGGCTGAAAAAAATCCCAGAAGCAGATTTCTCAGAACCAGGACAGATGAAATTTAAACTATCCGCGTGGCTGGAAACTACCAGATGAAATGCAGGATCGGCTTATAAAAGCAGTGGCCCTGCTCGTCAGATGCAACGCTGGGTTCTGGATGAAATGAGGACGGAAGCTACTTTGACGACACGAAGAATGATTGCAATGTAGAAGAGCTGCTTCTCCACAGAAAAAAGAAGAGAATCCGGTCATTAGCAGCTCCCTTTGAAGGGTAATCGGCACCACTGTCAGGCTGTCAACACCTTATATAATTACAACTTACACAAGGCCGCCTAATACACCTGGACACCCCTGTTAGTTTGATGATTTCAAGAATTTTGTGTTGAATTCTTTTTCAAAAGAGAGAGCCCGCAAAGCCAGGGAAAAAAAGCCTCTTCCTTGAACAATAGACTCTTATTTGTTTAGCTCTGTCTGTACTGACTTCTTATCTGTCCTCTGCTGCGATGAAATAAAAGGGTTCGTGCAGGAGTTTCTGCATTAGGGCCGGAAGGAAACGTAAGATTAGAAATAAAATATACATCAATCACACAATTTCTCCGCATATCCAAATGTGCTGTGGACAAAAGGTAAGAAAGAAAACCTTCCCAGTGTCCTCATCATATTCAACACGGCACGAGCAGCAGCAGCCGCATCTTAATTAGCTTCTGCACGCAGGAGACGGCTACGAGAGGAGAAAAGGACTCTTGAGTTCTCAACAGCTGAGACAAAAGATGAAAACACAACCACGATCCAAATCTTCAAACTAAAGGGGTGTCGAGGAAAAACAACATCTCGCCTCCGGGATGCGTTTTGTCGATATGTTGTCGGGATGTTAAATCAAAACTCACGGGCAACAAGTTACATTCGTCTCATTTCTTTTTTCAGGTACGGTTTCAAATCTGCTTGACATGACCTTTTTAGATATGAAATGTCAAAGGAGGAGGTGAGGTCAGCCGTGTTATTAGCCTGCTGGTGTCGTGGATCATTATGTTGTTATAATCAGCATCTTTTCAGGTGACAGGTGCAGGTCGCTGCAGCACTTGGGAACAAAATACCTAAAGGGGGGAAAGCAAATAACCTCGCCTGCAAAAAAAACATGAATAACGTGCTTCATATTTGAAGAGAGAGCATTCATACTGAATAGGCACACAAAAATAGAAGCACATACCCTCCACACGCCTCACAAAAATGTGTGTCGCACGCATGTTACATTGTGCTATACAAGCATTACGCTGCTACATCTGAAGTCTGACACTCAACGCTCTATAGTCATTCATACATTCATATATTTCACGGCCTCTCTCGGCTTTGACAACAATACCTGAATACAACACTGACACATCATCACTTTGCAGACTCGTCGCCGAAAATGTGATTTGTTCCAAGGATGAGCGACAATCCTTGTGTTTCCTGTCGGAAGTACGGCGAAGCAATCCGGGGCAGTTTCTGTGATTTCAATAAAATGCTGTGTGGGCATGAAACAGAAGACTGAAATTTATCCTTTTCATCCGTTTGTTTTTCTTGTTTCTGCAAAGAATGTCGAATATACGGCGCCAATTTTGTCATCCACTGACAAAAAGAAGCTGTTGCAGCTGCATTGAAGAAATTTGTTTAAAAAGATTACTTTGAATTACTTTAATACATACACGCATACTTGTTTATTAAACCAGATTTTGGTGCCCCTGTAAAAGACACACTAAATATATATCTTATTAACACATCATTTTACATACGTATTCACATTTTTTAAGGTAAGTGTGGCTTTTGTTAAAAAAAAAAAGCAAAAAAACCTGAACTGACCCGAACAGTAAGATGATCGCTGCAATCAAAGTACATACGATGAAAATAAAATGATCCTTTTTGAACACGTCACATGTTATTTTTGCCTGCTACAGCTGAACAAAGCATTTCATGTGCTGCTCGTGTGCAGAATAAAAGAACTTACAGTGCGCGGAGCCTGAACAGTAAAATTAAAACATCCATCTGGAATCGCCGTCTGGATGTTTGCAAAAGCTTCTGACACGATCAGATGTACAAGCCTTAAAACTGCACCGGCAAATATATGTGCATAAATTAGCATGAAGAAAATATTTCTCTAACGCCGCTGTCGAAGCAGACATTATATAAGAGGTGTAATGGACCAGTATACTAATCCAACACTGGCGAGACAAAAAAGGTTCCTCATCGCTGGTAAAGATACACAAGTTCCTTTATGATCGCCCGGAACAGACATAAGATGGCATTAACCTTTGGGCCTTGTTCATCACCGCAACTTGAAAAGAATGCCTCCTTGTCCCTCTGATGCCGAGAGATTAATCAAAAGTCATCCTCTGCTTCAATAGATTCTCCCTCCAGGAAGTCTCTGAGGGCGTTCTGCTCAGTCTCACCGTCCATCTGGAGAACAGCAGGCCGTGTCAGCCGACCAAATGAACTTCAGTGACCTGTATGAAGGTCCCTCATGCTGTTCAGCTGTTGTAACTGGGTTACGAGAGAAGACCACAGAAAAAAAAAAGGAAAAAAAAAAAAAAGGATGGTTTGACGTTTCAACCCGCGAGCACTCAGTCGTGATGACACAAGCGCTTGTTTCACATTTTCCAGTTCGACCTTAATTTTGATTTCGGCTACACACCTATGAACCTTCGAGGACCCCGTTGTGCCTGAAACACTGACTTCAAGTGTACTATACCTTAATTTGGTTCATGTAAAGGAACATTTACATTGAATCAAAACACTTGAAGTCAAAGTTTTAGCCTTTATTTGACTCAAAACTGCTTCTGTGATATTCCCCGCTACAAAAGTGTCATCACTTGTCGTCACTTTGCGCTGAGTTTACACATTCCCATTGCACGATATAGCCTGATCTTAGCAGGTTTAAGAGGGATTTTTGAGCAGTGGGAATTTTTCCGCTGTTTCGCAAGCACGCGGTTGATTTATCAGAGCTTTTTTCTCCCACGAGTGCAGCGACGGCGATCTAAAAACTGCTCGGCTGTGGGCCATGAAATCCAAGAGGACGTGCTGAAGGAGTCGAGGTCACAGTTTGCTCCTCGCCTGTGTTCCATTAGCCATTATTACTCCCCGTGTACCTGAGCCTGTGTTTTCTCCTCTCACTCCTCACTGTTTAGCCTCCGAAAGGTTGCACTGCTCCGAGTGAGAGAGGTGAGAAAGTAGAAGGCCTAAATGTAAATGTAAACAGGAAACATTTCAATACGATGACATTAGAAATGCAATTCATTACAGCCCGGTATGACAAAGTGTTTCTTGTGATTAGCGTCGACTGTAAACAAAAACTGCTTTCTTTCTCTCCTCTTTCTTTCTTTTTTTCTACAAGCAACAAGAACCACTTGTGTTTTCCTCAAATGCTACAGGCTTCTGCTCACTTATCTTATCTCAGACAAACAACAACAGTATCGTGTGCTGGCTTCTGACAATATTTGTCACCCGGGTCCCGATGCTTTTCGAGGACACCTCTGCTTGAAAATGGCCAAAAGGTGCGAATAATAATAATAATAATAATGATAATAATAACAACAACAATAATAATAATAATAATAATAATAATAATAATGCATTTTATTTGAAGGCGCCTTTCAGAGCACTCAAGGACACCGCACATAACAACAACAGTACAACAAAAGACAGCAGAAGTACAGGACAACTTAGTGCAAATAAATAGATAAGTAAGAGGATGCAATTACATGGTGCCGTCTCGGCACAGAATTCAGACTCTGCAGTCCTCACCAAACAGGAAGTCAACCGGGTCGGGTTAGGCAGGGCTGAGCTTCCGGGGTGAGAATAGTGCAATAGATAAGAATAAGGAATGGGAAAGAGTGTGCGCAGGGTTCAGACTCTGCAGTCCTCACCATACAAGAAGTCAAGAAGTCAACCGGGCCGGGTTAGGCAGGGCTGAGCTTCCGGGGTGAGAATGGTGCCATAGAGTGGAATGGAGAATAGGCAGGAGTGTGATTATATGATTAGGCAGATACAGAGTAAGCCACGCGGGATAAGTGTGTTTTCAGTCGAGATTTAAAAGTGGAGACAGTGTCAGAAGGTGGGGAATGTGTCCTTGCCCCAAGTGAAGGAGTTCAAGTACCTCGGGGTTTTGTTCACGAGTGAGGGGATGATGGGGCGTGAGATTGACAGGAGAGTCGGAGCAGCGGGTGCGGTGTTGCACGCGCTTCACCACACGGTTGTGACGAAAAGGGAGCTGAGCCGAAAGGCAAAGCTCTCGATCTACCGCTCAATCTTCGTCCCTACCCTCACCTATGGTCATGAGCGATGGGTCATGACCGAAAGAATGAGATCACGGGTACAAGCAGCCGAAATGGGTTTTCTTCGCAGGGTGGCTGGGGTCTCCCTTAGAGATAGGGTGAGAAGCTCAGCCATCCGGGAGGGACTCGGAGTAGAGCCGCTGCTCCTCTGCGTGGAAAGGAGCCAGTTGAGGTGGTTTGGGCATCTGATGAGGATGCCACCAGGGCGCCTTCCTAGGGAGGTGTTCCTGGCACGTCCAACTGGGAGGAGACCTAGGGGTAGACCCAGGACCAGGTGGAGGGATTATATCTCTTCTCTGGCCTGGGAGCGTCTGGGGATTCCCCAGTCAGAGTTAGCCAATGTGGCCGGGGAAAGGGATGTCTGGGACTCGCTACTGAAGCTGCTGCCCCTGCGACCCGATTCTGGATAAGCGGTTGACAATGGATGGATGGATGGTTGGACAGTGTCAGAAGTGCAAATGTCTAGTGGGAGAGAGTTCCAGAGGCTGGGGGCGGATCGGCTGAAAGCTCATGACCCCATGGTGGTTAGGTTGGCAGATGGGGTAAAGAGCTGGATGGTAGAAGAGGATCGGAGGGTGCGGGAGGGTGTGTGAGTATGGATCAGTTCAGCGAGATATGATGGTGCCAGGTTATGAAGGATCTTGAAAGTGGGGAGTCGAATCTTGATAATATCGATGCGGGATTTGATAGGGAGTTCTGCTGATGATATGCGCAGCTGCATTCTGGACCAGTTGGAGTTTATGGAGTGATTTCCGAGGAAGACCATGGAGGAGAGAATTGCAGTAGTCCAGACGACATGTAACCAGGGTGTTTATGAGAATAGCAGTGCAGGCTAGTGTGAGTGAGGGACGGAGGCGGTTGATGTTGCGTAGATGGAAGTATGCAGACCGGGTAACATTATTGATGTGGGCTTCAAAGGTTAAGGTGCCGTCCAGGATGACACCCAGGCTCCTTACCTGGGTGTGATGGTGAGACAATGGAATTGTCAACGGACATGGAGAAGGGGTTGTGCTTTGCCAGGGTGGATCTGGTGTTATTATGTTTGCATCACTTCTATCCAATGTTAAATTCGCGCTTAAATAAAGCTACACACATCAAAAAAGCAGCTTTTTATCAATCTTTGGTCAGACAAACAACACTCCAATCAACACCTCAGACAGTGACAAACAATGACCGACCGACCCTTTGCAGATAGCTTCGTCCTCTTGACGCGAAAAAAAGTCTTCCAAACTTTGACAGGCTTGTTTTTATCATTCTGTCCCTCTCACTGCCGCTCCTCCGTCCCGGCAGTGAAATACATGTGCTCGGCCCCGCACCTAGCTGTTAATCAAAAACATCACTTTTTGACCGACCGTCTGGGAAGTGTGGCTAAATGATTCTCCACAATGGACTTCCTATCGCAGGTGCCCACGGATGATAAAAGAGGGTTCAAAGAGAAAAAAAAATGCAATCAGTCTGCCAGTCTTGAAGGCCATTAGGGTCGCAGACACATCCTTTCTATATGTTTCTATTTCAATTTGATTGTGTCAATCAAAAGGCTATTAATTTCCAATATGAGCTAATCCTCATTATAAAATAACGGGTGTCATAACTGTCGCTGGCATCAGTGCAAAGCTAATTAAAGTCCCACTGGACGCAATTCATTTTGATTTCGAGGCCCAGTGACAGCTGTGGACCAGCGTGATCTGATTTGCTGCTGTGGGGAAATGAATAATGCCATTTCAGGGGCCTTAAGCTTCCACAGCCTTTCTACATGCTGTGAACCTGCCTTGATACGACCTTGATACATTTCAAATTAAAGTCCTTCAAACAGGATATTTTTGGGTGTGCAGATCTTTCCTTTACTTATTTGTTCATTTATTTATTTTTAAGTATATTTTCTTGGCATTTATCTTCGTTGACAGAACAGCTGAAAACATGACAGGAAACTGGTTAAGAGAGAGGAGGAGGGAGTGATGCGCAGCGAAGGGCCCCTGGCCGGGACTCGGACCCGGGGCCGCTGCAGCGAGGACAAAGCCTCTGTACATGGGACGCCCACTCTACCCACTGAGCTAAGCGGCGCCCAGATCTTTTTCTTTTTTACTTGTCCACAAACTCACTGCAAATGACACTGGAGGCTGAGGGTGGTCAAATTTGTAGAAACCAGCAAGAACGTGCTCGATTTTAAAGGTGCATTTTGTAAGATCGGGACATAATTTTAGTTTGAAACATTTATAAAACGGGTGTGAAGAAGTAACAGATCCGGCGCTATGTCCAAGACGTCAATGTACTGTTTTGCAGAACAGTGATGTGCACGATGGGGGGCCAATTGTTGAAAAACGAGCGCTAAAGTGCCCTCCTGGGAGCCAAAACGTGCGCTAAAGTGCCTTCTTGGGAGCCAAAAAAGCGTGCCAAAGTGCCCTTTTGGTTGGCAAAACACACTAAACTGCCCCCTTGGCTGGTTAAAATATGATAAACTGCCCTCTTGGGAGCCAAAACATTTGCTAAAGTGCCTTCTTGGGAGCCAAAAAAGCGTGCCAAAGTGCCCTTTTGGTTGGCAAAACACACTAAACTGCCCCCTTGGCTGGTTAAAATATGATAAACTGCCCTCTTGGGAGCCAAAACATGCGCTAAAGTGCCTTCTTGGGAGCCAAAACATGCGCTAAAGTGCCCTCTTGGGAGCCAAAATGCACACTAAAGTGCCCTTCTTTTTGCCCCTGCCCTTCAAAAAGTCTGCCCACGCCACTGTTGCAGAAATACTCTCTGCTAAGCAGAAGAATTTTCAGCAAAGCGAATTTTATCCTCAACAACAACGGCTCCTGAAGAGACACCACGTCCACGGCAGAGAAAAGAAGTGACGTTAAATGACGCTTCATTCTGTTGAGGCTTTCAGACACCGAAGACAGGTGCGGACGAGTTAAAAGATCGGCCCACAATGTTTCTGAGCTAAGTGAGCTGTTGTGTAAATGTACTGTGTACACAAACTGTACATGTGAAGATCATAAGATATCATTCCTATTTCCCCCGGCTGTATTCTCGCTCTGCTGTCAGTTATTAGTTGCCATTATTCATAACAGCTGACTGTAAATTGCGATTGCCCGGACCCAGTAGTACACTGGAAAAACATCACTCTATTCATACTATTGTAACTACTTGGCTTTATGGTTATGAGAGTGTTTTTGAGGACATTACAAGGTTTATTATGCGTGTCTAACTGTAGCAGTGACTCTGTTAGACATTGTGTACAGTTAGTAAATCATGAACTTTGCACTCCGGGAAAGAACAAGGTGCAGCTCCGGCTTTGAACCCCTTGAAGAAACGACCAGGGCCTGCAGAGCTGGACGATCCTGCTACATCAGGCGTCGGACTGAGTGACAGTGACAGGCAAGTCTAAAGTGGCAGAAGATCTCAGTGACTCAGCACTTTGGGAACTGGGTGCCCTGTAATAATCATGTGGCCGTCTGATGAAGCTGTCGCTGCGGTCCGTTTTTCCGCTGTATGACGATATAAAATCATTAGTTTTTTATGCAACTGTTCTTTACTTTCTTCCTGAAAGGGGGACAGAAGGCACTGTGGTGTGTGCATTATGAGTTCTGACACCATCAGAGTGAAATAATGATTAAATCCTGTCTGCAAAATCAAAAGGTCTTATCAATCATATCTTACATGTACAGAGGGCTTTACAAAAAACATTCAAAACACTACATAGTTCACACTGTATATATTTGATTGAAATCCGAAGAATCCTACCTATTCTCCTCAGGCCTCCCCTCCATGGCCACGCTCACTGGCCTGCACCAAGCCCTCAGGCTTTGAAGCCAACTTCACCAAGTGGCCAGTCAGTCATCATGACAGTGTCATCACAACATCATGTGATGCACTGGGGCCCAAAAATACTTTTACCCTGAAGTTTGAATTATGAAAGAACCGGCTGTAAAACAGTGGATACATTTTGTGTGTGTGCGCGTGTGCGTGAATGTGTGTCACAACCCCAACAAAGTGAGTATCGGATTTAGATCCATTGGGAAAGTCTGGTGGAGCCTCATGATTAAATCATTTCATCCTTGTGAAAGTTAGCCGGGGGACAAACTGGAAGTTAGCCAGCGGTGGGCTCCAGTGCATGCTCTGTGGGGCGCCACAACTTTGAAGACATGGGTAATTTTATACCCGAGAAGTTTGCCATTTTTTTGACCTAATGTGCTTCTGAGCAGCCTCCGGCGCTCCATCCAAATGTTTCTCGTTAGATCAACGGTCAAATACGCGTTGGCGGCTAGCTTCCGCTCTCTCAGCCACCATATCAACAACAAGCGCAGTAATTGTTACCTCAGTCACGAAAAGGCCACCAAACTACTAGTTAAATTTGGCCTACATGTACTTGACCACCTCCTGTTAGTCCCCCAGTGAAACTGACTGGAATAATTAATGATTCTCCAGCAACACACACTCAGCAGATCTGTCACTGAGCCCAGGGCATTAAAGATTACACATCCTTGTCTTAGCAGCAGCCTTAACATAAGCATGAAGCATCCGCACTGAGCTGTCCTCTGGCCCTGTTGAAGATCATACAGCATGCATAAAATATGTAACAGGATTATCCACACCGCACTGGGGCCCTACAAACAACCCGACAGCAGCAGCCAAGTCCCAAAAACTATTTGAATTAATGTCTGTATTAATGAATAAATTCTTTTCATGTTCTCTTTTTTTGAATTTACCCGTGTTTGCCACATGAAGTATGAGGTGATTCAAAGCGATGTGGTGCGCAACCAGCAGTTCAAGATGTTGCTCTCCTCGTTTTCACTCACTTGTGCGAGTTGAGAGTCTTACAGGGAGCCACACAGCAGCAGTGGTGGAGACGCGGGACGGCAGCCCTGCCCTCATACACGATCTCCCTGGCGACGCGCATTACAAAAGCTGCAGGCTTCCGGTGGAGAGGAGGACACCAGCGCGCCGCGCCGCTGAGAACCTCTCCGCCTCACACTTGAGCACAGATGGATCTGACACCGGAACGCGTAAGCAGCGGCGCATTTTGACTTGTCTCCATCAGATGGAGTAGGATCACCTCTCCTTCTCCTTCTGCTTCTCCTCTCTTATCCTTGAAAGCATTCTCCTCGGCAACACATCACAATGGATATGTACACCTCCACTTTATCGCCAGCGCTGGACATCGGCACAGGTTGTTATCTGCTGTTTTTAAGTAAGTAAAAAAAAAAAGAAAGAAAGAAAGAAACGCGCGTAATAGCGCTCAGAAACTTTGCATCAGTGCTTGGCTCTTTCATTAGTGAGTGGGGGGGATCTGGTGTGCCGAATTGATTTCTTTCACAAGGTTTGGAGAGCTAAAAAAAAAAAAAAGAAAGAAAAATCTTGAAAGCGCTAAATTGTGCGTTTTACATAATCCACGTTTTACGCACGGCAGCGCGACACCAAGTGCCTGTTGGACTTTAAGAAAAAAAAAATGTGTGGAGTGTTTTCAGCGTGGCAGGAGAGTCATCATTTTTGCATTAATCTACATTAATGATTGCAGGGGAGTCTGTGAGCATGTGTATGGCGCGTGCGTGCGCGCGCGCGCTCGGTCTCCAGTCAAGATGAGGCACGTAATGGTTTTGTTGAAGTGTAAATAAATGGTTACAAAACGACAAAAAAAAAAAAAAAAAAAAAAAAAAACCACACAAGCGTCTTCATTATGCTTGTTATGGCGCTTTGAGAGAGTTAAGTTGAGAAATGGAAAGGAAAAAAAAGAGTACATAGTGAAGTAAAGAAGACAAACTGGGGAGCAATTAGACCAGTGGATGTTATTCTCTCTGAGCATGTTCACAGCAGGGTGTTACATCCTCCCAGTATAGACTTAAGTAACCATGCTGTGAGAAAAATGAGCTCTTAATGCCATGTGGATGGACCTCACAGTCATTGCAGCATTCCATACAAAACTGTAAAGCCAGCTTTAATGTTGTGCAGTTTCTGATTGCAGATGTCCCTCCTCCGTGGGGGGGCTGGGGCTGGGGGTGCTCTCCAGTGGTCTACCAGGGGTGGCAATCAGCTGGGATGACAGACCAGCAATCACCCGGCCGACCCTCGCACGTGATCTCCGTCTGGAAGTTTACAATCGGGCACAGGCAGTTGATCTGCCGGAGCACCCCCGAAGGAGGACCGATAGATTAACAGAGAGTAATGAAAGATGGATGATAGCCGTGAAGTTTTCCGAAAAAGTAAACAGTCAGGGGGCCCTCGTGGCCAACAAAAGGGAAAAAAAGAAAAAACCCATCATGTGTTAGAACTTCCCTTTGATTTCTCCTAGCGGGCAGGAGGAGGTGATTGTGTGTTGGCATTCACTTCACATCTACACTTCATCCCTGCTCAATTCTCTGGTATCCACCGAGAGGTGTGTGTGTGGCTGATTCTATCTCTGTAATTCCCGTTAAATCCAAATAAATCAGACAGGCTTTGGAATTTTTAGTCGGCACTCTCGGGACTAAGATTAGTTGCAGGTGTTGAAGGACTCACCTGGCAGTGACTCTGTGTTCTGGTTTTTTCTTTTTGTTTTGGTGCAATATGACATTATATTCAAGATGGCACGTGGAGGAGTGTGCAGATAAGACACACCAGGACAGAAGAGTTACGTGACCTTGAGACGAGATACTTTTTTTTCGTGATCTGCAGAAAAAAGAGAAAAGAGAAAAGGAAGGAATATTGTGGGATGAATTCCGTGTTAGGTGACCTTTGGAGGTGTGTCGACTGGAAAATGCATCGCTGCGATTGTCAGAAAAGGGTGTTAGCAATTACACCTTTGGAGAAAAGGAAAAGAAGAGGAAACCCTGAAGGGACGGCATACGTTTCTTCTGCTTTGCCAGTGATTGCCTTTCTGTGAGGATTAACTCATTTGTGCTACGGGAAACAGGCATTGAGGATTATTGGCTTATTATGAGGTCGCTGTAAATTGAAAATGCCGGTTGTGTTCAGCGTGCTCGAGCTTGACACACTGATTGGACCTGCTCAGTGATGATGTGAATTTAGAAACAATTATACTGCCAGAGAAATGCACGACTACGTGGAAGGTAGCGAGGACAAGTCACGCAATCACCTGATTTGCTGCTCAGCCTTGACGGTTCACATCCGGATGAAGCGGATGAAGCAGAGGGACGGGGAGGACGGGGGGGGGGGGGGGGGACGCCTGCCATTCTTTGCTTCCGACACGGCGTGAATGCACAGCACTTTCTTTCTCATTAGCACTGAGTGGGGTGTCAGTGGTAACACGACTGCTCTGATTAGGTATTTAGAATGAGGCGAGGCTCTGTTCTCGGATGCCTTGCGCAATTATATACATAATGAGGCATGGGGGTTACTTAACAGGCAGACAAATATAGGCATCAGCCTATATTTAACACACACACACACACACAACAGTTTCATTAAGGAGATGCTGGGGAAAGCAGTTATTTTGGGGATTGTGTGAAAATGATTAACGCGGCGGCTTTTGTGTTGTTTCACGTTGGATAATTGCACAATGTTTTTTTTCACGGAGAGACGAGAGGCAAGTGGGAAAAAACAACAAATGTGACCTACTACCGACATTTTTTTGTTTGTTTTCCACTTGGCCCCTCGGAGCTTCTGTAGTACAAGGAGCCTAATTAAGTTGGAATAAGTTAGAGAACAGCGTAAAGTGAGATTCATATCATCATTTTTTTCATTTGTTTTATTTGGGTTTTTTTCGCTGGAAACGCCTTATGCGGGCCGAATGAAGCCTCGTGGTTTTGGCCCTCGGGCTCCACTTTGTGCAGGCCCTGGTCCAACCCGATTTAAATCATAATATCTTAAAGGAGCATCTAATGTGTGTTGCCACACTCCACGCAACCACAATACAGAGAGACAACCGTCGTCCTCATATGGCATGATGCAACTTTATGAACCCTGGCACAAGTGGAAGTTGTCCTTTCGGTCCAACTATTTCTGTAAATTCTAACCATATTGCTCAGAGAGGCTGAAATGAAAATATATGATTAGAGGACGAGCAGCAGCCCCCCCCCCCCCCTCCTTTGATAATGCACTATGACGCATCCCTCAGGTCCAATATTATATACAGCGTCATGATGAAAAGTCTTGGCCTGCCTTACTGCGAAACACTGAGTTAATGGTAAGACTGCAAATTACAGATTGAATATATGAATGCATAAAAAAACAAAACAAGATAAAAAGCCCGCTCGGACTGTTTGCGGCGCGCTGCATCCAAGAGACTGAATGAGTTAAATACTCCACTGGCATCTTTTGCAACAGTTCATTGGAGTCGTGCATCACACGCATCACTTCTGCAAAGCTACGAGCATCGTGGGAGACAATCAAATTCTCGCGCGTGGATGCACACCGGCCCTCCTTATGCGGCCACCGCGTACGGGCGCGACCGCGCAGACCGCTAAAGGCGCGACCTCGTGTTAAACTGATGAGATAAACTGCACCGAGAGCCTTTTTCGGTTTTATATGTAGATTGCTTTAAAACACATTGGTATGGATCTGTTTCTCGGGAAAGTGAGGCGAGCCCCTCAGGTGTGGGCAAAGCGCGTTCATCAATATTCACCACCTGTCAATCTCCCCACACTTCTACCTCCCCCCCTCCCTACCTGCCGCTACTCTCCCCACTTGCCCCCTTCTCTCTCCTAATCCCTCTCCAGTCAATATTGTGCCATTAGAGCATTATTGAGCTCTGTTAGCTCTGAAGAAAGCGCCCTCTAAGTGTTTTACCTTCTGCGGCTTTGTATTCTGCTCGCCTCAAACTAAGGTTAGACCCCCCTCAGTCCAGGTTAACCTGAGGGGGGGTCTAACCTTAGTTTTAGGTAAGCAGCGCAGTGCTTTGGAAGCATGTAACACGAGTCGTTGATGTTGACACGTGACAACTTTTTGTTCACGCCATCAGCTGCGTCTTGTGTCTTTCTTGTGTCGAGGATTAGAGCAATGACTCGACTCGACTGAACAGCCATGGATGTGAGCATCATCATCACTGAGCTGGAAGTTAATTGCATCCCGTGGCTTTGTGATAAAGTAGTGTCGCGCTTGATTCTCCGGGGATTAGAGTCGGTTTTGGGAAGATAAGAAATCACTGGTGTCTGTTAGCGTGGACCATAATCATACGGCGGCCAATTTCCCTTTGACATCCCACTCGGAGTGGGAAGCTCAGATGCCGCACTGCTGCGAAAATGACAGATTACCCGACGTTTACGCAAGACGCGCCACCTGGAACGCGTCAAGTGGTGTGTTATTCCAGCACTCAAATTTCCCAACCTGAGCGTGACGTCGGAGAGAAATTGGCCCGTCGAGTGATTGAGGTCTTTGTGCAGAATTTTTTTAATTGAAATCGCTCCGTTCAGCCCTGCGAGTTGGGTCCATGGACCTTGGATGTATGGATGGACAATTCCAGTTTCACAACGTTCTATGAAATTGTTGCCGCAACGAGGGGGAAGAGTTTGTATCGTAGATGTTGGGATTGTGGGGGGGGGACTTCTACTCCTCCTTCCCAAAACTCATCGGAATCAATCTAATGCTAAAAAGCTAAAGGTCTAATGAGACATTTTCCCCAGCAGGGAAGTATGGCCCCTGCAAGAGAAAGGCTCACTGTTTGGGGATGCAGAGTTTTATCAGATAATTAGATTTAATCTCATCTAATCTGGGAGGAGTTGTCAGTAAACACGAATGAGTCCGCCGGTTGCTGCCCTGTTTACAGTCATTTTCTAAAATCTAACATCATCGCTTCAACTGAAGTTTTTGTTCCGTCCCAACGAAGTGACTCGTTTAATTGTCACAACTGCATGACATCTGAGCTTTTCATGGCAAATCTTCCGAATAAGCGTTGCAAATGTGTTGCAGAGTACATTAAAAGCCTGTATAATTTGCCCGCACGAGCTCTGAGAGTGAATCTTCTCCGCCTGCAGAAGTAGAAACCGCCTGTACAGTTTCGACTGGAGGGGTTAACAGGATAAGTCAATATGTCATCGAATGTGTCAGAGACGGGAACAAGACGGTGCCGTGGAGCTTAAGAAGCTCAGGAATACTTCAAGCTAGGCAATAAAGAGAGCGATGCAGGCTATCTGTAATGAGAGGTGATAAGCCTCAAGCTGTGCAGTTTCAGTGATCAGACACTTCATATACTGTTCCACTCCTCATCTGTTGATCCGTCAATTCATGTGTCAGAGCCCAGGTTCAACGAAAAAAGGAGTTTTTTCTCAGCTGTTATTGGTCTGAGCACAGTGAATGCAGGGTACGTCGGTTCTCTTTCAGAGCAGCCAGGCGTTTCTCTCTCAGGGTTGCTGGTGCAAGCTGCCGACCTCTCGAAGCGTGAAAAGGCTTAAGGAAATACAAAATGACCCCGAATGGAATCCAGCATTCAGGCCGCGCAGGCTGAGACCGAAAGGCTGAGCTGTAAAAGGACTTGCGCTCGAGCACTCTGAAAAAAAAAAAAAACGCATTTAAGCTTCACATAAATTAACAACATCGTTCTATTTCTGAGGTTTCTCGATTCACAGAGTGCACTTCAAGGTCAACGAGTGCGTAGGAGAAGATCGCAAATTTATTTTGTGTGGGAAAGGTAATATAAACAGTAGGCGATGAGGGGGGATGCCATCCAACCTGTTAGCAAAATTACCAACAAGCATCCCCCTTGTCAACCTACCATCACTCTCCATCCGCAAGCAGCAGATAGTGTGTGACAAATCACAAGCGGTCGCCATCAGCTCCGGTGCACTGTGGAGTCAATCCGGGCACGGCTGCTTTGCGATCCGGCTGCCTGGTTTATTTTTGACGAAACCTGCAACGAGCTGCACAGCACCGATCGCGCCAACAGGAAGTCAGAGACACAGGAAAGGCATAGAGCATCCGGTCAATTTCCAAAATAAAACGCCCTGTACAGACTCCCGATTGTATAAAAACTAAAAAATGACCAGATCAACAAAAGTTTGCTATCTATGGTCTAAAAAACCAAATGTTACTTTTTTGTTAGCATTTCTAAGTATGTCTGTTCAGAACATGGTGGCTTACGTTATGTTGCCAATTGTCATTCTTGTGCTTGTTTAGTTTAACCATTAGTGAGGTAGCTGTTACATATCCTGACACCAGCTGTTTTATCCTCCATTGAAACGCACTCTGCTGGGCCAACTGTGTCATTACACCAATTTTTTATTACCCCAAGCATGTTTTTCTGCATTATACTTTTTAAATACAAGGTTTTAAAACCTCATGAATCAGCCGATAAATCAATAAAGGCAAATGCCGATAAGTCGGTCGGGGTCTGCTATTTTGCACGATGTTCATTGTGTCTCCTTCAAGGAATTTAAACGGTAAAAAATTCCAAGGGGTCATGTGAGTCATGTAACTTAAAAGAACGCTGCTTGTGAGAAACATGAGAAAACCTGCCTGAATAAACTCAGTCCACTACATACAATTTAAAGGTGTATTTACTCATTAATTTAATACAGTTATAAAAAGACAATTGCAGTGGGGAGAGAAGGAAGATAACTGGATGAAATGGAATTGTAGAATTAGAAATGTCACAGGTTTGGTTAGGCGTCCTGCAACAATGTCCTTTGGGAGGTGTACATAGGTGTGTCGGGGCAGGGTGGTGCTCCCATTGGACCATCCCCCCTGTTAAAAATGAACAAATCTCCCTACTGAATATAAATGCTAGCTCTATAGGGGAAACGTCTCAGTTCTCCGAGGCACTGCAATGCAGCCGATGTCGACTGTTTTATATTCTGGCCTCGGGTGGATATTCTGCTAGCTTGTGTTAGGAGACGTCATGGAGGGAAGCAGATATCAACAGCCAGTCATAAAAAAAAAAAACCACACAACCAGTGTTTTGTGAAAGCAGACATCTGGGCACACTCTCCACAAAGCTCGCTGGGAAAAGCACGGACCGGACGCGACAAACGCTGCGTGTGAAATCTGCCTCACAAAATTAGGAACCGTAGGCAGATATCTGCGACCATAAAGGAACCAGCCAGCCGAGCCAAATTGCCATGAACTGAGAGAGGCGTTTCGGCTCGGAGAGAGTTGTGCGCAGCAGTCGCGTTAGGAAGGGTCTGATTCTCAAAGGAGTTTCTTAATAAAAAAAGGGGATTTGCTTTTTTTCTCACAGCGCGTAGGAAATGGCGATGAAGTCGCGGAGTGTGTGCAGCCTTTCGCCGTGTCTGAGTTCAGTCACATATGCAGCTCCTCCTTCAGACAGGCTGACTTTATGCGTGGAGGTGGTAGTCCCCAGGGTTGTGCCCCACACATTACCGATTCTCAAGCTGTCCGCGGTGAAAGTGCCTATGAAATTTTAAAGATATGTCGGGGAGAGGGGGGGGGGGACGTTCAATTCGCTCTGTGCTGCTGTCCTCTTCTGAGAGGGACACTCGGGCCCGTGCTGTCCATGTGAAAATGGGATTGATTGTATATTCCGTGTGACTGCATGAACTGCCACTTTCCCCAGATCTGGTGTGAGCTGAGGTGTCTGAGGAATACAGCCCCCTCTGCTATTTTTACTGTTATACAACCGTAACCCTCCTGTGTAGGGTGGCAGGATGAGGTCAAGCGCTCTCACCGTGTGCGTTACAGTTGCATTAGCCTCAGCCATTTACCAATTTCCTGTTCCAAAACAGCGGGGAGGCACGCACCTCCTCCTATTTTGCTTTGGTCTGCGTGGTCGACATTTATGGATGTAAAGGAATGTTTAATTTATGCATTGGAATCGCAGTTCATCCGCGATGTCTTTCGAGGTCTTTACAGTTTGCATGCTTTATGTTCTGGTGCCTGAGATGGGGATTTGGAAATGTTCCGCGCTCGCTGATAATACTGAATGAGAAACAGCTCTGACTGAGGGCGACCCGCACTGTTTGCCTCCTCCCAGGTGCCTGTGATTCTACAGGAATGTGGATGCCTTATCCAGCTGTGGGAGACGCGGTGATGATTAAACGTCCAATTTGTAAAACAAAAATAAATGAATTCTCTTTCCCAGCTTTTCAAATAATGACACGAACCCAGGAATTGATAAGTTGGGGACTTTATGATATTAGACAGTTCCTGTTTCATTTCCGCTCTCTTCATGACGGACTGGGAACGTCAGGAAACAACTTATGTGGCTCTAAACAATCAACATGTTTGTGGTGTCGCCATTCTCCTAATCCACAATGAGATTTGAGTTTTGATTTCAAGGCCATGATTTGTTTCGCAGCATTGACGTCATAGCTCACAGATAGATCATCGCTGGAAAACAACGACAGCTCGACTGACGGCTTTTGTAGGTTAGGATCATTCGAGTCCAAATATCAATCGCCACAAATAAAGGCTCCATTGTTCAACGAAAAAAAAAGAAATGCCAGCCTTTGGAGATTTATCAGTAAACAAGAAAAAATGGAAATTCAATGATTTGTTTTTGCAACATTTGGCTTCTGAAATCTGGCCCGAGTAAACCCTCTCCCCAAACAATTCAATTGAGGATCTCGGACCGTGTTGTCAGTTTTGTTCAGCTCAGTTCTTCCCTCCAGAGTGAGCTCTCTTCTTAAATAAATCAATGAATACAGAAGCCCTGAGGGAAAAAAATGTCACGTTCCTTTTGGCGAGGAATGTGTCATACTTTGCGCTAATCTGCCGTTAGTGTCACGGTTGGAATATTGTTTATCACCAGCCTTCTCATCATTGGGTGTCCACGGTGAGCTGTGAGTCACCGCAACCGGCAGGAAGACGACGGCGAAAGTGCACATTCCTGGCATGAGAAACCAGCTGTATGTGTCTGAGATGGAGGCTGGAAAACACTTCTTCCACTGACGATTCTCTCTCCTGTTTCCCCTCGCTTCCCCCAGTCATGATGCTAAGCTAAGCTAATGTCTAACGTCAGCCCTTTTCGTCTAACTCTTTTCCTCTATTTCGGAAAGAGGCCTTTAAAAAAGTCATGACCTGATCACCACCAGGCCAACGGAAAGTCACAGTCCACAAAACATTTCTGTGGCTATCCACAAAAAACAGAGTTGCAGCATTCTCTTAAGCAGCTGAAGTGGATGGGGACTTGTTGTAAGAGGTAAAACAATTACAGAAAGAAAACTAAAAAAAAAGGCTCAAGGACTCCAAAATGATCTGGATAGAGATAGATTTTTGCACTCTCGATGCACAATCGAGCTTTTGTACCTGCCTCGCAGCTAAAGTGAAGATCTCTGCTTTAGAAAAAGGGTGTCAGTAATGTTTTTTTTAAAAATCAATCAGATCTTCCCCCCCCCGCTGCTTCTGTTGTTCAGGAGAATGCCGCCCCGTTGCTTTGCCCGTGAAGCATTCCGAGAATGTTCCGCGGGCTACGCGACTTCACCTGAGTCTCCATCAGCGTGAGGTGATGAGCAGGTGATGGCTGGATTTTCATGGAGGAACTTGTCCTTTCAGGTTTCTTACAGAACACTTTTTGAGTTAGCCCGGCCCGGCGCTGTGCCTCTCTTTTTGCAGGTTGCGAGAAGGTGGGATTTCTGTGTGTCATGAGGACGAATCTGTAACATCTGTTCCAGGTTGGGGGGGAGGGGGGGGGGGCTTCTTCTCTTCAATCCGCTGTGTTATCTAACGGTTTCCCCTTCTCATGGCTTCCAGGCAACCTCGGAATGACGCGTGGTTAATGTGTATTCGCTCTGTGTTTGGCTTGTGTGACTTGAGAGGGGAGCGCATGCTGTTTTATTTTGGATGCGTCAAGTTAACGAGCGCACAAAACAAACAGGGGAATGGTGGGGGGAGGGGGAGGGGGAGGGGGGAGGGAATGGGACGGGACACTCCTCAATTTATGTTATAAACAAGCGTACACAGTACACAGTGTCACCGGCCTGACCCGGGAATGTAAGCCAACCAAGTCCCATGAGAAATTCGCTGTGTTATAACTGCGCCGAAAAAGAGACCTCCTCAAATCCACTCGGTCTGAGCCCTGTAGCAGTGCTTCTAATGTGGCATTTACTGGGCCGTTTTGGTTCATCCTGCCCTTGAGATTTGCCTATAAGGACAAACACAGAGGAACAAAGAGGGAGGCAGTTTGTCATTTAGAGCGCTGTGACAGTAAGCGAGCCTCCGGAGATACCGCGATACAAAGAAAGCCTGTAGATGCAGATGAAATTACCCCACAGCTTCTGCCACATGCGGGGGGGGGAAACGGGAGATCCGTTCCTTCTGCAATCTAAAGACATCAGTTATGTACGATCCATTCAGCCCTCACATGTGTGTCTACTGGTTCCATTCACATCCCTGTTTACTCAAACGACTCTTTCCCTCCTCTGTTTCCTCCTCCTGTGCGCCACAGCTGTCCTCTCCATCGTGGGAAACCTGCTCGTCATCGTCACGGCAGTCAGGAGGTCGTCGAAAATGAGGCCGCCGGAGCTGCTGTGCGTGAACCTGGCGGTGACGGACCTGGGGGCGGCTGTAACCATGTACCCGCTGGCTGTGGCCTCCGCCTGGAGCCACCGCTGGCTCGGGGGGGATATCACCTGTATATATTACGGCCTGGTAGGGTTCTTCTTCGGCGTGGCCAGCATCATGAACCTGGTGGTCCTGGCCGTAGTGCGCTTCATCGTGTCCCTCAATCTGCAGTCTCCGAGTGAGTAACCAGAGCTCGAACAGTGATAAAAAACACGGCCCTTGCATTTTGGGGGGGGAAATGCTCTTTTGCAAAAGGTTAGAGGACAAGATTGCTCCTTCTCTCATGTGTGTTGAGCCGATATATATATATACAGCAGCAGGGGGAGATAAGGTTTAAAGCTTTTTCTTAATCAGGGGCTTCAAAGGGACCGAACTTTAAAGAGTGGAGCCTGGTGCCAGCAGGGATTCTGGAGGCCCAACATATAATTATTAATATGCTTTTATAAGTACGCGGAGAGCTCTTAAGCAAAATGAGACTTTCAGCAGCCAATCAGAATTCAGCTGAAGCCGTCGTCCCTGTGGCCCCTCCTCTGGTTCTGCCCACAGTTAGTTCATGGGTAGGTGGTTAGCTTAGCTTAGCTTAGCTTAGCATAGAACGCCAGGCAACCTGTCTCCCCTTGTCTTGCCACTCGAGACAACGCCCCTGTCTTCATGAACAGGGAGAGCGCTTTAACTTCACTGTCATTGGTCACCGGGACAAAAAAAAAAAACTGCACGAATAGAATCTCCAGTCAAATCCGATTTCTTTATTTCATGTTTTAATGGTTCAGTGAATTCAGTAATACTCCTACGCTTGCAAATGGTTTTCATGTCACCGCCTTCTATTATGGCTCAATTCAGAGTGCCGTGACCTTTCTTGGTATTTCCGGGCACGAGTCCATGTACAGCTGCACCAAATCAGTTGAAACTGTTGTGAGTCTCCACTGTGCGCTTGCATCCGTGCAACAACGCGTTTGGCTTATTTATTTTTCTATCAAAAAATGTTTGATATACTTCCAATTTTAGAAAAGTAGATAACGACGTTGAATTATTCCTTTGGGTTCATGTCCCACGTGGTCACTTCGAGGGATTTTTATTCTGGTTCAGTAAAATTGCTGGACATTCATTTCCTGTCCCGATGTTTAAAAATATCAGAGCTCTCTGACACTGAAAACCTTTTCCCTGCTGACAAACACGACTGTTTGACAGTCAGTACAGGCAGGAGATGAAGGACGTAACAGAGTGGAAAGATTTGGGCTTTTGTCTCCAAGAAGTGGTATCAGGTGAATAGTTCCATCACAGAGGTTAATGAAAACGGCCCACACACTGGCAGATTACTTGAAGGGCCATTCATATGCAAAAATGTCAAAGCAGTTCATGGCAAAAAAAAGACCAACGACCAAAAGACCATGTAATTACAATCAGGTGTAGCATCATAATATGTATGATCATTATGATAATGTATCATAATATCCTACACTGAACAAAAATGTGAACGCAACACTTTTGTTTTTGCTCCCATTTTTCACGAGCTGAACTCAAAGATCTAAAACTTTTTCTATTTACACAAAAGATCCATTTCTCTCAAATATTGTTCAAAAATCTGTCTAAATCTGTGTTAGTGAGCACCGAGATAATCCATCCCACCTCGCAGGTGTGGCATATCAACAGTTGGTCTTCAATGGCTGTGCGATGTTGCTGGATATTGGCAGAAACCAGAACACGCTGCCGTAAACGTATCGTATGCGTGTCGTGTCCAGAGCGTCCCAAACATGCTCAATGGGTGACATGTCCGGTGAGTACGCTGGCCATGCAAGAACAGGCCACAATAGAAGGCCGCTCTAAAATGTTCAATTGGCATGCTGACTGCAGGAATGCCCACCAGAGCTGTTGCCCGTGAATTGAATGTTCATTTCTCTACCATAAGCAACCTTCAAAGGCGTTTCAGACAATTTGGCAGTACATCCAACCGGCCTCACAACCGGAGACCACGTGTAACCACACCAGCCCAGGACCTCCACATCCAGCATGTTCACCTCCAACATCGTCTGGGACCAGCCACCCGGACAGCTGCTGCAACAATCGGTTTGCGTAACCAAAGAATTTCTGCACAAACCGTCAGAAACCGTCTCAGGGAAGCTCATCTGCATGCTCTTCGTCCTCATCGGGGTCTCGAACTGAATGCGTTTCGTCGTCGCATCCGACATGAGCGGGCAATTGCTCACATTCGATGCCATCTGGCACGTTGGAGAGGTGTTCTCTTCACGGATGAATCCCGGTTTTCACTGTTCAGGGGCAGATGGCGGACAGATGGATCGAGTGGCCCATGGTGGCGGTGGGGTTATGGTGTGGGCAGGCGTATGTTATGGACAAGGAACACAGGTGCATTGTAATGATGGCATTTTGAATTGAGATCCTGAGGCTCATTGTTGCGCCATTCATCCACGACCATCACCTCATGTTGCAGCATGGTAATGCACGGCCCCATGGTGCGAGGATCTGTACACAATTCCTGGAGGCTGAAAACATCCCAGTTCTTGCATGGCCAGCGTACTCACCGGACACGTCACCCACTGAGCATGTTTGGGACGCTCTGGATACGACACGTATACGATACGTTCACGACAGCGTGTTCCGGTTCCTGCCAATATCCAGCAACTTCGCACAGCCATTGAAGAGGAGTGGACCAACATTCCGCAGGCCACAATCAACGACCTGATTAACTCTATGCGAAAGAAATGCGAGGCAAATGGTGGTCACACCAGATACTGACTGGTTTTCTGACCCCCCCACAATAAAGCACATTTCAGAGTGGCCTTTTATTGTGGCCAGCCTGAGGCACACCTGTGCAATAATCATGCTGTCTAACAGGCACGTGCACACATAAGGCCCAAAGGGTGCTTGAGTCCCTGCCCTTTTTGTCTCGTATTATAAAGTGCCCTCTTTGTGTGTTTTTTAATGAATACATACATTCCTGTTGTGCAAAGGGATGTCAAAAAAACGGCGGTATAAAAATGCCACGGTTATCTACCGTACGTATTTCCTCCTAATATGCTGTTGTGAGTGTGTTGAGCCTGTAAAGCCGCTTCTCTGTCCACTGCGGCTCTGCTCTCTCTCTCTCTCGCTACTTTCAAATTAAAAGCCCCCCGCTAAAGAACCCAGTTCTAAACACCAATGGGGTGCAATTAAAGGTCTTATTTGAAGACAAAGAGAGAGAGAGAAGCCGCTGCCTCACCGAGAACTCCACCACGCACATAGATGAGACGTGACAGTGGAGCAACTTGAACCTTTGTGAGTTATAAACCATGAACATAACTTCCTTGTGGGGGCTAACAAGTCGCCTTCCACTTATCCAACGTGCTTAAATATGAGTCGTATTCCAGAAGAGTGCCCATTTGTGCTTGTTAAGCTAACTGCTTGTTAATGAGAGATAATAATCTAATCTGACTGCTGTCTGTGTCGGCTGTTTATCTTGCCACAAATCTTAAACTTCTTCCAGATATTGAGTTCACTGTGACTTTGCTGTTGTAAACATTGTTGTTCTACTAACATCCACAGTAGCAGTCACAGTAGTCATTTATTGGTTTTGTCACATGTTTAGATGTGTAAGCCTGTATTTCTAGCCTAATAATAAACCAGTGTTTTATTGCTTTTTAAGAACCGCAGCTGAATTGCATGTCTTCCAAACCTCAGTATTATGATGTGAATAAACTCATGTTGACGATAATTTGTTGACACAAAAGAAATGGCAGTTGCATATCACTCACAGCTACACAGGATACACAGCTAAGTAGTTAGCTTTCTATAAGTACTTTGTTTATTAATTTTAAGTTAATTTACATATTGCGTTATTAAGGCCTGAAAAAAATGTTTTAGCGCGCGCACGTACTGCCCTTTTCTGACTTTGAGCCCCTGCCCCTCCATAATCATGTGCACGTCCCTGCTGTCTAATCAGCACCTTGATAGGCCACACCTGTGAGGTGGGATGGATTATCTGGGCAAAGGAGAAGTGCTCACTAACACAGATTTAGACAGATTTGTGAACAATATTTGACGGAAATGGATCTTTTGTGTATATAGAAAAAGTTTTAGCTCATGAAAGATGGGAGCAAAAACAAAAGTGTTGCATTCATATTTTTGTTCAGTGTACAATATTTCCTGTCCTGGTTTGACTAACAATTTAATAATGTGTGTATTGAGTACAGAACGTGGCTGATCAGGCTAATTATTAGCATCATTATCAGCTATAGGCAGCAAACGGTTTCCCTCAGCGTTTTTTTAAAGCCACTTTCATACTGCATGTGCACGATGGTGTAATTACTCCAGATGAAAGTGGAGAGCTAAGCACTCTGGTCGCCCGTTAGCTTCTCTTTTATTTTAAGTCAACAGATAAGATTTTCTGCATAATATGATCTCCTCGTCCTGCGAGCTGCTGTGGGTCTGCAGTGCTTTTGCAGTTTTTTTTTGGCCAGTTGGAGGAGTTGAACCTGTGACTAAAGCTAAATCCCATTTCCCAATTTTTCCCGCACCTTTTAGAGCGGAGTTACAAGGGGAAGTGGCGAACTCTTCAAGATCCTCATACGACTTCAGCTGCTGGCGATGGCGTCTGTGTAAACAGAAACCCAACGGCACGATTCTGAAACTCTCGCTTTAGCTGGGGTGATTTCCTTTGTGTTGCTGTGGCTAATCCTGGCTCATGAGGCTTTTTGCCATGTGCAGTTTGTGATGGAGATAGAAAAGAAATGTGGTCAGTGCCTCAAATGAAGCGCGCCTTTTAAAAGCCTCCATCTGGGGGTCTCAGTGATCGTCACGCTTCACCCTACCCCTCTATCCAAAACGGGCTGAGCGATAGGCGCGCGAGGGGTTCGCTTGAATCGGACCTTATCTGTCAGTTCAAGCGTACTCTTAAAGCGAAACTCTCGCCAAAAAGCAACCAAGGCTTTATTTGGGATTGAATATGAGTCAAACCTTCGTGTGAAAGCATAATTACGACGAAAGAGGCACTTTTAAGATTTACCGTAGTTTCGAACTGAACTGGAGTGCATGGGCAAGACATGCTAGCATCAAAATCGCTATTTTTAGAACACTAAGAAGGCTCCACACAACATGAAACTTTGCTCGTAGCATCACCAGGGTCTCTACTCATGAACAAGAGCATTGACAACATTGTTTGTGTACAAAGAGTTTATGAAAAAGAAGGTTTTTGAACTATTCACGTTAGCTGCTGCGCTCCTGCGCGTTGCCGTCATTGCAGCAAAAAGTGTCGATCCCCGAGTGCGACCTGACAGGCACACTTGAGGAGCGGTTCACCATTACTCTCCTTTCTGTCAGGTCGCACTCGGGGCTCAACACTTTTGTCTGGCATGACAGCCACGCGCAGGAGCTGCAGCAGCTAACGTGAGTAGTTCAAAAACCTTCTTTTTCATAAACTCTGTGTACACAAACAATGTTCTCAATGCTCTTGTTCATGAGACCCTGGTGATGCTACGAGCAAAGTTCCATGTTGTGTCGAGCCTTCTTAGTGTTCTAAAAATAGCGATTTTGATGCTAGCATGTCTTGCCCATGCACTCCAGTTCAAAATTAACGCGCCCAAAACCGAAACTACGGTAAATCTTAAAAGTGCCTCTTTCGTCGTAATTATGCTTTCACACGAAGGTTTGACTCATATTCAATCCCAAATAAAGCCTCGGTTGCTTTTTGGCGAGAGTTTCGCTTTAAGTGTGTTGCCCTCCTCGGTGTAGAATGAAGCGACAGTGCAGACGCAGGGAGGATAGAACGAGACCGGAGAGTTACAGGTGATGTAAAGCACTCGGCTCAAAAGTGCACGACAACCCAAACAGAATTCAGAACACGGACACGGATCAAATGCTCATATATGGGTGCATCTTATATATTTATACAAGAGGTGGAAGACGTGGTTTTGCACATTGATATACGGAGCTCGGCAATCCGTCTTAAACTATGAAGTGTATGCACCATAAACGCACCGAGCCGACGTTCTGTCTGTCACTCACTGCTCAGAGTACAGACCACAGTGAATAAAAAAACACATATTTTTGTGCTTCAAAGTGGAGGAGCAGCTCCGCCGGTCGTGACTGAAGGCTTTTTAATGCAAGATTACACACACGTATGCGCCCACATGCGTATGCACACATCTGCATATGGCTCACATAATCTGGAATACCTTGGTGCACACTCGGCATGCGAGGAGGAAAATAATAACGTATAGGCACACAGGAGAGCACGAGGCGAAGCCCACAAGGATGAGGCTCCTTTCAGCGGGAGACAAATCTGAACAAAAGGACCTCGTTAAAAAAAAAAAAATCTTTTGTGCGCGTGTTTTTTTTTTTTGTTTTGAAGATAATGGTACGACGAGATGCGCAGAATAGACTGGACGTCATGTGTTAAAAAAAATCAATCTCACGCCTTCCTCCTGTGTCAGAAAAGATTTTACAAAAACACGAATAAGAGATTACTGCTGACCTGAATGTCAGTATGTTTTTGTGTTACGTGTGGAGGATCTTAAACATACTACAAGGAACTTTTAACTGGAAAGGAAACAGTCTCAAATCGCACATGCTTTTCTGTCATGTGCTCGTAGAACAAGCCTTATTTTTAACTTCCAGATACATCAAGTAATTGTTGATTTAATGGCACATAAGGACTTGCCTTAGAGCAGTGATCCGGTACAGACTGGGTGTTATTTTGCTTTTCCACACATCCGTCCAATCAGGTTTTATATCCACAATATGCATTTCTGTTATGTGTTCCATCACGCTTTAAACCTTTCAGTCTACGTGCCATCTGCGGAGAATGTGGAATATGAAACTCTTTTGCATAAAACAGAAGCTGCTCTAAAAAACAGACCATCTGTCCCCGATGTACTGGGTCAGGGTGCTTTAACAATGAGAGAAACAAGGAAAAACATTTTTAAAACTTCCGTTTTTTCTTCTTGCAGATGAGAAAATCAGCATGAGTAAGGTGAAGATGCTGTGCCTGTGGATCTGGTTCTACGCTCTGGTCTGGTCTCTGTGTCCCCTCCTGGGCTGGGGGAGGTACGGCCCCGAGCCCTTCGGCCTCTCCTGCTCTCTCGCCTGGGGCCAAATGAAAACCGAGGGCTACTCCTTCGTCATCTCCATGTTCTCCTTCAACCTCATCATCCCCACAGCCGTCATCGTCTGCTGCTACTTCGGCATCGCCATCAACCTCTACTTCACCCACAAAAGGTCGCTGAAGAACAGCAACCGAGTGCCCAACATCGTCAAGCTGCATCGGAGACTGTTGATAGTAAGTGATTCCCTCGGATGAGTAAAGCTCTTACGTTATAGTAGACGGTTTGTCTTTGGGGGCGTCTACACTTGGTTGTTGGTCTTCAGCACTTTGCCCTTCTTGACTGCAAACACCATCAATGAACGTCCTCCATCTCGGTTTGAATGGTTTTCATTTATTCAAGTTTCTGTCACTCACGCTGAGGAACCAGAGACTGCCACCTCTGCCTCCCGGGTTGGTTGGGCCTGCCGGGGAGATAAAACTCTACTCAGCGAAGCTCTTAAGTTCCCCGAAGAAGCCAAGCGTCTCCACCACATCAAGGCTAATGTCTAGAAAAAAAAATTAATGGTCATTGCGAATTAGCGTCCCGCTCGGTATTGCAAATGCAATACGCAGCCTGCCAAACGGGCTGAAGTGCCCCCGTCATCAGAGTGGATGTCAAGTGCGTTAAGTTTGTTGCACCATTTGGGCATTTCAACCATTTGCCCATAGCGTCGAGCTACTTTTAATCATTTGTCCAACTGTTTTAATCCGCTCATTATTTATTTGTTTTGGCTATATTCTTCCTTTGTGTTTAGCTTTTTCAATTATTGACCCATTAGCAAACGTTTTCACCCATTCATCATTTACTTTCTCAAGTATTCTAGCTTATTATCCATTCAACTATTACTACTTCAACTTTCCATTAAAGGTGCAGTATGTAGGAACTTTTAATTAAAAAAAAAAATGCAAAATTGAACTAACATTATCAACTGGATGTGAAGAAGTAAGAATTTTGATGCCAAGTCAAAATGTATTGTGTTCGAGAAGATACAGTATCTGCTCATTTTAGCATGTTAGCCAGCTGCCAGGCTAACTGAGATGCCTACCTGACAGCAGTTAGCGGTGACATGCTGCCCCCCATTCGTTTGGCATGTGAATTCAAAAGGTGGCTAATTCTTACATATTACCCCTTTATAATACATTAAGTGAACTATTTTGAACATTTCTCCTCTCATTAAGCTTGCTATTTGCTAACTGCTAACTAATTATTTAACCTGTTTATACATTAACATATTTATCTTACTATTTCAACAACTTGTCTTCTTTTTTTTTTTTTTAAACCTCACTCAAACCGACTTGATTTTTCAGATATTCTTTGTAGATCAAATCTCTGTTTGGTTTAAAAAAAAAAAAAAAAAAGAAAATCCCTGGAAAGCTGACGGGGAGATAACTTTTCAAAGTTACTTAATTTGTTTGCTGTTATGTTATGAGATGCTGTACAGCTGCAGGACAGGTAGCTTATATATAAACAGGCCTTTTCTGTGTCTGCCTCCTCGAAAGACCTGCAGACATTCGATAATCAGGGGGGGTTTTGCTAATGTTTGGATTGTAAAATTAACAAGGAATATGAAGGTAAACATTGTTATGTAAAAAAAAAAAAAAAAACTAAAGGCGAATGCTAATTTGCAGAACAGATGGATATCACAGCTTTCGGCATGAAAACAGTTGATGGAACAAAACATCGTCTTTAGCAACATGCACGTAATCAAGATGTCGCGCTCAGTAATTGGTTTAGATCTGCAAACACTCGTGCTGCACACAACCGACAGGTGTTGGCAGAACAGTGGAGCTTATACCGATTACATTCCAGCTCATTTCCACGACAGGTGTTTTCAGAGACTCAATCCTCCGTTTCTATTTGCAGATTGCCGTGCTCATCAGCATCGGCTTCATCGGCTGCTGGGCGCCGTACGGCATGGTAAGCCTCTGGTCGATTCTCCAAGACAGCAGCACCATCCCGCCCGAAGTCAGCCTCCTGCCGTGCATGTTTGCAAAGAGCTCCACCGTGTACAACCCCTTGATCTACTACATCTTCAGCCAGAACTTCAGAAGGGAGGTTAAGCAACTGCGCTTGGGGTGCCACAGCTCTAACTCGTGCCCCGTCACCACCAGCATCAACGAGAACAGTATCTCTATGGTTTGCAGCACCATCAAGCCGCAAATCGAGGCACGGTCTTCCTTGTTGGAGATCATGGAGTCAGAGACGGAGTATTTGGGCTGAGAGACTTATCGTGGGAATGTTAAATGTTTTTAACTGACCGCTGACAGATGCCTCACAAAATGTTTACAAAAGAACAAACACATGTTGTCTACGTTTACACCGTCTGATGGATATGTGTTGGCTTATCTTGTCATTTTTAGCAGCAATACGACCAGCTCTATTGTAAAAAGATGAGACGAAGAAGACATTTTATCTGTTCATTACCAACAAATCTAAACCAAAAAAAAAAAACAAATGTATAATTTATTCTACTGACAGGTATTGTCATGTACAGCCACTGGACTGACCGTGGTCATTGTAAAGTTTGACATTTTGGGGAATTGAGGATATTCGATTCCTTGCTTGACAGAATCATGCCATGTTTGTGTACAGTAAATAGGAAGCTAGCCTGGAGCCCATTAGCTTATCCTAGCGCTAAGCTTGTAAACAGCGAAACGGCCCCGCTTGGCTCTCTCCTGTGGTAACACAATGTCTCGTTTTCACACTTGAAGGTGCAATATGTACGAATTTTGGGTTGAAAAGCTCCAAAATGGAGACGAATGTAAGCGACCGCTCCTGCCAGCATTCATCACGGGCCTGAAAGCCTCCTCCTGCTGGCACTGTGAACAGCACAACACCACCACTAGCTGCCCCGCTAACTGAGCTATCTAAGCCAACGGCAGATAAAGTTAGTAGACGTTAGCAGCTATTCTGGCAATATATGCTGCCCTCTATTTGTTTGGAGCACGACGGGTGGCCAAGTTCTACATATTGCACCTTTTAGATTTTGCACAAATTAACTAGTTAGATATAATGCGCATTCGTGCTCTTCCAAGCTGGCGGTTGGCAGATTTCTTTTTAATGTACCTTTTCAGATGGAGTGAGGGCGAGCAGTTCCACCCATTCCTAGGCCTACGCGCTGTGCCAGGCTTTTAAAACAAATGGGCAGGAGGGTTCGAAGAAACACTCCCAACTCAAGGTCCAGCGCCTCCCTGGTCCTCACACGGTCCTAATTAGGAGTTACCACAGACCTTTAAACTTCTACATTAACGCGTATGATAATCCCCACGGCTCCCCCTTGGCAAACCCGCCAAACTCGGCCTGCTAATGAGGACCATGAGATGCAGTTGAACGCGCCAGAATAAACGAGATGGCGGACCTTTAGTTGGGCTTGTTTTGTCAAGACCGGCGCAGCACAAAGGCACAAAGAGATGCGGCTACCTCATGCTTTGACAACACATTCACCGCATGCCAGTCAATTAGCGCTCGCTGCTGTTAATGGTTTTTACGTAAGCGTCGTCCAGATTTCACACCCCACCGACACACACACACACACACACCCCGGTGACACTGCTACAGTAAAACAGCACACTGTTATGTATATTTAAATGTATGATGGGAATCGGGTCGCGATCCACACTCACACAAACAACTCTTTCTGTCCTGCTGTACTCAGGGATGTTCTTTTTTTCTTCTTATTTATTAACCTGAGTTCTACAGAAGCAGCAGCCGCAGCAGCATGTAGCAGTTCCCTCCTGCTTTCACTGAGCTCGGCGGAGTGGAAGATGTCGTCCGCTTTTAGTTTTTGCTTGGTCACGTGTTTGTTTTGGTTTGTTTTTTTTTCTTTCATTGCAACGTCTAACTACTGTTGACAGTGTTGAATTACTTGCTAAAACGGAAAAAAAAAATAATAATTGTGTGTAGAGCTATGAACCACGAGCATATTTTTGTGCACCGGTCACTGGTCCTGTTTGAGAATAAACACAGACTGAATACGATAAAATTGGCGACTGGCAATGTGTGTGTGTGTGTGTGTGTACACTGCGATGATGGTATCAGTTTCGGAGTTGACAGGCGGACCCAGGTGTTGCAGGTGTAAATGCTGGCTAATTTCAGCAGAGAAACAAAAGGCAGGCGATGGCAGACACGGCACAGAAACGCCAGAGTAATTAGTCATATTGTCCTCCTCCTGATTCTATCACTGCAGTGCTTGTTGGGCAACAAACACACAGAAAGCAGAGGCAAAGCAAACAACATGCAACAAGCGCCTTCGTCTGACGCTGTCATCAGATAAGGAACGCCCCATCCTAAATATAATTCCATGACTGACGAAGCAGTCCAACGTATACGTAACATATATGTGACATGAAAAACAATGTAATATTCACACAGTATTTTAGCGGTAAAACACAAAAACACAGCTCACAGTCCGCTGAACGGCTGTTAAGTGTCTTTAAGTGGGATTCCCAGGTAGATATCTTGTTGAGAACTCACCCCACTGCCTGTGTCATTCCTCTAGTGGCCTTCTAATATTTATAAGTGCCTACAAATGTCTTATAATCTAACAATAAACAGGCTTATGATCACTTAGTAAGACGACCTGGTTATGCAAGACTCTCTGAACAGCGGCTGATGGACGTCATCAGTCATCCAGGTCATCGTAATTCATTCATTCAACATGGTAGAGTAGCTAATGGACTCATCACCTGATACTGCATAACGAGTTCCGGGATGTAATGCTTTTAGAAAAAGACCAAAGAAGTACGCAGGGATGACGGACGAGACGTGTGAATAAAAAGAAGGCAGTGACTGCAAGGAAACTGAATTCTGCAGCTGTGTGGATTTTCATTTCCCCTCGTCCAACAGCATCATTTATGAACAGCCTTAAAAGAGCTCGACAGTAACAGAGGGTACAGAAATAGAGTGAATTCCTGTCAGGGACCTTAATATTAATTGTCCATTTAGTGTTTGATCATAATTTAACACTGGTGGCGAGGGAGCTGAAACAAAAAGGAAAAAAAGTCAGTGAAGTAAAAAAAAAATGTGTCAAACATAATTCCCAAGAGACTTGACATGAATTTGAATCTATCTTGTCTACAGATTATCTGTTTTTCAAGCAGTTAAAAGGTCTAATTTGTGAGAAAAGTTGTTTTTTGAGTCTCATTCCCAACTTGTCAAACACTGACGCTTTGGTGTGAAGACCGGCCCGACCGTCTGTCCCAAAAGCGCCAATGTTTGAGGAGTTATTAAAAAAAAAATCTACTTTTCTTACAAATACCACCTTTAATTGCCACAATGTATGAGGTTAAAGGTGCATTCAGTAAAAACATTGCATATTCTGAAAAAAAAACAGCATTCAAAGGTTCAGTGTGTAGGATTAAGTGGCATCTAATTCAGCAAGAAGTCTTTTACGGGCCCCAGAGGAAGCTGCATGTAATGTGACATACTGCCACCAGTAACTTTGTTGCATTGTGGGTAATGTAGGCGTGTGGGGTTTTGAAAAGCAAAAGCAGTACGCTCCTATAACAATATTGGACTCGTTCGAAATGACATTGAATATTTTTTATATTTCATATTTCATATCTAAACTGAAAATAAGAGTATTTAACTTTCAAGTCAAGTCGGATCTCGTCCGTCAACTTTTCTGTGAAGTCAAGTTGCAAAAATCATAAAAAAAACAAACAAAAAAAAAGCACTTCTCCTGTAAACTGAACCATCTCAGAAAAAAAAGGTGCTGCAGGTTAAATAATCCTTAGACGCAAGTCATGTTCCAAAGTTCACATACTTTATTTAGACCAAACAGCATGACATCTAAATCAGTAAGTAGAAAAATACTATTACCAACCTTTTCATACATTTCGATGATGCTTCCAATATTTTTTTTCTCTGGACACAAGTTGAAAACGAGTGATCGAGACAACAGAAGGCCACTTTAAAGGTGATAATATCCATGAACATAAGATGCAGGAGTAACAGTTCATGAAAGGTTTGATTCAATGTGAATTTCTGCCTCTACTCTCTATGACGCTACACTGAAAACTACACACAAATTTCAAAGTAAAAGCATAACACTCTGTTATAATGCTGTAATGTTTGTTAATTGTGGGTAACAGTCTGAATGTAGTGTCATTTCTCTCATCATTTTTTTTAAAGTATTCCCTCTTAAACTCTCAGGTATTAACCAAGAGTCAGGGTTCACACGTATTCTGGAATTTTTAGGATGTTAGCCAGATGTTGATAACTCTGTATCCACTGCAAGTCACTCCTAAGTGTGAGTTAAGTGCTTCACAGGCTCAAGTTAATTAATTCAAATCACTGTTTATCCAACAGGAGAGGTGATGAGTGAAACCACCAATTAACAAATCACGATGTAAACGGAAAACTGTGAGGACACTATGAATGCAGTCTTGATACAATCACAACACTCTGTCAGGTTTTTAATCATTCTGACTGCTGTACATGCTGCTCTCTCACTCTCTCACACGTGTGAATTACATTTACAAATCTTGTGCAAACCGGTCAAAGAGGTTCTGCACACTGAGCTCCCACTTGTGACTCTTGTTGTGGATACAGCGTGAATCGACTGTTCTTTAAGCTGTAGATTTTCTTTCACATGGCCTGGCGGATTTTCTCCAGGCTCTTCTCGATGCTGTCAATAACTTCCACTGCGGCTTGTGGGATCCTCGTTCCCGGGCCGAAGATGGCGCACACACCGCTCTGGTACAAGAACTCGTAGTCCTGCGTGCACACATAAGTGGAACAAAGCGTACATCGACGCCAGTTAAAAATTATCTGGAGAAAGACGAATGTGCACAGTCCCTACGTGATCATGTCATTTTAATTATGCTGCAGCTAATTAAACTGAAGCATTCCCCTAAAGACTGACACAGGACACGACGAGAAATGAGACTGCACCGCATGCAGCTGAACAAATCCTATTGTGAGCTGACGGCAATTATATTAATCGTGGGAATTTAGATTTGTTCTTTGTCCACATGATGACAGGATGACATGTTAAGTGTGTCACTTTGTGCTTTCCACGTAATAATACATAAAGTGTTTTCAAGGCTGCAAGGCGCCTGCAGTCACGCTGGAGGCTATGCAGGCTGAGTTGGCCTGGAAGAGCTGCAAAGGAATTGAATTCTCTCTTCGGGGACCAACAGATTATTCCACACTATGCAGTCCAGTAACCACCGCCTCCCCAATGATAAGCACTCAGAGAGGATCAACCCAATATAAATAAAAGGTCAGATACTGCTAAATATTATGCACACGAACATGTGAGTATTTTTATCTTGCGTTATTCCCCCCCCCAGACTGTTGTCATGAGGCTGGGTTTCTAAGAAGGCCCAGATAAAGTGCGGCGGTATCGTTAACATGAATCTCACAGTGATGATAGCTGTAATCAAACGGACACCAGCAACTCGCACGGCCTTTCCCAGGCTCACGAGAAGATACAATCCTGTGGGTTTGCTTCATTTATCACATGCAAATGTGATGCTTTTACTGACTTCTGAAGCCTAGGGAGGGAAAGATCTACCCGCAAACTGGATAAGTAAACACACATACACACAAACTCGATATTCAGCTGGTGCTATTGCCGTGATTTGTGACATTAAGGAGCTCGCATGGGAGGCGTGAACACTGGGAGAAATAAAGCAAGATGGAGGTTCTTCAAGATGTCGCAGAGCAACAGGATGGCAGAATTTCGTCATCAGGTTCGTGAAGGTTACCTGCGGTGGGATGACACCTCCGCAGATGACCAGGATATCTGGCCTGTTGAGCTTCCGTAGTTCCTTGATGAGCTCTGGGACGAGGGTCTTGTGTCCCGCGGCAAGAGTGCTGACCCCGACGCAGTGCACGTCCGCGTCGACCGCCTGCTGGGCGACCTCCAGAGGAGTCTGTTCAAGGTCCGACATGGCAAAACACAGAAAGCACAGAGGTGTGTGAAATATTAATTTACACATAAAAAAGGAACCTTGGAAATACCACAGAGTATAATACCATCACCATTCAAGGGGAGGACGTTCTAAACATTAATACCAAGGTTTTCTGAAGTGGTATGTCCCTGTCCATTACACAAAGCTACATGTATTTCCCACAAACATCATTTATAATTCAAAATACGGTTCCCAAGGCTCTTGTTCTGTTAGCGGCGTGCTAAAAAATGACAGTGGTTTTCTCGCCGCTTCATCATGCGTTTCATTATTTATTTACTCACTGGCAGAGCGCTTAACACCAGGCCGTAAGATCAAAGGTTGAAATTCCACCAACAAAGAGTTACAAGCTGGAGCAACACGGCGTCATTATGCAAATATAATGAGATGTTCTTCTTATTTTACTCGAAATAGTAATAAAACACGGCCCCCTCAGCATGTCCCCACGTCCCATAAGCATTTGAATCACAGTTATGGGGTTGAAGTAGATCCTGCCTGAAGGAGGAAATTTGGGAAAATGTGACAACAACAACGGGGAACATTTTTATGACTTCATTTAATCGGAAACAAGACAGAAGTGGAAATGGTCTCGGGTTTTCATGCGAGAAATTACGGACCTGGACCTGTCAACACACTGCGCACTTCATCGGCCTTAGAACTGTCTATCAAGAACAGGTAGAGGCTCAAGCATTTGCACTTTCCAGTGCTCCTTCTAAAATTAAAAACTCTTTTAGAGTCTGAGGGTTTGTCAGTTTGTATGTTCTCAAACACAAAGAGAAGCTTGGTTCAACGCTGCAATAAGACAGTTAGATAAAACTTTGTCTTTTAAGTCTTGTAAGGAATCTTTAAGTATCCTAAATCAAAAGGCCACATATACTGTTGGTCAAATAAAACAAAAGGCAAACCACATTTCATTTTTATCTATTCCTTACCTTATAGGGTATTAATAATTAGTTTTTGTGAAGTTACCCAAATTGCTTAAATCCTTTCAGCAGTTAATTTGAACACATGCTCGCTTAAAAGGCAGAGTCACTTCTTCTGACACGAACCCAGTGCCTTGCACATTTATCTTGAGTACTCGCACATGTAGCTGCATTCTTCTGTATGACACCGACCTGAAACAGTGGTCCGATGTCCACGTCGAAGCCCAGGTCGGCAAACCCTGTAGCGATGACTTTGGCACCTCTGTCATGACCGTCCTGCCCCATTTTTGCCACCAGCAGTCGAGGGTTTCTGCCCTCTTGGTTCTTAAATTCTGCAACTCTGACATTAAAAGAAAAAAAAAACAAAAAAAAAAAAACCTTATGTTACTCAATCAGTCCAGCGATAAGCATGTTCATGACGGCTGCAAAGATGCTGTATACCTATTGTGGGTCATGGCGATCTCTTCATGCTCCCCGAACTCGCTGCGGTAAGCGCCGCTCACCATCCTGGTGCTGGCCTTGTGTTCGCCAAACACCGTCTTCATGGCGTCAGTTATTTCGCCAACCGAACATCTGAAAACCAAAAAAGAAGGAAGCAGAAAACACGCTCCTCAGTACGTTTTCACTCTACAGTTATCTAAAGTGGGGCATTCATGTCGTTCATTTTCATTTCACATTCAATAAACTAAATGCAATTTTCCTTGCCATTTCATAACATGATTTTATTAAGAGTAATGACATTAATCAGAATTAGAGTCAGATGTCAGAGAGACTTGTAGTCTCATTTCCAGTAAGACAGCTGCTGAAGTCAGGGTAATAAAATGGTAGCTATAAAATAACTCCAGTTGAGTGTTTGACACTTGCCGAAATGCGCATCACTGAAGTCGTTTGCAGTTATATAAAAAGTAGTTCATATGTGGTATACATGTCTGTGAGAGTTGTGCTCTGAAGTCATTATTTTCAACTTTGTTTTCTTAAAACAGAATGGGAGATTTGTGTATTTTTGAATCCGGGCCCGACGTAACCATTTGGGACATCTCGCACAAGATTTGTAAGGAGGACTTCTCCTTCAGCGAGACTTGTGTTTTTGCTTAAGGAAGGGATCTTAATATTTCATGAACAAGAAGCTCTCCATCTCTAGGAATATCTTCTTGTAAAGTTTGACAGTTGGCGTTGCCCCTAAGGATTACACTGCCGCCACTGAAGCTGTGTGACGGCTGCCAGCTGAGGCGATCGACCAAAACAAGTCCGAAATGTTTGGCGGGTATGAATCATTGAGAGAGCAAAACATGCAAATATAGGTCCCAGATCAAAATTTATACTAGGAATGTCCCGATCAGTTCCGATCAGGTTTTTTTTTACCCTTTAATATTTAGCTATGGTACCTCCATATCATCCATTCATTTTTTTCAAATTCCTTATTGTTGTCACGTACAATGACGTGGACGCGTTGCTACTTCACACGTGTTCAGCATCTCCTGGATTGTACTTTGCCTGTATTGCTCGAGTGAGCTCGTCGTTTAACTTTGAGCGTTTTGGTTTGTTTATATGCTGTATTAAATGTGTAGTATTAAGTGCAGCTCTTTCGTTACCCCCTCCTCGCAGCGGTCGTATTCCAGATGTTACATGCTTTCTAAATTAACCAGTTTCCACACTGCTGATATTTTATCTACAGGTTTGCCAGAGTAACGTTACACGCGTGTCTGCGTTCTGCCACAAATTGTCCTCTGACGTTAAAAAAAAAACAAGACATCACTTATTTAGACAGTCCAAGTTTGTTTATTTTCATGTGTAGGCCTCATATATGTTGATGTTATTGAATATACTAAATAAGACCTCCTTTCCCATGTGACATGCTCATCATACCAACAACTTCCTAACGAGTCACTGATAATTTGGCTTTGTTCAGCAGTGCATGAAAAAGGTACAGCACAGATTAACATTTCCTTTCCATCAAATAAATTGGAATCTGACTTCTGTATTCTGGCAGCAACAAGAACGACATTTAAGCTTTAATAACGCTATCAGTACACAAAAATACGGACCTTCTTTACAGGAGTATTTTGAGAGGGTTATCTAAGTCATTGAATTTAAAAATTATTTCTCAAGCATCTGGCTGCATCAAAGAATTCTTTTCCAACAAGAGCTTCATTGCCTCCGATGATTCTATCAACTGCCGCATGATAAGCCCCAGGTATATAGAGATACGCGAACAAGAGGGCTTCAGAGAAAAATATAATGATGACTGTGTGGTGCATGCGTGCGAACGAGAACATCACAGGCTTTTTCAGAGATGAGAGGATCGATTCACAGCAGTTAATAAATTGTTAAACAAAAACATTAATCATGTAATACCCAAACCGTATGTAACTTTTCAACTGTGTTACGAGAGGATCCTCCGCGAAAGGAAATTTTCAGTCTAACGAACAATGAAGGAAAGGAAAATAACATTTACTCTTTGAAGCCAAATTCACACCAACATAAGGGCAGACGTGATAATCTGAGGCTTTACTGTGTGTGGGAGTTTGTACCTGGCTCGTGCTGCCTCCACAGCCAGGGCTAACAGGTTGCCCTCCCTGGTTTTGGCACACTCCTCAATGGCTGCCAGGCACTTCTTCGCGACATCAGGGTCACGAGTCTGCCTCACCTACAACAGAGGGAGGAGGGAAAATGCCACAAACATTTATACAATAGAAAAACATTCAAACATCTCATAGACCTTTGATAGAAGGAGAAGCACAGGTGTTACTGATAACATTAATGAAACATCTGTTCCATCTTAGTGACTCTGCATGCAAAATAACAGGACGCTGGAGGGGACACACCTGAATGGAATGCAGCCATTATTAATTAAGATTATCAGCTGCACCTGTGTTTAGTCTAACTGTCAGCTTTTGTCCATTTTGCACCGCTTGGGAAAAAGGTAATCTGATAGACGTTCTTGGACTTCAACTTTCTCAGGTTGCAAGTTGAAGCGAAACTCTCCTTAAAAAATGCAACTAAGGCTTTCTTGTGTGAATGTACCCGAGTTAAACCTTCGCGTAAAAGCATAATTACGACGAAAGAGGCACTTTTAAGATTGACCGTATTTTCGTTTTTGTGTCAAACTCATTTTCAATGGGAGTGCTACGAGCACTTTTTACGATAGCATCAACATCGCTATTTTTAAAACACCAAGAGGGCTCGACACAACTCTGTGTACACAAACAATGTTCTCAGTGCTCGAGTCCGTGTGTAGAGACCCTGGTGATACTACGAGCAAAGTTTCATGTTGTGTCGAGCCTTCTTAGTGTTTTAAAAATAGAGATTTTGATGCTATCGCAAAAGTGCCCGTAGCATCCGAAAAAGAAAATACAGTAAATTCTAAAAGTGGCACTTTCGTCGTAATTATGCTTTTACATGAAGGTTTGACTCACATACATTCACAAGAAAAGCCTCGGTTGCATTTTGGCGAGCGTTTCACTTTAACAGTTTACAGTTACAGTGTGTCACAGATGATAGTTGGGCATAGATACTATAAAATTAGAACATGTTATGAGAATGTATAAATAGAAACAGGTAGTTTAGCAACTTGCAGCCCTGATTCTTATTCTTTTACACCGAAAGTACCACATTTGTTACCAGGTAACGAGAGTCACAGCATTAACAATATAAATTGCACAGTATCTCCTTTTTAAACAAAGGGAGAATGATGGAAACATGGAAGATTAACTTCAGCATTATAATGTTTCAACTAGTGATTTTGACTTTCAACAATTGTTATGTGATTTTTGAGGCATTATGCTGGACAATATTACGTCTTGTCTATAAATGTATTTCCTTATTATTGTTCTTTGTCTTTGACCGCTTTTAACCTCGTTATTCAGATTTCAGTCGGGTATGACCCAGAAATAAACCATATCAATCCCAAGTTAGTTATTAGTTAGCATTTGGTTATGATTTCAATAATTATGAGGTATTCCTTCCATTATTTCATTATTATCCAACATTTACTCCATTATGACCATGTTATCACTGACCTATAATGAGGAGCTCCATCTTTAAATTGTAGTAAAATCCTGTCAGAACTTGATCTAAGAGAAACATTTACCTGTGTATCTGTCTTAAGACTGTCTATAGAGCCCAGGAGGCCTGAGCCCTCCCCCCCCGTCACCAGACTTAACTGACATAGTGGCACAATCAGCAGGAAATGACATAAACACTGTGACAAAGATTCAGCCTTGAAGGTGAGGCTTAGGCAAATCAGTTTTTTTTTAATTTTTTCCCATACAGACTGGATGCCAGAAAAGAACCAGGATTTTTGCTCAGTGGATCCAAAACACATCTGGAGGTAGTTTGAAATGCGATTTGGGGATTTTCTACAAAAGCATCTCAGTCCAGATGCTACGGTCTTTTGTAGCACGTGCAATGCAACGCAACAAAATCAAAGCCAGCGTTGAGGAAACGCATCAAAGCGGCTGTGCAGACTGCTTGCTGCTACCAGTGGGGGGGTATAGAGGACAACGCAGATAATAACAGTGTGTGAACAGTCAAGCTGAAATGAATTTTCTGCTCATAGACTTGACAGCGTGATTGTTTGGAGATTGAGATGATTGATCTTCATTTCGATGCGTCTGTGATGGAAGCACAAGTGTGCACAGTGACCGACGCCTATGTTGTTACCACAGCAACCTGTGCATATAGGCTGGTGATGGCTAGCCACATAAATCCAGTACGATTACTGCAGTCTGAACATAGTCGTATACGGACACCTCATACACTAGGGCTGCATGATATATCGTTTGAGCATCTCGATGTAGGACGCAAATGAACTCATCCAATTTCAAGGGTACCTGACACACTCTGTGCATGCGGCCTCTGCAGACTCTGCATGCACAGCGATCCACCAATCACATTAGTTTTTAATCTGAGTGCCGAAGCAGACCACGCCCCTGCGCATGGAGTAAGTCGCTGGTAACAACATTGAAAAACGAGCAGCGAACAAGAGAAAATCGCAAAAACGAAGACTTGGTGCCAAAAAGAAAAGCAACATCAGTCATCTGGAATTATTTCGGCTGCAAGAAGGATGATATTGACCAAATACGTGTTCTGTGGCAACAGTGCCTTGCATCTGTTGCCACAACGAGAGGTTACACAACTCATTTGTTTGACCATTTACGTCGGTACCACACAGCGGAGTCCTGCACTGGTCTTATTTTGAAAACCCGCCCGTACACGCCATAATTAAAACTGCATCCGACCCGTTTTCCTACAGTAGCACAAATGACATTTCGCACCCGAGTCGACCAGATATAAATTGTCACCGACACCCGAAGGAAAATTAGACAGACTTAATTTTTATAAATTAAAGTATGCCAGTCGGGGAATGGAAGTTCTGGGAGGGCGCAAGCACGCATGAATGAGCTCATATGAAATATACATGCTTATCATTTTGAAATGCAGCATAACATAAAGTGCTATTCAGGTCATCTGATGAAAATTCCTGTATTTTTTCATATCGCAATATATATCGCAGGGCTAAAAAAAAAATCGAAATATCATTTTTTTCCAATATCGTGCAGCCCTATCATACACTGTGTCCATCAACAGATTTAAGAATAGATAAAGATTGGTAATTTGCCCCACAATTGCTTTGCTTCTGACTGTCATCTAGTTTTATTTCTGGTCCAAAGATAAACAGTATGATCTATAGTATTAACGCTTCACTATCTTCCTGTCGCAGAAATGACAACAGCTTGTCATCTTCAGGAATGTACAAACACATTGCACTGAAAATAAATCGTCCTCTCTCACCAGGGCAGACCACAGAATCCTGTCGACATTATAGGCAAACAATTAAGGTCATAACTAAGTTGTTAAAGACTTAATAAAAAGGTTCCTCCATAAGAACGCATCCAAGAACGCATAACGAAGTACAAGTGTGCACTGCAGGACCAAATGAGACATGATGCACATGCACAGGTAAAGTGATTAACTGATCATCTCTGCAATGTTCTGCTGGAAAGCCTCGGCTCTCGGCATGCATGTGGATTTTACTTAAGCGCTCGCCCATGACAGGTCTGATACACTGTGGCTTACAGTGAGCTACTGCTTTCATTAAAAACTGTCACCAAATAAGGCAATATGAATGTTAAAGAAACCTACAGCCCACCTAAACACTGCAGACCAAGTGCGCCCCGCTACGCTGCCAACATTGCTCAGGAGTGGGCTAAGAGACCTGACAAGTCCCCAAGACATCAATGCAGTTTAGGTTAGCACATAACCAGTTGGAGAATTACTGAACATGTGTGCATTAATATTCATAAGTGACGTATATTCCCCATTGGAGAGCCTTTGATCGTAACATTTCAGCCCGGTTTGTCTAATTTAACCTCCGCCTCAGTTACGTGGAGTGATTTGTGTGCAACTTTAGAGCTTCCGATTGTGTTTTCCCCACGGAGGAGCTATTTCTTTCTCTCTTTAAAAGATAAAAACTGCTCTTACATTTGACGGGATTATGGATGCCTTTTCGCATGCCAGGAGCATCCTTTAAGGGAAGCTGCGGACGTCGCTGAATTTACATATAAATGAAATGGTTAGACATCAGATTGTGATCAGGAAAACAACGGTACATTATCACACATGACATCTGTTGGAACAAGAACCGATAAAATAAAACCACACAAGTAGAAACGATGAACACACCGATGAAAGAACTAAACACAGCAACTCTGACATTTCGCGTAGCCAGAGCTTGTATAATGAGGAGTCATGTTTAACGCAGCAATCTTGGCGAATTAATAACAGTTACGTGATCCGTGTGAACCGGGCGTTAGAGTCTTGCGGATAAAGACGAGACAGAGAAAGAACTCTGACAGCCAGTTGTGCAACGTATTATTCAAATGTCTCCTGTATGGATAAAGTCAAAGCTCTATGCTGCTTGGTAACACTGGCAATAACTTGCTGTCTTTTCAAGCTGAGGCATTAATGGTATTCATTCAGCATTTCACTGAGGAAAAACAATAGTGGAGTTTTAAATAATGCCGTTACCTTGGTAACCTTATACCAGAGATTTATCTAGAAGTAGTCGAGTATTCTCAAGGGGCACTCACCCTCTTCAGTTTTTCTATCTGTTTCTCGCGCACGACGGTGTTATCTATAGCCAGCACCTCCACGGTCTCCTCTTTGGTCAGGCGGTACTTGTTCACCCCGACAATGACCTCTGCACCTGTGAAAGGACGAGGAGATAAGTACTTTAATCAGCAGGAACATATAACAACAAAGAGGTTTGTAGATAACAGAACAAGACACTTTCAGATGCTTTTTCCTGGAGGGAGCTGTAAAAGTAAGTATTTGTACTGAATTTCAAAAACACAAATGTCAAAGGAAGAAATTCAATTTAATTCACGTGTTTCACATTTTATTATTATCATTATTACTATTATTATTAATTGTGGTAGATTTGGGTAATGAAAAAACTTAGAAAACAGAGAGAAAACAGAGAAAAGCTTATATTGCTGTTGCCTGAATGTTTGCTTGTGAGGTATCTGCAGCTTGCAGGAAGTTAACTTTTTGATCTTCCAACAATTGTTATCTTTAAATAAATCTATAAATAAACACATATCCATTTTGATTCAATCTCATTTCGATTATTCTTTTTGTTATCTATACCTTATCTAGATGGGGAGGCTGAGCGAGGACACTTTGTTGGTAGATGCTGCGGTTCCTGTTTCTCGGGGCATTCTGTTAAGATTACCCAAGAGCTGGGATCAATAACCTTTTTTTTATCTGGTATAGTGTGGCTTCTATCGCAATTATTCTTTTTCGGTAAAAATAATAAGCCTAGAAAGAACAAAAAATGAAAGCATTGCAGCAACTACAAGAGTGATATTCTTTTACTTAACTTCAACAACAGAACAAAAGCGTGTATATGCGTATATATGTCTGTATGCTGTGTGTGTAAGCAACGCCCTCGCCAAGGAAACGAGAGAGGAACATGGACAGTTCGTAAGTGAAATGCAGAAAAGACGCTCCGCCCCCCAATTGAATGATAGAGGAAACACCGTCCTGCATCTGGGAGCCAAACATGGTCAATCATAATTCAAGGCCCATTTGAAGTGGAATAGGAAAAGGTCAGCAGCAAAGACATTATTCCAGGGTGACTCAGAAGGGCAATGAATATCATCAGGAAGGCATCAGGGGATTATGAAATAAAGCCACACAATCTGTGTGACATCGCCGAGCTCTTCGAACAACATACGCATTCTCTGCTTGATTCAAGCTGTGAGCTTGTGTGACCTCCACTTGTGGGAGCCTAGCCATGCCTGCATACTGCCCGAGGTCTAGCAAGTCTTAACATGCATATGTTTGAGTTAAAAGGGCCAGTGTGTTCTTACAGGATGATTCAGTGGCATCTAGTAACGAGACTGCAACCAACTGAATACCCTTCTACTCACCCTCCCATTTAAAGCATATAGAAGAAACCACTGTGGTCGCTGAAAGCGCTATGAAATCCAAGGAACCTCTCTACAGCCAGTATGTGGTTTGTCTGTTTTGGGCTACTGTAGAAACATGGCTGTGTAACATGCTGCACTCAAGGATGTTATGTTAAATCTCTTCTGAAGCCAATAAAGCTTGCTTATCTGGCTATGAAAATACCTGGAGCACTAGAGACTTCCACCAACCGAGCCGGCTAACTTCCAGTTTAGCGTCCGGCTAACATAAATGGGGATAAAACAATTTAATCACGCGGCTCTTATAGACTTTACAAATTGTATTGCTCCTGATGAGCAGGCTTGCATCTTGCATGGAAGCCGCTGCCATCAGTGCATGACTGTGTGTTTGAATCCAAAAATGATGATTCTTTCAGGCAATGAGCGGATGATTTATTTATACAGTACCTGAGTCGATGCGGGCCTGTCTGCGAGCAGCACATTCTTCAATACGAAGTTTTGGAATGCCCTCCGCCACGGCTCTCGCCATGCCTCCCATTTCTTCAATGTCTTTAATGAACTATACAAAAAAAAAAAAACACAGGTCTGAACAGAATGACTCCATGATGAGAGATTACAACACTACTACATTTATCTTTGTGTATGACGTCTACCTCACAAAAACTGCACCAGACACCAAGGTTGTAAAAAGGTTTGCATTTGCAGCAGTATTAGCAGTTTGTCATGATTGAATTGTGGCTGAAAAATAAACTCTTCATTAAAACAATATTCTGACTACTTTGGATGGAAGCCCAGTCTGTTGCCTCTCTGTCCTCTTGACAAACCTTCAGAGCTGTGTTATAGACGTCATCCGTGAGAGCCTCCATCATGTGCGAGCCCCCCCAGGGATCGGCTACTTTAGGGATGCCCGACTCCTCCTGGATGATGATCTGGGTGTTCCTGGCAATGCGAGCGCTTTTCACCGTGGGCAAACCCAGAGCTTCATCAAAGGAGTTGGTGTGGAGGGACTGGGTCCCCCCAAACACAGCTGCCATGCCCTCAATCACCGTACGGACCACATTGTTGTAGGGATCCTAAGAAGAGGAGGATAGCTAGTTACTGCTCATTACTTTTACATTAGTTTTTTAAACGTTTTAAGGACTTATATTTACTTGTTCAGTGAGAGACCAGCCTGAGGTCTGGCAGTGAGTGCGGAGGAGGAGAGACTTGGCATTTTTGGGCTCGAAGTTCTCTTGAATGAGCGTGGCCCACAGCTTCCTCGCTGCCCTCAGTTTGGCTATTTCCATGTAGAAATTCATCCCAATACCCCAGAAGAAGGACAACCTGACAGCACAGACAGACCAAGACAGAAGATTAGAGATCAATTGTTAAAAAAAATAATTATTCAAAATGGTTTGTTGTGACACATCTAACCTTAATCCAAAAACTGCAGCTCCTGTGATTTGGATATGGCACTTCGACATTTTGCTATTAAGATCTGTTTCGTTTAATTGTTGTTCCTTAATTATAATTACTATGATACCTCTTATTTATATATTTATATATCCAGGTTGGGTAAGTCATATATTTACACCTATTTTCATAACAGAGTGCTGAAAAGGGTTTGTAATTAATCAGGATTGCTTCCCACACCTATTCACTATCTTTTTTTTTCGACACAGAAAGGTTTTTATGATAAATGTAATCACCACGGCATCAAAAAAAAAAGCAAATTGGCAAAGCAAATTTGCTTTTTTTTTGATGCCATACATTTTTTGATGCATCAACAAGATGTGCTTGTGTTGTTAAAACCATGGGTAAGCGCCGCTCGTTGGTCTAGGAATGACCAGAAATAAATGCGCTGCAAAGAGAGAAAAGCTCTGGTTGAAAAAGCCTCCAGACATCTCTAAAGTGAGTCATTCTGTGAGATCCTTAGGTGGAGAGGGGTCAACCCGGACTAGGCCCTGAGGTTGTTGTTAAGGACCGAATGCACACGCAACTGTTATTATCCCGGTAATTGAAAAGGCGGTGAAAAAGAGATTGCTGAGGTACGAGTGAATAGGAAATAAAGGTAACACAACGCAAGGAACAAGAATGAAGGGGAGGGGAGGGGAGAGAGGGGAGGGGAGAGAGGGGAGGGGAGGGAGGGGAGATTGTGCAACTGACTGAAAAGACCTCTTGCTATTCATTACATAAATATCTTCATTTAGATTATAGCAGGCAGGGAAAATGTAATTCTATGGAGCAGCAAGTAGACTCAGCTTTTGAGGAGATTTCAGAATATCAAGATACAGCCGAAAAATACTGCATACATGTCGTCCCTTCCTACCAACTTTTTCCCGTTTTATTCAATTCATATGTTACATCAACATGAAACACTTGTGCGTTTTGCTCTATGGTAAGTGTTTGTATAAATTAGAATCGGACGCGTTTGTAGTTTGACTGGCAGCCTCTCCATCTGGCATTAATTGCACGCTAATTCGGTCTGAGAGTACCATCTGCTGATACGATAAATAAAGGAGAAGGTGTTTGTTTGCCAGTTAAATGTGGCTGGAATGATTATTTATCACGCCTTAGTCACAGAGTCAGAGGAATCTTAATAAAAGATCAACATCATAGTTGGCACAACTGTCGCTCTGGTTTAGTGTCTGGGAGTTTAGTCATCAACAGAATATTTAGTTAGTGCCTGGATAAATCCTGGACTGCTGGTTATTGGCTGACAGACATGTCAACATTATGGTGATTAGCAGAAGTTTAGCACAACACAAACAAACACGCAAACTTCAGCCTCTTGAGAAAAGTGCAAGAGTGATAAGCTCTTACACAGTCAGTCCATGTTAGTCTCAAAGTCGGACAAAAACACCCACATAACGCTTAGAAGGTCGATTTACTCTTTCATATGTACGTCTTAGTCGGACTTGAAATGGCCTTGGTGTTCTGCATAGGCACAACAGTCCCTGCTCAAGGCATTGATCTGGAAGTCACCCATGGCATAGATCCATAGCAAGAGGGCAGGGGAAACAAAAGAAACCCGACAAGGAGCACAACGTCGAAGCTATCAACATAGCAAGTGCTAGAGCATGAAGTACACATTTGGACTGAAGAGGAGACACAGTTTATGTCGTCTCCCGGTGAAGGTTACTTTGAACATCGAAGTAACAAAAGAAACCAGCGTTTTCTTTGCAGCTGATATGATACATTCCCCGTCTCCGTCAGTTGCCTGTACCAGCCTGCAGATGGCTTGTGTAAGTTGTTTCACGCTGCTGTACTGTCGATTTCTTCCTGAAGGACTCGGGTCAGATTTTCCACGACAGTCCCAACGATGATGCACGTTCATGCACATTAGAAAGCCTCGCCTCAGCGCCTCGCTCTGCTCCGCTATCACAGAGCAGCTGTAGCTAATCTTGGTTTGGAAAAAGGGTCGTCGAACATTAACTAACGCTCAGCTCAGCTTCCAGCACAACACGGAAGACTACATCATATCAAAGACGTTTCACACAGTAGGTTTTTTTTTTTATAATATATATATATATATTTCACCACTTTTCTCTTGCTAGAAAATCTGAGACATTGAAAAGAGGTTTGAACTTCTTACATTACAGCTCCGACTCGGGTTAATGATGTTTGAATATCTATGTGCTGTATCGTAGGCAACTGGACTCGTGTGTGGGTGTGTTCTTACAGAGTTGTTAAACACTCTCACACAGGGTTTTAAAAGCTGGCAACTCCTCTCCAGTTAGTTAGAACTGAAGAAGCCTCTTGGGTGAGAGGTGAGACATCTTCAAGGAACTTCAAGTTACTTTCCAGTTGCCTACGATACAGCAAGTGGATTTACCATAAACTGGATGCCTGAGAACCTTCATCAAAATGTTTTAATATACGTTATCCAGCTGTAACTGTGCGCCACAACTATGTAAATCCAAACCGGTCTCCCCAGCACTTTGGAAAGATCCTAATATTTTGTACCTCGGCGCAAACTCGTCGATGGTTAAGCCGGCTTTCAGACCAGTGCGGCAGTACTCCAGGCCGTTAGCGATGGTGTAGGCTACTTCCAGGATGGCGTCAGCTCCAGCTTCCTGGAGATGGTAGCCGCTGATGGATATGGAGTTGAACTTGGGCATGTGCTGGTAACATAGAACGCACATCAGTGAAAAATGCCAATGCGACGCGTACTTAACCAACAGCGTAACACAGAGTTCGCACCGTACAAGCAGATTAAGTTGTACATACCTTGGTGGTGTAAGCGAAGATGTCAGCAATGGCGTGCATGGAAGGTTCCGGGGGGAAAATGTAGGTGTTGCGTACCATGAACTCCTTCAAAATATCGTTCTGAATCGTGCCAGTTAGTTTGGCCTTCGACACGCCCTGCTCCTCTCCGGTCACAACAAACATGGCCAACACGGGAATGACGGCTCCATTCATCGTCATCGACACGGACATCTTCTCCAGCGGGATTCCATCAAAGAGCATCTTCATGTCTTCAACGGTGTCGATAGCGACCCCGGCCATGCCCACATCTCCGTGGACTCGAGGGTTATCGGAGTCGTAGCCGCGGTGCGTCGGGAGGTCAAAAGCCACGGACAGCCCCTGCTGTCCAGCTGAAATGAAATTGATAGTGGATTAGAGACGGTGAGAAAAAAAACAAAGGGGGGTCCTGGCTTCGAGCTCAGGGAGAAATCCAAAACACATTACTGGAGACTTCAAAAGGCATGTAAAAACTGTTAAACAAACAACTTTTGAATGGTGAACTTTTCACCTTGCTGATTACCATCATATAAGAATTACCCCAGAGGACATACGCTCCAGATGTCTGAATTGCTGCAAATTTTTTCATAGCAGAAAGAGCACTTGACTCTCATTATAAGACAATAAACAAAAGGGCATTTTCATTTACATTAAATTATTGAAGATTTAAAGTATTTGCGCATGGTCCTTGCAAGCTTTAATGACCCTAAAACATTGACATTCTTCATTCTGCACATACTTATATGTATAAATCTGCAGGACACATACTGTATTTGACCCTACAATCTTTCCATCTACTTTAAGCCAGTTTTCCGATTATTCTTGGTAATCAAAACGTAGCCTCTGGTCTTTCAGTGCAAATCACAGGGAGTAACAATCTCTAAAATCTGCACTAGAACAGAGCCAGCTACTGTAAACTCAACTTCCATCTTCTTGGGGATGTAACAGCCAATTACCAGTAACTTAATGTATAGAATTTAGATTTCTCATGGGCACATGTTGTCCAAAAATGTGTTAAACAAAACCCAAGTTCTGCCTTAATGTGATATGTACACAATAGATCTGAAGTGGCACAGATGTTTGAGTAATGACCCAGTTGACCCTTGAGGATGATTTTCACACGTAAGTTTGCAAATACAATGTTTCAACTTATAGATGTACCTTTAATGTTATCTTTATAAAACTTGTTGCTCTCCTCCACGGTGCTGAAGCCAGCATACTGCCTGATAGTCCAAGGTCTGTAGGTGTACATGGTGGGATAGGGCCCTCTAGTGTATGGAAACACTCCTGGCAGTTCATCTGGCCTGCCAGCTGAGTCTGCTTGGGTGTACACGGGCTTGATGTTGATCCCCTCGGGCGTGCGCCAGATCAGATCTTCTGGGTTCTTCCCCTTCAGCTGCTTCTTCGCCAGGCTGACCCACTCAGGGAGCAGCTCAGCCTGGTCCTGACACGGTATGGATGTGTGGATCAGACAGCGCTGTGTGTGTGCTGAGGAGACAGAAGCTCGAACCAGGTGCCGGGCAGCCATCGCTGCACATGCCCTCTGTGCAGTCAGCATGCTTACTTGTAGACTTCAGATGCACATGGATCACCTGAGGGAGAAATGAGGGACAGACATGAGGTGGTGAGAACACTAATAATGATCACATGCTACTACATTTAGCAGGTGATGCCAGCACACATGGACTTCACACTAATCACGCATCCCAGTTTCATCTTTTATGAAGTGTTAAGTTTCCTGTTTCCTGCTTGCTGAACTTCGACAGTTACTTTGTTTTGGTGGATGATTAACGGCCATTGCACTGCATTAGCAAGGCAAACCAGTAAAATAACACACGCTAACAAAGTATATCATGCTCAAATGCCAACTGATATTTAGTAATAATGTAAAGCTGGCACTTCATATCAGTCCTGCTCTGTCAGTCAAACTCTGAAATGATTAACACAGGTCTGGGCATGTTGAACTCTACGTAGCCAGCAGCTAGCTTCAGATATTTCCTCTTGACAGGTGACATTGATGTTACGTTAACATTAGCTAGCTTAGCATTGCGGACGAGCTGACCGCTTCAGCCAGATAGCATCTGCTTTTCCATTAAAAAAAAGGAATAAGATACATAAAACAGTGGGTAGTAAAACCGCAACACGTTGATGTTAATGTTGACATAATGTTAATTTCAAGTAAGCTAACGTCACAGCTGCTGAGCACTTTAGCTAACCTGCTAAATAACCTAGCTTGAACCGTTAGCTTTTGTTTAACGAGCCGCAGGGACGAGCGCTAACACGAGACGTACTGTAGGCACGTAAATACACTTCACGGCACCTATTTCTACATATTTTTGAGATAAATTTCTGACCTTGTCGTCTGTTGTGCTCTTTCAGAGAGACGAAAGGCGTGTGTGCGTCCGTCCAATGAAGTTTCATAACATTGCCAGTCAGCCAATCGCGTGCCTCCGTCAACGGCTAACCTTTGACCCCGAGACACCGGAAGTAAATGTCATATTCAAGCTTGTTGAATGTGGTGGAGATAAGCGACACCAGCAAATGTTAGTAAAGTCACATTATCGTTCTTAAATTGGGTAATTTTTCACTTTTTTAATGATCAATACTTATAGCCACGCTACATATTTAAATTTGCATAATTTGTGCTACAAACAAGGCAAGATTATGCCAGTTTACTGCGCTTGTGTGCATTTATTTTAACTAAAATTGGCAACAAGGGGGCGATGTTGCTGCAGAAGCCTCCTGTCAGATGTGCTGTCAAACAACTTGCAACTCAATCAGCAGCCTTTTCAATTGTCACTCACTCACAAATCACACAGACAGGACGGAGATGTGTCAACACAGTACATGCCATTTATTTTTTATTGTAGACTTGGTCGATAAACTGTCATAGTAGCAATGGCTCTTACAGAGTTCTGTATAGTACTGGATCGCGTTCGACTGGATAGGGTACACTTGCAGTAAATGTTTAATGAGGGATATAAAATATACTAAATATAGCAACATCATTCAGAGCATTCAGCAGGACAAACCTTTTATCAAAGTGGCAATGCAGACAGTGGTATTTAATGCCCAGTTGTGATACAGAGCAGAAGTTATGTACTTTTTCATCATATGTACCCTCCCGCTGTTGTTAAAACTGTAAGGCAGTAGTATATCTTGATTGCAATGTAGTACGGCTTTTCATCAGATGACTGATTTCCTCGTTTTTTGTCTTTTTTTTTAAACAAAATGTACAACTTTTAAATGAAATCAAACAAAAACAGCACCTCTGACTTACAGGAGGAAAAACCCAAACTTGTTGTGTGTCTGTGTGTGGAAAATAAACCAAAAAGCTCCATGTGAAAACTTCCTTGCAGTTTCTATAATGACGAGATGGCAACAAAGCAGCAGTAGAATACGTTTAAATACTGAACTAAAGATGACTGTAGAAATCATAAAGAAGAACAAGAGTGGGTGGATGGTGGGAGGCAGCAGGCCGGAGTATGGTCTCCCTGTGGAAACAGGTTGTGGCGAGAATGCAGCTTCATTAACCATTAACCTTTGCATTTAGCCCCGGGCATCACTCTATCTTAAGCAGTTCCACATCGAATATAAGAGTGGCATTTGGAGGGATGACCCCAGGGTGGCCTGTCGCTCCATAAGCCATATCTGGCGTGCAGGTGATTTTCGCCCTCTGGCCGAGGCTCATCTGAAGCACAGGAGGAAAAAGGAAAACACAACTGAGTATGTGCATACTTCATCGAAGGTCTTTTTCACAGAACAGATGTGTATTAATTATAGCAGGAAAAGGTGTTACTACATTTAATTTAGCCAAGTGATGTAATGAGCTCCTCTCACCTGTCCTACTCCTTCCTCCCAGCCCTTAATGACCTCGCTCTTCCCGAGTTTGAACTTAAAGGGCTTGTTCCTGTCTCGAGAGGAGTCAAACTTCTTCCCATTCTGCAGCATACCTGCCAAAAGAGAAACAACACGAACAAGAGTCAGAGAAGAATCTGGTTAAGAAGTCATTTTGGCGACTTTCTGCACTGATTTTAACGGCCGTTTTCTCATTTATCAGACTGATATGAGATCCACGCACGCCCTCTTCCTCTGTTACTAATGTTTTTGGAATGAGGCATTTTCAGATTAAACTCTGAGGCATGATTGTGGCGCGGCGGCTCCTTATCGCGATCTTGGGTCTGTTTCAATTACCCAAATGAACAAAGGGGATGTGAATCAGGAAGCACTGGCCTGGTTTAGTGGATTATTTTTGAAGTTAACTAGGCCAACGCTCGCCTTGTATCTAGACCAAAGGGAGAAACGGAGTGACAAAGGCAGGAGCGGTGCAGGACTGCACTCCTTCAGAACATCGACTGACCGCTCAGACGTGGTGAAAACGTCGGGTCCATTAAACATGAACTTTAGGCCTCGCTTCATTAGACGTCTTAAGAGGCCTTCATCGACTCGGCTGACACTTCCAAAGTGCTCTGTTACTCTGATTACCCTTCTGAACCCCTTCGGTTTCTGATGTTTTAAGCTTTATGTAGCATCTTTGTGGACAACAAGAAAGAATCATTTAATAATCAATAAGAAACAAGAAGAATTTTAGCTGACATGTTTTCCACAAGGCACCAAACACATCAGCAGCCACCAAATTAAGAAGCATGAATTTGGCTCATTTTTGTTTTAATTAGTTCGACAAGACAAGATGGTGGTTTGTTTCCATATTTTTCCCCAGTGATAATATTACATCAGGAGATAATGTCAGTAAACACTTTGCTTATTCCACACCACAGGAAACACAAACATGAGGAGGTAATTTTCTAAATCAAATCAGGTCCCGATGTAACAGGAGTCCTGTGCAAGAGGGGCTCAAATCTCAATATCCTATATTACATTTAAATATCCTAAATTCACATTTTATTTGACACAAATATAAGAAGCCAGCAGACGTTTAATTGTGGGACATGAAGCTATTTAAGCTATATTTAATTCCCAGCGTTAAACTAAAGAGCTGTTCCATTCTGCCATCTTATCTTTAAATGTCTCAGTTGAGTTTCCATAAAATGTGACATTATGGTATTCTGTAAATCAATGCTGTGATATTCTAGAACATGTGGAACATATTCTGAATTAAATAGACTTGATTTTGAGTTTTTAGGACGATAGGCACACTTGTAGTTTTGTTACGAATGGACCACAGGGAGGTTTTGTGTTCACCCATGTCTGTTCCTTGTTTGGTTTGTCAGCAGGATTACATAAAAACTACCAGAGGACACCCACATAGCTCGGATGGAGGACAGGTCTCGGCCCAGAATAGACCCCACTGACTTTTGGTTCTGATCCAGATAAACTCATGGCTGTCAGGATATTTTTTTTCTCACTTTCTTTAACATACAGGTCGATTTTAACCTTTTTTGGGGTTAATTTCTCAGGGAGACATGCACGGATCCTTTCGGTGGCTTGTGTTTATGAGTGAGTACGAATGTGGACTGCTGGACCTTGGTGGAGGTATGCACTCTACTGAGTACCATTATAGTTACTGAGTGCTTTCTAATGACTGATAATGAACAAATATGCTGCTAAAATGCATGCTAATTAGCAACTTTGGTCCACTGCGCAAGGACACAGCCTCTCCTGATCGAGCTACACACTATGTATACATGCAAAGAATTTCGTCATCATCCACATGAACTGTGGAGGCGGCTCCGTCATTGTCCCTTGATTTATCTTACTCTGTCGTTATTCAACAAGTGTGAATTCTCAGCGTTTAGAGTTATGTGCTAACTGAAGTTTAGTGATGGCGTCTGGCTCATCTGGTCACATGAATGTAGGTACTGTACTGCTTCTCCCCTTTCATTCCCCCCCCTCCACTAAACTTAGTACGCCCAACATTTCCAAGTATCACAGCAGCCCAGATATCAGCGGGCTGGGTTCGGTCCAACCCGTGGAGTCACCAAGTGCACACACGGAGCCGGATACCACCTGCCACAGGGCGTTCGAGTAGCAGAGAGGAGAAAACCTTCTTGCATCAGCTGCAGTGAAGCAGGATCACTTTCTGGCAACATGCAAGGAAACACTGACTGGCAATGTTAATTGGTGGGAGGCCAGTGAGGGATCATATCCTGGGCGTTGCACCTCTGATACCTGCTGGTTGGTTGGGGTGTCTCTTCCGAGACTGCTTACGTAAAAGGAGGCATTTTACACCTGGAAACATAACGCCCTATTGGTAAATACCATTTTACTCTAAGGTGCAGCTCGTAACTCAAGTTGTATCTGAGGAGAGCAGCTTCGACCAGCAGAGGGGGGAACAGCAGCACTGTGGGTCACACACACACAACTCTTTCCAAAGGAAAAGGAACTGGTTCTGACCAGTTGGTATTTTCCAAAGGAAAAAATACACAGCAGCATTGTTCCAAAAAGAAACATGAGTCACAACATGGTTTAAGATTGTACGTCAGTCTGTGTCAGGTACTGTACTACCTTCAGATCTTGCTACAGATGACATGAACTAGACAGGTGTTACTATGTCACTAATGACTGTCAGAATGTATCTTCCAGGAAAGCAAAAACATCCCAATCCACTCCTCCAGCACACTTGTATCAGTGCTCTGTTATCACTCTGTGGACAGCTAAGCATGGGTGGGGTCCCTGCAGAAATAAAGCGGGACCCGTCCCTTCCTGAGACTGGCTCCCACACTCTCTCCTCATGAAAGGCTTTCACTTGGTAGTGCTCTGGCTAGATCTGCAAGAAGCCATGGCGCACAGGGGTGGGGTTATTTTTACTCCGTTTACTGTATCCTGTCTCTCCCCCCCCACCCCCTCCAGTCTAGGACGGCTGCCAGCACAACAACCCCCTCGGCCCGAGTGTGGATAAAATGAGACGCGTGGTGAGCTATCTGTCTACGACAAACTCATGTGTTGCCGTGTTTCACAGCTGCGAGCATGCTCGCCTCAGTGGAAAGAATTAAAGCATACTTCATTAATATGTCAAGTGTGACAAACTGGGAGTAGGTGCGATGTGTAATTGGGGAGTATTTTCAGCAGAGACATTATCAATCAGCCGATTCTAACCGTGGAGTCTGGACAGCCTATACCTCATCGTTACACACGGCAAACAAAGAGTCACTTCTGAGAAAGATATAGGGCGTCCTTGTTCTGCTGTGGAGCGGCAGCGTTTGCTGGATAATCATTCACGCACTGTCGCTGTCGTCTTCCTCTCATTTCCCAGTCCCAGCCCCAGTCTATTGTCGGGGAACTGCAAGAAGATATTCTGCAGAGTCTCTGTCAGAACACTATCTGTGAAAGGCCTGTCAAACGCAAAGACAACTCAATACTGAACAGGGTGGTGTTCCCTTACCAGAACACACCGACAATTCCTAAAAAAAGTTGAGGCGCTGATTTAGCGTTTCTTCTGTCATAAGTTAGAAGCTGCACTTCAGCGCTCTTCTCACTTTTTTTTATCTAACTCCAGGATACAGGATTGAACACTTCCCATGGCACTCAATTACAACATTTCTCCCTCTGAAGGTAAGTTTGGCATCTCGTGACATACAACCCCGTGTTTCAGTCTCCCATCTATTTTGGTGTCACACACGAAAGGCCATTAGGTCTCAACTTTAGCACGTTTCATGGTGAAGCCTGGGGCTCAAACATGGTAAGGAATGACGTCCACATTTAGGCATGACATCATATCCAGTAGGCCTGCTGCTCCTAAAGCTCATGCGTCTTGTCAGTGGTGACCGACAGGGATGTTTATCATCGCGGTCCAGTGCCAAACTTCGTCAGTCGTGGAAACCCACAGGGATGGTGTGGTTTTCTTCACATTGACTGATATCAGAGCTGCTTCCATTTTCTACTTTCAGTGAGATCCTGACTCACGTAGCCCTCTTCCACCAAATTAGTTCTGGTTAAAGTTTTGAGCAGAACCACTGCAATCAAGGATGCTTTATCAATGGAAGGCACTGACACAACAAACAGTGCACCTGTAGAATATGACACGCCCACTTCTGTTCACACTAGACCTGCTATACTCCAGGTGGACATCAGCTTGTCAGGCTGCTCCAACCCAAATATATTTGGTCAAAATGCTCCAAACAATTGAAAAGTGGTGCACGAACTGGAACAGAAGTAAATACCTTTTCAGATTGCAGGATTACCTGCACGGCTTGGCGCTAGGGTTGCAACTGTATGAGATTTTCAAGGATACGATAACCATCCCAGAAAATATCACAGCATAGTTTCATGCAATACAGTATTACACAAATATTATTATCAGTTATAATGACCCTTAGAGAAATATAAATCTGTTTTAATGTCCTGACAAACCTGATATAAACTTGAAATATATATTTTTTTAACAACTTTAATATGATAGAATTCAATACTGTAGAAAGGCAAACGTACACGGTATGAAAATAGCCAACTATCATACTGTAAAAACAGAAGAGACACTGGACTGGGCAGCACGGTGTGCAGCAGGGCCAGTGAAAGATAAACCAAGAGTGAAATAGATGATAACACATCTCAGGCCGGCTTCACTCACTCCAGCCTGCTGGTCTGCTGCCCTGCAAACAGACCTGGAGTCAGTCACTACAGAAAAAAATAATATGTGTGGGAGGGTGAGCCGCTTTTTCTAATTATTTCGTTCACTTACACGAAGCGCCGGAGAGCCCTTAGCTGCCTGGTGGCAATGAGCACTCTGCTAATTTGGGCAACCACAACTCTCACCAGAGTCTAAAGGGGAGGTGTGGTGTGTGTGTGTGGGGGGGGGGTCATTTGCAGATCTGTGTGTGTCTATCTGCTCCGGCATGTGTGTGTCTGCATGTTTAAAATCCCAGAGGTGAAAGTGAGGACGGCAGTGAGAGATTGTCGGAGAGTTTTCTGGGAGAAATGAGGCTCCCGAATATTCACTACTGGAAATAGAGTGGTTTCAAATCCCATTATGCGCCCGTTACTGTTTATCTTCCCTGTGCTATCTGGAAAAACTAACACCGGCGCTTGCTGCTGCTGCGACGCAGGGTGCAGTCTGTGGTTCTTTGTTAACAGTCAGCTGGGTGGATGACTTGGGGCAGGCTTACGTTCCAAATCTGCGGCTCACCTCTATTACTAGCGCTATCTCTTTATCAGATCGGGAACTAATCTTGTATTAAAGCTTTTAAATAAAAACAAATGTGGGTTAGCCTCTGACTTTACTACAGTGCACTGACCTGAAAAGTAAGCGTGCACTGTACAACGGCTGACTGTTAACCAATTAGTAGAGAATTACCAAAACAGAAAAACATTTAATGTTGATTCTAGAATGACTTTCTGCCTGTTTACTCCTTACATTACACTTATTCAAAGGGACAGTTAACCCATAAACACAGATTTCTCCTCTTTCCTGTAGTTTGATTTATTCATCTGGATTGATTTGATATCTACCTTCCCTCAAATATGATGGAACGAGTTGGTTGTGGTGGTTAAACGGCAGAAATATTGTCCCGTAATCCAAATCAAACTTCATTTAGGAAACTTTTTGTCTTTCAACTGAACTGCAGCCGCCGACTGCATCACGGTGAAGAAGGGAAGAGTGAATCTACTCATGTTAACATCACACCATTAATGTTTACAGTCAGGGGCCTCCTGGTCTCCTCGGCACAGTGATACGGCAGAAAGATAATAGTCTTAATGTCTTAATGTGGATTATCTTCAGTAACCGGGTCGTGATTACTGAAGAGAGACATAGCACTTTGAGCACCACAAGCCGAGCGCCACCAAGTTCCTTAAAGGGACTACGAGGAACCTTCAGCTTTTGTTGATTCTCGCGGCTCCTTTTGACAAAAAGCGGTCACAAGGTCTTTACTAGCACATGCCGGCTGCGGAAGTGAGTGACAGAGAGACTGCAGGATTGATTGTGATGTCGCAATCTATTTATGTGTGATTTTATATGTGATATATGAGATCGGACCTGAACACAGGCATTAATAATAACTATATAAAGAAAAAAAAAAGCGGTATGATGGCTGATGGTCTCATTATAGCTCATTTATAATCCTCAGAGGGATAACGAGATTGTTTCATGAACACTTAGAAAGTTCCTCGTCGTCATTTTAATATTCAAGACATCTCGGCACCTCAGACTAAAGCAATGTGGACGCATCAATAGAACTGCAGGTAAGAGGTCAATATGTTCTACTGATTTGGTGATGAACTGACCCTTTAACAGCGAACATGGAAACAAAATAAAAAGAGAAGTTCTTTCGAGCATCATGATGTGGTGTGCGACTTGTCCCGCTGCGATACTGTACAGCGTCGGTTCGAACAAGTTACACAACCACATTCTTAGACTAACCTCCTGGCTCGTGTCCAACACTATGGTCTCATTTTCAAACAGCCCTACCTTTTTTAAATACCAGCGCATTATTTTATATCTACCCACAGCAAACACATTTTCTCCCACTGAGACAACAACGTATTTATATTTTTGGTCAAGGTCCTAGCTTTGGCTTAACTCAAGCATATTGCGCACCCCCACTGCCAAATACACCAGGAGCTTACGGCTAATTCCCGTAAGCCGCAAAGGAAAAAGCAAAAAAGGAGAGCAAGCTAAAAATGAGTTCTTTAAAAAGAGCAGAGTCCGCTGTAAAACAATGATGGAGGTCATCCATCCCTAGGTGGTAACAGATCTTATTGTTCCTTTCAGAGACGGAAAAAGCACAACAGAAAACAGACGTCGATGACGGGGTTGTGACAACGGAGCGCAGGAAATAATGGCAGAAAACAAAAAGGAGTGCAGCCAAAATAAGTATAATCCTACAGATCCGCTAAAGACTAATACTCATTATCTGTGTCTGCTAATTTACTAATCAGGGAGCGAGTCAGAACTAAAACCCGCTCACTGTGCGAGACTCCAGACTAGGATGAGCCGCTTCCAATTATAACGTAATTCATGACTGCAGTGGCTGATCTCTGCAGAGATCAGGCCCCTGGAGGGAAAATCTGGATCCACTACCTCCCCCCCAAAAAAGTGGAACAACACGGTGTTTGTTAACACGAGGGCGCAAGTCAAACAAAGCAAGACATTCTTACATGAAACCAAACACTGCGAGTAAGCCGAAGGGATCAATATCACGACAGGTTACAACAACTCATGTGAACTCATTTTGGCTGATGGAGAACGGAAAACCCTGCAGTAATACACTCCCATACAATTCTAACACACTCTGAATCTCCAACCTGCTTACTACAACACCGACGCCACGGTGCAATAACTCTGATAACCATGTAATAATAAAAGCTTGCGATGCTCAGACAGACTGATGACATGTGAACTAGCCTTTGTTTACTTTCTGTCTGACCTAGTTGTCTGGACTGCTACACCCCGGGGCACTGAGTAACCCAAATTTATTTCCCAAAAAACGTCTCGGCATCTAACCCGGGCCCCGCCTCAAAAAAAAATAATAAATAAAAATAGAAGAAAGAAATTGGGCAATCTGAATAGGAGAATAACAGGAAAAACAAAAAAAGCCTGTGTGTACATGAGTGCAAAAACTAACGTGCATGATGCATGTTTTTTTTGTTTTGTTTTTTTGCCGGGCGTGGTGGCGCTCCTCCCTGGGTTTGTTTGAGACTGTATTATGCGACGCACAGGTGCATACACGTCCTGCAAAGAGACAGTGTGAAAGGAGCTGAAAACTGAGATGTACTGTGCTGCAGATACTGTCAAACACACACACACACACACACACACACACACTCACTCACACAGAGGGACACATTTCCTCCCCTTCAGCATGTAGACAGGACAGACAGGGAGAGTCAGTTACCTATGTAATGAACAACACATGTCTGGCCCTTCTTTGGAAATGTTCTTCCTGTGAACAAGAGAGAGAAAAACAAAGTGTTATTATGTGTTGTTTGTGCACCTCGCAGGCCTGCCGGGCTAATCTTGCAGATTAACAATGGCTGTTTTTTTTTTTTTTTACATCTGGCCAGGAATGCTGTGCCTCTTTTTTTTTTTCCTCGTGCCTGCAGACACGCTTTGGAAGTTAATATGCGTCTGTTAAATCTCATAGTCATGTTAAAACTTCTGGCCCTGGAGGCTTTTCTTTTCTCCTGGAGGGGGGTTTATATCACATACCTCTGAGTTAATTACATTAGTGGTACATGAGACTGAGAGAAACAACCCCTTTTATGTCTACCTGAGAGCAAATTCATAATTTAAAAGAGACTTACAGCAGTTAACTGTGGAGGCTTCTAGAAGGATGCAGTGCAGGAGTCAAGTGATGGTGAATAACACGGTTAAAAAAAAACCCATAAAACTGGGTTTTAGCCCCAAAAATAATAATCGGAAAACTATTAATAGTTGCTGGTTTTCTAATGAGTTAACAACCTCAAGTGCTATATGATTAAAATCGACATTTTAAAGCACATTATGTTGATATTCAAGAAGATTTGAACGGCATTCCGGGGAACTACCGAGCCCCGAACCAGCCGCCACCGCCACAACCTCATCTCCTCCCCCGCGTCAGAGCACTCACAAGCGGATAAAAAAAAATCAACTCACCGTCGCCGGGGGATATTGTCTCGACTTCCACGCCCATGGTTGTTGCTACTTCGGGGATCAGCTCTGGACCATACAGCCTAAAAAGCCGCTTCGACAGCCAGTGTTACCCGTTTTTGCAGCTGCGAGTCGGGCTGTGTCGGTGGAAGCGATGCATTCACGGGAGCAGCACCGAACAGCAGCCACAGCCAAGACGAGTGAGACGCCGCCAAGATATTCTCCCGTTCGTGGCGAGACGGCGTCGAGATCGACGACTGCAGCGCGCGCGTCGTCTGCAGCCTCGTCAAACCGTCGTCGTCTCGCGGACGCGTTTGCTAGCTCTTAAGCTAACATACCAGCCATTTTTGTTCATAAGTCAGCTATATTTAGTATATTCATTAAATATTTGTATGTTTTATTCCTTAAAAAGTGCCGAGCGTTGGTTGCAAACACACGTAGCGCCCTCCAACGGGCGCGCAAAGAACACGACGAAGTATAGCTCGACTACATTTCCCATGATGCACTGAAACCGTTAGTTTAGCTTCCGGGTCGAAGAGAAATGAACGTTGGAGACACATTTTTGCCCCACAAAACGTGCATTATTAGACGGGAAACTCATTTTAAGTGTGTCGCATTGACTACACAGCAGATGCTTGTGGTTTTATAAGGTACGTGAAGACAAAATTGAGACGTTTGTGTGGATCTTTACGCTGATTATGTGTGAGCTTGTATCATATAGCATCAAATAAGCTACATGTAATGCTTCATTTTGAGCATGAAGTTGAAGATGTGTTTGTCTCTTTAAGTTTTTAACCCTCTCATTTATAAGCATGATATAAACACGCCTCTGTAATGTTTATGATATCTACGTACAGTTGTTACATCTGCATTTACTTTTAAATTTAATGTGCAAACAAATTTCCCTGTCTGCGGGACATTAAAGGAATTCTGATTCTGATTCTGATTCTTTTCTTGTGTTAAACTGGCTGTGCAAATGATTTTTTTTACATGGAACATTTGATAAGAAATAACATGTCTACCTGATAAGGAGACTGCCTAATTGGTCCAAAGTGATGCTGACAGTTTCACCAGATCTGAAGGCGTAGAAGCTGTGATGAGACACTCCCACTCAACACATACTATTGTTAAGCTGAGGCCCCAACAAGACCTGTGTGCTGTTAAGGTCATTCAGGCATAAGCAGATATAGGAGTTCGTCACCACTGCCTCAGCTCAGGCAGGAGGGATTAAGGCATGTACTTGGAAGGAGACACAGGAGAGGCTTTTGCTATTCTTAATCTGCATAGGTAGCAATAGCTACTCGTGTGCTGGACCTGTTTACATCGGATGCAAGTCTCTGTTACCAATGTTGACTTTCTAAGTCTTTTCTTCCTTACTTTTTCTCTTTTGAAAAGGCTTCCTCACACCTGCCAGGATGGACCTTGGTAAGGCAAAGCTTCTTAGGTCGGGTCTCAACACTCTACACCAAGCCATCCACCCTGTGCACGGGATAGCATGGACGGACGGCAAGCAGGTCTGCCTGACGTCTTTCTTCTTCCTCAATGGCGAGGTGAAGTTTGGGGACACCAATGTCATCGGCCAGTTCGAGCACGTCTTCGGGCTCTTCTGGGGCCCCCTCTGCTGCTCGGACTCACCTGCCTTGCTGGCGGTCCAGCACAAGAAGCACGTTACGGTGTGGCAGCTGCAGCTCAGTGCTCTCGAGCAGAACAAGCTGCTGTGCAGTCAGACCTGCGAGATGAGCGAGCCTTTCCCCTTGCTCTCACAAGGCTGCGTGTGGCACCCGAAACTGGACATTCTGGCCGTGCTGACCAAGAGGGACACTTCTGTGCTGTTTTCCGTCAGAGTGGACAACAGGAGAACCAAAGCAGATGTCAAAGGTAGTGGACTTATACACTGTGCGTGCTGGACTAAAGACGGCACACGCCTGGTGGTGGCCATCGGCAGTGCCCTTCACTCTTACATCTGGAACGACATCCAGAAGAGTCTGGTGGCCTGCTCCTTCTGCCCCATCTTTGATGTGGGAGGCTACATCTGTGCCATCGAGCCCACGGGGGAGGCTCAGGTAGCGGTGGCTACAGAGCTGCCTCTGGATAAACTCTGTGGGTTAAATGCAGGCATAGCGTTCGACATGCCGGCTGATGGTGAGTCCCTGCAGGACCACGGCTCGAGTGTGCTCATCTCAGAAGAGGCCAGCCATGGGGACTCACGAAGGAGATCTTTTTCGGAGAGGTCCTACATCCCCAGCTCCGGCCCACTGGACCTCACCCACCTCTTGGCGAGACACCGTCGTTCTGACCCCAGCCCCCTCATCCACCTGCGTCGCCGAGACACAATGACGGGGTCTGGCCAGGACTCCTCACACCTCATCCTGGTCACCTATGAGCGTAAAGTCACTACCACCCGCAAAGTCAGCATCCCGGGGATTTTGGTTCCAGACATTGTGGCTTTTGACCCGCGTGGCTCCACAGTGGCGGTGGCCTCCAACACCTGCAACATGGTGCTTGTGTACTGCATCACAGCCTCCGCCATGCCCAACATTCAGCAGATCTCTCTGCAGACAAACGACAGGCCCAAAGGAGTGTGCTTCCTTAATGACAAGATGCTGCTGTTGATGGTGGGCAGGCAGAAGTCCAATGACCCTGCCTTCCTCCCGTCTTCCAACACAGATAAATATATCCTCCGTCTGTTTGCCAAAGAGTTGATCTATGATGGAGAGACTCCCATCACACCATCCCCCTCTGCTCACAACCACGAGTCCACCTCTAATTTCTGTGCAGGGATTAGGAGGCACTCGGAGCACATATCTAGGGACGACAGGGAGCGTCCAGGGATAAAGGACTTGCTGTTGCCTGGAGGGGGAGTAATACGTTCACCAGGCAACAGGCGCAGGCTGGTGGAGGAGGTGAAGAGCGCCGAGCCCAGCCCCGTCGCCAGCTCTGTGGACTTCTCTGACCGAGCCCCGTCCAGCGCCTCCTCCATCACGGTGGAGAATTTCGACATGGACCACATCAATCGTATGTCCAGCCTGGCGGTGGCCAGCCAGACCAGCAGGGACTCCAGCCGGGCCAGCTCTCCTCGCCTCGAGCCGTCGGACAAACTCCACATGGAGCCGACACTTCCCATGCCTGAGAAGGCATCGGGCCTCGCCAGGGAGCGTGCGCTGGAGCAGCTCGTTCACAACATGGAGCGGCTTTTTACGCGCTTTGCAGACGTACAGCAGTGCCTCAGCGAAATGAGAGATTACACACAGAATGGCAAGAAGGCCCTGACTGTCTACCCCAATGCCTGTGAACCCCCCTATGTCAATGTCACATGTCAGGTACAGTCTACTCACTACAGTTCCTCTGTGTTTTTGTAAATGACTGTGCGAGGATAATAACCCTAGCCAAAGAGGACAATGTCTTTTTAAAATTTAAGGGGTTTGAACACCCTAATCAGCTGCAATTTTCCCTCGAAGGATAAAGCGACCGTAATCCCTCAAATTGTTTAATGTGTTTACAAACGCACGAACCCAAGTGTCAGGTGTCAGAACAGGATTTTAACTAACTCTGTAATTGCCTCCCGCTCGACTGTTTGTCTTTATGCCGTCCTTCTTCGTGCATTTGCAGAAGCAGCTATCGGAGAACGTGTTCATCGACGAGCGGCGGCCGGTGCTGCTGTGCGAAGGAAAGCTGTGTCTGCGTGCCCTCCAAGACCTCTTCAACCTAACTATAGTGGAGATGATGTATGGTGCGTGAAGTTTGTGGTTAAAATATTGCCTCCGTTCTTTAAAATGACAAACTCTACATCACTTTCGAGGCTTAAGTTTCAGTTTGGTGTCCATTTGAATCTCAGAATTGTTTGGAGAGGAGTCTAAGCTTCCTTCCTAAAACCTTCGGCGCTGCTCTGCCTGTGAGATGAACCAATGAATCAAAATGAAGGAACGAAGGAGGAAACTCCTCGTATTCCTCTTTGGAAGGATTTGAATGGATAAATTGTACAATCTTAGACAGCGCATTCTAGCATTGTTCTCGCGTTAAGGTGCATAAGCTATAATTGGAAGTGATTAAAAGCCTAGGTCAGATTAGAGGCTTTAAAACAAAAGCGGCTTTCGTCCATTTAATGGATGTAGTGTTTTGTTGCTGCAGCAGAGGTGACTGTCCCTGAACGGAGACACGGCGGCAGGTCACCGCTGTCGCAATTTAGCAGCAGTTTTAACACTTTTATCTCGTGTTGTTTGTCCAGGTCCCTTATGGGTTGTTCTCGTGGCAGATCCAGATGGCTTCATTCCTCTGACGTTCAAACCCAAGGAGGAGCTTACAGTGCGGAACGGGAAGCGGAAAACGAACCTACGGGCTCCCGGGAGTCCGGAGACCTCCTGCCCGTCCAGTCCGGCCCCCTTCACAAACTCCAGCACAACTACAGATTCTACCATATAGTCGTGTCTCTGAACACACACCTCAGTTTATGGACTCGTGCGGTAGTAACTTTAACGTATTTGACTGGATCCAAGAATGCATGCAGAACCTCACTAATGCAGACACCCAGAGTTGTATGTCAAATTTATTTTTGTACCTGAACAGATTTTAAAAAGGGCTGCCGGTGCCGAGATATTTATGTTTTCTGTCGACAAAATGCGGTGCAGCTGTTGAGGTCTAAATCTTGTGACTCATCATCATCATCATGTGACTGTACAAACGGCATTGAGCGTGTTTTAAGGTGTGTTTGAGGCATGCTCTCAATCGCCCTGATGTCCTGATGCAAGACGAGAAGAATAGAAGCTTATGCAGGATGTAAATGTTTTGTTTTCTTTATGTATTTTATTTTATTTTTTAACTCAGTGAAGATTTCACCCATAAAATGACAATTTTACCCATTCTGAAATTACACTTTTGTTCAAATGTTCCACGCATTATTGAACCTTTTTACTCAAGCATCTTTGAAAAATGTTGATGAGTCAGAGTTGAAGCACTTTTTCTTAAGGAGTTGCGATGTTATGAACACAACCGGCCACTAGAGGGGGGCGACGCTCCACAGAAAGTTTGCCGTTTGCATTCAGAGCTCTAAAGAACACCAAAGAAGTGTAAATGTGTTTGTCAATAAAATAGATCTTTTGGTAGCTCTTTAAATATTAAAGTTGCGCAACTATCCCGCTCGCCTCTGTGTGTTATTTACTTCAGCAAAGAAACACACAACACACGTCGTACGATCTACCAAACAGCCTCTACAACATTTATTCATTTCATCTCGCCAGCCCTCAGTAATCACATATCATAAATAAATAACAGCGTTGTAGAGCTAAAACACAGCAAATAATGATATACATTCATTTATATAAATTAGGTAATCTTATCATATATCTATATATCCAAGATGACTGTACAGTACATGTGAAAATGAAACAAAAATGTTTACATTAAAACAGTTTTAACTCCTTTTTTTCTCTCAGTGTAATATACACTAATGAACAACATTCCCAGCTTTGCGTCGCCGGAACACGTGGCTTTTTTTTTTGTCGTGAGTTCACTTCATTCAAGGTCCGGAATCACACGTTACTCAAATCCTCCATCGTTCTGGAGCCGATGCTTTGTTTCCTGTGGGAGACAGCAGAATCGATAATGTGTTAAAAATAATAGCATCTGTGTAAAGTAACTAAGTACACTTACTCAAGTACTGTAACATACAGTTTTAAAGTACTTTCTTTTATCTTTGCAATTATTTTCAGGGCAATTTGGGACTTTTGCCTACAGTTATTAGTTGATTTCCAGATTCTACATGAAGAATATGATCACTATAAAATAAGCTGCATTTTCAGATATGAAAGTAGCAGAAAGTCTCAGAAGCAGGTCAAATTAGCTCCAACTCAACCAAAGATACCAAGTGCTTCTTACATGTTAATGTTCCTGCACCAGTGATCCAGTAATATAATAACGACAAGAGATAATCTACAAAACTAAAGGTGCAATATGTAAGAAGTAACTGCTAACTACTGCTAACTGTAGCGGTCAGTTAGCCGTGCAGCTAGCGGTCTTGGCTGGGAGCTCGGAGCACTGATTGATAATTCTTTTATTAGTTCATTAAAACACTAATTGACACTAATTGTTGGTTCCTTGTTACGTTTTGCTCATAATGCTGTGACATACTTGTGCTCAAGTATAATTTTGAATACAGGACTTTTAATAATGCTGCTTTTACTTAAGTCAATTATCTGAAAACTTCTTCCACCACTTATTAATAGTATTCTTAAATAACAGTATTTAGAGCCTCATGGCACAGCTGGAAACGCTGACACGCCAGTTCAGATAGTCAACAGGAGGGATGTACTAGCAACATACTATTCTCCATAAAACATGATTCATTTCTTATATTTTTATTAAATGACAACTCTGTCTCAGGCAGGCTTTAGTGTAGTCTCTATCTTGGAAGCTAACCAGCCATAAATATGTCTAAAAGTGTAAAAGGAATGCTCAAAATCAAACCAGTAGTGGCCGAGATATCCTGGTTTTTATTGTCTAGTAACCTTCAGAAATGCTGGATCCTACAATTCCCATAATGCAACTCAGCTGAGCCTTGTATTGGACCCTCACTGCCTCCTTAGTGTCCACTTAGTCTCCACAAGTGTCAAACCCAAGTCAGTTTTCTAAAGGAAATTCATGACATCATCAGGGTTAAAAAACATAACCTCGATGATGTCATCAGGGTTCTTTTTTAAAACTTTAAAAAGTCCCCTTCAGACCCACAGATGACATCATACAGATGTATTTACAGGTACAGTCACACCTCACGGATAGTAAACTGAACTAAGTGTGTAAAATTGGTGGACTGCATAGCTCAGCTGTGTCATTTATTTATGATTTCCGCTCACCGAAGCTCGTCCAGGCAGACTTTATTCCTGAGCCGTACATCTTCGCTGATGGGATAGAGCAGTAGGATCATCAGCCCTGTGACAATGAAGGCCACCGGGGCCGCACCGATCAGCAGCTTCAGGGTGTACACCACGGGAGCCGGCTGCTTGCAGGCGCCGGTGTCATACCCTGCAAATCTACACGGACACACAAACACGCAGAGGTCTTATTTTAATACAGAAACTCGACATCCAGCCTGACGCTGCAGCGCTGCACGTGAGCGAACCCGACACCTCTCACATGACGGCCATAAATCAGATCTGGGGGTTAATGCCTTTTTGCGAGGTATCATGACGCGCTGAGTGCGGGCCAAGACATTATAGAGTGTTTAAGTTAATGGTGCATGTGTGATGGCGATGTGGACTTACTCCAGACACAGGGTGGACACTCCCAGGGAGATACCAGCGGCAAACTTGGTGAAAAACACGTAGAAGGAGTAGAATATGGCCTCGTGGCCTTTGGAGTAGGGGTTGGCCAATCTGAAGTCGTCCACCACATCTGGCAGCATAGACCTGAACAGCACACACATACATGCAGAGTTGAAGTTTTTTTTTGCTGGATTTTGTGAGCACGTGTCTTTTGTCCTTAATACTCAACGTCACTCGTGAGATGACAAAATTTTAAGCTGATGTGTCCCTAAGACCTCCCTCGCGTTCTTACTTTTAATCATCTTATACAACCAGCCAGTCAAGATGCTAGCAGCTGATGATGTAGGTCTACTTACAGATAAACCGGTGGGCTGAAATTACAGAGCTAATAACACGATTAGATGATGAGCAGCGGGCGGTGCCAGGCAGGAGGAACAATCGGCCCCTTCCAAACTAAACATGCCCCCCCCCCCCCCCCCCGGTGGGAGGCCCCTGTAATTTGGGGTTCGAGGGAGGGGACAGGAGATGAGCGAAGAGCGGCACACGGGGAAGAAGTCTACTTTATCTCTGGTGTTGTTTTAGCTCTGTGATGGTCTAGGAGATTTATAGTAGACGCCGCCTCTAATTCGTGAAGATGACATCACTTTCATGACTGGGACGTGACCCGAGCGGACGCACACACAGGCACCACTGACGACGTCTCAGGCGCACTATTGTGGTTCGGGCTAATACCACTTTGATATCGAATCAAAGGGAGCTGACATGAGCAGCTCGACCGCGGCGCAGACAGACGTACAGCAGGTCCACCTAGCTCGCCTGCTTTTGAACCGCCGCAGGAAACTGAAGCACCAGAGAAGAAGACACTTTTGATTCATGTGACCTCATAATGGATGCAGCCACTTTTAAAGGCTTAGTTCAAATCTGTAAAAAAAAATACCAGGGGAGCCAAGACTTTTTCCCTTAGAGGGCCAAAACTGAAACTTAATCGCAGGCCATGAGTCAAAAGCAAACGTATGGAAGCCATTTTACGCCATTTAAAGAAAATAAATTGATGAAAACTTAGACTTGTTAAAAGTTTACATGGTAAGTTATGATTCAGAGATAAATGGTGTAAGAATATGACTTTTATCTCCATATTGGCTATTGACCTAACATGGGAATCTTTTACATTTCCGGATTAGAATTTCTTTCTCTTTAGTCTTTAACCGGCTGAAATAGGCGTCCATACAAATACCTATTATATTATCAAGATGCAAAATGGTACTAGGATCCAAAGTTTCCTTGCGTACTTAATTAGGCATCCTTCATATTCAAAGAGCATTTTAAATAAAAATAAAACAGCATTAACAATATAACAGTTTTTAAACGTTCATTTTTTGCAGTGAACCTTGTGGCCGGGCCATCTTTGGCCCGCAGGCCCCCCTTTAAGCAGCCCTGATTTAAACCATTTATAATAAATAATTTGGTGGTGTTGAAATCTTAAATGTGATGGAAAAAGGGGAGGAAATAATTATCTTTCCTGCAAATAATGAGGTAGCTATATCTGGATTTGGACCAAGAAGTGTATACTCTACTTGGGTCCTATGCATTGCTTGTGTTTGTTTTCTCCTTGTCTTTTGTAAATATGTGGCAATTCTGACAACTGAGAAGTGATAAAGATGAAGATGTGATCGACCCTCTCATCATCTTACCACGGCAGCAGGAGCGAAGCGGCCACGCTGAGCCCAGAGGAGACAGCCACGACGTAGGCCACCACAACGTTGGGGATGAAGACCAGCATCATGGTGAAGGGCATGATCCACTAGATGGAGGGGAAAGAGCCATAAAAAAACAATCTTAAAACTCTTCTTAATACAAAATGTTTCAAGTGTGCTTCTGTTATCCACACAGGGATGCTGCATTCATGACTTTGCCCACAAGATGGCACAAACATCAATGTGTATCGTCTGTGTTGGCCAACCAAAATAAAAACAGTGTACTCACTGTGATGCCGCAAAAAGCCGCCGTCTTCTTCCCAAACCTCTGCAGAAACCACTGCCATAACGGGATGCTTATCACTGCGGAAAGCTGGGTAAACAGGGACAAAAGGGGAAAATGCTTGACACGTGGGAGGAGAATCGCTTTGAATGTGTTTGAGCTGGAAGTTAATAAAAAAATGAATTCAAGTGGGAAGACGTGCAATGAGGCAAGCGTCCTCTGAAAATGAAAAATTCATGACGTCGAAAAAAATCTGGAATTCATCTCAAACGGCTGCCGTGGTTCAAATAAAGGTTTAATGGTGTCATGGGGGGAAAAGAGCTGCGATAAAAATAGCTCCCGCATTTGAAAAAAAAAAAAAAAAAAAAAATTAAGAATGCAGATGCAGAAGTGAAGCGATACCCAGCAGCTTAAATGTTACATCTTTTGGGATGTGATGAAAGCGTTACTCACCAGGATGGTCAGCACAATATTCTGGAAGTGGTCCCTCAGGTCGGCGGCGTAAGTGCAGAAGAGGACGAAGTTGCTCTGTATCAGCTGCAGAAATCAGAGATCAAACATTCAGACAGTCGGCCTCGTCTTGTCTGCTCAGCACTCAAGCCTTGCTGCGCCGAGTGCCAAACGAAGCGACCGGAGAAGCTGCTGACGGTGTTTCGCAGTGATTTTATTCCCACTCCGGCCTCGCACGGGTGACAACTGACACCTCCTCTGAGATGAGAGGGGCGAAAAATATACAGAGGCAGATCCGATGCCGGAAAAAAAGTTGGAAAGTCTGCAATAATTCAAACGGCTTAAACCCGAGGTGTCAAAGCTGAGGCACCGGCCTACATGTGACGAGACTCTGCTGAGCTGGTCTCCCTCTCTAAGACCTGGGATCTCAAACATGCCTCCAAACCGCCGAGCTTTCAGTAAGTGCTCTTCTACATTGATCAAATCAACATTGAGCGCCAGCAATTCTTCCGCACTGTCAGGATTCCAGGCCCCGGTTTACTGTAACGGCCGGCTGTCAGGTCTGAGAAGTGCTTCGTAAATACATCTGCGTTTACCTGAATGGCGACTGTGATGAAGAGGAATGCGGCGGTCAGAGTGAGGTACGGCCCGTGTCTCATCACCAGGATGAAGCCCTGATAGAAGGGGATCTGCTTCTCCGTCCTCGGGGCGTACGGATCTGAAACAGAAACACGTGGAATAAGAACACGAGCGTGCGAGAGTATCGAGTAACATGCAATAAGAGAAAGGCGATGGATTCGCTCACTGGCGATCCTGGAACTGCCCCTGCATTGCAGCAGACGCACACCTAGGTCTGCACAGAGGTCTGAGGCTAGTTCAAGATTACTTCTTTGGCTTTTTGACTTTATTTGATAGCTAGGTTGCAACAGACAAAACAGAGCGACGTTGCAGCTCTGTAGTATGTATCTTAGACTATTTACCCAACAGTGTTTTCATTTAATTCCCAACCACACTGGTTTCACTCCATAAATGTGTTCCTGGATGTGGAATAGCTCATTAGAGCTGCAGCTAATGGTCTGCTATGTCCTTCATTGCTACAACAAGCTCATAAAAGGTTCAAAAACTGTAAAGTGATTGCTTGTTTAATATAAGCCAAACCAAACCAAAAAGAAATATGTCATTTATTTTGCTATAAAATGGGGAAAACACAACAAACTGTCGCGTTTAAGTGGCTGAGACAAGCTCATTTTGGCATTTGGCAATTGTTAGCATGAAGCCAAACATCTTAAACCTGGAACCACAGAAGTCATTGTGCGACTGTTTTGACGGGGTAAGTCTTAGGGGCTTGACCTGGTTCTGATCCAGTTTTCCCTCCATATTTTCAAATGTTCAGAACCTGAAAAGTGATTTCCAGCTGAACCAAAGAGGATGCGTCACATCGACAGATCGGTGTGAACTGTTAACCTGTCTCGGTTTAGTTTCTGATTTAGCTGTTTCCTGTTTTATTTTGGTAAATACACTAATGTGTCACGTGTCATTTCCACTTCCTCTCTTTGTGTTTTTTTTCCCCCCGCCATTTTTCACTTGTTACTTCCTGCCAGCCTCTGAATTCTCAACGCCTTCCGCTGCTGACACATTTTTAAATCATCAGTTCATTTTTTTTTTCTTTTTCTGATAAATCATTTGTCGTCAATCAACATTAGCAAAGTTCTCAGACTCACCAGACAGAAACTCACCATCTCTCTCCTTGACCCCGAGGAACATTACGAGGGTGCAGACGAGAAACACTCCTCCGATCACGCCGGCGGCGATCATGTACACCTCCTTCTGCAGCGGGAGAAGAAGAAGAAGAACAAACACGTAGCCTACATCAGTCCATCTTCTTCTCACACCGCTCGCACGATCCGGTCTATTCTGAGCCATTCCTCAATCTTTAATTCATAATGTTCTCGAACGGCTAAAAAATTCAAGTGCTCCACTTTAACATGCTATACGTCCCCTCTGGAAAAAAAAAAAAAACGAATCCTCGCGGTAGGTGTTGGTCTTTTTGCTCAGTGGTTGACAGCACTCAAACTCTGCCGCGCACATGTCACTGTAAGCATAAACAGGAAGAAACCTCAAGTTGATCTGCGTCCCAAAATACAGCCCTTAACCGTTTAATATTGCACCCCGACAGGAACTGCTCTGCCTTAAACAACCTCTGTTTGTTTGCTATTTTTCCATGCGGTTCAGCCCAGCGGCCCATTATTATTTATGCACATCAAACACTCCCTGTTTCCGAGGGCAGACCTGCTTTGCCCAGACGGTGTGCCAGCCTTTACCAGCGACCACGGAGGAATTTAGCGGGTGGCTGCGGAGGGTTTTTCGCCGCTGTGAGTGGGTTGCCCCGATCGGGTTCACCCAAAATCCAATGGAAAAGCAACCATTTGAAACCCAAATAGCTGCGGTGCGACCAAAAAATCCAAAACGCAGGGACATTTTGCACTCTGGCTTGTTTCATCTTCGCAAAAAAGTCCCGTGATGGATTCACGGCAGCAAGTCGCGTTTATTCGCGGCTCAGCAAACTGAAATGCTGATGGGAGCGTCTCCTATCGCGTTTCTCTCCCTCTGACTTGAAGCTGAGCTGCAGCCGCCTTGAAGTGAAAAAGACTAATATTTCCAGCATATTGAATCTAAGGGTGCCTTCGAATGGCCCGGGTGAGATATAAATAGGCCCTAATGACTTGCAGACTGTTGAGACCCCCTCAATGTGGGGGCCACAGTTTGGAGCCCGATGTGAGGGATGAACCCCCCCCCCCTTTTGTGGTCGTGAGAGAGCGGAGCAGGCTCAGGATGTCGGGTTCAGATATCAAACAGTGGCGTCTCCTTTCAAATCCCACGGGTTAAAAACATGGAGCCGTTTTGGATGTCAGAACACGCAGACGCTCTGTAAATATGGACCCAATTTCGAACAATCCCCCTTTTCATTCGGCGCTGCTTTTTTCGGCCCCTCGGATATTTCGCGAGAGCCAACCGCCCTGTGCACACACCGCCGCTCCCGAAAGTTCATCGAGAGCGCTGACGACGGTCCGGGTTATTTTCGCATCCAACTCTGCGGCCTACTTTGAGCACACCTGGGCTCCTGGTTTTTGGCTCGGTGACACTTACCGAGTGTGACAGGTATTCCTGGGAGCGCACCAGGCTCTTGACGATCTCTGCCCCGCTGCTGTTGCCAAGGTAACCGGCGGTCATGTTGTGAGGCGGGCAGTGCTTCAGAGTGTGAGCGCTGGCCACGATCTGGCCCTGGATGGCGGCGCCAACAAGTGTCCCCAGCACCTCCATTGTCATTCCTGGAAACATGCGGGAATAAAGAGATCCAGCTATCGGTTCCAAGACTACAGAGTCATTCACACACTGTTAATCTTTACTGCTGCTGCTGCTGCAAAAAAACCTGAAATATGAAGAAAAAAAAGATGGATTGAGCTTTTTGCATATTAAAAGACCTTACTGTAGGCAGTGGCTGAGTCTCTCTCCCTCTGGTCCGTGCTCAGGAACATGGTGAGAGCAGAATAAGGCACGTGGAAGCACTGCAACGAAGCAGAAAGACGCAGTCAGGGCTTTTGGTCTGACACGGCAGCAGCTAAACAAAAGTCTTTTAAGGTGGAGAAAGATAACGATGTTGAGTATTTTGCTTCGACTGTTAAGACTGCCGTGACATTTTGTACAAGCATGAGTCCCGCATGATGCATCTTAGAGGTGTCACTTGTAGAGTAGGGACGGATTTAGAACGTAGGTGGAGAGCGTAAGAGGAACCGACAACTGCTGCTCTTTGCTATCCATCCTGGGCTTCCCACCATGTTTCTACGGCAGCCCAGAACGGACAAACCGAAAAAAACCAAAAGGCCTTTTACATTTTTGGCGTGATTAGTGGATAGGGGAGGGTGAGATGAGGGCTGATCGGTGGGGGATGCAAACAGCAACCTCGCTGCTAAATGCGACCAAATCCTCCACACTGGACCTTTTGCACGCTCACACGGCCGCTTGCGTGGCTTGCATCTATTGTCGAGTGTTGTCCGCGTACAACATCTGACCCACAATCGAATGGGAACACCCAAGATATGTTTAGATGTCTTTTCATCTACGTACACTATCCCCTGAAAATGCATCACTGTACACACACACACACATATATATATATATATATATATATACCAAAAGCAGTCTCTGCACTTTCCATGTCGGCCAACCTCAGCCCTCTGTTTTCTCCTTCCTCACCACCTCTCCCAGAGAATAGGCGAGCAAACCGAGGACCTGCTTCACTTTGTAATTTACACAAGGGCCCAGTCAGCACTGCGGCCAAGCGAGCGTGCACAGCCGCGACGAAAATAAACGTGGCCGTGAAGGGATTTTCTTTTCTTTTCTTTTTTTTGCAGCCGCCGGTTCCATACAGCATGTCAATTACGGGGCTGGATGCAAACATTTATAGAAATTGAACCTGCTTAGCGGTCCACTATAGATGGAAGTGAGAGCTGATAAACCCCACGGAAACCCGCTATTAGTTGATTACGTAAACAGATGACATACTGCATCCTAACCTCTGTTTACAGACTTTCGACCCTCTGAATGCTAACAGCTGGCCGCTCCCAGCTCACTTCACACAAACACACGTCCAGAGACAATGAAGGACGGCTAAAAGTGGTAACCAGCATTTACCCAGCGAGAGGTTCCTGGCAGGACGGACCGTATACTTATCAAGTAGTTAGAATGACATGCCATTACAGCTCGCCGCAGCGTGGCCGCAGCGGTCTCCGCGCTCTGTAGCACATGTTATATGGGTTACCCCGGAGCAGAGCGACGAGGGAGAGGGACGAATGGTCTGGACCATAACAACAAAAGGCAGCCTAAATAACTCTACTTCCCCCTTTGAGGTGAGGAATCGAGGAGCTCTGGGTTCTAATCTGCTGCACGTCACAAATCAAAGTGTAAATCCCACTCCGGGCTGTCGGAGTCTGGTGTGAGATGACTGTGATCATCCCCGCTTAGAACTTTGTTCTTTGCGATGTTTTTCCCGCATTTCTATCTATATGTTACGTAACGTGTCATCCGCATCAATCAGAGCTTTTATGTCCTCGACGTCTCTCTTGTACCGCGTGTGAAGTCCCGCTGGGTCGCCTGAGGCGCGCGTACGCCATTTTTCAGATTTCTCAAAGCATCAAGTGCACTTCAGAGCGGGTACTTACAGTGATGAGGGTTTGGTAGAGGCAGTAGAAGCCAAGGTACCAGATGAACCTCCCGCTGATGAAAGGGGGAACAAACCAGAGGTAGAAGTAGGAGACCACCAGGAACGGAGTGCAGCCCACCATCCTAAAGAGCACGGACACATGTCAGGTGAGAACACACACACAAAACAAATAAAAACATGGAGCATCATGTTTACACCCTGGTTCCGAGCTAACTCCTGGCAGCCGTCATGAGCCGCCACAGCAGGGGGACAACAATAGCTTGTGTGTTATGTCATTTTCACAGCAGCGCAGTGTTAAAATCAGGCCATATTTCTGGCAGATTACAGTGAGCTGTGCTGACGGCTAAATGATTATGTTGTCCTTAAGTATGACAGGAATCTGTCCCAGGAGGGACGGGCGAGCGGGGAAATACCACAGTATATCAAACCTAGCATTTAAAGATCCGCACACACACACACACACACACGCACGCACGCAAACGCATGAATATGCAACACACACTCGAGCAAACGCAGCATGAAGGAATTCTGCTGCGCTGGGCTTTTTTTCTCAGAACTCGGAGTGATACAGCGTGTGGGCTATGTATAATTCATAAGTAAACAACTGGTATGTGTCATTATGGCTGAAGTGAGCAGCTGTGCGTTTCAGAATGAGGGGCAGGTTATGGACGATCAACACGGTGATTCGTCAACATGTCCTCCACCCTCCTCCTCTACTTCTTCTTTTTCCCTCAAACGCAAGTGGGGTTTGTCTGTCCCGCTGCTGTTGCCGGGAACAGCTGTAACAGCAGCACATCTGCAGGTAGGAAAAAAAAGGGACCAAAAGGGGGAATCGTGGTGACTGTGACAAAACCTGACCTCTGGCCTGCTCCACACTGGGGGGAACATAAACAAGAGAAAGTGGGAGAAAGAGGTAGAGAGAGGCCGGGAATGGTCATTTCTAGCATCGTCCAGCCCGCTCCACCTCACTCTCCTCCTGATTGTTTGCTCTAACAAAGGCGGCTGACAACGCTGGTGCTGCAGTATTGACCGCTCGGTCATGGGGGGGCGATGAAAGGGCCCCGGCCGCCGGTGAATGGGACAGTTAGAATGTTCCTGCAAGATGACTGTGCTCAGGGAGAGGCAACAAAAGGCTCAGTGCGCAAACACACTCGCATACTTCCTCACACATCAGGCGCGCATGAATACGCATCCGCACCTGTCCCAGTGATTTTGCACAGTCTTAATTAAGCCGGAGCAGGTTGATAGGAGGCCGGCACGTACTTTTCTCTCCTCTCCGACTTGTTCGGGACACTCGCGGCATGTTAATTAGATGACGAGCGGCGGAGCAGAGGGGATTTAGAAGGGGTCTGATGGGTGAGAGCGTGCTTTCTTGGTTGATTACGGGCTTAGCAGCGTTCATATATGGCAGAGGTGGAAGGTATCTAACTGCATTTGCTCAAGTTTTCTACTTAGGTGATCCTTGAGTACTGTTACTTTGCACCTCTACTCCATTACTTCTTCAGAGGGAAACCAGCACTTTGTTCTCCACAGCTGTTAACATACGACGATGTCATAAACAACAGGACCGGAGTCACCGTGTTGAGGACTTGCAACTTGACAGATAACAAGTGACTCGTGACTTGACTTGAGACATGATGACTCGAATGACTTGTCTGTGTTCAAGTTTAGCGTTTTAGTTTTTTTTTTTAGTCTGTCTAAAAGTGATGGGGGGAATACTTTGAGAGGAAACTATGAAATAAGTTTTTATAAAATGATCTGTTTTAGGTTCAGTTACATTCATTCTACGAGCGGTTGGTCATTACACGGCCAAGTGACTTCTTCTCTGAACCTTTACAGATGGTTTCATTTTCTTCATTAATGATCTCAGGACTCGCTAAATGCATCTTGTGATCCTTCGGAGGGGGCCTGACCCCACAGTTGGGAACTAACTGTTGGTTAGTGCTGTGTATGTAATGATGCATTTATCAGCAATCTGATAATGCAGTATAGCCTACAGAATGATGATATATCACTCACATGGGCCAAGTACGTTCAAGTTTGATGGTAACACTTTTACAAAATTGCTGCATTTACTTGTAAGTGAGTATTTTTACAGTGTTGTGTTCCATCTTTTATTTTTTTCCCCCTGTTAAAAGTTTTTTTTCCTCAATATGGCAAGTTTTTCCACTCGAATCGAGGGTCTAAAGAAAGAGGCTGTCGCTCACTGTGCAGTTTGTAAAGCCCACTGAGGCAGTGTGATCGTGATTTATTGGGCTCTTTGAATAAAATCTGATTTATGGGCTCTTTTACTGACTGATAGACCGACCCCGTCTTTCTCTCGTCGGATTCTAGTTGAGTTTCGAGCTTCTTGTCACGGGGATCATGCATCACCACAATCAAAAACATAATAAACAGAGCAGCACCCATGTGGGCGTTTTGGGCCAAATGACCTCATCCTAAAGAACTCAGATACAAATCACTTCATGTCTGGCTGTGGATGTGACAGCCAGAGGGGGGGGGGGGGAACACTTCCTGCTCGACGGGCAGAGGGGGGACTTTCCAAACAGGGTCGGGACTGAGGGAGTGTCTTGCAATCTCATCACAAATACCGATGAACACACATTTAAAACACCCACGTATATATACCACACTGAGTACACACAGAGCACGTACACACACACACACACACACCTACAGCTTCCCCCGGGGTAATCAAAGCTGATTTAACAGCCATCAGCATCTGTCTGGTATCGAGCGCGGCTGGCCGGCCACAGTGGACTTGGTCCCCCTCCAGCTCTGTCAGCCTGTGTGTAATCTATGGTTTATAATGCAGTAGGCATTAAAAAACTGCATGTGTAATTACAGCTAGTGTCACGCTAGTGTGTTCAAAAGACGCGTACCGCACACGCACGCATATCCGCTTATGAAATCATCCCTGTGAAAATGGCGACTTAAGGAGATGGTGGTATTAACTTTGTGTAATCCACAACTACGGAGCCGCGAAGGCAAATCATGCCGTGCAACCTTCTTGCAGACAAAGAAAGCTGGACGGTGCCCAGATGCGAAATGAGTTGTTACAGAAATTAAATGAGGTGTCAACGGGCAGCACCTCGGCATATGATTAGTAAAAGAATGCAGATGAACTTCCTTGTCTGCTGTTGTCTGGCGTTAAAAAGGCAACAAACCCGGCCCGCGCCCTCAGAGCACACGGCCTGCAAAGCTCATCAGAGGGAGCGCCGGGGTCGGTGTAATTAAAGCTCGCTGCCTGCTCGTTCGTCTCAACCCTCAGGTGAGAGGCTCGAGGCCCCGGGAATGATTTCAAAACCGTCGGAAAAGTGGAGCGCGCGGCTTGTTATTGCTTGGATTTTGCGCAAACATTAGTGTGATGAAGTGGCCGTAATTATGTCTGAGCGAGTGGGAGCAAACCAAAACAAGTTTCACAATCTGTCGACAAATTACAGTCCCTTTACGCAAGAGTATCTGTCTGTCAACAGCAGCACTTTCCTGTTTGTTGACTACGGAGCGGAGGTCATTTCGCTCTACTCTGGCAGCTTAGATAAATAACATGTATCCCGCTTTCACTGGATTGTTGGATGACTTAAGAGTAGAGAGAGCAACACGGTAATATCAGAATACAAGACTAAACACTGTCCAGTATTCTGATTAAATGTCTGGTCTTAGAGGATACACTACAATCCAACAGTGCTAATTCTGACTTAATCTGAAGGTAAATGAATCTACTTATCAGCGAACTGTCTTCAAGGCAATAATACTCCTCGATTAGAGTACTGTCTTGTCAATATATGTGTGCAATCTGATGTTCTGTCCCTATTTCTGAGCCAATGAAAAAATGGCAGAAATAAAGGAGAGGGTAAAAGAAATAACAATGAGGAAGAGGTTCAGAGGTTCCCTTGAAAGTGCGAGCGGGGAGCTCACCAGGGCATGAGTCTGCCGATCTTCGTCCATCTGCTCTTTGTAATGAAGAAACCAACAACCGGGTCGGTCACAGCACCCCAGGCTTTACCGATGAACAGCACCATGGAGGCCTGGAAGGCGTTGATCTGCAGAGCAGAGCGAGGACAGACTGGAGTTAAAAACACACGCTGGCACACAACTCACCAACTCGTTTATTCATTTATAGGATCCCACAAACAATTCTCATTATCCACGTTATTAAACACATTACCTGAGCGATGTCGAGCAGGTAGATCTGCAGGAAGAAGGCCGTGGCGCTGGCAGCCACCTCCTTGGGCGCTCCGCCGATGGCGAAACACAGCTTGCTGCATAACGTCAACTTGTGGCCCAGCTCAGTCTGTGAAGACAGAGGTGACGAGGGAGAAAGAAAAAAAAAAAAAACTTAATAAGATAATGACGACCTTGAAGGTCAGGCTGCTAATGAGCAAATTAACTTTCCTCTACTGCAAGCAATCTGATGAAGACGTTCATTTCAAGTGGGAAATAAAGGCGCTGCTGTCACAAAACACACAACGTTACTGCTTATTGTTGAAGTTAGAGCTAACCACGAGGAAATCACCTCCAAAATGGATATGTTCACTCAAACACTGAGCTCTATGAAAGATCTTTAGTGACTGTTTTTTTTCATGTTTAAACAAACTAAATAAAAAAAAACTCTTTTGTTTTCATGACAAACTTAAAGGACAACACACTTCCATACTGTTTTACTTCACAAGTGGCGGACCCTGCCACCTTTCTAGCTTCAAACAGTGTTCTGTGGACCTTATTCTCCTCTGGGAACAGCTCGTTTACTCACTCAAGGAAAATTATAAATATTTCTGTTTTTGTAAATGTTAAAACTGTGCATTTAAATTTCTCCTCCAAAACGATGCAGTGCCCCTTTGAGAAGTTTTGACACACTTGCACTTTACTTGCATATTACCACTTCCTGCTACTTCTTACACTTCCACTCATTACACTTTGGAGGAAAATATAGTGCTTAAATATAGTACTCCGCTACCTTTATGTGATAACTTTAGTTACCAGTTACTTTACAGATTCCAGGCTGCATCAGAGCCAAAGTAGCCCATTTTTATTTTTATTTTGCTTACTAAAAAAGAAAGAAAAACTGATTCTGATCATCAGAAAAATGCTGTACAGAATATACGCACATGAAAATATATATACTTTTACCAAAGTAAGATTGTAACACACTCACTAAGTCTGACTTTTAGGTACTTTTAACAGCACTGTGAGTCACACACCCACAAATGTTTTCACACATCCAAGGACATGACCAAGAGGCACAATGTGTCAAAGAATAAACTTCGGTTAAAGTCAATATTCCTGGAAGAGGAGATCAGGAGTAAATATAAAGAATGTGTCATTTTGTTAACCAATACGCATGAATGACTCAAAGTAAACTCTATGTTACACCATTCACCCGTAAAGACAAACAGACCAACAGACTTCAGTGTAACTGCGCTGAAAGCCCGTCAATCCAACCAACTAAACTTCCTTGTTTCCTTTTAGTTTCTTCCCATGAGCGACTCAAGCTGTTTATCTTACCAACTGCCTGTGCACATTCCTGGCTCAGCTTTATTACACCACCTCCCAGACGATCCAACGCGAAACAAGGTGTGTCGCTCGCTAATAAATTAGGCCATGAGGACAGATTTATGACTCATAAATAGTGAATCCTGCAGTCATCCATAGTCTGAATCTTCCTCTATTTCAGGCTTTCCTAAAATAACACTCCTCCCTCATCAACATGGTGCGTCGATCGTTAAGTCATTCAGGCGGATTTATAGAAAAGTACAGTTGCTTAAGTGCGTCTACGTAGCACCGCGTTTTGCCGTTGACGCGTGCGGAAGATGTGTAAGAGTTTCACTCCCTTTACGGACGCACAAGCCATCCCCCGGCTGACGACTTAAATCATCAACCTTCCTGTAACTCCGTCTCCCTGAGTGACAGGTTGCCCTCTGCACACAAGAAAGACGTTCATGGTTTAAACATGTGGAAGTGTGGGTGTAAAATGTGGGGGGGGGATCAGAAGGAGACCCTCCACCAGATATTTGGGTTGTGGTTTATCCGTGCAGACACTGAGGCACACGGTGGAGCCTGAGGAGCCCACCGAGTCATCTTTACTCTGCTGTAACCATCAGGCACATGACTCTGTGTGTGTGTGTTGGTGTGTGTGTGTGTGTGTGTGTGTGTGTGTGTGTGCAACAAGGGCAAACTTTCATCCTCACACATGAATAAGGCGAGACACCACAGTCTAGGGAGCCCGATATTTACGACTGTCTCCGAGGCTGTGCACACAGATCAACCTCTGCCTGTTCCTCCCTTCTGTATAACCTTTGGATTCAGACATACACACACACACACACTCACACACACAACACTGTCACTCCACATCCAGTGGCCCAGGCTCGGCCCGCAGCTGCTCCCCTCAGCGCTTTATGAAAGGAGGAAAAATCACCAAAGGAACCGCAGCCTCGACCGACACGCTGTTATTACCCGGCTCACGTTTTCTCTTCCTCCGTTTTGCGCCCCCATCAAAACACGGAGGGCTTCGAGAACGACAATTACCCGGGAGGGAGGGGTGTAATTATTCAATCGCAAGACAAGCGGGTCAGAGGTAAGTAAAGGCTGCGCGGCGGTTCCGACTTCAGAACTCTCTCTTCTTCCACTCTCACTGCAATTACCCCTAATTGGAGAGAAAAATTAAACTCTTTGGTGCCTGGAGAGAACGCTGCTTAACTGATGATGTGCAAAAATACTCGCAGCACTCTTCTCTCTCACTCTCTCGCTCTCTCGCTCTCTTTCCTATTCTTTCCCTCCAAACTCAATCATTACTGAGTTTCTTATCATCAAAGAGGATAAACAGGATATCCCGTCTACTGTTGTCTGGATGCACAAACAGCACCGCACACACACGCAAACACACACACACACTCGAGTCAGACTCACACATGTGCACAGAACAAGTAGCTGGGAGTGAAGGGAGCATCTGCAAAGTTCAGACCAAACAAGGGACAAGGACAGATAAGACTAATCTGTGGGAGTTAATGAATCCTGAACCGTTTGAGGGGAAAAACGATTTAAAATGCCTGAACTGCACCGCCAGTGATTTAAATCAGGATTGAGGATCATTCCGGGGCAAAGAAAAGGAGGAGGAGGAGGAGAAGGAGGAGGAGGAGGAGGAGGAGGGACATCTCACGCCAGCTACGCTATATTCTCCCAATGCAATACTGAATGTTTGCATGTTGAATGTTAAGCCGCAGCTGCAAATGGCATCAAAAGGTCACAAGGTCTAGTTACAGGGTTTAAAACAGAAGTTTTTTGTCGTCGGCTCGGATTATGGATTATGAGTATGAAAGGTTGATCATGTCAGTGTTGTCAGCGGGCCTTTAAACTGTCAACAGCAGCCTGGTGACGCTGGTTGAACTCACGGGGGAATCAATCCATAAATCTGCAGATGGATTAGTGGAGGAGTGACAGAGCTGTGTACTTTTGTGACGGATCGGGAGGCTCTTCGTGTGAACTTTTGTTGACTCTGACCTACATGTGTTCTCGCTCACAAAGGGAGGAACTGCATTCATCTGTCATGTCCCACTTAGGCACCCTTATTTGATTTATCACACCTATAACAAAATGTACTCCACACCTCTTTTTCTACGTAAACATAACGTAAGTATGAGTTTTAATAATCTAAGGTTAAGCCAACTTAAAATTGTAGTTCATTTAACTTAAAGGAACATAAATAACACATCAGCAGTCCTCCTGGCATACAATGTTTTGGGGGATTAAAACTCGCAACAGATTTTTGTAAGTTGTAAAATTAACGCACATAGTAAAGACGTGTTAAAGCAACATTGTGTAGAAATCCGTCGAAAAGTGGCTAAAACAAGAGCAGCTCCCTCTATGAGGAAGATATGAACAGGCTCTTTACGCACAAAAAGAAATCAGCCAAGTTTCCGTTCAAATTCAGCCAAAACTTTAAACTAATCTCCAAAACAATCAGCTGTGGGAAAAATGCATAATATGTGGCATTTGAATTCACTACAGTGGGAATATTTGAAGGCAGAGGCACTTCAAGATAAACAGCAACAGTGTTTTTATCACTTCAGTGGACGTTTAAGTCACGTGCTCTATGTATTTCATGTTTGATTCGCCAAGTTTCCAATGCACTTCTAGTTTTCCACAAAGTAGTGGACCATTACCATCCATTCTTTTTATTGATAAACCAACATTTCCTTTTTTGGCTCAGTGTAAAAGTTATTTTTGGAATATCTGGACTTTTTTCTGCATTGTTCCTCAGGTTTTTATGCGTACATTTGGACAAAAAAAACATTAAAAAATGTGAATGGAAAACGAACCAAATGTCAAAAGAAAACAAAGATGACTGTAAATTTGTTGCCGTGTCTGAAGAGCTATAAATACGAGTGAGAACCTAAGGTGTCCTCAAGTTCAGGGAAGTGAACTCATTTGGTTTTTTAAATCACATTTAGTGTTTACAATCACAACATTCCGCCTCCTTCTGGGAAACCAACAAAGACATATTTGTAGTGACAACGAATTCTCAGGTGTCAAATCCGAGTCATTTGAGCCGCATTGCAGCAACAGAAACTGCACATTAGACGGACGCTTGGCAGAGAGGAGACAGTTGGAGAACTGGTTAGATCGGTGATGTAAAGCTGTTTCATTGGCACCTCGAGCCAGTGAAACAAAACCAGAATGAGTGACTCACTGCGAAGGTATTCAATATGACAGTATCTGAAACAGTGTCTGCATAAAATGGTTTCTGCCTCAGTAAATGGACAACACTCCTTGTGAGTGCTTTGGCTCTCTTGTCTTTCATTGTCGGCTCTCTCACCTCAAAGGCTTATCACCTTTCACCCGCATACTTCTCATAATGCTAAATGACATAAGATAAATCACAAAGGACCTTCTGCTGTTTGCAAAACCCGAGTGCGCCATCCCTTCCTGCTCTCCATCCACTGTCTTGCCTCCTATTATGGCTGTGATGACAAACTTCATCGCCAAAGTCCAGCGAGATCGCCAGACAAAAGAAAGCAATCACCGGGCGGTTCATCCCATCAACGGGAACAACCTTTCTCCAATGAAAACAACCGACTTCCCGGCGTTATCTGCCATCTGGAGGCTTACTGGTTCACAGGAAAACAATGCAGATGATTAATCAGAAACAGATAAGCCACTAAAGAGATCACACTTTCCATCTTTTTTTTCCCCCCCCTTCTCCATCCAATCGTGTGAACTCACTCGCAGCCCGAGTGAGCTGCAGACACACCAGATGAGACTGAGAGTTTGAGGGTCCCAAGATGGGTCGGAACAGTGTGATTTAGGCTCCTAACGTTACATGTGATAACAACTACAAGAGAAGCAAAACACAAACAGGTGAGCTTACCTGCTGAGGCGTTTTGGGGAAGAGCGGTTCAGTGGGCTTGATGAGCTTCCCTGCAGGGCCCTGAGCTCCCCTCTCTCCCTTGGCCATGGCTGAGAGGCTGTGTGTGAGGCGGCAGCCGTACTTCTGCGACTGTGTGTGCGAGGGTGTGTTGAAGTGAGTGTGACTGTGACTCCTCGTGTGAGCGAGCGTGCGGGGAGCCTGCCACTGGGTGGTGTGTGTCAGAGGCTGGAACTGGATGTGGCTCTGACTCCGGGTGTGTGTGTGGTGCGCGTGAGTGACAGCTCCGGAGGCCGGGAGCTCCTCCTGCTCCTCTGTGACAACTCTGCCGCTTTCTGCCGCCATTCACATGCTGTTGTGCTCTGGAATGAGGCCAGGAAGGGAAGGGCAAAGTCAGACAGGCGGTGCCACACACGCACACACACACACATACATATACAAACACACACACACACATATACAAAAACACACACACACACAAAACCACACACACTCAATGAAAAGCATGCACTGCAACATACTAGAAGAAGAATGCACACACATATTTGAACTCAAAGACTCTGCACAGAGATGGGACAATGCACAAGAGCGCGGATGAATAAAGATGCAACAACACACACGCACAAACGCGCTCACACTCCATCGCAACTACCCTTTTCGAACACACACCCCACTTTAAGTCAAATGTAATCCAGTGTTGTCATCATGTGCTGTATCTGACAGCTGGCACAGCTGGGAGAGCAGAGCAAACCGGGGCGCAAAATGCGACGGTGTCCCGTGCAGGAGTGCGCTGCTGCCCCGCTCTCATCTTACTATTACTGACAGTGCATCCACACTCAGGCGCTCTGCACACCTGATAGGAACCTTTAGCAACAAATAAAGGGAGAAAACACAAATTCAATCTTACCCCGTGTTGGTGGAAAAAGCAGCAGTGCTGTGAGCGCTGCAGTGAGTTAGTTAGTTCGGTCTGCGCGGTGATGTGCCAGTCAGCCAGCCAGTCAGTCAGTCAGTCAGACGGCCAGGATGAGAAGGAGACTGCGGAGGATGGAGAGGGGTCTGCGCGTCTCCACTCTCACTTGTTTTCAGCCTGCAGTGACTGAGCTGCGCCCCGCGGCGGCCGCCGGGGTGCATGACAATCAGCTCGGCGTGTGTGTGTGTGTGTGTGTGTGTGTGCGTGTGCGCATCTGTGAGGAGATTATGGCAGGCGATGGTTTGACAGTCTGTGTGTGTCTGTGTGTGTGTGTGCAGGATGGAAGCGCACAACAATGAGACCGTGCCACAAAAACACTGCCGTGTCTGCAGTGTTAAAGCTCATATCGCGTGTTTGCTGTTTAACAACGACAGCAATCTCATCATGACCCCACACTTCACTTGATGTGCTCCAAATCAGATTGGAATCTGAAAGTGTTGCGCCACTGTTTTTTGGATGTCACGCGCACCAGGATGTATAAACCCTTCCATGCTTTGTGACAAACGTGTTTACGATAAGTGGCCGACCTCTTACAATTATTTCATCAGTGCGTTGCTTCTGATCACTGCACCCTTCAGACCGCATTATGCAGGTGAGTGTCACTCTCGGGAAAGTGTCGTGAAGAGGAATGTTTGAAATGCAGTTTGGTTTCATGTCACTTCCAGTTAATTACCTGCCCAGCTTCTGTGGAACCAGGAACATGGCAATCACATATTTCCCACACTGCATCATTATCACCATCATTACGGTCTGGCTACACCTCAGTACCACTGCAGCATAGTTTTGACATTGTTGTACTCAGTGGCAGCCTAGTTTTAATTAAGACTGACATGTCATTTGAAATATGTGTGCCGCCCTGGGCTGGGTTAAAGGGGCACTCCGGTGATTTTTGATCGCGGATTCATGAAGACGAGTGAATCGCAAGACAGCAGATTTGAAAAGGAACGGCTGAAATCGAAGCAGCACAGGCCAAGATATCCGGACTTTTTAGATATGCGAAATGCCGTAGCATACATTTCCCAAAATGCAACAGGATGGTGTTTTATTATGTATTTTTCATTGAAGCCTGGCCTCACACAACGAAAAAGCAAAGCAATTCAATTAAGCAGCAAGATAAGTAATTTAACGTCCTCTACAAACTGCTACTCAAGACTTGATGATAGTTTTCCGACCACCCCATATCACCAAGCTGCTAAACCTAAATATTTCTCGAATATGCGCAGATTAAGCTTCCTGTGCCACTGTCCGCCCTTTTCAGACCACAGGCATTTTTGTTAGAACCTTCACGTTGAAAGCCAAGCGTGAGCTATTTTTTTTTAAACTTTGGAAAGATTCCTCCAGAGCCACAGAAGACGTTATCGCGGGCTGAGGTGTCGTCCTCATGACCACTAAACTGAACCCGATGTGTAAAATCGATGGAGTTTCCTTTATATGAGACCTCATAATTCATTCTAAGTCAGTCTGACTTGTTATTGTGCACTCTACAAATGGTAAGTATGGTAAGTTAGCATATAATAATAGCAAACAGCCTTCCCTACGCATTTTTGCATGGTTGTTTCCGAGGTACAGTTCAACATGTGTTTATAATGTTATTTTTATCGGCCCTTGTCCAGCTTTGGGTTTCAGACATATTGAGTGCCTTTCCTTTTTCCCACATCTTCCTTTCATAAGCAGCTCCTTCAGTTCGAGATGTTTACCCTCCACAGTAAGCCTCTCCTCAGAGCATGACAACAAACATGTCATGGAGACCTTAGTCGATGAACCCGAACCTCTCCATAAATTCCAAGCATGCAAGCCCCTCTACCAAAACCACATTACTGACAATAAAAAGGGAAACCGCCGCGGAAGAGTCAGGCATATGACCTGCATTAGAATGGGTATGTTTCCGATAATGCGTGAAGAGGAATGTGCAAAATGAAAGGCTGGCTGCTGCGAGAGTGAAAGGGTCATTCTGAAAGGAAATGTGGGAGTTAAAGGGAAAGTAATTCCCTGCATGCTTAGCCTTATTAAATATGTAGCACAAAGGAAATGTGCTCTCTTTTACTCTTTAGCCAGACCCCCTCTGGCTGCCAACCAAGTGGTGCATATCAGCCTGCACATTCAGGTAAACCTCCCCAAATGTGCAACATGGCCTCTCAGAAAGGTAATTCTTTAGAGAGGACTGAAGACATTTCTGCTACTGGGGTTTCTTCCCCTGACCTTGACCAGCCTGAGGCTGTCATCTCTTCCTCCTCAGCCACAAGCGAATACATAGCCTCCCCTCTTCTGCACACCCCTCCCTCCCATTGCTTTAAATATTGAAGATGGATAATGGTGTTCGCCTTCTTCCCGGGGCCAGGCAAAGAGCTTGGAGATGGAGAAGCAAGCACACACTCATGTAAAAGCACATGCATGTTACACATGCCGAGACACACAAGATGCTTCATTCAAGAATAAAGAGGCAATGATGCAACTTAACTTAATCCCATCTGAATGAGGTTTTTAAGCACGTTTGTGCCGTTTTTTTTAGGAGTTGTCTTTGTGTTAACACTGTGAACTCATCAGTCCTTCAATTCTGTCTTCTCTGACATCCGTAGCCCCTCCCCGCCTCCTTAATCTAAATCCCCATTAAACTTGTAATGACAGCACAGATGTTGCATTACAACGTGAAATCAGTTGCTCCTCGGTGTCGCGCCACAATCACCATGATAATTACAGTCACTGGAAGCCGATGGATGCCTTCATTACTGAAGATTCCTGTCAGCAGTCTTCACACCTGGGCAGTGTTAATATGAATTTGAATTGTCAAAGCCATTAAGCGTTTTAGATTGGCTTTGAAAATGTTCCACTACATTTCGTTGTATGTCAAAGAAGAGATCGTAAAAACATGCACAATTTTGAGGATTTTTAATGTACCTTGATTTGTGATATGTCTTTTAAGGATGCAGTCAAATAAAATAACACATTGTACATTAAATCTGCCACCCAAAAACAAAATAAAATGGCAATATAAATAACAAACTGTCAAAAAAGCTTTTCTCTTTTGAATGTGCAACATGTAAGAATTTGTTTAAAATAAATCTTAAATTATTGACATAATGTGAAGTAATAAGACGTTTAATGTCATGTTGAAGAGATCTACTGAAATTAGCATGCTAACCAGCTAGCTCCGGCCCGTCCTTTCGCATAATACTACTCCGAGCTCCCAGTCTGGACCGCTAGCTGCGTAGCTAACTGAGCTTACCAGCTAACGGCAGCTACAGTTTACAGCAGTTAGCAGGTACTTGGGTGATATGCTGCTCCCGCATTTGCTTGCAACACATACTCAAGAGGTGGCCAGTTCTTACATATTGCACCTTAAAACCATAAATGTGCAAACAAAACGTAATTTAATATAACTGTAAACGTAAAGATGCAAACGCTTATGTTGCTTTAAATAGTGCAGAAAACCTGGTGATCACATTTTGGGAAGACTTTGGAGAGTTGGTAAGTGGTGCTGGTGGTGCATGTGTGTGTGTGAGAGAGAGATGGAAGGAAGGAGGGAGGATTAGATGTGATGGACCAACAGATGGACGCACATGGTTGACCATCTGCACGGGCGACAATTTTGGTTTGCCTTGACAGTTTTTTTTTTAGGAGTTTGGGGGTTTAGGGAGATCTGTTGGCAGGTAAACACTGTCCTCCAGAGGAGAAAGACAAAGTAAGCATTGACAACAGCACCTCAGGAGCACCTGTGATGACGGAGATGACTAACTGATAACATCTCCATTTAATTATCCCCCAGAGATTAAATGTGCACAACGAAGTTTTGGGGAAGAAATCATTAACTGATTTTTTTATGCCAAAACAATCTGAACAAACTCTCTATTTAACTGAGTAAACAAACTGACCTTAAACTACAACACTAATTCACACTGTTTCACTTCAAACATTGTTCTGGGGACCTTATTTGCCTCTGAGAACAGTTTGTTCGTTCACTTACGGAAAAAATAAATATTTCCGTGTTGTTTTATTACCTCACTGAATTTTTCCTTTCTCCAAAACCACATCGTGCCCCTTTAATTAGCTGTAGGAGAGTAACAATCATCAAATGCAGCCAGGTAAAGAAACATTCTAAGCTATAGGAGGTCTTGAGACTGTAATCAGGGTTGTGGTTAAGTGAAAGTGAAAGAGATAAGTGGCTGTGGGTTACTGTATGGGGCCCTTTTAGTCAGGAGTGTCCAAAAGGAGCCTGTGTGCTCAGGGGTCTCTGTACGATGACGGCGTTGGCCAAATCTGCCTCTTCTAAACTCAATTCTTTGTCGTTGAGCTCCCGGAAAGGAACCGACGTCGTCAGGACGAACGGTGGGCAGCTCCTCTGAGAGCGTGCCACGAAATCTTGAATGTCCATGATCCTGGGGAGGAATTACAGACCGGATTTAGAATCAGAATAAAAGACATAACAAAGCAAGGCAGAGTTAGAACTTCCAGACACAAAGCATTAACGGGAAAATACTCTACTCTCTCTAGTGACACATGATTTCTCTCAGAGGCACTATACAAGCAAGATGATCAATTATTAATCACGACGCGGCCTATATGAACGATCCTATGGCAGGCCTACTCCTCACACACTAGCTGAAGGTTAGAGGGGCTCAGTCCTCTCTATCCTTAAGCTACACACTCTGTTATATAAATGCTGCATCTGAGTTACGCAATCCCTCTCTGGGGATTTTATAGATCCACTCCGTTGCTACATCTCAGATTATGTTTTCTGCAGCCCCGTGCACTGTGGCAGGGGATATAACATGCACAGTGCCTTCAACTCCAGCAGACTAGAACAAAGCATTACGTAATCCTCAAACAAAACCCCCCCGCCACCTCCCGAGCAAGTACAAACAAAAATCTTTTGTCAGCCCTTGAACTACTTCTTCCCCGCGATGCTTGAGATTAGGGGATTTACAGACAGTGCACTTGCAGGGGTAGAGTCAGAGCTAGACTGTCTTGAATATGAAGATATTATATACATCAAGCTCGGGTGTGGAGAGAGATGTGTTTAGGCCTTGACATTGCGATACACACCGATGCGATAGGTTAAACCTCTGCACCAATCTCCTGCCGTCAGCCAACCAGATCTGCAGGGAGGTAACGGGAAGGGCGTGGTCTAGTGTTACCATGGGAATAGGGAGAGATTCTCCATCCTCGTGCACAGATGGTGACCTGGCCACTACTCTGGGCGCAACACTGGGGGTGGACAGGAATAAATAAAGAGATTAAGAGCCAGTTAAAAGTACACACAACATATACATTGAGCATTTCTCTAGTTCACTAATATGAGGTGTAGGCAGACACAATCTCAGACGAAATATCTTTCTGGGACTCTTGTGGAGAGTTTAGTATTCATACAGTGATGTTTGGAACATGTTGAGGCTCTCATCAGGCTGAGGTCTGCTTGGTCAGATTTGCATGTGGGGTTTTTTGATACCTGGATTTAGAAGGACACCTAGTGGCCTGAAGTGGGATAGTAACCTGGAACTTCAGAAGGACTACTTGAAAACAATAACGCAAACTTATTAGGTACGTTTATGATTGTTTATGACAATTTTTAGATGTTTATATGCAAAATGATTATTTCCTTAAAAGCTAAAATCATAAATCAAAATATGTTATGTACTCTTAATATAACTGTTTATTAGAACAACGATCTCTTACCTGCCCAGTCGGTAACCTCGGCCACTGAAGGGGTGGAAAGCCTTTTTCCTGGGAACATAGTTTTCCTCTGTTAGATCCTCCACACTGATCTCCAGCTCCTCCTCTTCAGCTCGGCTCTCCCACTCTGCCGGAAGCTCCCTGAGACAAATTAAAGATCAGGCTTGGCGTCTAGTCGGATGAATCAATATGACAAATGAGCACTAATGAACATTATGCTATATTTATCTTGTGTCACCTGGTTGGAGGGATGTCTTTACAGCTAATTTCCCTTTGGGGACTGAAGGGGTTTGACTGTTCAATCAAAGCAAGGTCAGACATAATGTTACATTTGAGTTACAAAGGGAATACAGTAGCTCTCTATTGATCACTGTATGTACGGCTGAGAGATTGATTAAAATATATAAACTGGTACATGGCAATTTTTTGACAATGGTGAATGTGTCAAAACATGTGATGTTGATGTATCTTTATTTCTTTGTCGAAAACAAGGACCATCATTTTGAATTTAAGTGAAAACTGAAACTTGGTCATCCACCAGCAAAACCAAACCTTGAGAAATCTTTTTTTCTGTTAGACAAAAGCAGTTACTCTTGTCTGTGTTACATCTGAATGAGTCGACATGCGTCATCTCACTTAGTGTCTGTTCTCCTTCCCTGGTTTGCATTCAAACAACATAATAGTCGCTTTACAGATATTAAGGAGACAGAAATAGAAGGACAGCAAGGAAAAGGAGGAGAGACCGAGGGAGAAGTAGAGACTGCACAAGTGGAGAAAAAGTGAGCGGTCAGAGAGAAATAAAACTGAAAATGATTTGGTATTTATGTCATGTACTTCTCTGTAGCTAGGCAGGAATGTCTGTGGTATTACACTGCAGTTTCTTTGAATGGTATCGGTGAATTCCTAACCTGAGTAGAGCTGACTGATCAATGCATCTGTCAAAAACAAACAAGCTTTCCAAAAGACGGGGCACTTTGTTTTTGCTATTTTCCGATATATATAAGACTAATTTATTAATAGATTAAACAGGAAAATAATCAACGGATTCCTAAATCTGTGACAATGGTCTTGTATCAAACAAGTTTTAAACTCTGATCCATTAAACCTGCATCATATGCACATCTCTTACATAACGGGTGTAATAAAATGAAAGGGTTGTTATCTAATCTTTGTTATTAACTTCAGGATTAGTATGAGTCACTGATACAGGTCTCAGTTCTTTGTTATGGCCACATATTCAATACAACCCAGAGGCAACAGACGGTGATTAAGTTTAATACCACAATACAAAATAAAGCAATAATAAAAACACAGCTTGGTCATTTGCTTTTCATCGGCCGGTGTTGCAATATCTGACTGTGGCTCATATCACTGTCCTCCATCTTTACCTGCCTGATACAGTAGGTGAGCTTATAAAAGACTGAAATCTGATCAGAGCTTAAGATATTACAGTCCTTTTGTGCTTTAAGGTTGCACAATGATACCTAATACATCTGTCACTCACCCCCTTTTGATGGCATCCAGGAAGTCTTGATTCTCTGGTATAGTGTAGCTGCGAAACTCCTCATCGTTTACAGTAAAGCCATCCTTCCATAACCTCACCACCATCTCCACCTAGAATACAGGACACAAAAATTAGCCTGATGAGCCTGAAACACAATTATCCTCATATGTGTAGTGTTATATGTGTAGTATAGTGAATAGTAGTATCTTGTAATGTCACTACAGATTGCTCTGCCAAGCCCTATTGTTTGTATATTATAATACATTACATTATTACAATTTGTGGGTGTTATACATATTCGAATGTACTGTCAACAATCTCAAAAAATGTCTGTGGACATTTTGAAGTTTCACTGTGTCAGCAGCAAAATTCACATTTACAGAGATGTGGCCCTGAAGAAGTCAGTGAGCCGAACTGGTGTCTGACCTTTGACGTCCCTGAGGCATCGTAACAGATCTTCTCCACCTCATCGAGGAGGTCTTCTACCGAGAAACTACGCCTCATTGGAGCCTCCTCTTCATTTTCTTCACTGACGTTCCATTATAAAAGGAGACATTTGAGAAATTAAGGTCATTATATGTCTTTATTGAATTTCGCCTGCAGTCAAGGGTTATATTGCACAGTAACATTGAATATTGAGCTCTTACCCCTCCGAATTTACAATAACAAGGTCATATTATGCTTTCTGGGATTTGCCTTTCCTCTATGTAATAGTGTTATGCAGTATTTTTGGATGTAGCCAGAGTGAATTACTCTCTCCCACAGAAAACGCTGCTCCTGCACTGCCTGAGATGCATGGTCTGGAGTCAAGCTTTTATGTCCATAACCTACTGCATCACTATGTAACAGCCGTCATATAAACATATATTTTTAGATATTTATTATAAAATATATACACTCCAGTCAATAAGCAGACATACAGCTGCTACTGCTGTAGCAGTGTTATTTTAGATCACACTACCTTGCTTGGCATGACCCGCCCTGCTCTGCCTCTGATTGGCTACATCCTGTCCGTTAAGTGATGCGCACTTGTAATTCTCACCAAAGATTGAACAGAGTCAGATGTCTCACTCTGTAGCTAAAACGGAGCGTTTGAGACACCGTGTGAAAAGGGATGCCGCGGCAATGCACCGTAAGGGAAAAATAATGTGTTTTGTGAAAATTAAAGTATGCAGATCTATTCTACTAGACACCCAAATAAAAGTAGGAATCTAAAAAAATTGCATTATATGACCTCTTTAAGCGCTTAGGTTTGACTCATACTGTCTAAGCTAATCAACAGACACCTCACATAGGAGTTGTTTTGCTTATTGTCAACCACAGGACCATAGGCGATACAGGAAGTCAGTTAAATTCAGGGGCCAGTGCACTTGCTTGTTAGTTATAGCATTGTTAGCTATAAGCTAACGTCTGCATTCAACTGTTCAGTTTAAATATGAAGGATTTTAAGAGGTATTATCCCTCACAGTCATCTATTTGTGACTTACCAGTTTTCATCTTTCTCCCCTCCCACAGTGTCAATCTCTTTCATGACGTTTTGTGTTTTCCATCTAAGAAAAACGACACACAAGCGGGAAAAAAGCAAAAACCGTTATAAACCTTTACAGGCAAGTTTGGTTATGCATATTTAGACGTCACCTTAATACGCTTAACGTTGTGTTTTTTTCATGTAAACATACTCACTGGTATCGCATTTATACACTGTCTGTCTATTAGGTGCTAATAATGCCCAAAAATGTGTATACAGCTCTATTACCTTATCGATAAACAACAGAGCAGCCCATAACGTTATCGTTAATTACATAAGTGGGCGTCAGAAAGCCATGGACGCGCATACAGCCGAAGACACAGGGCCTGTGTACGTTATATCAAAATGGAGTATAGATACATATACACACACACACAGCAGATGTACATTCGCATGCCCGCAATAAGGTTAAGGTCAAACACTGATTTACCAGTCCGTGTTTTAGCGGTTAATCCCGGGCTACACATCTGCAGCCGTAACTTTCAGGCAGCGTCTGCCTTCTGCTGAGATAATACGCGTGACGTCACGGCGCCGTAAATCGACTGCTGCTGTCGTAACGAGGCTGTGACGCTGAGCTCAGCACATCCTCAGTGTTGAAACTGGAGATTCAGGATTAAATGGCACAGGAAACCCCGCTGGTACACACAGGGAGAACACGAAGCCTTCATCTGCCTGCATCTTCATATTTATTTATTTATTTATTTATTTATCTTTTCATAATTGCACTAAAATGTCTCCTGATTTTTGATGTACTGTTGTATTGTGCGGTGTCCTCGAGTGCTTTGAAAGGCGCCTATCTATCTATCTATCTATCTATCTATCTATCTATCTATCTATCTATCTTACAACATGTAGTGAACCATGAATAGCCTTAACATTAACAATGAAAGATGAGAACAACAGTGTGTAAAAGCTGTCCACACCAGAACAAAAACGACCTTGTTTCTGTCACATATACATCACATTGGGTCCATTAACCAACATTCATTTTGCCACCTTGACACCTTTGACCTGGCCTTAGTCCAAGTGAGTGTGTAATACCAGAATTCGGCCCTAAGGGGTTTCCCGGGTCAAGAAATAAAGTCCTTTTGACAATAAATTGACACTCTATAAATGCTCCAAAATGACTGATCATTACCTTAAAGCACTGTGAGCTTCTCATTTAAACATATGGTGCATCAGTGGTCCATGAGATAAAAATGACCACATCTGCCATATTATCATCCTCGTATGGTAATATAATTCCTAAAAACTCTACTATTTCTATACACATCTATACACATGTTTACACACTCAAAATAAGTGGACACCTTACATGCCATTAAACATTGACTGTCTTGCAAGCATGTTATTATAATATCTTTTACGGACTTTTACATTAATGAGATTTGTTGCACTTCAACTCATCCTATATTTTTCACAAAGACAGCTTTTAAGGATGTAAAGGATTTCCCTTAGGAGTGTTGCTGCCTATCCAGATGTTGCTATGCCACCTATTGACCACATGGGGCAGATACTCCAACCACAAATGAATGAAAATACTATACACTAAGAGCTTATTATTTAATAGATTCTCTACACTCTCTCTGGTTTTCATTTACATTGCAAGTTATAGATCCTGAAAGTAACTCAGCCACATATTAATGCACTTATCAATCCATGCAAGCCACCCCATTTTTCTCTTACATTCAGCAACTCCATGCACATAAAAATTATGTTTAATCCCAAATAAAATGAAAATAATTTGGATTATGCTTTTTAAAAAATATGGCTACCAAAAAAAGCTTAAGAACAGATTGCGAGCTCAGTTGCATCTTCAGTCAAGCCAGAAATAGTATAAGCAAGATATGCACAAACACACATACAGGTTGGGTTTCAGCAGTGGTGTCAAGACTAAAGTCAAGCGGTGTCAAAGTGGTTCTGGAAAAGGATCAGAGGCAGTTCTTGGCAAACTACAGTTTTGTTTAATGCCACTTTTACTTCATATATAATATAACATCCCACTGTTATTGCCCCACAGCAAAGACATCCTGGGGCTGAGTGACAAATACAATATTTCATATGTTCATTATATCAAAATTCT